>NW_027205603.1:29622203-30222203 GCF_024711535.1 Dipodomys merriami
CAGTAGTTTATTAGAGATAAGAATTTCCTGTAGGACGTGGCTTCAAGCCATGATCCTTAGATCTTAGTTCTCTGAGTCAATTCATATTTTATTTTATGTACAAATGTTTTATCTAATTTTGGATCCTTGTCTCCTATCAATTCTAACCTGGAGGGCTTTGTCTAATATTCCCTGATCACTTTCTCTGAACCAGGACCAGTCCTTCCTGTCTAAACATCTCTACTCTAGTGATTAAAGTGATCCTTGTACTGAGATACCTGAGAGAGGGCTAGCCCAGGTTCATCTAACTTGCAGTTGATTTGGAGTGTGATTTTCTGAGTGAGGCTGAAGGTCATCACTGAAAATATGTTATATTAGGCCAGAATTGTTTTCCCCTCAGATTCACACATTGAAACCTTAACCCTCATCCCAGAATGTGACTGTCTTTAAAATTAGGACCTTTAATGAGACAACTAAGTTAAAATGAGGCCATCGGAGTGGCCCTAGTCCCACCTGCTGGTGTCCTTATAGGAAGAGAAGATTGGGACATACAGAGAGACAGAAGATGTGCCCACATGGAGATGCAAGCATGTAATAAGTAGTAGTCATCTGTAAGAGGATAACAGAAGCCTCCAAGAAAGCATTCTTCCAGAACCTTGTACTTAGATTGCCAGCCTCCATCTTGGTTAAGCCACATGGCTAACAGCTTGATGCAGGCTGCCACAAGAAATCTTATCAGGTACAGGAAAGTGCTTCTCTGTCTTTCTCTGGTCATGGTATATTTTCCACTATTGGAGATTTAGGTGGCAGTCCTGAAGGCTGTAAAAAATGTTTTCAAAAAATTACTAGGAAATGAAGAAAATAATTTCTACAGTCACTGCTCTGTTCATTTTGTACTTCAATATTTTATGTGTTTGTTGTAGTTGAACTGCAGTCTTAACTACAATTCAAGAAATGCAATGACTTGTAACCAGTTTTATTCTATTCAGAACTCTGTGGAACTATCCTTTCAGCTCCCACTCTGCCTAACAATGGCCAGCATATGTGTGTTCCCATTTTTAGCAAAAAACATATTGCACCATTGAAAAAAATACGGTCTTGAGAGTCCCAGGGATCACTGCATACTACAGCATATTCATTGTAAACCACTACCTTTGATAGGTAAGGTAAAATTAATAGACACAGGAATGAAGCTGTGGCTGAAATCTTTCACTAAAAAGGCCTGCAGCTTGAAATATGTATTTCTGTAAAACACCTTGGTCTTTTCATATCCATCTTTCTATGAATTCTAAAAGAAAATGCCCCCAAACACATCAAACCCATCGCATTTGTATAATGGAATTTTACTCTCATAAAGACATCTGTTTATACCTATGTTGTTTCCGTAATTTGCCCTCCATCAGTCTATATACCTTCTTTTGGTATGTAGTGAACCTGAGCAGGTTCACTACATTATTTATTTGAATAAATATCCCCCAAAGCCTCTATGTGTTTTGGTTGCCACCATATGGCTCTATTAGGAGGTGGTAGAACCTTTAAGATGGGAGGATTGATGGGAGGAAGTTAGGTCACTGGTACACAGCCTTGAAGGAAATATTGGGACTCTAGCCCTTCCTATCTTTTTCACTGGTATGCCATCAGGACTTCCACAACTCTTCTGGCATGGTATACTGCTTAACCACAGGCCAAAAGCAACTGAGCCAACTGACCATGGACTAAAAATCCCCCAACTGTTTTTTTTTTTAATTTTAGATATTTGCTACAGTAAAGTTAGTTGAACAACATAGTGAGCAAGTGCAAGGATGTGCTGGATGTTTTCTAGACCATGTCAGTCTCCAGGGACAGGGAGGAAAAATGAAGTCTTTCCTTCCTGGCCAACTGTGCTTTCATGTGAAGTTAGTTGTAGACAAATGAAGGATGGCAAGGTTCCTTGGAAATACCAATACAGAGATATTGCCTAGTTCTGATGAGAGGGGCTATCATGATCTAACACTGTATACAAGAACACTGAGCTGTCAATGGGTTTTACACCACATTTTATAGTGAGAACAAAGCATTGTGGCACACATCCAGAGTTCCAGACACTCAGGAGGCTAAGATAGATGATTCACTCGAGTCTACCAGTTTAAGACCAATCTGAAAATCATCTTGCTTTGTAAAATATAAATAAAATAAAATATTTTATAGTGAGAGTGGTAATGGAAGAAAAGAGGAAGAATAAATGCTTTTATTCTAAAGCGTTTTGCAGGTGTTTCATATATTTTAAAAGTTTATTTTTTAAGAAGTCAAACTCTATGATAAATATAATTTAAAAGCTTACCTAACTAGTTAAAACTATAGTAAAAACAGGACTAAAAGGAAAGTTTATAGCAATAAACATCTACATCAAAAAATCAAAAGATTCCAAGTAAATAAGCTAATGATAGACCTAAACCCATAGTTAGTAAAAAAGTTAACACAGAACAAATATCAAAGTACAAATAAACAAGAGATTAAAAAGCAATACAAAAGACTGATAAAATGAAGAATTGCTTCATGAAAAGATTGAAAAATCTTTTCAAAATCTAGTCCAAATAATACAAAATGGAGAACTTGAATAAAATTAGGGATGAAGATATCACAACTGATACCACAGAGCCAGAAGACTCCTGAGAGACCATTACAAAAAATCTCTAACAACCTAGAAAACCTAGATGAAATAGGTTAATTTCTGAATGAGTATAACCTACCAAAATGAACAGCACCATGAAGATATAGAAACCTGAACAAATTAACAATGAGAAGTAAAGTAAAATCAGTAACAAAATATCCTTCTCCACAAATAAAAGTCCAGAAAAAAATGATTCACTAGCTTAATTCTATCAAACAAACATCAATTTTTCTCAAACTACTACAAAAGAAATGAGAGAGAATTCTTCCAGACTATTCTTTTCTTTAATTATAAAGAAACCTATTTCTCACAGCTGATATGGCAAAGGGATAGAGACAGAGAGAGAATGGGAGCAGAGAAATTCATCTAGAGGCTGAGGCCAGCACTATCCTAATGCAGAAACTAGATTAACTACTATAGACCACTATTGCTAATAAATGTAGGTGCAAAAAAAACTCAAAGAAATACTAGCAAATTAAATCCAAAAATATATCAAAATGATAATTCATCATGTCAACAGCAGTGGCTCAAGCCTGTAATACTAGGCACTTGGAAGGTGGAGATTGGAAGATTGCAATTTGATGCCAGGTTGGGCACAAAACTGTGAGTCTCTATATCAACCAATGGCTGGGCACAGATATATGTCTGTTGTTCTGAGCTATAGGGAAAGTAAAATAGCTGAATGCCATGGGATGCACCTATCATCCCAGCAATCATGGCCCAACAAGCATAAAGTGAGACTCAATCTCAAAAATAACCAATGCAGGCTAGGTCTTCGCCTCGGCGGCAGAGGAGACTCGGGGGCCATTTTGTGAAGAGGCGAAGACTGGACGGTTGTTTCCTCGTTGCCGACCTCGAGGAGCAGTCGACTTCTCACAAAACCTGGGAGTAGGAGATCCGAATAGAATCTCTTTTCCCTCCCGCCTTCAGTGAGATTTTTTTTGATCTTCAGCTACACTTTGTGAGGAGCCAGACTATCAGACACAATGGCTAGCAATGTTACCAACAAGACAGATCCTCGTTCCATGAACTCCCGTGTATTCATTGGGAATCTCAATACCCTTGTGGTCAAGAAGTCTGATGTGGAAGCAATCTTCTCGAAGTATGGGAAAATTGTGGGCTGCTCTGTTCATAAGGGCTTCGCCTTTGTGTAGTATGTTAATGAGAGAAATGCTCGGGCTGCTGTAGCAGGCGAGGATGGCAGAATGATTGCTGGCCAGGTTTTAGATATTAATCTGGCTGCAGAGCCAAAAGTGAATCGAGGAAAAGCAGGTGTGAAACGATCTGCAGCGGAGATGTACGGGTCAGTACCAGAACCCCCTTCTCCGTCCCCTCTACTCAGCTCCTCATTTGATTTGGATTATGACTTTCAGCGAGATTATTATGGCAGGATGTACAGTTATCCAGCACCTGTGCCGCCACCGCCTCCTATTGCTCGGGCTGTGCTGCCCTCTAAACATCAGCGTGTATCAGGAAACACCTCACGCAGGGCCAAAAGTGGCTTCAATTCTAAGAGTGGACAGCGAGAATCTTCTTCGAAGTCTGGAAAGTTGAAAGGTGATGATCTTCAAGCCATTAAGAAAGAACTGACCCAGATTAAACAAAAAGTGGATTCTTTGTTGTACAGCCTGGAAAAAATTGAAAAGGAGCAGAGCAAACAAGCAGACCTGTCCTTATCGTCAACAGTCGAAGTGAAGAGTGAGAAGTCAGAAGAAGAACAGAGCAGCAGCTCCCTGAAGAAAGATGAGACTAATGTCAAGATGGAGTCTGAGGGGGGTGCAGATGATTCTGCTGAGGAGGGGGACCTACTGGATGATGATGATAATGAAGATGGGGGGAAGACCAGCTGGAGTTGATCAAGGATGATGAAAAAGAGGCTGAGGAAGGAGAGGATGAGAGACAGCGCCAATGGCGAGGATGACTCTTAAGCACATAGTGGGGCTTAGGGATCTTATCCCATTATTTCTTTATCTAGGCGCATGTCTTAAGATCAAAATTTCACCAGATCCTCTCCCCTAGTATCTTCAGCACATGCTCACTGTTCTCCCTATCCTTGTCCTTCCCATGTTCATTAATTCATATTGCCCTGTGTCTAGTTCCATTTTCACTTCCTTTGATGCTCCTGATAGTTTTGTTAAGTCTTACCCTGTAATTTTTGCTTTTAATTTTGATACCTTTTTATGACTTAACAATAAAAAGGATGTATGGTTTTTATCAACTCTCTCCAAAATAATCTCTTGTTACGCAGGGAGTACAGTTCTTTCCATTCATACAAAATTTTAGTATTTGCTTCCTTAACTGCAAAGGCAATCTCATGCATTTAGTTGTAGCACTGGATAGCAGCTTTAAGTTAGAAATCTGTGTGTCATGCCCCACATGAGAGTGCTGTGTGGGGATGTTAAATAGAAATGTAACAATATATTTTTGTGAATGAGAGTTGGCATGCCAGATGCATCCTTTAGAAAAATAATTAGTGTACTAGTCTTAATATTTGTTTTCTAAAGTTGATACTGTGGGTTATTTTTGTGAACAGCCTGATGTTTGGGACATTTTTTTCTCAAAAAATAAACAAGCCCTTATTAAACCAGGAAAAAAAATAACCAATGCAAAAAAGGTCTGGCAGAGTGTCTCATATGGTAGAATGCCTGCCTAAGCAAGCATAAAATCTTGAGTTCAAACCCCAATACTATATATAGATGTATATACATATATATATATATGTCTGTAGGTGTATATTTATATACCTATATATATCAGTCATCATCATCAAGTGACATTTATGCTGCAAATATTGTTCCACATATGTAAATCAATAAATGCAATGTATAACTACTGTTCTACATATGTAAATCAAATGTAATATATCACACCAACAAAGTAGAGGGCAAAAATTCTATGATTATCACAATGATGCAGAAATTATTTGATGAAATTCAATCTTATTTCATGATAAACATTCTGAGCAAATTAGATATAGAACAAATACACCTGTAATAATAAAAGATTTATATAACAATCCCACCACTAACATTCAACAATTTTTTGGATGCAACTTCAGATACACAGAAAACAAATGTAAATATGGACTAATGGAATCATATGACTATAAGAAGTTTCTGGGGCTGGGAAGGTGGCTCAGTGGTAGAGCGCTTGCCTTGCATGCCTGAGGCCCTGGGTTCGATTCCTCAACACCACATACGCAAAAAGAAAAAAGCCGAAAGTGGCGTTGTGGCTCAAGTGGTAGAGCACTAGCCTTGAGCTGAAGAGCTGAGGGACAGTGCTCAGGCCCAGAGTTCAGGCCCCATGACCGGACCCAAAAAAAAAAAAGAAGTTTCTGTATAACAAAGGAAACAACGGAAAGAAATGGGAAACATTTTTTCCAACTATTCTCTGTCAAAAGATTTATATCTAAACAATCTTAGGAATTTAAAATACTCTAAAAAAGAAAAACAAAAAATCAAATTTAAAAATGGGAACTAGTCATGAATGGATGCTTCTCAAAAAAGAAACTCAAATAAATCAGATGCAGAAAAATAAATCCCATGTATTCTCTGTGAGGAATGTTAAAAAGAAGTCAGTCAGAATGTTTGTAATGATGACTAGCTGGCACCTGGACACACTTAGCTAGAAGTAATAGCTTCTACTGTTTATGTAATGAGAGTATATATGCTATGGTTCCCAACAACCTGCTATATATTTAATGATTACTAGGGAAGAGCTAAGGCAGCAAGCACAAAGCAAAGATAAGGAGATACAAGTGTTGATTATCCTAATTGGTTTCTACAATGTCTGCACGTTTTGAAGTATCACACAGTGCCCCATTAATATGTACATTATTTTATTAATCACCTTTGTTGATGTTTAAGACAAAACAGAAAACTGATACCATTTTTATCTAACTTTGTTCTCTTCAATGTTTACACCTTTATGCTCACTGATTATTGGACTTTGTTGGAACAAACAAAACCAAACCAAACTTCTGTAGCTTCCTGAGGAATGGAGTGAGTTAGCTAGAGCATTTGTCTTGCAAATGAGCCACCTTCCCAGCCCCAGAAACTTCTTACAGTCATATGATTCCATTAGTCCATATTTACATTTGTTTTCTGTGTATCTGAAGTTGCATCCAAAAAAATTGTTGAATGTTAGTGGTGGGATTGTTATATAAATCTTTTATTATTACAGGTGCATTTATTCTATATCTAATTTGCTCAGAATGTTTATCATGAAATAAGATTGAATTTCATCAAATAATTTCTGCATCATTGTGATAATCATAGAATTTTTGCCCTCTACTTTGTTGGTGTGATATATTACATTTGATTTACATATGTAGAACAGTGTGTGGGCTGTTACTGCCTTGTCTATGATTCCTGTCTGCGTCCACAGTTCTCACTTAAATTGACAATATCAAAATAAGCTATCTGCATAGCCTATTCAATAGATGGCATCGAACTTTTGTAACTAGTGAGTTATAATTACATTTCTGCTTTTCTCCAGCACCAAGCATTATTGAACACTGTAAACATAACAGCTTTCTACACGCTTTATAATTCTTCTTGGCCAACCCACTGAATGAAGGCAGGAATGAAATACATTTTGTAGGTAGCTGGCACATATTACAGCCTTCAGGTGATGCAATAATGATTAACTAGCAATGTCTTATGATCCTTCAGCACCAGGTAAAGCCAACAAATAACAAGGACTAACAACAATGTAAATCAGTGAACATGCCTTTTGTAGTCACAGAAAATGACGTATTCCTGTCAGAGGCCATCGGCACACACCTTCTCATTCCCCTTAGCTGTTCTTTGCCACATGGCTGAAATTGCTTGTTGTGACATCCTCCAGATTTCTGAGCTCATCTTCCCTGCCAGTACCTAAAAACCCTCCATCCACCTCTGGCCATAGTGAGCAGTTTCTGTCATTCTCATTTTTAGAAAATCTCATTACGGGAAGCACTGGGTCCATATCTGGTACACTGGGCCCATTCTTTCCTTGCTGAGCTGCTTGAAAACAGTGCCATTGGTCCATTTGGAATCTTTGTAAGAATTAGGAAAATGTGACCTTTCCTCAAGGTACTTTTCTTCCACCTGCTAGAAGCTTTTAATATAAAGTTAGGGGCAGAAGTGGTTCCTAGCATAGAACCATACCCAGCACTTGCTGAGCACTGCCTGATTCCAGCACACCTTCTTCTTCCAGGACCACAGTTCTTAGTGCCTCGTTTTACATCTTGATGCTAAAAGTAATATTGTAGAAAAGTAGAAAAATACCAAAGGCAAAAAGGAAGATGGAAAAGCCTGTAAGGCTCAGAAATAATCACATCCCTAAGGAATTATTTTGGCCAAAATTCATCAAACAAGCTCAAGCAAAAAAAGAATTAATTAAAAAGAAGTAATAACATTATAAAAGAGTAAAATATAAACCAATTAATATCACAACTAAAATGACCCATTGCTACCCTGACATCTACAAAAAGGCTTAGCTATGGTTCTGATTCCATGATGCTGAATTTTCCCTTACGTCTTGCTGTATTGCAATCTGACTCATCTCTGAATTTTATGTTTAAATATTCTAGAAAAGTTACTTGGGTAGTTTATTTAGCCCATGATTGGTCATGTCTGGGAAAGGGCTGGTACTATTTCTTTCTCAAAGGAATCATCCTCAGATTTGGGTTAGAACTCCATGAACATTTTAAAGAAATAAAATTTTAGAATACTCTCTTGTATTGTAGAGACATATAGTATGCCCATTTACCTAGTCATCAAATTTTCTTTTTATGTTGTAGTAGTACATTATTTTAATTTCTAAACACTTCAAAATTGTCATCACAATTATGAATAGAAAAGTCCCCAATTACACTACCAACTTCTTTTTTATGATAAACTCAATAATAATAAATGCTTCTATATTTATTGAACATGATTTGTTTTAATAGTTATTTCTGTGCCTTTACTCTCTTGTTTGTTTCTCTGTGAAATCTTTGCAGGAGGTCTAAGAATGCCTACTTATCTAAAATGACCAGTTAATGGTCTTCATATCAGGAAATTGTCCAGCACTGGATACCAGACCAGTAATTTGGTCTCCACTATATCTACTACTCCATTATTTTGATAATAACCTAAAATCTCTGCACTTCCTGTTTGGCAACTCCCTCCCAACATCAAAGATATTAGTTGCTCCTTGCTTCCTGTTTATTGAGTCTCTTATGTCTCCACGTATCTGGGTACTCAAAATAAGATTCGTATCACTGAAACTGGCTGTTCTTCTATTGGGCTGTTCTAAGAAGTGGCGCTGTGGCTCAAGAGGTAGAGCGCTCGCCTTGAGCTGAAGAGCGCAGGGACAGTGCCCAGGCCCAGAGTTCAAGGCCCACGACCGACAAAAAAAAAAACAAACAAAAAACAAAACAAAACTCATCTCCTATTGGGCTGTTCTACCTCATCAGGCATAGCAAGCCATTCTCACTCAGTGCTGTGCCTTATTGTGACTCACCCATGCACATGGTAACCTTCAGTTGACTGGGATTTTGTAGCTGCTTTTCAAGTACTTGTGAAATGTGTATACATCACATTTGAGCTGTGCT
Organism: Dipodomys merriami; assembly: GCF_024711535.1. Lineage (NCBI taxonomy): Eukaryota > Metazoa > Chordata > Mammalia > Rodentia > Heteromyidae > Dipodomys > Dipodomys merriami. The sequence goes on from NW_027205603.1 coordinate 29,631,413, forward strand.
ATAAAATTGTGACATGTTTTGGATTGTCTATACACTTCAACAAATATCTATATCATTTCAAATAATAATAACAACAAATTTATTCAGGAAGCTTTTGTAAAATAGAATCTACATGGTTTTTTTTTTGTTTGTTTGTTGATACTGGAGTTTGAAATTAGGGCCTTGTACTTGCTTGCTTAGTGCTGCTCTGTCACTTGAACCATATCTTTAGCTCTGAGTTTTGCTTGTTATTTTGGAAATGTAGCCATACAGACTTTTCTGCTTGGGCTGGCTTCTAACTGTGATCCTCTGGATCTCAGTCTCCCAAGAAGGTAAGATTATATATTTCCTATATAATTCTATATAAGATGATAGTTGCCAGTTCCTGGCTAAAATCCATATGTTGATAGTCTACATTTGGATTTATTAGTATTATCCTGTACTGGTGACAGAAGGTTGCTTGGGTAAGGTTGAGAGAAGAATCAGAGAGAAGCTGGAGGCAGATTGGACAATCATCAAACTTGTCATTTCTGAAGTGAATAAATGATAGTATATGCCATAGCATGATAATCCCTCTAAAATATTTGCTAACCAACAGACTGGTTTCTTTTATCTTAGCAATTTCCTAAATGAAAACAACTTTTCATTCACCCATATAAAACACCAGGTTTTTGGAAACAACAGGTGAAAAACTCAAAGCTACAATAGTAGTTTCAAAGATATCAGTTATAATGTTCCCTCAAATTACCTTGTCAAGCTCTCAGAATGCTCTGGTTTTGAAATAACAGGCATCAAATACTATGCTTTGAAGTGGAAACAAACCCATAATTCCTTGGCTCTTTGTTTGGTCGCTGTGTATAGTATCCTTCTGCAAACATTGAAGTTAAATAGATTCAATAAAGCATTTTGTTTGTCATAGTAAAGCAGCAAGCTATGGGAAAATGGCCACTAAATCTATTGGTCTGGCTACTTAAACTGCCATGTAAGCCCCAAAGTTACCTTTCCTATAGGGTCCATGAAGATTATTTCTTCTTGTGTCACATGGAGTGGGAAGAGCCCAGTACAGATTTGTGAATTTGTACTAGGTATTTAACCCCATGGAGTAATGTCTTTATCTGTGACACACTAGTAAAAATCCCTCTTACAAGCTTGAGTGTGATCACATTAGGGAACTGAGCACAATTCGGTATGACTGGATCCTGAGGAGAATTTAGGGGAGTGGGAACAAAGACACTAAGTCTACAGGACAAAGGGCACAGAAAATCATGGTAGGCTAAATCAAGGTCTTTATTGTGAAATTTTTATAATAATCAAAGTTTTGTGATTGAATTGCATATTTTTATTCTCACACCTACTTCTCAATTAGTTTTTTTTATTCCTTTTTTATGACTCTAGGCAAATTGGCATCCTTAGCAAAAAAGTCACACCCTATTTCAGTTAGACTATGTCACTTCTTGCTAAGTCACTGTCCAGTGATGTTATGATCAAGGACTAAACCACTGGGAAGCAGGAACCTTTGAATATGTTAGTAAAAATTTAAAATACTAATACTTGATGAATAATGTTCATGCTATATTACATTACATGCTTTAGTAGAAGACTAAAACAGATTTTCAATATAGACCTGTACTCTGTGATACATAGTCATTTTTTGGAACACACCGAGCACTGGTCCCAGTATTTCTGTGGATATCAAAATCTATAGATAGTCAAATCTTTTATATTTTATATTTAAGTCAACTTTGGATGACCTAACAACACTTAACACAATGAAAATACCATGAAATAATTGTTGTACTGAATTGTTTAAAGAAATAATGCCAACAAAAATAAAGGCAGGTGCTAGTTGCTCACAGTTATAATCCTAGCTACTCAGGAGCTGAGATTTGTGGGCTGTGGTTCAAAGCTAATCCAGTCAGGAAAGTCCATGTCTCCTATATCTAATTAAACACCAAAAAGCTGGCGATGAGGGTGAAGCTCAAGTGGTAGAGTATCAGCCTGTTATATAAGCAAAATCCCTGAGTTTAAGCCTCAGTTCCAGCACTAAATAAATAAGTAATTAAATAAATAAAGGTTCCCATCAAAAACTTTATTTGATTACAAGATGAAAGAGAGAATCTCAGAATATTGTCTTGAATAAAATACATTGTTAGAGTTAATTTCATCTGTTTGCTCTACCTGCTAGAAAAGTAAAATAAAATAGTTCATGTAGTTCATATTTCATTTCTGTTAAAATACATTGTTCTAGATCTTTCCAAGCAGTATGAGAAACAATGGTACTATAACAGTCCTATTCTTTCATTTTAAAGTACTTTCAGGAAACTAAAGCTATTTAAAAGCTGGTTACATTTCCACTGGAATTTGTGGAAAAGTACAGAAAAGATGGCCGTGTCTATAAGAACATTTTCATGTTGGTCCTCTAAGAAATAGACACTAGGGAAATCACATGGGGGACCAGTGACACCCCTGCCAAAGCTAGAGGTCTGAGATGACTTTCTTTCATAATTTTCTATGATAGGTTTCTGTGCTCCAGCATTGGTCCCATAGGCTTTCTCCAGATGTACAGGTTTATAGATAACAGCATCCATAGATGACAGGAAAGAAGAAAGTTAGCTTCATATCAACAGCGCCAAGACCAGATACATCTGTCATCACCATCAGGGAAAACATTAGCAGGAGTCAACTGGTCTTTTACAATAGTGTTAGTGACACTATACTACTACAAAATGTCCTCTCTTTAAAATGGGGCTGAGCTGCAAAGTTTGTTTCAGCATTAAAGATTTCATGTTAGGCCTGGCGCTGGTGGCTTACATCTGTAATCCTAGCTACTCAAGAAACTGAGGATCATGGTTCAAAGCCAGTCCAAGCAGGAAAGTCTGTGAGACTCTTATCTCCAATAAACCACTAGAAAACCAGAAGTGGTGCTGTGGCTCAACTGGTAGAGCCCTTGCCTTGAGCTGAGGAGTGCAGGGACAGCACCCAAGCCCAGAGTTCAATCCCCACAACTGACAAAAAAAAAATTCACGTTACAGATGATCATTCACTGTACGATTTTAAAAAGCAAGAAGAAAAGATTTTGAAAATGTTTCACCATAAAGAATTGATGAAGTCACAATGGTGTGTTCCCTAAATATACACAATTTCTATGCTTTTATGCATTAGTTGAAAAAATAAACTTAAATCAAGTGTGGAACATTAAAAATGATTGTATATACAATGGAGGAACCTAACTCATGAATTTTTATTACATGGTGTATAAATTGTGCAATTATTCCTAACTGAAGAGAGCAAGAAGAGGTTGCCAGTGAAAATTGAGCTTGAGAGTTGTTCCAGTTCCATTCATTTCCAGTTCTGTGAGCATGCAACAGATTATTACCCTAATTTCAAATTGGCTGTTATATGTTCCAGACATATAATCCCAAAGAGGTAATGGACTTAGATTCTGAAAATGCCTTTCAATAAAAATATCTGCCACTTTGGCTGACATACTAAAAGTGAAATGAATAATTTGAGTGTCTGAGATGCTGAAGATAATCCTCTGATCACATTAAAATTGCTGCTCAAGTACAGCAGCACTAAGCAGATTAGCTCCCCGTCATTTGTGCTGGAAGGAAGCAAAAGAGCAAGGAAAATAAACAAAAATCTTGTCCTTTAAAAGTGTACAAATCTGTATTGAAGCCTGTTCTTGCTGCTGTGTTGCTTTGTAGGTCTTCAAAGAAATCTTCTCCATCCATTAAGTGCTGAGTGGCCAGGATGATGAAAAACAGCACATACTAATCTGTGGAGCCACCCACCTACAAATTTCACTTCATTCTTCTGTAAACACCACCCCCCTCCCCACATACACATTAGGCCAGTTGGTAAATGAGAATGTAGGTTTAAAGACCACATAAGAGTTAGTAGCATTCAGTGACAGACAGGCATACCCTAAAGATAAGAACTTCCTAATTAACTACTGGCACAAGACCCCCATGAAAAACAGTGATAATTCAAAGCCTTGTTAAGAGAAGAGAGCTACTGGAGTAATAATGGTAATATAACCCTGAAGGTTTTCACAGCTGGCCTGTCAATTTGGCATCCAGGCTCCCTTGAGCTGTTAAGTATGTCAGATTTTTCTCAAGTCAAACACAGAGGGTCTGAAGAGCTTAATGATCATCACATTCATTGGATTTCTAAGCCCAGCCCCATGAGCAATTAGTTAATTGTTCATAAAGCCCTTGGAAATGAATATACTCAGAGCCAGAATTCTGTCATACAGCCTTGCCTTGGGAATGTCAAAAATATTTAATAGGAGCTAAATAGTATCAGGCATAAAAACAATGTGCACTGATGCATTGTGTATTGAGGTATCTGACCATCCTACCCACTTTTTGTAAATTACATATCTGTTGTCTTCAAAGTGTCATCATTAATATAGCAATTTCCTGCAAAAAATATATTCTTTAACAGCCTTTAATTGTTGAACATATTTTTGCCCACTTACCCCTTGTCTAATATTAAAAAACAAACACGGTAAGATAATCTTCATATGTTTAAAAAACATTCAAAAATTGGTATCATGGATACACTTTCACTTAAAGATAAAAAAATTAATTCTTCTTTGGATAGAGATATAGAACCACAGAATATTCAACCTGAAAAGATGCCTGATGCTTGATGCTCAGTCAGCCAAATCTTCTGTATTTATGCAAGTCAGCTCTTTCTCTTCTGGCTTTTGCCCAGTTTCTCAAGCTGCAGCCTGGATATCAGCACTGAGAAATGGGTGGGGCTCTCCTCCCAGTCATTTCCACTTCCTCTTCAGAGTGTGGCTCCCACAGCTACCACCTGTGCATGCCACAGGGTCATAAAAACTTGCTTCTCCCTAGGTGGATGCTGGTGGTGTCAGGAAGCTGACATCTGAGGATCTTGGATTGAGGCTAACCCTGGCAGAAAAAATCCTCAAGACTCTTATATCAAATTAACTGCAGAAACAGCCAGACGTAGAGGTGTGGCTCTAGAGTAAAAAAGCTCAGGGACAGTGTCCATGCACTGAATTCAAGCCTCAAGACCAGCACAAAAACAAGCAACAACAAAATAAACAACACTTGTCTTCTGCCTAAACCCCTAGAACAAAGAAAGGCTGAAAGTAACAACTTGGGGTGAGGGAAGAAACAGATCAGGACTGATATGGCAACACTTCTATCTGAGCTTTAGAAACCCCAGTCCTCAAATGAGGGAACAGAAGATACTATATGAAAGGAAATGTACTTATTATCTGACTCATGTAATTGTAACCCCTCTGTACATCACCTCTACAAATACAGTAAAATAAGTTGATAATAAAAAAGAAGGGACCAAAAAGAAATCCCTGTTCTTAAATTACTGGACTATTGCTACCAAACCTAACTTTTCTATCCACATACCAAGCCCAATGAAGTACAAGCATTAGATTGCTTTTTCTGAGCAGAGAAAAGCAGAGATCTCCCCCACCCCACACCTCTTCATCACCAAGAGGAATTATAGTATCTTTCAAAGTTATTCAAGCCCTAAGTCTAGCCAGGCATAAATGTATAGGAACAACGGGATATCATCCCTCTCATCACTTTCAAAGAACTCTACAGTCTGGAATTTCCCAACATTTGCCCAGTACCAGAGAACCAGGAGTTGTGTTGCCATTTACAACTAGATTTCTTGTCTCAGAGCCATGGTGGAATGCAAAAAGAACACCTTCTTGGAGGGCTGGTATCAGAATGTCTATTAGAAAGCCACGTTAAGCCTGGGTATTAAGAGATCCAGTTGTGTTCTGGCTCAATATTGACTTGTAGCCTGCGTAGGGACCATGTTCTAGTGGTTTTGTGTAGCTCTAGTGTTGTTGCACTATGGAGTGTATGCTCACTGCTGCTTCAGCTACAACATTTCATTGCCTCCAAAATAGAATATGCCCATCTGGGAGTACCTGATGTTATGAAGAGCAATGAGACAAGCACAGAATAGTAATAAAGCCACAGGGCTGTTGCTGGAGGCAGTTGATGCTCAAGGCTTACCATGTGGACACTTGTGAAGGTAATTGATGCTTTCTTTGCAATTACTGCATTATCCTTCCAACCCTGTTTTTTTTTTTTTTCTCAGAACAGAAATTATATAATTGAAACAAGGCTTATCTTACCATAGCCCTTTGGTTATAAATTAAACAATAGGTTGGTCCTTAAAGATGCTTTAGCTTCTCCTATATAGAGGGCTATGATACTGTGCTTGCCTGTTTCAAACTTGCAGTTTACCTGGTAAGGAGGAAGAGAGCTCAGCCTTTGGCATCCAGGGCTAGATTTGAGGCCTGCACTCGATAGATTCAGGGAAACTTTTGCTCCCTGTCACTGAGCATCTACTTCCTCATCTGTAAATAAGGATTAGCCTAAGTTACATTCGTTTTAGAAAACTGTTGTATGGATTATGAAAGCTTAAATTTATAACTAAGCTGTGGAAATTGGCAGATGTTTTCTTTTTTTTTTTTTTTTTTTGGGTCCGGTTGTGGGGCCTGAACTCTGGGCCTGGGCGCTGTCCCTCAGCTCTTCAGCTCAAGGCTAGCACTCTACCACTTGAGCCACAGCGCCACTTACAGCTTTTTTTTTTTTCTTTTTGTTTATGTGGTGATGAGGAATTGAACCCAGGGCCTTGAGCATGCAAGGCAAGAGATCTACCACTGAGCCACCTTCTCAGCCCTTGGCAGATGTTTTCTAAATATTAGCCACCACCAGCCTCTTCCATCTTAAGCCAATGAACAATGTGTCCAATTTGAGGGCGAGATATATGGTGGTTTTGTAAAGTGTTCCCCCAAAGACTATATGTTCAAGCCTTTGTCCCTCAGCCCATGACACTGATAAAGAGTGGTAGAACCCTTAAGTGGCAAAATCTAGAAGGTTGTTCCACAGTGAAGGTGGTGTGTCCTTGAAGCAGACATTGGGACCTAAGTTTTCCTCTCTCCTGTGTCATAAGGTGTTTCTATGCCAAGCGCTCCCACCATGCTTGGCAATATCCCATCCCAAAGCCAGAGGCCTAAAAGCATTTGATTTGCATAACTGTGAGCTACAGCCTTCAAAACTGTGAGTCTAAACAAACCTACTCTTTATATAAATTGATGGTCTCCAGAATTTTTATAGAGACAGAAAACTAACACAAGCTACAATATGATTAGGTTTAAATTTAGAGTGAGGGGTTAGGGATGTAATTTTATGTTAAAGTGCATGCTTAGCAAGCATGAGGCCTGGTGTTGGATCCCCAGAAACACCACACATACATATACACACAAGTCAGCATTATTATTATTATTATTATTATTTGATCCTAGGGCCTGGACTCAGGCCCTGGGCACTGTCCCTCAGCTCTTCAGCTCAAGGCTAGCACTCTGCCACTTGAGCCACAGTGCCACTTCTGGCTTTTTCTGCTTATGTGGTGCTGAGGAATCTAACCCAGGGTCTCATGCATGCAAGGCAAGCACTCTACCACTGAGCCACTTTCCCGGCCACAATTCAGCATTATTGTGTGCCTATAGTCCCAGCTTCTTAGAAGACTGAAGCAGGAGGAATTCTTAAATTCAGGATTCCGAGAACATCCTGGTCAACATAGCCAGACCTTCTCTCAAAAAATAAAACAAAGGCTGGGAATGTGGCTTAGTGGTAGAGCAGTTGCCTAACATTCATGAAGCCCTGGGTTTGATTCCTTAGTACCACATAAACAGAAAAAGCTGGAAGTGGTGTGGTGGCTCAAGTCGTAGAGTGCTAGCTTTGAGCAAAAGAAGCTCAGGGACAGTGCCCAGGCCCTCAGTTCAAGACCCAAGACTGGCAATAAATAAATAAATAAATAGAATTTAGGGCTCATTATCTATTGATAGAGTTTTGCAAAGTTGATTGCTAAGGAGATTTTCAATTTTTTGGCATAGAATTTCAGAGGAAATTTTTACCTCCCAGCAATGTAATGTTTTTCAACAATAATGTTTGATGCATTTCAGTATCAATGGACAAGGGGTCCAGTCACCTGAAATAGGAAGAAACTTTTGCTTGATTTCAATAGGCATTTCAATTTTGTAAGTAACACGAAAATCTACCTTTAGGATATCAGATTTTTTAAACTTGACAGATCATTCATAAACAATTCTATGTGTTCCTTGAAACTTTTTTCAATCAAATAGTTAAATTGATGCATGCCAAGCAGATTGCTAGTAACTTTTCACTCAGTATATGTAATCCAGGGTCTTAGCTATAGAAGTTGATTAGGAAGTTATTCAGTCACATCACAATGACAAGTAGGTGATGCACCATGGCCTTCATATTGGCTTCTTTCATTGAGCATAGCGTTGTCAAATTTCATCCATAATGTGGTATATGAGAGCTTCATTTGCATTAGATAGATATACCACATTGTAATTATTCACCATTTGATTGGTTATGCCAGGACAAAAGGGGATACACACAGAGAGAGGAAGAAGAATGAGAGAAAAGGTGAGGGAGAAAGGGAAAGGGAAAGAAAAAGAGGAGAAGAGGGAAGGAAAGGGAGAAGGAGATGGAGAAAGACAACAGTCAGTGTGGTGGTGGGATTGTCCCAGTATTTGGATCCTGTTACCCATCAATACTTTCGGTATTATTCACAACTTTCAGATGTCACTTGCTGCTTGAGATGACCCTAAATATCAGTCTATGCTGAAAGGTTAGGGTCTATTTTTGAACATGTGTCCTGACTAGGACGTGTCTTCAGCTTTCACCTTCTCTTCAGATGATACGGTCTCTTGAACATTTCCCAAGGAAACTTTCTCCAGATGTCTTTTGACATATTGTTGTTCCCTCAATTATAATCTTCTGTCCTAGGTAACAGCAGTCATTTTTACTTTCTTCTTGTTTCCAAGAATGGCCACCTCTTTTCTTCCTGGAGTAAGTTCTGAATTAGGCAGAGAAAGGAAAGAATTTTCCATCAGTTTCATGTAGCCTCCAGAGAGAGCAGAACAGACTAAAGATCCTTGTAGGAAAGAAGTACATTCACCATTCAGTCCATAGATATATAGGTTTTGTCTTCTTATTTCTGCTTACATGGAAAATGTGTCTGGAGTTTCAAGTAGTTTTATTTGTCTAGGGTCTGTTAGGTTTGGATTATACTGGCTTTATGAGACAAGTGGAGAAGTGTATCTCCAACATTTTGGGAAGAGTTTGTAAAGCACGGGTATCAATTCTTATTTAAATGCATGGGAAAATCATCCCTGAAATCATCTGGACCTGGCATTTTCTCTGCAAATGTATGTGGTGTTTCTAGTTTTGTTTTATTGCTAATTCAATCTCTAATGATAATATGGTTTAGAGTTTCTGTTTCTTCCTGAGTAGACTCAGGAATTTGTGTTTCCATGAATTTTTCAATTTTATCAGTATTATGTTTTTTGTTAACATATGCTTTTCTAGAAATTGCTTATAGTCATCTCTGTCATTTCTCTTTTTATTATTTCTCTTGTTTTTTTTCTTTCATGCAATTGTTTCTAACATATTTATAAGATGATTTCTTTGTTGCTTTATATGTCCCTCCCCCATGGTATAACCCTTGCTTTCACTGTATTTGATGTTGGTATAATTTGTGGAGGGGAAGGGAAAAAACAAATCATTTAACTAGGGATACAGGTGGACCCATTGCAACAATGAGATGTACAAGTCGTTATGTAGAAAAACGAACTTTACAACTTTGGTTGGGGGTGGGGGGAGGACCGGGAGGGGGAGGGGGAGAGTATGGGAAGGGATGGGAAGGGCAAACAAAGAGAAGGCAACAATGCTTGATAAGAAATATACTCATTATCTTGCCCATGTAATTGTAACTCCTCTGTACGGTATTCTCACAATAAAAAATAATAACAATTTGAGACTTCTATCATTTTTGCTAGGCACATTTGTCTGTTGTCTTGGTGGTGCTTGAATAACAGACATCTTTTCTTCTGAAGTTCTTAAGGTTGGGGAGTACAAGGTCAGGTTTCCAGTTAAACTGGAATGAAGGCTGTCTGGCTGGCTTATAGATGCCTTTTTGCCATGCCCTTATGTGGCCTTTCTTTTGTATTTGCATGCAAAGACAGACTGCAGAGAAGATTTTTGCTGTTGATTTTCTCATAAGAACACAAATTTAATTGGATCAGGGCTCCAACTTTATGACCTCATTTAACAAAGTTAACTACGCATAAAGTTGATCTCATTTATAGTTCCATAGGAATTCAATATGTGACTAGTTTTGAGGGACAAACGTCAGTCTATGACTTTGCCCAGTCAAATTACATTTTTGTCAGCTTTGTTATCTTTTAAAAATGTTTAGGGGCTGGAAAGGTGGCTCAGTGGTAGAGTGCTTGCCTTGCATACATGAGGCCCTGGGTTCGATTCCTCAGCACCACATAAGCCAAAAGAAAAAAAAAAGTCGGAAGTGGTGGTGTGGCTCAAGTGGTAGAGTGCTGGCCTTGAGCTGAAGAGCTGAGGGACAGTGCCCAGGCCCAGAGTTCAGGCCCCACAACCGGACCCCAAAAAAAATAAAAAATAAAATAAAATAAATAAAAATGTTTATATTTTGTTTCATATGGATTTATGTATTGCTTTGACTCATTTACCTTTTTTAGTTTAAATTTTATTGTAAAGGTAAAATACAGGGGGATGTCATTTACTTTCATTTTTTTTATTTCATGCATCTTTTTTCTTCAGTGGGGCATAGGGATTTGAATTTAGGGCCTCATACTTACCAGCAGTTGCTCTTCTGCTTGAGCCATGCACCCAGCTCTTTTAGGTTTGAGTTATTTTTATTTTTCACATAGTGTCTGGCATTTTTGCATGGGGCAAGCCTTAGTAACATTCTGACATACACCTTCTGTATAGTTAAGATTATAGGTATGCACCCTCACTCCAAGCTTATTGATTGAAGTACTGGTCTTGGTAACATTTTTTCCCAGCCTGACCTTGAACTCCTCTTAATATCCACCTCTGAGATCACAGGTGTGAGCCACTGTGTTTGGTCTTTACATACAACTTTTGAGTGCCCATCACCTTGGTAAAATTCTTATAGATAAATCATATGATTTTTTCCCAATAATGGAATTCATTGTCTTCCATTTTATTCTGAAACTTGAGTGTGAATAAATACCCTCTTGCAAGTTTAATCCAAACTAAATGATTCTAGGCCCTGAGTATTTCAGTAGTGCTAGGCTAGGATGTAATCCATCTAAAGATAACTAGGTGATTATTATATGCTTTTTTGAATACTTTTTTGGTGAGTAAATCAAACATGAAGACTCAGGAGAGTTCTTGGGTGCCATATAAGAGATTGCATCAGGGAAGCGCTGAGAGGGTTTAGAGGTGAAGTTGCAGATGAGCAGGGAAATCTATCAGAAGAAAATGGTTGTCTCCACAGGACAGCAAAGACAAGGAGGCCACTTCGCATCACCCAGCAGGAGGCTCTGGCTGTGACACTGTGGGAGCACAGAGGGGACAGTGTGATGACTTGTTCACCTATGTGAGACTTCTCTGTAGGTATCCTTTTTGAAAGGCCTGATCTAGGTTTAGTTAGGTTCTCTTAAAGAAAAATGGTAGATTTACATTTTAAATTGTGATTGATCAATCACAATATCACTACCCAGGCCAGTACTGTCACTCTGATAGAGTTTAGTTACTAGTGGATTTCATTGTTTGTTAAGTGAGTAGACTTGGCATGTAAATGGATTCAAAATATATAAGCAACCAGGTAGTGGTGATCATATTAAACCTGACATCTATGCCAGTCAATTAATTAATGGAAAAAGTCATTGAAAGAAGAGACGGTATGTTTTCTGTCCTCTTAAAATATTCTATGCACAAGTGGTCAGTAAATGGGAAGTAAATTGGCAACTGTATATACATGCGCACATTCACATATACATATAAAAATGAAGCATAAGCTGGGTGCAGGTGGCTTACACCTGTAATCCTAGTTGATCAGGAGGATGAGATTTGAGGAGCATGGTTCAAAGCCAGCCCAGGCAGGAAAGTCCATGAGACTTTTATCTCCAATTAATCACCAGAAAACCGGAAGTGGCACTGAAGGACAGTACCCAAGCCCAGAGTTCAAGCCCCAAGCCCGACAAAAACAAAAACAAACGAACAAAATAAAACCAAAAAAAGAAAAAGAAAAAAGAAACATATAAATTCAAAAGTGGAAAATAAAATAAAATATAGGATTAATTCTATAATCTTTGGTATGTATAACAAAGACTGAAAGTAATTTCTGATGCATGTGAAGGTTTTCCAAAAATCAGTTAAGTTCTATACATTTAAAATCCTAATAGAGAGTTTACAACCAAAAATACTTTACTAATATATTCCTTAAATAAAATCACCCTGCTATTCTAAGCACAGGATTGGCTCTCATCTCTGGAATTATTGTTAGACCAATAGACTTGATTATGAGTTACCAATTAGCTTATATTCATTGGTTAGTTTATAAATTGAACAAGCAGTTATGAAAATTTTCCTACTATTTAAATCTCTAAGCAGATTTAAATTTTTCCTCCATTGGTTGTTTTTAAACCTAGAAGATGGAGGAAGAAGAAAGGCAAAGGACTCATATTTTCTCTCCTATGCAGAAGCTAGATCTAATTTATAAATATAAATATATAAGTAAACACACATGGAGTTGTATGCCAGTGTATGCAAATGTATTAGCCAAAGTATGGTTTATGTAGGGGAGACTTCAAATGTGTAACTCCTTACAACAACTAACTCACAGACCAATAAAATGAATAACAGGAAGCCGGTACTTGAAATGTATGTGAGAAGGTCAAGGGGAGCCAGAGCAGATGAATAGAGAAGGAAGGAAGACAATAGTCATATGAAACTAGGAGTCAGGAGGAGGAGCTGGGTTGGGAGATGTGGAGAAAAATTATGAAAAGAGTAACATTGATCAAGTGCATTGTATTTGTAAACTGATTTGTTGAATGGTTAAACCCTTTGAACAAGGACTTAAAGGTAATAAAAATAAAATTAAATAAAAAGAAAAATATCAAGAGTTTCATTGCTCTTATTGTTTTGTTTTTTAGGTTTTTTCCCCCTCATTTGAGTCTGGTTTTAATCTTAAAATAACATTTAAGTAACATTTAATCCTAAACATGTACTTTGTTTAGGGTAACCGGACTAAGTGTAGCTTCTTTTACTTGAAACTACTTTTCCTCGTCTCATTTACTCAGGTAGAAACAACTGGGGAAGTAGAAGGATCTGTAGGTTTTCTTTCTGTCGCTGCACAGGCAGAGGTGACCCAGTGGTCTAGTGGTGATCTGAGGTTGAGTTCTCTACCCAGGGTTCCCCTCCGTTCCCTGAACTGGTGGGACTGTCAGGTACCAGGTGGTTTCTGGTGCTGCCTCTGTGTTGACTCTGGAATGGAATGGAATGTACCACAGAGAGAGATTTCATTTGATATATTTTCACCAAAACATGAAAAGTATCCCTAAAAGTTGCCATAATGAGTATCTTGAACAATACTTTTAATATCAATAAAGAACAATTTCTACTCTTAGATCATTCAAATGGGCCAATTAGTAGACAATTATCACTTGGGAATAAATGATGTAGCTAGGTATGTTCAAGAGATGAGCTGTAACAGATTAAACCTGAGACAGGTAACCAGTCCACAGGGTTATGAGTCATGGACAATCACTAACTTTGTGAACCTCGGACCTCTCAGTTTTTGAGAAGGGGACTTCAATTTAAAATACTCTATATACTTACATTCCCAGCTGAGAAGCCTCAGTTGGAGAGGCAGGTGGCATAATGCAGTGTCTAATGTAATTATTTACTCCTTCATGGTTTCTCAGTGGTTGAAATGAATAGAAAAGTTGTAATGCACTGCTGGCAATCACAAGGGGAGGAAAAATACAAGTACAATTATACTGGAATCAAACTATCATTAATCTTAGTAATGATATGTTTCATTAAGCACTGAAATGCTTATTTTGGAGGCAAAATCAGGGTATTGTGGTTTGAGACCAGCCTAGACACAGAAGAAGTTAGAGGAACTCCTTTTCAAACAATGGTTGGGCACGGTGGTATGTGCCTACTATCCTGGCACTTGCCCTTCCCAGTGACATGGAGAAACACAAGTGGAAAGATCAAAGGAAATAACCAATATGAAAAGGACCTAGAGGTGTGGAGCCCTTTCCTAGCAAGCATGAGGCACTGAGTTCAATTCCAAGTATTATAAAACTGAACAAACAAAACAAAACAAAAATGATATGAACTGGAATGTGGTAATGCTGAACTTTCTTTTCCCTTTGAGGTACCTGTGAAGAGCCAGAGATCTCAGATGGCATGAACAGCTAGAACTGTAAATGCTGAAGTGTTCTATTTTTTGTTATCACCCTGCAAGGTCTTTTCTTGTCCTGACAGTGGCTCTGGGTAACAGGTAGAGTCATGGTCTCTTTCCTGTAGAGGAGATGGAGGAGGCTGGCAGACTTTAGACACTTTCCATGGAGTTCCACAGTGGTGGGGAGGAAAAGGGACACCACAGCTTTCCTGTACAAAGTAGGTAATCTCAACTCAATCACATTCAGCTTTCCTACTTTTATGCCAGTGAAAAGTAAATACCAGAAAGTTGTTGACAAGGCCCTTAGAAAGGTCATCTCACGATAAAATCTTTCCTTTGTATTAAAAATTGTCTAGACTTTCTTTTTCCTGCTTTATTGTCCACATGTTTTCTACTCAAAAATCCATTTCTTTTTCCTTCTTTAGTTACGTGTGGTTGGACCATGTTTTATGGAAAACATATCAGCCATTTATTATCCAGTATTTGTGTAATCATATACATACATGAGCCCCCACCCCCACCCTGGTAGAAGCTCACTGATGACAGCTTTCCAACACAGACAACTTCCACTTACAGTGTTGTAACTCATGGGAGTGTTTGAATCTTTACCAATTTTTTTTAGTGGTATCAGAGTTTGAACTCAGGACCTTTTGCTTGATAGGCAGATGTTCTGTCACTTGAGCCATACTCTATCCCCTTGTTTGCTTTGGTTATTTTTTCAGGTAGGATCTATGGTATTTTGCCAGTGCCAGTTTGCTTATGCTTGCCTCATAACTGATATTACAGGCATGAGACACCATGCCAGGCAGACAATACCAGCCTCAAATAATGGACCAAGAATTCTTATGGGTCATCAAATCATTTGGTAAAAATCATGATGTAAAGGTACTATAGTTTTTGGAAATCAGTGTGTTATTGAGCATGAAAACTAATCAGAGCAAGGAGGCAGGCAAGACTCAGTTTAGTATGTGCCAATTAATGGCGTGTTTATTTTGTGCCAACTACAGTTCGCCCTTATTATCCCTTGGTATCTGTGGAGGACTGGTTCTCAGATCTTCCCCAAATCTGCAGATGCTCACCCCACTTTACATACTCACGCCTCATATTTACATATCATCTGCACACATCCTCCTGTACACTTGAAATCATCTCTAGATGACCTAGAATAGCTAACTCTGTGTAAATAGTTATTATATTATATTGTTTAGGGAATACGGCAAGATATGCTAAGTGCAGATGCAAGTTTCTCTGAATATTTTCTCTGTGTGATTGCATTGTGGGTACAGAATGCTGACTCTCCTGCCCTTAGTGTCACAGATTGCATCCTTACTGCAGGATGGCCTCAGGCCCACATGTGTGGCTGATGCACCTGTCACACCACAGAGTCATCAGTGGTCATTGGGCACAGGGAGCTCTATGGGAAGGAAGAGGCAGACAGGAATACTGGAAGAGATCTTCTCAGAGTTTTTACTTTTCTTTCTTCTGAATTCTATTCATTTTGGTTTGTTTTATACACACATTTTGACCAAGACACATTATTTTCATAAGCTGCATTGTTGAATGGCAACTCCTGTAAATTAAAGATATTTTGTATAGACATAATATATATATATATATATATATATATAATTTTATCATTTCAAGAAATCTGATCATTGTACTGCCCTGTTTCTTCCCAACCCCTCCTGCAGTATGTGCTCATGAGTCTTTCATTTTCTTTGGATAAAAGACTTACTTTATTCTACTTTAGTGGAAGTGCCAGTCCTGATATTTCTCCACTCTCGAGAGTGGAGAGTGCTTCCCACTCACTCTCTGAAAGCCAGAGCCTGAAGCTCTGTGATGCTTTTCCAAGACCGGTTGCCTCACTTAAAATTTACATCCCCTCCTAACTGGGTCAGAGGGACTAAACAATGCATAGAGAACTTATAAATGTTACCTGGAACCTCTGATTGGGTCTGGGAACTGATACAGCCAATGAGCTGTGCAGTGATTTTTAGAGTCACAAGGCTGTCTCCTAGAAACACTGTATCACCTCCTGAACAATGACCACCCTATGTGATGCCCTTCCTTGGGACCCCATCTGTCTTTCTTCAACAAGTCTTTGAGATTTACTTCTCCTTCTGTGTCTGCAGACTTATTCTTTAAGGTCATACAGATGAAGGACCTGATCCAGTCTTTCAATATCAGTACCATCCCCAGCTCTGTGTGACGATGAACTCCATGCACCACTTATAGCAACACTCAGCAGGTTCTCATTACTTCACTGATGCCAACTCACATTGTCTTGCCCATCATTGTGACACTGCACTGTATGAAAGACATAGCCTTTGCATGGCATGTTGAAAATAGGAGCCTCATTTTCCCTGGGTGAAAACAACAGCTTACAGCTTCCATCCACATTAGGGGCTATTGTGAAGATAACTGATTTCTGCATAGCTGTTGCCAGCCCCCTGCTTCATTAATCAAACTGGAAATCCATTGGCCTAAATGAGGTTTAACTCCTTCAAAAGTCAAGTATCTTACTTCTCAACTTCTGGCAAGATATTAAAAATGGCTTGGGCCACAGAGGAGAATGTTTTAGTCCCAGTAGACACTTTTCTTTGGGTCAAATAGTCATCTTGCTCTGAGGTCACAGATACTTCAAAAAGGAATTCCCCTCTTGATAAAATGCTACCTCTGAGAAAGATTGAACATCTGGGCACAGTTCCTTTCCAGGGATGTTACAGCAGATTAGAATTAGGTAACATTAAGAGCAGCTAAGAAGTCAGTGACTAACTAACAGGTTGCTCCACATGCCAGTTTACTAGGGGAAAATGTGCAAGTCACAAGTGTTATATACTTTCCCTCTTTTTTTGACAGACATTTATGTCTCCTTCTGTAGAAGTAGTGATTTATTTCAGAGCTTGTGGCTTCCAATCTGAGACCCACTGAGGTAGGTAGATAAAAAAAGGTGAATGTTTCAATCAGTTGTTATTACTATAATGAAACACTTGAGGCAGACTAATTATATAAAGAAGTGAGGCTCCATTTAGCTGAGAGTTTGGAAGATTCAAAGCCAGGGAGCTCTATGCCTGGCTCTTGCAACAGCCCCTGGCAGATAGCGAATGTTGGGAACACAAAGTGGAAGAAGAACCACATCTCCAACTAAAATACAGAGAGAGGGGGAAGAGCCAGGCTCACTCCTTTTATATTAAACTCCCTCCTGAGACCAGCCAAGGGGTCACATGAGAACTACTTTAATCCCTGTCAAATCACACCCTAGTGACCTAACAACCTCCCATTAGGACCTACTTTTAGATTTCACCATCTTCCACTACCAACATCTGGAGAGTAAGGCTCCATGATGTCCGAGGGGTGGGGGTGGGGGATGGCTGGGGGGAGTTGGGGGGAGGAGTACAGGAGGAGTTGTGGCCATAAGCAATTTCCAAACTACAGGAACAAGTCAGCCCCGAGGAGGCCAATTCCAATACCAACTATAGGACTCAGGGGGCACTGACTGGCCTTTAGAAAGGTAAGTAAGTTTGACAAGAAAGTCCTTGTGCTATCTCTCTTGTGTTTCTCTGTCTCTGTCTGTCTGTCTGTCTCTCTCTGAATGCTTGCTTGGTTTTTCCATCTTTGACTCAGTGGAAATGATGACTATATAACCTCTACAGTCATCCTTGGGGTCTCAGGAGTTGCGGCAGACTAGAGATGCATTTCCAAATCCCTGCTCTGCCACACAGAACAGCCTGGCTGAAAGAAATGACTGAAATTAGAGCACTGGTTTTAGTTCAGAGTGAGGGCGCTCAGGAAAGAACTTTGACATATAAGCTATCTGAGCTGATAGGCTTTTAAATGGTACTTGATGGGGTTTAAATTGTAATCTCCTGCTTTTGAGAAGAATCTTTTAACACTTAAGTGACTGCGCTTGTGAGTTGAGTTTCTGGACACTCAGAGCTGCCCTTCCAAGCCTGACAGACTGTAGAGACACAGCCCTCTGGCAACTCTGTGTAAATCTCAGCAAGGGTGACAGAGCAAGGAGACAAGGGCACCATGACAAATTAGTCATTCTTTCTCAGTCATTACCAAGGCTGCAAAGTAAGCATTTATCTTAGGGAAATATTGACTAAGCCTAGTTAGGCTATCAGAGTCAAATCTGATAGAAAGAAAAATTAATTTTATTGAGGTCTTCCGCTATGCCAGGCCTTTTGCATGCATTAAACAATTAATTTTGACACAGGCACATAATTTAAGTATTGGCACTTTTTAATATAAATGGGGACATTCAGGCACATTTAAGTTAAATATATTCCTCTTTATGATAAAATGTGTCTAGAAGACTTTTTTAGCCCAGGTATGAAACTCAGCCTTAAACCTAGCCCTTAAATTCATCCTAAATCCTAACCCTAAATTGAAAAAAAATTAACCCAAACCACAACTCAAACTTTAACTTTAAACCTCAACCTAAATCTAATCAAAACTCCAGCCCTAAATGTAACCACAAACCACTGTCTCCAAAAGCCACTGTATAACCTCTAGGGTACAATGTTGTGCCATATATGTTATTTGTTGATCGATGTTATTTGGGATCTAGTGAATTGTTCAATACTAAATAAATTGCCTTCAAACTGCAATTACTGCCTGGTGGAAACATAAGATAATTTCATTAAATAGATTGATGAACTCAGTAAGCAGTTATATACCCAGGCTTTGTGCTAGTGCATTGAGAAATATATTTAGAAGTTGTGTTTGCCATTTATGCCTCAGTTCTTATGTAGCTTTCAAGTAGAAAAATGCTCCAATAAGATTTGAAGCTAAAGCATTTGTAGAGTTAACAGAAATGGGATTTTCATTTTGAAAGTTGCATTGTCATTCTTTAAAAAATGTTTTTTTGTATTAAATTTTATCCTGCCTGAAAGATGCAATAGTAAACACCAGCTCTGTTTTACCATTGAAGTACAATGCTGTCAAAATAATAAGTTAGTTATATAATGATCTGGCTACTAGGAGCTTAAGTATCAAGTCTGTTGTACTCCAAAGATTTGCAAAAGTTCAAAGGAGAATGGCAAACATCAAAATCCAAACAGATTTGGCATGGATGGAAGGCTCTTTCAGAAAATGAAAGATTCTCCTTCTTTGTGAGCTAAACACCAGTTATAGGAGCAATGGAAATGAAATCTCTCATCCGGGTTTGTATTTAAAGATAATAACAGTGAAAATCCAACCCAGGATCCACAAATAGTCCAGGCAAATCAGGCAAAGAAATAGAAGAAGAATACATTTCAAGTATATGGCTTATTCCCAGGAATTTGTTCCAAAGACATTTAGAATGAACTTACATATTGTGTAGATGCTCAATATCTACTTGTCAGTTGAATGAAGTAAATGAGTCTTCTTAGCAGATCTGTGTATTTGAACGGATTATTGCAAAGAGAGACCTCAGGATTTTGAGGGACCATTTTATATTCTGTATCTCTGGAAAGCATAGGAAGAGGATGATATATGTTCTTAGGGTTTAGATTTTTTTTTCTCAGCTGGAAGAGACTAAGTTACTCCAACTCATTAAAAAGCCTAAACTAGCTGGGAGTGTGGTTCAAATGTTAGAGTGCTTGCCTATCAAGGGTGAGGCCCAGTGCTGCAAAGGAAGAAAGGGGGGTGGGGAGAGGGAGGGAGGGAAGGAAGGAAGGAAGGAAGGAAGGAAGGAAGGAAGGAAGGAAGGAAGGAAGGAAGGAAGGAGTGGGTGAGCTTAAACAAGTTAAAATCACTATTATAAAAATTTTCTCTTCAAATTGAAAATTGCTTAGGCATAGTGACTGAATTGTAAATTTATTAACTATAGTCATTTATGTAAAATGACCAGATAATTTACATCATTAAGATTTTCTAGTGAAAGGGAAAAAAGAAATGCAGAACAGAAAGCTGTGGCTTTTTCTAGCCTGTGCTCAGCAATAGTGGAGGGTCACTACTGAGCATCTTCTTCTGAAACTACTCAGCTAATCGCTGAAGTCAATTACCAGTGTTCTTTGTTTTTCTTTCACAGGGACTGAAAAACAAACTCTATTGTTTAATGAAGTTGGGCTAGTTGCTTTGTAAAAATATATGAGAAAAAAATATGTAAAGAGTCAGGTTACTTTCTTTTTTTTGGGGGGGGGTCAGGTTGTGGGGCCTGAACTCTGGGCCTGGGCGCTGTCCCTCAGCTCTTCAGCTCAAGGCTAGCTAGCGCTCTGCCACTTGAGCCACAGCGCCACTTCAGGCTCTTTTCTTTTTGCTTATGTGGTGCTGAGGAATCAAACCCAGGGCCTCAGGCATGCAAGGCAAGTGCTCTACCACTGAGTCATCTTCCCACCCAAGGATCAGGTTACTTTCTTGCTCAAGTCCTTTAATTGGCCTTCTTTTGTTCAGAACAAAATCTTAGACTCTTAATTGCAACTTCCAAGACCTTCCTTAAATTTCCTATCTAAGAAAATACTAGCATCTATCAGTTTCTATCTTGATAAATGTTTCCATCAATTTCTTTTAATGGTCCTAAGAACAAAACTCAGGGCATTTTAGCAAGCATTCCAACACTTAAGCCAGGCCCCACAGACCTTGTGATTTTGTTTGTTTTTCATATTAGTCTCAAGTTTCTAGCAGGGACTGGCCTATGACCCTGACTGTCTGAAGTGGCTGTTATCACAGGCAATTGCCATCATACCAACCTTCAGTCCATTTGTTTTGTTTAGTGCTGGCATTGGGTTTTGAACTTAGAGCCTTGCTCTCTCACTTGGCTTTTATTTTCTCATGACTATCACTATAACTGCTTCAGCCACATCTCCAGTTCCAGTTTTTTGCTGGTTGTTTCTTGGAGATAAGAGTCTCGCAGATTTGTTTGGGCTGGTATTGAACCTTGATTCTTAGATCTTAACTTCCTAAATAATTCGCATTATGGGTATGTGTTACCAGCATCAGGCTTTCAGTCAATATTTTTTTCTTCATAATATTGTTTCATTTTTGCTTAGCAATATTTATTGTCATACATCTATAATTTGTTCTGTGATTTTCTTCCATTTGACTAGGGAGCTGTATGAGTTAAAGTGTGTGTTTGTTTGTTACATGAAGGAAGTGTTATGCCAAGGTCGCAGGACCTCCCCTCCCCCCCCCCCCCCCCCCCCCCCCCCCCCCCCGCAAGAAGACCACAGAGAGTCAGACTCTACAGCTGTTTTATTTCAACGGGCTGCAGCTCGGGCCTCGTCCTACACTCTGACACAGCAGAGCCTCATCCTACACTCCGACACAGCAGAGCCTAGGAGGAGGGCCCAGAGCTAAGGATTTGCAGGTCTTATATAGGCACACAATCAACCAGGTGTTTTGATTACCACCACGTGTTGCTTAGCAAAGCAATACGTGGTGGTCACTGCCTCAAACTTTAACCTTTCAGAAGGAATGACTGTTGACTCTAAGGACACTGGAATGCTTGCTCTGGGGAAAACAACTACAAACAACAGGTGAGAGTTATACAAAATTAAAAAAATAGATAATGTCTTCAATATCAGAAAATGTTTCACATTTCCCAGCCATTGATTGTGGAAAACTAGTGATGTGAAGTGGTATTTGGAAAGATTTGAATGAAAGTAAAACCTGAGTGGATATGATAAAAGACAAGATAGGGATTGTTTAGGTGAGGAATGGCATAAGGCAATCACTGAAGAGACTGGAACCAGAATTGCCTAAGGGAATAAGCTTAAGGAAAGTTGACCAATTAGAAAATGGTCAGATCAACATTTGGTCTTCCAGAACTACAGGTAATGTTACTTCAATCCTTCTGAACAGTCTCCCAGGGAGTAAACCATAGTACTGGTAGGGTGAAGTATTGCAAGTTGAACTTAATTATCAGAACCTCATTAGCTCTTACTCTGAATATTACATTCAAGAGTCTATAACAATACAAATGAAAGCAGCTAGAAGTAGGGTCTTGCCTGACAATGAGAGAGATCTGGTTATACTTCACCTTGTCTTATCCCACTTCTCCTTTTCTTCCTTTGGAGACTCATGGTGTATTAAAAAAATTAAATGTAACATGCATAAAAACCTCCGATATATTTTTTTTTGCCTTTTTGTAACACAGGATTTTAATTATAATTGAATATGTATTACATGACACAGCATTTTATGAGAAACATGTTATGTTGATTTCCAGACTTAATTTAAATGGAGTAATTCCTCACTATACTTGCCTTGCTCAATCTTTGAGTCTCAAATCTTGTAAACAACATGGCATATGATTAGTCCTGAGTAAATATTATGTTGAAATTGAAGAAAATACTTGTCAATTGTTCATTGTGAAGAAACGGTATTTGACTTTTGTTGTGTGTTTTTTGTTTTTTTTGTTTTTTTTAATTGTATTTTATTTTATTTGAGAACATACTGTACAGAGGGGCTACAATTACATGGGCAGGATAATGCATACATTTCTTACCAAGCATTGCAGCCTCCTCCTTTGTTTACCCTTCCCTTCCCTTCCCCGCCTCCCCCCTCCCCCCACCCAATTTTACCCCCCTCCCCCCACCCAATTATACCCCCCCCTCCACACCGACATTGTAAAGCTGGTTTTGACATGACATTTTGTACTTCTCATTGTTGCAACAGGTCCACCTGAATCCTTAAACGACTTGTTTGTCCCCATCTCCTCCACATGTTATACTGACATCAAATATAGTGAAAGCCGGGGTTACACTGTGGGGGAGGGACATACAAAGCAACAAAGAAATAATCTTATAAATGCGTTAGAAACACATGCATGAAAGAAACGAAAACATTAAAATACATATTTAAGGGTTCATTTTCCTAACATCACATTATCTGACCTTTTCCGCTTGACTCATACCTATACTAGATATTGCAAATAAGGGAAACCATGGGACCTATGCTTCTTTGGGCCTGGCTTACTTCACTTAATATAATTTTTTCCAAACCTTTCCATTTCCTAACAAATGGGGAAATGTCATTCTTTCTGATGGAGGCATAGAATTCCATTGTGTATATATACCACATTTTCTTGATCCATTCATCTACTGAGGGGCATCTGGGTTGGTTCCATGTCTTAGCTATGGTAAATAATGCTGCAATAAACATAGTTGTGCTGGTAGCTTTAGTGTGGTCTTGTTTGTAAACATTTGGGTAAATGCCCAAAAGTGGGATTGCTGGATCATAGGGGAGATCTATGTGAAGTCTTTTGAGGAACCTCCATACTGCTTTCCAAAGTGGTTGAACAAGTTTACATTCCCACCAACAATGAAGTAAGGTTCCTTTCTGTCCATATCCCCTCCAGCATCTGTTGTTGTTAGAGTTCTTGATTTTTGCTGTTCTAACTGGAGTGTGGTGATATCTCAATGTTGTTTTGATTTGCATTTCTTTTATGGCTAGGGATGTTGAACATTTCTTCATGTGTCTATTGGCCATCCTTCTTTCTTCTTCAGAGAAGCTTCTCTTTAAGTCTTTCGCCCACTTATTTATTGGGCAGTTGTTTCTTTGAGGATTTGTTGTTGGGTGGTTTAATTTTTTGAGTTCCAAGTATATTTTAGATATGAGACCCTTGTCTGTTGTATGGCTAGTAAAGATCTTCTCCCAATCGGTGGGCTTTCTATTGATCTTGCCAGCTATGTCATTTGCCCTGCAGAAGCTCTGCAATCTTATGCAATCCCATTTGTCCAACCTTTCTTTGATTTGTTGTGCTTCCGGGTCTCTATTCAGAAAATTTCGACCTGAGCCAAGGAGACCTAGGGTTTCTCCTATTCCATCCTGTAATGTTTTCAGAGTGTCTGCTTTGAGTTCAAGGTCTTTGATCCATTTGGAGTTGATTCTGGTGCAGGGTGATATATAAGGATCTAGCTTTAGTTTTCTACATGTAGTTAACCAATTTTGCCAGCACCATTTACTGAAGAGGCTGTCTTTCTTCCATTCTATTGTTTTAGCTTCCTTATCGAAGATTAGATGGCTATAGGTCTGTAGGTTCATTTCTGGGTTTTCAATTCTATTCCATTGGTCCTGAGGTCTGTTCTTATGCCAATACCAAGCTGTTTTGATTACTATGGCTTTATAGTAGAGTTTGAAATTTGGTATTGATATTCCTCCAGCAGTGTTCTTTCCGTTGAGGAGCGTTTTTGCTATTCGGGGTCTTTTATTGTTCCATATGAATTTTTGGATTGCCTCTTCTATTTCCTTGAAGAATGAGGGTGGAATTTTGATAGGTATCGCGTTGAATTTGTAGATAGCCTTGGGAAGTATTGCCATTTTCACGATGTTAATCTTGCCAATCCAGGAGCATGGGAGGTTTTGCCATTTTTTAAGTTCTGTGTTGATTTCCTTTTTCAAGATTTTAAAGTTTTCATCATAGAGGTCCTTCACTTCTTTGGTTAAGTTAATTCCTAGGTATTTTATTATTTGTGGGGCTATTACAAATGGAGTTGCTTTCCTAATTTCAGCCACACTTTTCTCATTGTTGGCATATAGAAAAGCCATTGATTTTTGGGGGTTAATTTTATAACCTGCTACTTTGCCAAAGTTTTGAATCAGCTTGAGTAATTTGGGAGTGGAGTCTATGGGATTCTTTAAATACAAGATCATGTCATCTGCAAAGAGGGAGAGTTTTATTTCTTCTTTCCCTATTTGGATCCCCTTTATGTCTGCATCTTGTCTTATTGCTGTAGCTAGGCATTCTAATACTAGATTGAAGAGAAGTGGAGAGAGTGGGCATCCTTGTCTTGTTCCTGAGTTAAGAGGAAATGGCTTTAGTTTTTCACCATTGAGTATAATGCTGGCTGTAGGTTTGTCATATACAGCCTTTATTGTATTGAGGAATGTTCCATGGATTCCTAATTTTTCCAGAACCTTCATCATAAAGGGGTGTTGGATCTTGTCAAATGCTTTTTCTGCATCTATTGAGATAACCATGTGGTTCTTATTCTTGCTCCTGTTGATGTGATGAATAATATTAATTGATTTGCGTCTATTGAACCAGCTTTGCATCCCTGAAATGAATCCTGTTTGATCATGGTGTATGATTTTTTGGATGAATTGTTGAAGTCGATTGGCCAAAATTTTGTTGAGAAGTTTTGCATCAATGTTCATCAAAGAAATGGGTCTATAGTTCTCTTTCTTTGATGAGTCCCTGCCTGGTTTTGGGATGAGGGTTATGATGGCTTCATAGAATGTGTTCGGTAGTGAGCTTTCTCTTTCAATTTCATTGAAGAGTTGGAACCTCCGATATATTTAATATGTCATTTAACATAATACGTTTAGCACCAAAAATTTAATATTGTACAACTGTGTAGATTACAGACAAAAGACTTACGGTGGGAGAAAGGCGTTTTATTACAATGTAATAAAAGCTTCCATTTATATGAGGAACATATTCTTTGTGTGGAGGTCCAAATTAGTGATGAAATACCTGAATATGTTCATTCATTTCATAAAACTTTATAAAATGCCTACTCTATATCAGGTAAAGCCATAATGCTGACTATGGAGCAATGAGCAGATCTCCAGGAAACTTCTGTCTCCAGGCCCCTTATGGGACTCAGGAGGATACCAAGGTCCAAGAAGCAATACTACACTAGAAAGTGGCCACTCCATGCTAAATTTTAAGAAAAAAAATAAAATGTAAATCACAACGACTCAATGTAAGGGTAAGAATAATGATAGAAAATATCAGTATTGACTGATATTAAGGTTTACCAGTTGGTTTTATATTCACTTAACTGTAGGGTGATGGTAAGGTTGACAAGCATACAATTAATAAGTACTGTGTTAGCCAGCTTTGATCACTGTAACAAATACCTGGGATAATCAACTTATGGAGGAAAAAGATTATGTTGGCTACTGGTGTCAGAGGTCCTAGTCCATGATAGATTGGACCCATTCCTTCTAGACCTGTGGTGAGAAAGTACAGTATGGCAGGAGCCCATGGAAGGGACTTGCTTCACAGATGGAATGTGAAAAAAGAGAGTTGACTGAATTCTTTTAATGGCATGCCCTTGATGACTTAAATAGCTTTCACCAGGTCCTATCTTTTAAATATTTTTCACATTTGGAGATTTAAGCTCCAAATGGCTCAAATAGTAGCACAGCAAACACAAAGAGCTGAGCTCAACCATCAGTACAAGCAAAATAAAACAAAACAACCCACACAACTCAAACTGTAGCAAGGTCTTAAAATAAAACTAGACAATAATGAGCTGATCAGGTCTGGAGTAATCATGTGAGAGCGAGTATAATTACAGGTCCAATGAAGGCAAGAAGGAAACATTTCATGGATGAGTTTAATACATCATTCATTTTTGTCTTTCATCTACCTATCACCACCCCTAAGGAAAGTGAATTTTAATTTATGATTCACTATACAATAAATTCAAAACGTACTTAACACTGGAATCACAGAAAAACTAACTAAAGTGGAGCCAATGATGATGATTTTTGACACATCTTTCCTCGTTTGTTTTGTATTTTAACCATGTCCTATGGAGTTGGTATTTTTTCTGCAGATGACTTTCCTCCTACCAAAGTCAATATGACTTCAGTTAGTTTTGTGCAAATGTAGAAAAGTTCCATAGGAGGTTACTCTAAGACATGGCAATAGCAGGAAATACTGATTGAGTCTTGGATTAAATACTGTTTTGTTTTCTTGATTAGCTTTTCCAAGGAAAATACTCTTTGATGTTAACATCTACTAAGTGAGTAACATCTTAGTGGAAATTAACTTTTCAGGATTTTAATTTTCAAATATTTATTGACAAGTAAGGACAGACTATGTATTCTAAGTGTATTATGTTAGATGGCATATTAAATGGCATTTTTAAAAATTTTATTTTATTGTAAAGATGCTGTAGAGAGGGGTTACAGTTATAGGAGTAAGGTAATGGATGCATTTTTTGACAAACATTGTTACCACTCCATTGTTTCTCTCCTACTATCCCTTTCCTCCCTTTCCTCCCCCACTCCCCTGCCCTACCTGAAGTTGTAAAATTCCTTTTCAACACAATGTCTTGTGAGTATCATTGTTGCACTGGATCATCCTGTGTCCTTGTTTCAGCATTTTATTATTCCCCTTCCCCTCCCCAGATTAGACAAATGAATATACAAGATGCAGGGTACCAAATCAAGTACAGTGACAACAGGGGATATCCCATAGGGAGAAGAACATACAAAAGAAACAAAAAAAATTACATAATGCATTAAACATAACAACTACAGAAAAATCTCTTGTGTCCATCTCTTGGGGTTCATATCATCTTATATGGTCATATGTACATAGCTTTTGAGCTTTTCTACAAAAAAGGGAAATCATGGGACCTATATTTATTTGGGTCTGGCTTGCTTCATTTAATATGATTTTTTTCCAAGTCTTTCCATCCTAACAAATGGGGCAGTATCATTCTTTCTGATGGAACCATAGAATTTATATATATATATATATATAATACATATATATTCATATATATAATACATATATATTCATCTATTGAGGGGCATCTGGTTGGTTCCATATCTTAGCTATGGTGAATAACACTGTGATAAACATAGTTATGCTGATAGCTTTGTGATTTTTTGGGTAAATGCCTAAAAGTGGGATTGCTGGGTCATAGGGGAACTCTATGTGTAGTCTTTTGAGGAAGCTCTATACTGCTTTCCAAAGTGATTGAACAAGTTTACACTTCCCTTTTGGCCACATCCCCTCCAGCATCTGTTGTTATAAAATTTCTTGAGTATAGCCATTTTAACTGTAGTGAGGTGGAATTTCAATGTTGTTTTGATTTGCATTTCTCTTATGGCCAGAGAAGTTGAGCATTTCTTCATGTGTCTATTGGCCATTCGATTTCCTCTTCAAAGAAGTCTCTCTAAGCCATTAGCCCATTTATTAATGGGGCAGTTTTTTCTTTGAGGATTAGTTTTGGGAGGACTTAATTTTTTGAGTTCTAAGTATATTTTAGATATGAGGGAGGCCCTTGTGTGTTGTATAGCTAGTGAAGATCTTCTCCCAATCCGTGGGCTTTCTATTGATCTTGCTAGCTATGTCCTTTGCCATGCAGGAGCTCTGCAGTTTCATGCAGTCCCATTTGTCCAACCTTTCTTTGCTTTGTTATGTTTCTGGGTCTTTATTAAGAAAATTTCAGCCTGTGCCAAGAATCCCTAGTTTCTCCTGTTCCTTCCAGTAATGTTTTCAGGGTGTCTGTTTTTACTTCGAGGTCTTTGATCCATTTGGAGTATATTCTGATTCAGGGAATGGGGATCTAGCTTTACTTTTCTACAGGTGTTTAATCAACTTTGCCAGCACCATTTACTGAAGAGGCTGTCTTTCTTCCATCCTATTTTTTGTTTTTGGCTCTCTTATCACAGATTAGGTGGCTATAGGTCTGTGAGTTCATTTCTGGTTCTTCAGTTTTATTCCATTAGTCTTCAAGTCTGTTCTAGTGCCAGTATCAACCTGTTCTGATTGCTATGTCTTTGTAGTAGAGTTTGAAGTTTGGTATTGATATTTCTCTAGCATTGTTCTTTCTATAATGGATTGTTTTTGCAATTTGAGGTCTTTCATTGTTCCTATGAATGTTTGGATTGCTTCTTCTATTTCATCAAAGAATAAAGTTGAGTTATTAATGGGTATTGCATTGAATCTGTAGATAGCCTTTGGCAGTATTGCCATTTTCATGATGTTAATCCTCCCAATTCAGGTTACAAGGTGATTTAATATATGCATATATTATATAACAATTATTACAATCAAGTTTATCACCATGTGTATCACCACTCATACCATACATCTGATTTTTGGTACTTGGTCATATTACATCTGATGGGATTTATTCCTTTTTTAGTAAAAAGAGTTTGAACTGTAATTGGTGTGAGGGAAATAGGAAAGATTGCATGAAAACAGTTGTTTAAGAAAGATGTAGAGGGACACAACTTGACTTTTCTCTCTTGCTATTGTTTTCAACGTATCTAAAATGTACTATGTGATTTTTTTTGTTTCTTTGTATGTTCTTCTCCCATGGTATAACCCCTGTTTTCACTGTATTTGATGTCGGTGCCCTGCATCTTGTATATACATTTTTCTAATTTGGGATGGGGAAGGGAAATAACAAAACGCTGAAGAAAGGATACAGGTTGACCTATTATAATAATGACATGTACAAGACACTGTGTTGAAAATGAGCTTTACAATTTGGGGGGGAGGGGTAGTTGGGGAGGTGGGGAGGAAAGGGATGGTAGGGAAAAAAAACAGAGGAGGAGGTAACAATGCTCGATAGGAAATGTACTCATTACCTTACTCATGTAACTGTAACCCCTCTGTATACTATTTTTACAATAAAAACATTTTAAAAAGAGAGAAAAATGTAGGATATTCATATGAGCAATGTGCCCGGGGGTCAAATTACATAGAATAGTGTATGAACAGAGCATTTGATGAGGTAGAAACAATCAAGTTCACCCTAATGATGGCAGAAGAGGACACTAGCCAGGTACATGGCCTGCTCAAGAATTTCTCCATCTTGGTGCTCCTCTACCACTACCATGCTGATGTGCCCTATTCAGGAGCTCCATTTATTTTTAAATTTATGCCAATACAAGGGCTTGAATTTGGAGCCTGATGCTCACACTCAGCTTTTTTGCTCATGAGTGGGGCTCTACAACTTGAGCCATGTTTCCAACTTGGCATATTGCTGGTTAGAGATGAAGTCTCCAAGACTTTTCTGCCCAGTCTAGCTTTGAATTGGGATCCTCCAGGTCTGAGCCCGCTGAGTAGCTAGGTTTATAATACATACAGTATCAACACCTGTTGAGTCACACCCATGGCTTCTGAAACTTTATTTTCAAGAGAGTAATGCTAACTTCCATAGGACATTTGGTCTAAGTGAACTCTTTCCTACACATGACCTTCACTAATACTTTAGGTGGTTGGTGGCAAGAGAGACATGACCTTGGCAGAATCATATTTTATACCCAAGACATAGGATTCTTTGAATATTAATCTAAGGTACCACACTTAATGATGAAGCCCTCTCTGAAGCCAGGTCTGGCTGGCCTGGAAATGAAGGATGAGCACGCAGAACTTATGTCTATAGCACCGGTATTTCACCCCAGGCCCAGAGCCTTGCATAAACCATGATGGCTCCACTGGAAGGATTCATCCCAAATAAATGAACAGATTGCTTGCCATGGCTCTGAAGGGGCTAGTTTTAAAATAATCTGCTTTACATGAAGAAGCTGTCTAGGCCTCTGGAGCCAGACTGGTACTTACTTTCATGATTTAACATACAACCCATTCTTACTGAATGTTTCACACTTTGTCAGTTTTCTGTGAGTTTATCAGTGCTTAGTATTCTGGAAAATAGAAGGAACAAACTCTTATAATACAATTAAAAGCCATGTTAATGAGTATCGCCTTTGAGAACAAGTGTCATCTGGGCTGTCTCTAGGCTGAAGTGTGTGACAATGAAACACTACAGTGTCTCTCTTATATTTAGATTGTGGCTTTGGATAGAAAAACCTGATTGTTTTTCCCTAATATGTCTTGCTTACCTTCAACATAAAATGTCTTGAGCAATCACAGGGTGTTTTTCCTAGGCTATTTCCATGGCTATTGCCATTTGCTTAAGAACAACTGAGACAGTTGTTCCAAAATGCAGTTGTATGATTATAATTCTCCCCAAAGCCCATACTCTCAAATAATAAACCTTTTACTATAACACCAACATGAAATACAACAAATTGCTTCTTCAGTGCAAGTTAAAAGCTATACGTACAAGTAAAAAAATCTATAAGTACAAGTGAAAAACTATTAGCTGAGAGTCCATGGCTCAGGCCTATAGTCAGGAAGCTGAGATCCAGAGGATCATATTTCATGAGCAGAAATAATTGTTATGAAATAGTTATCAGTAGAAAGCCAGGCTGGAAGTGTAGCTCAGGTGGTAGAAATCCAGGTATACAAGAATGAGGTCAATACCATCAACCAAACAAACAAATAACTATAAACCACTGTTCTTTCTATATGAAAGATAATAGATTAAAATGTATTTTCCCTATACCCAACAAAAATAATACTGCAGGGAACACTTTTTTTTTCTTTGCTCTTCAAATTTGTCTTTTAGTAGTTGAGAGCAGATGAAATCTTTTATCACTATATTTAGACGTCAGCCAGGAAGGTCGGCACCATGGTAACTGCTACGAGAAGAAATGTTAGCAAGGGAGGGGCTCATGTGCTCCAAGAAGGGGTTTAGTCAGTGCAGGCACTGGGAGAGGAAAGGTATTGGCCAGCCAAGGCCAAAGCTGATTGTACCTGCTGTTCTTGTACTGTCTCCAGTATCCATAAAATAGAGAAGGATGATGCAAATGAGTCCCTGAGCTTTAGGCCCCTCTGAGGAAATCTATACTACTCACTGATTTTCCCAAAATGCTGCTTTGCCTAAAGCGATCCTGTGCCATGAGTCCCAGGATTATTCTTTATGTTCCCTTTATAGTAAGATACAGATAAAAGGATCAAAGTCTTTGCATTTATATCCCATGTTATTCCTGAATGCCTACATCATGGGAAGAAGTCATACAGTCAGCAAATTCTCAGTGTGGGCTGATCTGTTGTCCAAGACTATTTTAGGAACAGGAAATGGAAAATGAAAAAATAGCCTGTGAAGTTATTATTAGGGGACTTCTGTTAACTGAGATACAGTTAGATAACGTGCAATATAAATAACAATAATATACAGGAGACAAGACATTTATAGATTTTTAAAAATTATTATTAAGCAATTATATAAAGAGGTTACAATCCCATAAACCAGGTTATGTATCCAATGTTTCTTTGACACTTTCACTCTTTCCTTCATTCTCCCCCATATCCTCCTCATGTCACTACTCACAAGTTACATAGTCCTTTTTTTTTTACATAGTATACACTGATTACAATGACAAGACATTTTAAAATGACAAATTTGTGAGTGGCATTAAGATCATACATGGATCCAGGCAGTTTTCATACAAAGGAGCTTGGTGGAGAGTGGAAAGTGGGAATTTGGCTCTGTAAGGTAGAAAATAAGCCACCGAGTACACTGAGAATAGGCTTGAGGAGAGCACGGGTGGGAAGAATGACCTGTGGTAGTCAACAAATACTATTCCAGTACAACAGGAGAGCAGCCAGCTTCAGACAAGTAGAAAACCATCTTGGCTGGTCTGCCATGTGTATGTGTTCTTTGGGAGCAATGGTGTCTACACACACACACACACACACACACACACACACACACACACACACACACGCAACAGGATAGGAATAGCCTAGAGAATATTTTTTTGTAAGATCTAAAAGAAAAAGTTCATTGTTCCAAGCAAAGTGCATCATTTCCCTTCTTTCCTGAGAGCACCAGCTCACTGCAGCTGGACCAAAGCCCAGCATGACTCTTCAGTCCACAGTGACTGTCAAATCTCAGTTGAAGTTGTCACAGGTCCTGCTGAATAGCAAGGGAGGCCCCACTGATCAAGGGCTCTGATCAGGCTTTAGAGCAACTTTACCACCCAGGGACTCAGGTGGCTTCTCCTGCAGCCTTTATCTTTTGCCCACAGATATCTGATTCCCTAGGCCTCATTACTGGGACTGCTATGGTGACTGTTTGTGCCAATACTAGGTAATTAGTGAACTCTTCCATTCCTCCATAGTGGCATTCTGCCCCCATGACTCAGTCAAGAGCATTTGGCGACTACAATGGAGGAAATCAAAGCAATAGTCAGTGACTTCAAATTCTCCTCACTCAGAAGCCATTCAACATGGCAGATGAGAAACACCTGCCATTGTCACTCTGTAAATGAGAAGCCTCTGGCAGCACTGAAGAAATGAGATTCTGAAAAAAAGAAGAGACAAAGTGAACCAAAAGCTGAGAAGCAGAGAAGATGGAAGGCAGAAAGCTACAGAGAAACAATCTCAGCAGAGAAAAAGCAGTAAGGAGTTTCAAGATGGTTCCAGCTCTCCAACTGGAGGAGGGAAAATTGAAGACTGCAATACCAGATAAAATAGACTGGCAAGTCTAGAAATGGGGAAAAGCCCACTCAGCCTGTAAACCTAGTCTCTGCAGGGATTTTTGAGACACAAATTCTTTGATATGCTGTGGGAGGCTAGCTCTGGTGTAGAAAGGCATTGTGTGTGCCTCTTTATTTTGAAGCATGATAGAGTCATCATTTTGAGAAAGTGCCTATTGTTGGGACTGACTTTCTCTAGGTGCTTGGTAATAATGACCAAGCACAGCTAACCCTTTATACCCATTTCTGGTGTGGTGGCTACTGTATGTGCCTGTGGATCAGTGCCTCAGCAATTTGTAACATCCAGGACACATTGCCATTAGTGGCAGCTGATATGTCAATGGCAGCCATTGAAGATGACCGGCCGTTAAATATATGCAGTGGTGGGACCATGGGAAACAGTATACCTTCCCTGGCTAGGAGAGAATCCTCTTGAGTGAGTCCAAGACAGCAATGAACCTCTAAGCCTGATATTAAGCTGTTCTACATATTGACTGCTGAGAAAAACAGAGCCATACCATCCAGATCTAAATTACATGAGTTCCTCAACCTCTTTCATCCAACAGAAGAGGTATAGACACAAAAATAAGCAGTCGGTTTTTGTTTTATATAAATCTACTTGATGTTGGTGATGTTTTGCTTGGATTGGTTTTGACTTTTATTCATTTAACTGTATAGAGCTTTTTTTTTCCTGTACATCTGGTAAAGACCAGTTACTTTTGCATTTTTACTTTTTAGTTTAGGCCATTAACCTGCTCCCCTCTATCTTTTAGTTCTGTGTCTGCCTCCCTTACTTGTCTTCAAAGTTATAATATTTGAACCACAACACCTATCTTTCTGTATTCAACTTTAGATCATATTTTCACTTTCCTTCTATAGTCCTTACCCATTTATATTTTCCTTGTATCTACAATTAGAACTGTTCTGGCTCATCTTTCCTCCCATCTCTGTTCTCTCTTCCTTAATACATGACTATATTGCCCAAAAATCATTCTCTTTTTGTTTTGTGTTGGTTGTTTTGAGTCATTTTGGCTGCTTAAAGGTTTTATTGTGGGTTTTGTGTGTGTGTGTGTGTGTGTGTGTGTGTGTGTTTATCAAATTCTCTTCATTTTGCCTCCTTCTTCCCTATCACAAGGCAATGTTAAATTGATTGTATTTCTACTTACGTCTCTGTACTTTCATTAGGTTTTCCTATTAAGCTTAACTCCCATGTCTTACTTCCCTATATAACCAAATACCCAGTATTATTTAATAGTGTTTATCAGCTGTAATAGGTTTTATGATTAAACTTCTTCACCCTGAGTAGAAAAGAGTGTCTCATAGTGTCTTGAGCATTGAAACTGGTCATTTGATAATTGAGCCAAATCCCTTTGATCTACTAATAGGAAAATATACTACAATTCAGCCATTTTTCAACTTTAAGTGATCTGTGGATATAATTAACTAAAAGGACACTGAATATTGAATTCTCAAAAAATGGCCATGATGCATAAATCCCAGAAAAAAGATAAAAAAGGCAATACTTCCCCTCAACAGTTAACTCCTATTGAACTCTAGTGATTCACTCCTATTATCCTGCCTACTTAGGAGGTTGAGATCTGAGATCATGGTTCCAAGCCAGCCTTGGCAGGAAAGTTCATGAGAATCTTATCTCCAATTAACCACCAAAAAGTTGGAAGTGGAGCTGTGACTCATGTGGTAAAGCGCTAGCTTTGAGCAGAAAAAGCTCAGGGATTCTGCCTAGGCCTTGAGTTGAAGCCCTAGGACCAGTGTGCATCTGTGTACACACACACACACACACACACACACACACACACACACACACACACACACACACACACACACACACACACATGCATGCATGGGCACGCAGACACACACACACACATATACACACACACAAAGTTAAAAATTCCACAGGGAAAAACTTAAATGATAGGGAAGAAAAAGGAAATTTAAACAATTAATTCAATAAAACAATGATAAGGATGATCAGTATAACTAAGGAAGTTACATATAAGCAATTGAATGAATTTGAAGAGAATTCAAACAACTAGAGAATGAAATTAAAAAGACAATGTAGGACAGGAAAGATCTTCAGTAAAGGTACAGAAATCTTGAAAAAAGATTACATTAAAATCCTGGAAATGAAGAATTCAATAGCCCAAAATTAAAACAAAAACAAACAAACAAACCTACTTAATGAGAATCCTAGCTAATAAAGCAGAATCAGTTGAAAATAGGTATCAAGTTTTGAAAACAAAGAATTAGATTAAAAAAATCAAAGATTTGAAAAAAAAAACCACTAAGAAATTATAAATAGAATTTACAAGACCATTTGGAATTCCATCCAAAGATCAAACCTCTGAATCATAAAAAGAAGAGATATAAATTTTAAAGATATAAATTTAAAGCATAGATCATTTATTCTACACAAGTTCTTCTCATTCTTGAGTATTCAAAGTACTTGGGAAACCTCAATATTTTATACCTTTAGGGTAGATTATTTCTTTCCTTTTCAAGACCCATCCTTAGTCTTTCACAGGTACAGATGAGAAGAACATCCAATTTGGCTTTAGGACAGGTTCACATGATCAGAGATGCCCTCTCTCCAGCACTATTCAGAAATGTGCTTGGCCCAGGTTAGCCATGCAGACAGGACTCAAAACTCCACTGTGCTTCTCAGAAAGGAATAGAAAGTAGGGTTATTGTTGTTGTTGTTGTTGTTGTTTTCTTTCCTGGGTAGGAGTTCTTTCCTCTTCATTTGTTTAGAACAAAATTTACAAAGATCTGTTAGCACTGTTATCATTCCATCTACTGTAGTGGGCTGAAGAACTGAGTCTTAGAAAACATTTTTTCTAAAAAAAAAAGGGGGAGCCCCTTTCAAGTCAATTTCTATTGAATATGACTATAATTACTTGAAGAGAAGAGAATGTAGAACTCATGGAAGTGTGGGGAAGGGTGCAAAGACAAGCATTTTCTTTTTTTTAAAAATATTTTATTTTTTCTAATTAATTATTCTTTTTTTATTGTGAGAATACCATACAGAGGAGTTACAATTACATGGGCAAGATAACGAGTACATTTCTTATTAAGTATTGTTGCCTCCTCATTGTTTCCCCTTCCCATCCCTTCCCATATTCCTCCCCTCCCCCTACCCGATCCTCCCCTCTCCCCCCACCAAACGATTTGTACATCTCATTGTTGCAATGGGTCCACCTGTATCCCTAGTTAAACAATTTGTTTTTTTTCCCTTCCCCTCCACATATTATACCAACATCAAAAACAGTGAAAGTATGGGTTATACTGTGGGGGAGGGACATACAAAGCAACATAGAAATCATCTTATAAATATGATAGAAACAATTGTATGAAAGGAAAAAAAAACATTTGAATACTATCTTGGGGTTCATTCCCCTAACAACTTATCTGACCTTTTCTGAAGACAAGCATTTTCTTAGACTCCTCATCAAGTCATAGTCTGTCCAAAAGGAGAATATGTTAAAAGGAGTGACATTGATTAAGATATATTATATTCCTAAACTGCTTTGTCAAGTGGCAACTCCTTTGAACAATCATTTAAATATTTTTAAAAAAATTTAAAAAGGAGATTATGAATTAGAAATAAAAAATTAATTTTCTTTTAAGAAGAGAATAAGGCATGTAGGCAGGGACCATATGGAGCTACAATTGTGGAAATGTGTTTTTCAGTCTAAAAAATAATGTGTTTTGTTTCACTTGACAGTTGAAAAGGAGGAAACAGAATCTTCGTCTTTGAGATGCTGACCTTAAATAATGGGCATTATTATTCTTCACCCTATGGCAGTAGGGACTATAGAGAGAGTCAAAGAATTTGACAACCTGCTAAAGACATACTATGGAATATCTATAAAGTGGAAATTATCTAAGGCTTTGGGGTCACTGAATGCAAGCCAGGGCAGAGTGGTGTTACTTGTTTATTCACTCCAGGCACATTTATTGAGCACCACTGGTTGAGTTAGTTCTGATAGCAAGTATTCATGTTAATATCCGTGTTGTAACACTTTCTTCAGAGGGTCTCATGAGACATAAATGCAATAGGATTGCTTAACAGTACCTTTTTTAACTGGCTAGGGTTGGTGAATTTTTGTTTTTACTCCTTTTCGTAATGTTCAACATAAAACACTAAATCCGTTGTGTGGTATTCTATGCCCCTCTTGAAAAGCTGATCCACACACCTGATAATCACATCTACAAAGTTATGTCTGAAGGATTGAGTCCTGCCTTATTCCCCAGGGTCAAGCCAAGCACCAGGTGCATGCTCACGTTCTTGTCCACTGGCAGGTCATTCCAACCTTGGTCCCTAGGGGTCAATAGCTCCTCAGCCCAGGTACAGCATTCCAGTCTGGGCCTGGCCAAAGACATTACCCTTGGCCTCAAAGAAACTACAGCCCCCCCACCCTGCCCTCACCTTTAAAAATCTTCTGGTTCCTTGCTAAGACCTAGATAAACCCATTTCAAAATCTAGTCTCTCACACAACCTCCAAACCCATGCGAAGATCTGTGTCCCGCACTGGCAATAAACACTCCTAGTTTCCTGAGTCTGATCTATTCCTTTTCATTCTCCTCCATTTTCCTAACAATGCTATATTCTGAAGCATAGGAAGGTTAGTGCTTTGACCTATGAATTTGGACAAACAAGATTCAAGCTATGATGAGGAACAACTTGCTCTTCTTGCAGTACCATGATAGGCACCATTATTGTCTACTGTCTTCCTCTCTGTTCTATTAAAGTCCCTTCCTGTTGAAATCTCCCATCCTTCAAATCTAATTTGAGGCTCACCTTCTCTGTATAGCTCTCTTCAATTTCTTTAGTTTTCAATTCTGAATAGAGCTTTTCCTTTTATTTAAAAATATTACTTTAAATTTAGTAATTACCATTTCCCCTCCAGTAACATTTAGTCAATAAATATTTTAAACAAATGTAAGTACCTGTAAAGATGTTATTCTTCTTAACTGGGCTGTAAACTCTCAAAAATGTGGCCATGTTCATGCTTATAATTTGTAACAATTTTTAAAGCACAGATCTTTGTATATAGGATTGTTATACTTGAATCTCAAGTAGGAGGACCATCCTGGGATCCATTGAGCCAGCGTACCGCAGGACACCTTTTCCTTGGCAAGCACTTTACAGTCTGGATGCCATTAGCTCTTTATCTTGCTAAGGTTTAGGACTGGTGATATTAGTGATGATAGTGAATAGTGATAACTCAGGCCTGAGGTCAATGGATAAAATCAGTGTGTTCATTTATTAATGCACACTGAGAAATGAATAGTCATCACACTGAAAGGCATTGTCTCCTGGTTAGTTTTATGTGGAAAGCCTACTATAATCACAAGTTTGCTAGGAGGGATTGAAGTCAAATCCAGAAAAATCAGTATGGGATTTGAATATTTAATTGTCAAAATTATCTTGCCAGTGGAATGTTGTTCTGGAATTTATTTGATTAAAAGTTAACAAGCACTAGCAATGTTTGGGCTTTTGGCTATCCTTTTTTTTTTTTTTTGTCATAGTGTATAATGGTTATCCTGAGCTTGATATTCTTCTGTGACCACATATTTATTTTAATAACCAAGTAAAATACTTATGACTCCTATAGAGCATAGCTATAAACAAGTCAGCCATCTCACAAATAAATCTGTTTCTTTTCTTGATTGTCTTTTACTATGTCTCAGTCTAAACTACTGCAGACAAGCCCCACCCCTTCTCTGCTTGCCACCTCAGGGCTATTTCTACATGCTAGTACTTCTCACTAGTATACTACGGCTCATCCCTTGTATGTAACATTCTCTTTATTCCCAGAATAGGGCTTACTTGACTCTACTAGTTGACTGATATGTCAGAAATCAACATCACAAGAGAATTGCACATAGAAAAGAAAAAAAAAAAACAAAACAAGCCAGCTAAACATCACTGCTCCCAAAAGTTATTGATCATGGTCTACCATAGTCCATCAATCAGTGACAATTTCTCTACATCATGTTGTTAAATCCCCTAGTGTAATCAGATTATCTTTCTGTCTTCTCTCTAGCCCAAAGTTCTTGAGCTAGTTTTTCTAGCCCACGTGGAGAAATGAGAGCAAAATTCCTTATCTAAAATAACCACAGTTCTCTGATTATTGGAGAACATCATCATTTTCATAACCTTTTTAATACCTACTCTGTTGGCAACACTTTGATCAACTTCAAGGTATATTGGAAAAGGAATCAAATATGTTTCATTCTCAAAGAGTGTTACTTAAGATCGTTATACAAATGACTAAACCAATGTAAGTGATGTCAGGGAGAATGAGTTGGAGATAGACCCAAGTCTCCAAGAGGAAGTAATCCCCTCTAGGGACCATGGATGGTAGAAATAAGAATTGTCCACCAAAATGGAGAGAGGAGAAAGGATTTGAGGAAAATGGCAATAGGAATAATGATGGTTCTGTGAGTTATAGAACTGCAGGAGCATCATGGGAGCCTCTGAGTTTGTGGCCATCTCAGATCATGTCCCAGGGTATATTCTGGGAGCTAGAACTTACCATTTAGAGTGAGGCATTGGTGTACTAAAGCTGTTAACTGGTAGAGTGTGCACTAATTCTGTGCCATTAGTGTCTTAGTCTGGTTATGCTGCCTTAACAAAATACAGGGTGGCTTAAACAACAGATACTTATTCATAGTTCTGGAGACTTGAAGTCCAAAAGTAAGGCATTGGCATGATTGGCTTCCAATGAAGCCTTTCTTCTTGCTTATAGATAACTACCTTGTTCCTGTGTCCTCATGTGGAAACATAAGTTTCCAAGGTGTGTAAAAGAGGAAAAGAGAGGGGGGGGGGAGGAAGGGAAAGGGAGAGGGAGAAAGAGAGGGAGAGGGAGAGAAAGTAGAGAAAATATAGAGATAGAAAAAGAGATACTTCTTTTTTTTTTTAAGAGATACTTCTTATAAGAACACCAACATATCAGATCAGAACCTTCTGTAATTCTTAAAGTTTAGAAGGGAACTTAGATTTTCTTTTTTTTTTCTACAGAGAGATGGAGGAGAGTGGTAAATTTATTAAAGAATACTAAAGGTGTTCTACACCATATATTTCCAGAATGAAACCTATTATAGATGGAGTAACACTAGCTTTGCATCATTAGACACTGTATCTACCCTTTAAAGCCGGGCGCTGGTGGCTCATGCCTGTAATCCTAGCTACTCAGGAGGCTGAGATCTGAGGATCGCGGTTCAAAGCCAGCCCGGGCAGGAGA
The DNA here is from genome assembly GCF_024711535.1 of Dipodomys merriami. Classification (NCBI taxonomy): domain Eukaryota; kingdom Metazoa; phylum Chordata; class Mammalia; order Rodentia; family Heteromyidae; genus Dipodomys; species Dipodomys merriami. The sequence goes on from NW_027205603.1 coordinate 29,671,981, forward strand.
GACCGTGAGACTCCTATCTCCAATAAACCACCAGAAAACCGGAAGTGGCGCTGTAGCTCAAGTGGTAGAGCGCTCGCCTTGAGCTGAAGAGCTGAGGGACAGCGCCCAGGCCCAGAGTTCAAGCCCCACGGCCGACAAAAAAAAAAAAAAAAAAAAAAATGTGGATCTTTATTTTATTAAACTCCATCATATAATTTTATAAATGAGTGAATTAGGCCTCTTGAGACTAGCCCATATAGAAGGTCATACCAAGTCACTCCAGGTTTGCAACTCTATCCCCTCCTTAGAAATGCAAATAGCATCGAACAGTCAACATACGGTCCTAAATCTTATTTTTTACTCCTTTAGAATTCACTAGCAAACCATCTAAAGCTCATTTGTGTGTGTGTATGTGTGCATACGTGTGTGTGTGTGTGTGTGTGTGTGTGTGTGTGCGCGCGCGCGTGCCGGTAATGAGGCTGGAACTCAGGGCCTGGGTGCTGTCTCTTAGTTGTTTTGCTCAAGGCTGATGTTCTGCCACTTGAGCTACATATGGATTTCAGGCTTTTTAGTGGTTAATTGGAAATAAGTGTCTCACAGATTTTTCTGGACATGCTGGCTTTGAACTCAGGTCCCTAGATCTCAGCCTCCTGAGTAGCAAGGATTACAGGTGTGAGCCACCAATGTCTGGCTCCCATATTCATTTGTAATGGATGATTTATGATTTTCTTATTAACTTGGGCTGTTTCCCAGAGCTCAAACTTGCCACATTTTGGTATTTTGATTATAAGTGTTTGCTGTCATGTGTCATTGTCACCAAAGGGTAGGCTGGTGGGACAACAGTAAACTTCAACAAGGCACAGCATCCCATAGAATCCTGATCCATAAGCCATGTCACACTGGGCAGACCATTGAACCCTGGAAGCCTAATTTACCAATATGTCACATGAGAGATAAATTAGGGTTAGGTAAGGTCTATGCCTTGCATAGTAGATGTAAAATAATTAGAAACTTTTGGTGTTTTTTTGATTTTGTTTTAAATTGTCACAAAATGGTACATATTTATCAGAAACAATGTGATATTAGGGTATGTATATACATTTATTAATATCAAATCAAGGTAATTAACATAGTCATTACCACTGTGACATCATTTCTGTATGGTGACAATGATATCTTCTCTTCTAGATATTTACATTATTCTCAGCAGTAGAGGAAGGGACTGTCATTACCTAGATTGTGGGGAAACAGGGAGAGGGTGGTCAACATGTACAAAGTTACAGCCATTTAGAACAGATGTACTCTATTGTTTTTCCAAGAGCAGAGTGACACTTACTTGTTAACCATGTTTCTCTATTTTTTTTGTCTGTCCCTTACTAGATTTGTGAATGTAGATATGGTATTTGATCTCTCTGATCTCTTTATATTGTCACTGGTAAAGTGGAAAAACCATACCAACTTCACAATATTGTGAGAATTAAATGACAAAAATATGTAGAATGGCATTAAATACATGTTTGCACATTGTTCTCTCCCCACTCTCTGCTCCTGCCAACAAATTGGTTAGTCTGAATCAGGGCTCACTTTAGATTGAACTTTAGATGGAAATACTTGCCAGCAAGGGTGTCTGGGCCTTTATTTCAGCAGATGTCATTGGCATGGGCACTCTAAAAGTTAGAAGCACAAACTGATTGACTTGTGGCTTTCTTGATTGGGGAAGTACCTCTCCCTCGGGCTTTCTGATGAGAGGCTTTTGCATTAATCATACAAACTCCAATTCTGAGGAGAGGAGGTAAGAAGGCCCAGGGAGAGGTTTACAGATCCAGGCCATGTACATCCTCGTAGCACAAGCTCTCAATCTGATCTCCCAGAGAAAAGGTTGGAGTTGATGACTCAGCCCCGGTCAGGAGTCAGCTGCTCTTCCTAGGGTGAATGTTCAGTTACACTTTACTCCTGGTGCAGATAAGGACTTTTTCTTGTTAACTGTAATATAACCTCTAGCAGGTAGGTCCTTTGGTAAACACTGGATTTGCAAAGGGGTCAAGGCCTTGGTCTAGCACTCGAAAGATTACTGTGAAGGAGGCACTAATGAATGCCAAAGAAATATTCACTGAGTTCAATGGTGACACTAAAAATCCCCAGTGATTTGACTTTTCTGGTTCTCTTTAGACCATTCATATAATGATTATCTATTTGCCCACACTACTCTCAAATAGGTTTGGAAGAGATGAGATATATTCAAGTATTTTTGTTGCTTTGTTTTGTTGCTGTTAGCATTGAAGACTGTTGTCTGCTTGCAATTTTTATCAAATATAAGAGGTTGGGCTGGGCTCAGCATAACAAGCAAAGCCGAGTTAGGAGAACTTTTTATCTGCAATTTTGGAGCTTATTTCCTGGAAGAATTTGGTGAATGAAAATAACACATTCATCCAACAGCAACAAATATTATATTCTCTGGACTATATTGACATAGAGATCAAGAAGTTTAGCTCTATGATCCAGGTGAGTAACACCATAAAACCTGATGACCAGTACAGAAAAACACCATTCCTGCCTCTCATCTTGTTAAATCAAGAAACACACTTAGGAGATACAATAAGTCTGGGAATTTCTTAGTTATACAGTGTTACATAGTCAACTAGGCTTTTATAGTGAATCAGTAATTGTAAATAGCAAATTCTAAACTCTTATGATTATGATTTATATGCCAGAAAGGACTTCTTTTTCTTTTTCTTTTTTGTGTTAGTTGTTGGGGCTTGAATTTGGGGCCTAGGTGCTGCCCCAACCTCCTTTACTCAAGGCTCTACCACACTTTTAGCCATTTCTCCACTTCTGGTTTTCTGGTGGTTAATTGAAGGAAATTACAGGAAAGTAGGAGTATTTGATGCTTCCTTTGCATTACTTTCAGGGAATGTCATCTATCTGCAAGTGTTATTAACATCTATGTTATCATTCAATTTTAACTAGCTGGTCTTACTTTACTTTATCTGGAAGGAAGTGAATCACCTTGATCTGTTTATAGAAAATTAAATTATGCATCATGTGGCATTGAAAATCAAATAAGTAATTCTACTTTTATCATTTCTAAATTTTTGTTATTTTAAGTGGCTGTACAAAGAGTTTTCAATTCAATGTGTCAGTTCATGAACACAGTGCATCTTGATCAGTGTTACCCTTTCCATCATTCTTCCCATCTATCTCAACCTCAGCCTTCACTTCAAGTTACCTGGTTTCAATTTCATATATGCACATTGAGTATTATAATTATATTTACCCATCATTCTCTCTCCATTTGTCTAGAATCATCTCCTTAAGTTCCATCCTCCCACAGACAAAATATGTTTATTTCCTATTATTCATTTGCTTAAATTGCCAGTTAATTGTTCAAAGGAGTTACGCATAGAAATCTACCCTTTTGAATACTATACTTTATACAGTTTAATTTTGTGTGTATATATATGTATATATCACATATATATGATATAATATATTTATATATATCACAGTATAATAGGTTCCCCCCACCTGAATCCACACCAACATTTGTTGTTCACATTCTTTTTTCATTTCCTTCTTCTTCCTTCCTTCCCTCTCTCCATCCCTCCCTCCTTCTCTCTCCTTCCTTCTCTCTCCCTCCTTCTCTCTCTCTCTCTTTCTCTCTCTTTCTCCACTTCTTTCTTTCTATCTTCTTTCTTTCTTTTTCTTTCTTTCTCTCTCTCCTTCCCTCCTTCCTTCCCTCCTTCCTTCCCTCCTTCCTTCCTTCCTTCCTTCCTTCCTTCCTTCCTTCCTTCTTTCTTACTTTCTTTCTTTCCTTTCTTTTCTTTCTTTCTTTCCTTTCTTTTCTTTCTTTCCTTTCTTTTCTTTCTTTCTTTCCTTTCTTTCTTTCTTTCTTTCTTTCTTTCTTTCTTTCTTTCTTTCTTTCTTTCTTTCTTTCTTTCTTTCTTTCTTTCTTTCTTTCTTTCTTTCTTTCTTTCTTTCTTTCTTTCTTTCTTTCTTTCTTTCTTTCTTTTCTTTTCTTTCCACACTCTGGTGCTTGAATTCAGGGTCCTGGGGACTATACCTGATGTTACTACAACTTTGCTTCAAAGCTAATCCATGGCTGCACTTCCAGCTTTTTTTGCCAGTTAATTGGATATTAGTGTCTCATAAACTTTTCTGCCCTGGCTGACTTTGAACTGAGATCCTCAGACCTTAGAGCTATGAACCACCTGCACCAGCTGTTGGTATGATTGATAGTGGCCATTTTAACTGGAATGAGATAGAACCCGCATTTCCTTTATGGCCAAGGTTATTGAGCATTTCTTAACGTATTTATTGGCCATTTTTAGTCCTCTGAAAAGTATCTAACACCTCTCATTTATTAATTGTGTTATTTTTAATAAGTAGTTCTTAGGAATAATAGATATTGCCAACACTGGTGTGAGGTGATTTTTGACTGTGATCCACAAGAACACAAAGGTGTCTCCTGGACTTATCACAAAATCTAAGAGAAAAAGTTGGGTCATATTGTACACAGCTGTACCTTGTTCTAAACAATTAGTTTGATAATGAAAGTATGTGATTCACTCAAAGACATTCAAACTGTGGTTATTCAAATGAAGCATAAATAATTAAAAATGGGAAGTCGTGAGGGCCTCGATTTAAAGCTTTTCAAAATAGGGTGTTTGTTATAGAACCATCTCACTATGCAGAGCCTGTCCAGGAGAGCAAAGCTAAGTAGAAAATTACATTGTAGCCTTAATCTTGAAAACCACAAGTGAACACATATGTTCATTATCATTTAGATACTGTTTTGCCAAAACATTAATTTGGATTTCAATCTCCTTTTCAATTAAAAATCTAGGAAAGTAAAATGCAAATACATTGCCACTGAGATACAAAAATGGAAGTCAGGTGAGACCTACCTACTTTGACCTCTGTCACATGGAGTCACCTCACCTGTTTTAAGACCTCATGGAAAGTACCTTTTGCAAGGCAGTCCATCAACCTGGTCCTTGTGCTGCTCAAAAGTAAAAATAACTTTGTATATTAATAAGCCAAAATACACATTTTTATTTATTTAAACCATTTCTTTTGGAAATTAAGTTATTGCCTGATAAAAGAAACATTGAATTTTCTAAAGCAGCTCAATTACCCTACATGTCTAACTTCTTTAAAGTATAAGTATAAAAGAATTGGTAAGAACAACGTTTTGGCTTTGGTTCTTCCAGATAAGCATTGGATTGAAACAAAGTGAAAGTACATTCACTTTTCCGGAATATTTTCAACTATCACATTTTTTAAAATCACAAAACAATATTTATCTTAACACTATTTTTTTCCCACAGAATTTGGTTAGAAAGAACAAGGAAAATAGGCCTACTGTTTCAAGAAAAGTTCATGAGGTGAAAATCTGGACCATATGCAAGAATGTAAAAAGTGAGAAAGTAGTGGAGGCTTGCTTTGGGAAGGATGGAGTGGTAGACTTTGCTGTACCTCTCTGGCGGGAGTGGGGGGGACCCTGGCCACTGAATGTAGGACCACCACAGGAAGGAAAAAGAAGGAAGAACAGGACATCAGGACCCAAGGGACAACAGGGCTGAAAGTGAATTCCTTAGTTTCCTTTTGCCTTCTATGTCCCAGACTACCAAGTGTCGAATTTTGTGTCATGGGGATGTGCACCTTCATTGTACATGGATATAGACTTCATGCATAGAATCTGCACATCCTTGCAGAAGTGTTAATACTTGGCCAGGAGGCTATTGTACTACTTGTGAAATCACTGGGTACATGTAGCCATTGAGTACATGATAGGACAATAGGAAAGATACACTATGCTTCACATGGCTGTTCACATCCCATCTGCCTGAATTGATAATTTTGTATAGCCTGCAAATGATGTTATATCTATATCTAAATGCACTTGCCAGAAAAAAAAGGTTCCCTATATCTGTAGAGTTTTGCTGTTTCTCTCTACACGAAGACAGCTGTGTAAAGGATCCATAGACCCACTGTGTTCTTTGTGATTTCCTGGGAAACTGTCATTATTTCTGACCATATTGGGTGATCATTGAACCCAAGGTCTTGTATATGGCAAACATATGTTCTACCACTGAGCTATATCTCCAGCCCAAAACATTTATTTTTAAAATCCTAGTTTGACTGTAATGTAATGAACTCACTGTCTGTACTTCTAGCTTGTGTTTCACAATCTGGGGTTCCTTTGAAGTATATGTGTCTTTTCTTTGTGAAGCTTGTCCCCTTGAGTGATAATCTGGTCCTTGTTTTCCAGGTGCTCATCCCTTTCACTTGGGAATGATTGATAAAATACTGTACCATTTGGGCTCAAGAGTTGGAAAAGCCACACATCTGTATTTCTTCATTATTTTAAGATGCAGAGTAAAGCAACAATGGATGCTTTCAGTCATTCTATAAATAAAACACTTCCTCTTCCTTTAATGGAGACAGATGGATTGAGTCCCTGCTGAGTAGCCATTAAGGGAAGCACTGTCTGGTAGGTAGATATCTAGTTGCACTGACGATGATAAATGATTCTGGAAGCTAATATCTAATAGATACTTTCCCACTGCATTTTTATATGCTAAAAAATTCCTGGAGAGTCATCTATTATTTCTGGATTTAATTCTAATTCAACTGAGTTCATTTAACCTTTTGTTTTAGAACTTATATATAACTGAAGCACATTTCCTTTTCCTATCTTTTTTGACTTCTAATGCCCATCTAAATGTGATTTGGCAGGTTGCTGTACTTACATGTGTGTCATGATCTTTGGGTGCTTTGCTATGGTACCAGGGCACCCCATCATAGAACTAGACAAAACCTTACACATCATCTGGCTCAGAAGTCTATCATTGGCAGTGGATAGACAATGCTCTCTTTTTAAATGGAATTTGAAGTAGGTATAGGGTCTCTCATTGGCCACAGTCCTTTTCAGGTCACTTCTTCCTCAAGATTTGAATGTGAGACACGTCCCCCCTCTCTTTTTCATTACTCCGATATGTATAGGCTTATTTTGTCAAGGTCCCATAGCTACTTCATTTCAAAACTAAGTCTATACCCATGTCAGACGTCTCATTCCCAGTTTACATCACTGTCCTGATATACCCTAGCAGATATTAAAAAATAAATAAAAATGCTGTTTATTTTTTAAAAAATCCTGAAGAGAGAGCCCAAAACTGCATGTACAAAAGGACTTCTTTGAAAAATGCTCAGAAGAGCATCTCCGCAGGATACCCAGGCCAGGTACAGAGTGGCCTCTTGTTGCTTCCTGTGGATCAGATCTACAGTGAGAAACAGCCACCTCTCCACCAGCTCTCTCTCACCTACACTCCCAGCTCAAATTGATTTTGTGCTTCCTGTTTTTCTGTGCTTGACAATGAAAGCAAAAGTAACGTGCTGTCAGTGGATAGTTGCCAAAAAGCAGAGTAGCCTTTAAAAAAAGAAAAAAATCACCAGCTAGAAACTGCCAACTATACTTGAAAGTCGCTTTGCAAGCAGCTACTGCATTATGCTAATAATATGTTAAATCATTAAGGTCTTCCTATTTGGCTATTGATTGTTTAAGTAGAGTGTTATGACAGGGAAGTATTGGTGCTGGTAGTATCGACCTACCCTCAGTGTGTTCTTAAGCAGGTAGTATCACTGCCTGGATAACACTAATTCTGATCTATTGCCCATCATAAGCCCTTTCATTAGGACTCTTGGCATTGCACATGACAGTGTTGGGAATTTTAACTTTCTAGAAAAATTAGAAAATACAAACCTTCAAATAAAAATACTATTAAAATTATATCCTGTTTGTCAGACATCAGTACAGTGTCAGGAATTTGACGTGTGAAATTTTAAATATAGTAGTGCTTCACCTAGATCATTCTCTTATTAAGTACTTTGTGAAACTGAGACTTAAACGAAATTCTTTCAAATTGGATCCCTGGTTGTGGCTCTTATCAGCATTTGAACTTAGCTGTCTCTGTTTTGAAGTTCCTACTCTTAAATATAAATATATATTACTTGGGAACAACTAACTTATACAAGAAGGGTGGATGGGAGAAAGAAGGAAGGAGAGAAGAAAAGAAAAGAAAAAAATAACAGAGTGAGTAAATTCTAGCTTTGTGTAAAGCTACATTTTACCTCATAGTGACCAGGGCAGTGAAGATGGAATGGATCCAGCATCACAGTGCCCCTGTGTAAAATGGTAGCAAAGCTACATAACTGACATATGCTCCTGCCACCCTAGATCCCTTTGTATACTTGACTTGCTCAAAGTCTTACCTCATTCACTGTCCCACTGAGCTACATCTCCAGGAAGCTGGAAAGGATGAGAGTTACTTTGATACACAGTAAATAAAATTGAATGCTCAATAGTAATTACCATTTTTCAAAGGTTTAAAGAAAATGACAGAATAGTTTTCCAGATGAGATTCAGGGGGTTATCTTCATAGGCAGGAGGTTAGAAAGGGACAAGAACAAGAAGGGGAGCAGAATTGAAATAGTCCATGTGCAGCCATAGCTCTTGCTATCTCTAATGACATCAGGATTTTCTTCTTCAACAGACTTTCCTATTGCAAAAAATAATTCCTGAAATAAGATTTGAATGTGCCTAAAATGTTTGGAAACTAATCACAACTTATATACATATCTTTTATTTTTTTATTTTTCTTTAACTTTAGAAATTGATTATGAAAAATTTTAATTCATTGACTAGGTCTTGACTTCATTAGTTATTTAGACAGTAGAATTCCTTAAACGTTAACATTTATCCTGACTCTGAACCTAGATTTCTTTTTCCTAGCCAGAAGAGCACACAGTACTTCCTGTAAATGCTTTGTAATTCTCCATTCACACAGGACACGAATTAGCTTTTGGTCACACAAAGGAACAGCTATTCTATCCTCCATTTGTCAATTAACATCAGCATTCTTCATACCAATAGGAGCTAATGACTTTCTTGCTGCCTAAATTCTGAACTTCAAAATCTCTTTCTCATTTTTAGAAGTAGTTTTTTTTCTATAATACACTGTTGTCACTAATGTCTTCATGACAAGAAGGATTCAAGAATCCTTCTTATAGATAGTTCTCTTTCCTGTTTTTTTTCCCTTAAATTCTTTTTTTAAGTTTGGACTTTGTTCAAAGTCTTTTTCATAATCAAGATCTTCCTCTTTCCTATTTCTATCCCTCATGACACTATTTTCTGAAAGCATGTAAAACTGGAATTTCTAAACTTTTCCCCATAATTGAGTTCCATCAGCTCTGTTCCCCAGAGAACAAGGAACTGTCAAAAAAAAAAAATAGACAGAACCATCTAACTTTGTGTTTATTTCCGTTCAAGAAACATTTGTTTCATGCCTCCTACTTAAGTCTGTGCATATTTCCTGGAGTCTCGTGACTATAGCACCCCATGTCAGAAATGTTCCATCTGGCCTCTGCAGGGCCTTTCTTGTGGTCTCTCTTCTGACCCTCTGTCCTCTGCACATGGAGATTCTTCTCCATCTCAAAGGAAACACAAACCCACGATTATGTCCTAAACCCCACTCAAGCACACTGATGTTTTCTGCTTCTCAGCCTGCTTTTTAAAAATGTTTTTTCAAAAAACTGCATTTCCTGTCTACACTCCTTCAACTCTTATTAAGTGGTTGGTCTATTCAACCTACTCCATCTGTTAGCATACTACCCATATTCCTCCTACTGTTTGAAAAATACAATGTTCCTTAAACTTCTCCCTATAATATTCAGCTTTCACATAGATATTATGACTGTCTTATTCATCAGGCTAATGTCAAAAGGAAGAGATTATGCTTAATGAGTTTGAATCTTGTTAAATTGCTATGATGTTAACTCATAAAAACAGCAAGTTAAGCTCAACTTACCATCTCCATACCTTTAACCCCCAAAACAATGTGTAGCACAAAGTTCACATTAAGAAACATTTCAATAATTGAATTAATATGCAAAATATCCAAAATTTAAATAACTTCTTGAATAGTTATTACTAACTTTGAAGCTCACCTTAACCTCTCTGAATTTATCTCCAAAGTTTCAAGAACTACAATTCTGTGACACAATTCTGTAATCCCAGTTCATGGGAGATTGAAGAAGGAGAATTATGAATTTGAGGTCAGTCTGGGATGCCATAGTAAGATCTGAATTCAAAAAACTGATAGAGAGACAGAGAGAGAGACAAACAGACAGACAGAGACAGAGTCAGAGACAGAGAAACAGCCAAATACAGAAAGATTAATAAAAGAGAGAGACACAGACAGAAAAGGAGAGACAAAATGTATTTGCTAAACAGAAAATGTATTTACTTATTACAGAACCTTATATATTACAAATATTAGTCAGCAAGTACACCTGAAGCCACATGATAGATCTTTGAAATAAAATCTATTTTACTATACTACAGTCATTAAAGTACAGTAAAGATTTAGAATCTGTGTAATTGTTTAATATTTTTTCTACTTTTGTTTGGTTATGTTTCCTCATTATGTTTTTTATGGTGCTGGAGATGAAACCCAGGGCCTTGCACATACTAGGCAAGTGCTGTAACACTGAGCTATCACTTTATAATTAAAAGATGATACCATCTTTTTCTTTTCTTTTGTTTTGTCTTGCTTTGTGCTGGCCCTGCCAATTGAACTCCAGGCCTATGTCCTACCCCTGATCTATTTTGCTCAATGGTAGCATTCTACCATGAGTCACAGATCTACTTCAGCTTTTTGGTGATTAACAGGAAATAAGAGATTCACAGATTTTCTGCTCTCTTTGAACCTTGACCCTGAGATCACAGATTCTTGAATAAATTGGATTATAGACATTAGCCACCAGTGCCCAGTTAGTACTATCTTTTAGAAGCGACTTTCTAAGTTATTTTTAGAATAATAGCCTATGTGTGTTTTTCTTCTCACAGATCAGTAGCTAAGTATGGTTCCCACTGGTTTCTAGCCATTTTTCCGACTTGGAGACTTTAATTCATCCTAAAGCTTTTTGTCTATAGAAGCATAGAAACAGAGGGGACTCTGTGTTTTTATTAAAATCAGGAATAACATCCAGGAAAAGTCCCCAAACTATTCTTTTATTCTTTCTCATTTTTCCTTTGTCTGAGTTAATACTTCCCTAAATCTCTTCTCACTAGCTTGTTTATAATCCTCAATATTTTCATTGTTTCTCTTGTATTTCTTTTTTCTGGAGCCAGTTTAACTGAGAAGATTGCATTGTATTTTCTTACATGTTAATTAATCCAATATTTTCTCTAGGTAAGCCAGAAGAATTGATGAAAAATGTACACAAAACAGATTGCTGGAGACATGGGAAGCCTTTATATAAAGCTGGAAAATCATGCCCCAAGCATTCACCACATGAACAAGCAAGCTAAGCCTATGCCTGAGTTTCTGCTCCAGTTCACCTGGGAAAAACCAGGAAGTATAATTGGAGTGAGGGATGTTTCTGTGTGCCCCAGAAGGAAGGACACACTCAGGTGGATTTGCTTGTCTATGTTCTGTGAAAGTTACTCAGAAATAGAGTGTGTAGCAAAAGGACTACTAGGGAGGGAAAGAAACAATCTTTTTGATGGAATATAATGGAGTAACCCATGGAATTTGTTAAAGTTCTGCTTTTTTGGAAAGAAAAGTCCAAATGACAGACCAGAACTTGGGAAATTGTTTATAATTGTGCAAATGTCACCTTCATAGTGACAAAAAGTCCAATAGTGTTTTGATTTATTTCAAATGTATGGAACAACAACTCAACATCTTAAGGAGAAAATGCTATTATAGAATTTGAAATCAAATAAGGATCAAGTTGACTTTGCATGAGTTGCCTAAGTCATGGTCATGGCTTTCTCAAGTAGAAATGGAAGAAAGAATTCATGCTTTTAGCCAGAAAAAAAAGCAATACAAAACACCTTTTTACATTGCACTTTTGATCAAATGCACCTAACAGACATAGGTAGAACTTCAGCAGAAACGTAAAACACATAGTGTACTCTACCACACATGGTAAATGTGTGGTAATGTAAATCATATAATAGACAACCAAACAAGTTTTAGCAATTTGAAGAGGACTAAATTAATACCAAGTATCATTTCAGCTCACCATTTTATAATGCAGCAAAAGCAATTCTAAGGAAGAAAGTGTATAGCAACAAGTGTCTACATCATGAGAGAAAAGGACTGAAGGAAGCAGTCTAACAATCCTCCTCAAAGAACTATAAAAAGAAGACCAAAGGAAACTTAATATTAGTAGAATAAAGGAAATAACAAAACTTGAAAAAGGAAAAAACAGAGAAATAAAACCCAGAGTCTTAAGAATTGATTTTCTTTGGAAAATTAAGATTTGATGTTCTTTGGAAAGATAAACAAAATTGTCAAACTCTCACCTAGTCTACGAAAAAAATAAAGAATGTGACAAGTAAAATAAAAAATGAAAGTGAAGAATTGCCAACAGCTACCTCAGAAATAAAAAGGATCATAAGTCTAAACAAGTCTGTGCCAACAGATTAGATAACCTGGAAATAAATGGATAAATTTACAGAGAAATATAATTTACCAAGACTGAGTCAGAAGGAAAACGAAAGTCTGAACAGATCAACAACAAAGACTAGAAAGAACTATCAAACCCTCCCAATAAAGAAAAGTCTAGTACCAGATGGCTTTACATCTGAATTCAACTAAACACTCAAAGGCAAATTAATAGCAATACTTTTTTTTTAAATAGAGCTTCCAAACACATGTTATGAAGCTTGTATCACCTGGCTATCAAAGTTACCACAAGAAAACTATATCAAGATACATTGTATTCATAAACAGCTTTGATTGCAATTCAGCAACTCATTTATACAATTACTTAAAGATAATTAAAAAATATCTTAAAAAGAAGACTATAGATCTGTTTCTCTGATGAATATTGATTTAAACAATCCAGAATAAAATATTAGCAAATAGAACTCAAAACAGCAAATGACTTAGTGAGATTTATCCTTGTATGCCAAGCTGGTTTAATATATGCAAATTAGTAAATGCCATATATTACCTTAATAGAGTGAATAATAACACAGCATATGAGCTTCACAATTGGTAAGGGAAAACCATTTAACAAAGTCTAGAAAAGTCCACTGACATAATAAAAGTCATTTGTGGAAAATATACAGTTAATATGATCACTGTTATGGTAATATTACAAAAAAAACAAGTTTTTCCTGTAAATCTACAACAAGGCAAGGGTGTCCATCTGTCACTTACATTTAATATGGTACTGTATTAGCAAGAGTAGAAAAGAAATGAAAGGTGTCCAAACAGAAAAAGTAAAACCATCTCTGTTTAGATAGTACAATCTTATAGGCAAAAAAATAGAAAGATTCCACAAAAATATGCTATAATTAAAAATTAAATTCAGTAAAGTTCCAGGATACAAAACTCAGTAGTAGTTTTACACACAAATAATGCTCTAACAGAAAAAGAATTCAAGAGAGCAATCTCTTATGCAAGAATTAAAAATAAAAATACTTAGGAATAATTTTAATTAAGTAGGTAAGATACATATACTAAAAATTGATACTTTTTGTCTCAATGAAAGATACAAAAGAAGGACTGGGAAAGTGGCTCAGTGGTAGAGTGCTTTCATGCACACATGAGGCTCTGGGTTTGATTCCTCAGCACCACATGGGCAGAAAAAGCCAAAAGTGATAGAGCACTAGCCTTGAGCTGAAAAGGTGAGGGAGAGTGCCCAGACCCAGAGTTCAAGCCCCAAGACTGACAAAAACAAACAAAAAAAGATACAAAAGAAGTCACAAATAAATGGAAAGGTATCTTGTATTCACAGATTAGATGAAATAATTTTGCTTTATTGTCCATATTACTAAAGTCATTTGCAGATTCAAAGCAATTCCTATCAGAATCTCAATGTCAGTCTTGGCTGAAATAGAAAAACACCTTAATATTTGTATAGAAATGAAAAAGAACATGAATAGATAAAACCATCTTTATAAAATGACTTTTTATTAGTATATGTTTTCTCATGGGGAGTTTTGTTACACTTCCGCACAAGCAGACAATCTATCCAAATTCATCCCAGCCTCTGTCAGCCGCCCTCCCTAGGCACCCTCCCCAGCCCTACATATGTTCAATGCTCTAGTTTCACATTTGCATACCAAGCACAATAGTTGTATTCACTCTCATTTGCCCACTCCATTTGCCCTCCCTCCTTCTGATTAGCCCCCACCCCAACACACACACACACACACACACACACACACACACACACACACACACACACACACACACACAGCCTGTTGTACTTTACTTTTCTGTCATTCTTTTATTTTTGGAGTACATTAATTGTACTAAGAGCTTTCACCCTATTATTTTACATTCACATATACTATGTTTTAGTTACTTTTACTAGTGTATATTAGTTGTACAGGGGATTTCATTGTGACATTTCTGTGTGTGTGTGTGTGTGTGTGTGTGTGTGTGTGTGTGTGTGTGTGTGTGTATTTCTTTTTCTTTTTTACTTTGTCGGTCATGGGGTTTGAACTGGGTGTCTGGGTGCTATCCCTCAGCTATTCAGCTCAAGGTGAATGCTCTACCAGTTGAGCCACAGTGCCACTTCCGGTTTTCTGGTGGTTTATTGGAGATAAGAGTCTCATGGAGTTCCCTGCCGGGGCTGGCTTTGAACCATGATCCTCAGATGTCAGCCCCACAAGCAGCTAGGATTGCAGATGTGAGCCACCAGCACACTAGCGGCTGTGTATTTCTTTATATACATCCAAGTTAACTTGATCTTAGGGGGAAAAAAAGCAATCCTGAAGGCATTCTGTTTCCTGATTTAAAGTTATATTACATAATAAAAAAACTGTATAATACTGGCTTAAAACTAGAACTATACCAGTAGAATAGAATAAAGACTCTCTCCCTCTCTCCCTCTCTCTCTCTCTCTCTTTTCCACTCTCTCTCTACCCCCCCCCACCTACCTACCTGTCTATCTGTCTGTCTTTTTGTCTATTTGTAGTAAACTATTTTTTGAAAAGGGCCTTAGAGACACAAGGGAGAATGGATGAAGTTTTTAATTAACAGTGTTGGAAAACCTGAATTTCCACAGGAAAAAAAATGAAACCAGATCAATGAATAAAACATACTAAAATTTACTTTATTTTCATATACAAGAGTAAAGAAAGGTATGAAGGAAGACAAAATCATTTTTTAAAATACTGAACACACACATACACACACACACACACACACACACACACACAAACATACACATGAACACACTCTAGAGGCTTAGCATAATGGAGTGCACTTGTAATTCCAGATATTTGGGCAGCAGAAATCAAGAAGATTGTTTTTCAAAGCCAATCCCAAGTAAAGGTTAGTGAGACTGCCATGTCAACAAAGAAACCAGCTATTGTGTTAATGCCTGTAATACAAGCTATACAGGAGGAATAGGAAGGATGGTAACAGTTGAGACAGCCTAGATAGAAATGTGAGATACTATTTGGAAAAACAAGTACAATAAAGGTAGAAGCCTGGCTTAAATGTAAGAGTCTGTTGAGCAAGGTCAGTTGTCTGAGCTGAAATACCAGTACAGTACTACAAACATACATGCAGTCTCTCTCTCTCTCAAACACATACATACACACACATATTCTCACACACAATGCAAAATAGGAGAAAATTAATCACACAGTAAAACCTTTGCACTAAAGACTATAAAACATCAAAATATCTTAAAGGAAAAGTTGAGGAAGATGTAAATCACTAGAGGGATATAGGATGTTCATTGTTTGGAAGATTTATTATTTTTTTGGAAGATTTATTATTATTTGAGGTATCAATTCTCCACAAAGTGAGCGATGATTTCAGTAAAATCTGAATTGAAGCAGCAGAAAATTCTCCTTATGTTCCCCCAGAAATTTATTAGTTGGCTATCAAATTACATGGAAAAGTAAAGAAACTAAAAAAAAAAAAAAAAAAGCTGGAAGTGAGCTGTGGCTTAAGTGGTAGAAAGCTATCTTGGAGCAAAAATGCTCAGAGACTGCACCACGTAGGCCCTGAGTTCAGGCCTGAAGACCAGCATATACACACAATTTAAAGATAAGACAGGTGCTGATGGCTCACAACTGTAATCATAGCTACTCTGGAAGATTAAATGTAGAAAATCATGGTGTAAAGCCAATCCAGGCAAAAAAAAAAATTCTTCAAAACTCCATCTCCAGTTAACTAGCAAGAAGCCAAGCTGGTAGCATGGTTGAAGTGGTACAATGCCAGCTGTCAGAAACCAAACTGAAGGAGAGCCCAAAGCCCTGAGTTCAAACACGGTACCACTAAAAAATAAAATAAAAAAAAAAAAAGTTATACACCAGAGGAAAATATATGCCAATCATATGTGACAAAGGTCTAAAATCTGAAACATTAAAAATAACTTTAAATCAAAAAGTAAAAGAAAAGTAAATCAATAAAAAATGAGATCTGTAAGTGGTTGATAAGCATGTTGCAAAGTGTGCAACATCACCATTCATCAAAGGAAAACAAACTGATACCACAAGGAAATAATGCTTCCCTCTGCCAGGTGAACCAATTCTCATAATGAGTGTCAGCTGGGCATGACACTATTCACCTATAATCCCACATCTCAGGAGGTAGAGATAGGATGATCATGAATTGGAGGCCAGCTTTGTATTGAAACCTGTCACAGTTTGCTGACACTGTAGCTGTAACCTGGAACTCTATACATTGCTGAAGTGAACGTGTAATGATATCAGCCATTTTAGAAAGCAAAGTTTCCTGGCCCTGACAAATTTCAACACAGAATATTCTCATGACAAAGCAATACCTCATGATCATGTCATTTGTATTATGATGTTTGTAGCAGTTTTCTTATGTGAGTTTTCTGAACCAAACACAAGACAAGTGACTCATAGGAGAATAACAAAATATGATAAATTTATAGAATGAACTATTTCTCCCTATTATAATGAACCCACAGCCAGAAACATGGGAGCATCTCCACTACTTTCTACTGTTTAAATGAAGAAAACAGAAACAAAAGAATATGTTGTTGAATTCCATCCAAGCAAGTCAAGGATGGGTAAAATTGCTGGATATGGTAGCTCCAGTCTGCAGTCCTATCCTTAGGAGACAGAAATCCTGAATTACAATTTGAGGTAGGCCAAAGCATGCTTTGTAGCATGCTTATAGACCATTTAGGAGCTGACCAATTGCAGCTACATCTACATGATGTCAAAAGCACTGTGACCTAGAGCCTAATGGGACATCTACAGTAGCTAATATTCCCAGTGTGTGAAATGTATCCTAGACAGAGGGGATCTGCCCAGAAGCCAGGCCATGATGCCATATAGGCCTATATGTTGTCATTAGCTGCACAAGAGGATGGAGCCTACAACTGTCTCCAGCAGGAGGGGAAAAAAATCAAGAAAAGGTAGGGGAAGAAAAGAGAAGTGCAGGCTATGCCATATGTATATTTACTATTTATTGAGATTCCCTCACTGGTAAATTTCAACATGCCTTGGGGAGAAGTCTTGCACAACAGTGCAGATAAACTCTTTTCCAGGGAAGTGCCTCCAGAAACTCTCTTCTAACTTTAGAAATGATGCTTACTACCAACCCTAGCCCTGGGGTCTCCCCCAAGGCCTTCTTATACTCTTTAGCTCCTTAATGCATATTTAAAGAACACTTTTCCTTTTTTTTAGCTGTTCTCTTTAGTTTCTGCATTTCTCATACTTTCATCCCGAGCTGAATAAAATCGCTTGTCTAAGACAATCTTTTGTTTGCAGCTTCAGGGAAGGGGCAGAATGAAAGAGTGATTCACCAGGATCCAAAAAAGCCCATCTGGGAGGCACTTGGGATCACTGTGTGTATTGGAACGAGCCTGCTTGGCTTTCAGGTAAGTTAACCAAAGCAGGGGAGATGTATATCCGAGGCTCCATCGGAGCTACTTGACAGACCCAAAGAGACTTCTCTCATGCCTGCTATGAGCAAGTTCCCGCCCAGTCTCTGCTCTCTTGAATAAAATGGGTTCCTGCAGTGTCACTGTTCTACCACAAGGGGCATCTGCTGGCCTAGCTTCAGCAAGCATACTGTTCAAGACTTTGTTGTAGGGAACAGAAATTTGGGCAGAATCCCAAACCATAAACTTGCTAATGTAGTCACAGCCCAAAACTTTCTGGAAAAAAAAAAAACAAAAAAAACACAATAAGACATGTATTACTCATCAGTATAAGGAAGTGCCTAACACAGGTTACTTAGGAAGACATTGAAACTCAGTTTGGAGACTGAAAGACCACACGGTACAGGGCAGGCTCTACGGTGGGGGCTGGGCCATGCCATCCTGTAGCTGAATCAGCTTGTGGCCACAGCAGTAGATGACCAAGTAACCCATTCTACCTGGAGCTAGGTGCCCAGAGAACTGGATGGGACCAGATTGCTCCTTTTATAGCAATTTTATTGCCCCCATAACCCCACCTCTTAAAGATTACACTTATTTCCTCCTCTCAATAGCCCCATCTTGAGGCTGAGCCTGAAATCATGTCTTTTTTCCCCCATAAATATAACTATTTCTTCTTTTAAAATTTAATTTTATTGTTAAGGTATGTACAGAGGGATTACAGTTAGATAAGTAAAGTAATAAGTACATTTCTTGTCAAACATTGTTATCCCCTCCCTCCTTTTTCTTCCACTTTCCCTCCCCTGCATCCGTAAACCCCAAGCTGTAAAGTTCATTTCCAACATTTTGTCTTGCAAGTATCCGTGTTGCATTGGTTCACCCTTTGTCCTTTGTCTCACCATTTTGTGGTTCCCTTTTCCTTCCCTCCCTAATTCAGATAAATGTATATACAAGACACAGGGTAGCAAAATCATGTCTTTTTATTGTTAGTTTAAGTACTAGGGATGAAACCTGGGCCTTGTGCATGCTAATATCCTCAGGCCTTGTTCTTTTCAAACAGGGTCTGGGTTTTGTGCCTCTCCTTCCTATGCCTTGAAGTGCTAAGATTACTGATGTGTACCACCATACCCAGCCCTCCTGTGCCATTTTAAAAATACATCCTAACCACAGATGACACTAATAGCAAAAGTGTATGTTATATGAATCACTAAGCTACAGCTTTGGCCTCTGATTTCTCCCTGGTCTCTTCCCATGTGAGTCTGGCTGATGTATAACTAGAGTAGGATAGGAAAAATCATGACCTAGAATACTCATTGCAGACAACAATAATCTATCATGACCCAGATGTGGCCTCGAGTCCTCCCCACTCAGCACTTTCTGTCCAGGAGAGGAAATCTATCTATATTCTGGCTTGCAATAGATGAACAGTGTGCCACAGTGCACCCAAGGAGTCCATTCCTTGGCCTAGTTTTTGGCCTTTGTTTATTCTTGTCATTTAATATGGGCAAAGGTGGTAAGAAAGAATGTCTCCTCTTTCTAAATGAGATTCATTCTAAACTGTAGATGAGGTTTACTAAATGTTTCAAAAATAGCCTCTCTGTACATCACCTCTACCATAACTATGAAATATATTTAATGTAAGGATATTAAAATGCTGGATCCATCCAACAATCCTCCAAACAGAAGCAAGACTTTAAGATGAACCCAATCAGTACTCTTTTTTTTGGTCATTCATGGGGCTTGAACTCAGGACCTGGGCATTGTCCCTGAGCCCTCTTTTGCTCAAGGTTAGCACTCTACCACTTTGAGCCGCAGCTCTACTTCCAGTAAGTATCTCATGAATTTTTCTGTCTGGGCTGGCTTTGATCTGTGATCCTCAGATCTTAGCCTCCTGAGTAGCTAAGATTACAGATGTGAGCTACCAATGTCCTGGTAGCACTCTTCTTTGAGGTAGACTTGACAAGCAGGATCAGAGCAAGATGGGGAGGGATCGTATTGCCTAGGATGAGCACAGGTTTGTAAAAATCCTCTGGAGTTAATTCCTTGGTCTCCTCTCATTATATCACTAATCACTTCCAAAACCCTTCACTATTTTCCTCATTTATAAAAGAGAGGTTCACTTTTAGGACTAAATTTGCAAGGCCTATCACTTCTACATACCAATAAAGACACAAGGCAGTCAGGCTAGTGAAGGACTTCTATTCTGTGAAGCTATTTTGTGTGTGTGTGTGTGTCTATTGTGGTTGTGTATATGTGTGTGTGTGTGTGAGAGAGAGATGCACACTTGCACCAGTACTAGGACTTAAACTCAGAGCCTTAAACCCTTGCTTAGCTTTTCTGCTCACAATTGGTATTCTACCACTTGAGCCATACCTCCAGACCTAGTTTTCTAGTTATTTGAAAATAAGAGTCTTGCAGATTTGTTTTTCCTGATCTGTCTTTGAACCATAATCCTCAGATCTCAGCCTCCTAAGTAGCTGGCTATAGGTGTGAGCCTCTGCCACAGAGTTTAAGCCATATTTTTGCTTTTCTTATTTTATTTTATTGTCAAGTTGATGTATAGAGGGGTTACAGTTACATAAGTAAGGTAATAAGTGCTTATTACATTTCTTGTCAAACTTGTTACTCCTTTCTCATTTTTCTCCTACTTTCCCTCCTCCCCAACCCCCCGAAGTTGTACAGATCATTTCCAACATATTGTCTTATGTGTGTTGCTGTTGAATTGGTTCCCCCTTTGTCCTTTGCTCACTATTCTGTTGTTCCTCTTCTCTTCCCTAATTCAGATAAACATATATACAATACCAGGGTACCAAAATCAAATACGGTGACAATAAAGTATATACCACAGGGGGAAGAACGTACAAAAGAAACAAAATATAACATAGTACATTAAAAACAACAACAACAACAAAGAAAAATCTCTTGTGTCCATGTCTTGGAGTTCACTTCACTTAGCATCATCTTATATGGTCATAGGTACATAGCTATTGAACTAGTCTGCTCATTTGCTAAGATTATCCTAGATGTATAATAATTAGTATACATCTGGCTTAAGCCATTTTTAAACATCTATAATCCAGTAAACAAATTGCCAGAGGAAGAGACCAAGAGGTGACTAAGAGAGCATTATGAAGAGTCAATGAAGTGTTTAGAAGAAAGCAAGGGGCCACACCCACGGCTTAAGTTCCGTATCTGAAATCCAAACCTGAGCTTCCCAGTTTAAACACGAAGATAAATAATACCCTGTCCTATTTGTGTCCAAATGTATTATATTAATTATTATCCTTGACATGGCCCAAAGGGCCATACATTTTTTAGTGCTTGTATGCATATGGTGCTGTTGAAGAAAGATCTTATTTTGAAATTTATTGCCATTTTTAAGACTAAAAGGAGGATATGATTGAACATCATGACAAAGCCCATGGCATCTTCCTTAGCTGACCCTCTCCTTTGCCGGGTACACAGACAGCAGTAACAAGAATTGAAGTGCCCGGTTCTGAGACATCAGTTCTAGCTAAATCTCTTTCATACTCTGCACCCTTCGAACTCACATGCAAAACCCTTCATGTTGGGATCAGCGTGCACAGTTAGCTGTTAAAAAAAAATGTCTGGCACTGATGTTTCATCTTGATTCTAGCTGCTCAGAAAGCTGAGCCTTGAGGATCATAGTTCAAAGCCAGCCTTGATAGAAAAGCCTATAAGTCCAATTGAACAGCAGAAGAGCTGGACTGTAGGAGTGAGTCAAGTGGTATAACACCAGCCTTGAACAAATAACCAACTGCTGAGTAAAAGCAAGCCTTGATACTGGAAAAAAGAAAGAAAAACTGAACTGGATGACTTTCTAGTTTCCCAGATTACCCCTGTATTATTTATTCCCTCTGTTGCAAAATATATAGGAGTCTAGATTTGTTCCAGTCCAAGTCACTTCTTGATTCTTTCTCCTTGATACAAACTACCTCTTTCTATACCCTAGGATATCTATGGGTTCATGTTTGTGCAAGCAAGTACAAACATGTATGTATGCAACTTGCCCACTCAGCCTTGTATTATAAACCATTTACACACTGGTTTTGTGTGACTGTTGGTATTTTCCTAGGGTAGAAGTAGATGTCTTCATTATCTGGTGTCCTTTGCTGGCCCCAACCATTTAGCTGGCCGGGTTTTGGCAATATTAATGCCCACTCACTGAGTCTATTTATCAAATGTTATCTGGATGAGGACCTCATTCATCTATTTAACTCACTTAAAAGCTAAACCAGTTAGATGCTATCACCAAAAAAACATTTTCTTGTTTATAGAACAGAATGTTAACTCAGAAGCAATACATAACACATCTGTTATCCATCTATTTATTTATTTGATGAAGTTACAAACCTGATCCAGCCACAATCTTGAATTTTAATGCTCTGATTTTTCTGTATTTTATTAGCTGTCCCCTCTTTTCTATTTTAAAGGCTAAGGCCTTCCACATTAAAACCAAGGATTTGGGACAAGTGGAGAGAATTGAATGTGATAGTAACAGAAAAGGACTAGGGAAGCTCTCTTTATGCAAACTCTAACTGAGTTGGAGTTCTCCCACATATCCATCAGTGTCTTTCATACTGAAAGAAACTGCCACTGACTACATTGCTAAATATGAGCACGAGGAAGGCTGAAAAGACCAATGTGACCAGCTGTCCTTTCCGCAGTGCATTTGAATGAAGGCTGTTCTTTCCTTAGCAGCTGCAGATGTGATTTGCTGAGCTTGCTGCTATTTTTGATCCTGACTTCTTCAAAAAGAAGAAAAAGGAAAGAGAAAAGTTCCAGTCTTGCTGCTGGCCCTATGTCCAGCTGGTTCTCTGTCTAACTTCTCTAAGCTTGGGACTACAAATCTGCAAAATAGGCCTGCATTTTCAGTTCACTCTACAGCCACTGCTCCTCAAAAAAGGTCATATATTACCCTCATATCTAGATCAGCAGAGAAGTTGCTAGCAAAGCTTCAGTAGATCTGGCTTCCTGGATATACCCCTAATGCCTCATTCTCCCTATACCCCATCTATGAGCTTATTAATGGGTACTTTCTTACCAGTGGCACTAGACAAAGTGCCCAGAAAGATTCACGTAAAGCCTGAGTTGAGACTGAGACCTGGCCATATGGCTACAGGTGCTGTCCTAGATTTCTGTTGGAAATACAGAACTTCAGAGTTTGGGCTGCTTCTTGGTTTGTTAGGCTGTCCTTGGGCCTGGCCACCATTTTGGTGGACTCTAATTGGAGGTCTGACTCCTTATTGGCCAGCTTGCCCTTGAGAAGCAGAGTGTGACCACTGCCTGCAGATTCCTATTAATGAAGAAAACCTTTGGCTTTATGTGGATGGATATGTAACATCTATTCCACTCTGGCTTGCTTACCCTTCTTGTGCTGACTGACCAATATAACAGAATTCTTGCAGAAGTCCCTGCTATTGGACATTGATACCTTCACCCACATTAGCTGACATTAAAGCACATGCATTTCTATGCTGCAGGGTCTTCACATGTCCTCAGGGTACCCTGTTAATCAGTGCCTTTAAGGTAGGCAGCCCAGAGTTGTGCTCTGGCCCCTTCTCCTACCATTTCATATCTCTTCTAACCTACAAAGGACTTCCAGAAGAAAAGAAAGACTCTCTGGTGTTTCCCTGTAAGCAACAACTCAAGGAGAAAACATTCTAAGATATTCATAGAATAAACTGATCATTTTCTAACTGGAAGGCATAACAACTCCTCCAAAGTGTTTTACTCCTTGCCTTTTCCATGCCAAGAGGCATCAGGATTAGTTAATGCATGGCTATGGAGCTACCTGACCTGGCTTCATCAGTGCCCCCTGTGAGCTCAGAACCTTCAGAAACTATTCATTTCTTCTCGTCATTTAAATTATCTGAGCCATGAGAATAATCATATGAAATGATCATAGGATTGCTATGATGAACAAATTATTGACTATATGTGTCAATTATACAAATAAATACAAACTTAAGGCTGGTGCCAATGGCTCATACCTGTAATCTTAGCTACCCAGGAGGCTGAGATCTGAGGATCATAACATTCAAAGCCAGCCTGGGCAGGAAAGTCCATGAGACTTTTATCTTCAATTAACTACCAAAAAGCTGGAGGGGGAACTAGCCTTGAGTGAAAAAAGCCCAAGACAGTTCAAGTACTGAGTTCAAACCCCAGGACCAGCATATATACAAAAGAGCTTATGGAAAATTCTCTTTTATGTAAAAATTATTTGTATGTATATTTTATTTAAAAAAACTTTAAGGCAGGTGATGATGGCTCACATCTCTAATCCTAGCTACTCAGAAGGCTGAGATCTGAGGATAGTGGTTCAAAGACAGCCCAGGCAGGAAAGTCCATGAGACTCTTATCTCCAGTAAACCACTCAGAAAACCAAAAGTGGTACTGTGGCTCAAGTGGTAGAGCACTAGTCTTGAGCTGAAGAGCTGAGGAACAGCACCCAGACCCAGAGTTCAAGTCCCATGACCAAAAAAAATGAAACCTTTAAAAATATACCAAATCTCTGAGTAAGCCAGGCCCAAAGAAACATAGGTCCCATTGGTTCCCTTATTTGCAATAACTAGTATATGTCTGAGACAAGCAGATATGGTCAGATAAGTTGATGTTAGGCAAAATGAACCCCAAGATAAGGACTCAAATAGTTTTGCTATTGTTTCTAACATATTTATAAGATGATTTCTTTGTTGTTTTGTATGTTCCTCCCCCACAGTATAACTCCTGTTTTCACTGTATTTGATGTTGGTATAATTTGTGGAGGGGAAAGGAAAAAACAAATTGTTTAAATAGGGATACAGGAGGACCCATTGCAACAATGAGATGTACAAGACGTTATGTCAAAAAATGAACTTTACAACTTTGGCAGAGGGGGGCGGTGAGATGGGAGGGCAGGGATGGGAAGGGGAAACAAAGTAGGAGATAACAATGCTTGATAAGAAATGTACTCATTACCTTGCTCATGTAATTGTAATCCCTCTGTATGGTATTTTCACAATAAAAATTCATTAATAAAATAAAAAATACCTAATCTCTGATTTTTATAGTGTTTCAACAGGTTAGCACTAAACTATTAGGATGTAGAAGCTGGACAGCTTCAGATACACTTGCATCTGCTTGAGTCTACTATTTTCTTAATGTGTTTTGCCATAATTCAAATCAATGGATTATATGTCAGCAATCCTTTCTTTGGAATACTAATTAAAAAGTGGATTTCTCATGTTTTGTTTGCGTGAATCAAGTAGACTATGAGAGTAACTTAAACCAAGGAAAGCAACCACTCATGTTCATTAAATATCAGAACTATGCTGAAATGCTAATGAATGAATGGGGGTTTTTTTGCAACTAAGAATACAGAATATTCTTTGGGATTGAATTGTGATTTGCATTCATAGAAAGATACAATTTACTGGGATCACATACTACTAACAACAATCTTCTAATTGTATCAGTGATATAATTGAAGCTCTAAGAGGTGAAGATTTCACAGCTAGTTTTTTTTTTTTTTTTACCAAGTTCACTGACCTTTCCACTGTCTAGTTGGTATGAATCATTTAGATCCTTGCTGTGTGCTTACTAAACTCTCAACCACAGTACATGATTAAGTAGAGTGCAAAGCCTCAAGGTGGTGAAATTGAATTCTGTTCTATTCACAAATTCAGAAATTGCTATTGGTAGAACAGAAAGAAGAGAGGAAGGAAGGAAGGAGAAAGAAAGAAAGAAAGAAAGAAAGAAAGAAAGAAAGAAAGAAAGAAAGAAAGAAAGAAAGAAAGGAAGGAAGGAAGGAAGGAAGGAAGGAAGGAAGGAAGGAAGGAAGGAAGGAAGGAAGAGAGAGAGAGAAAGAAAGAAAGAGAGAGAGAGAGAAAAGGAAAGAAAGGAAAGGAAAGGAAAGGAAAGGAAAGGAAAGGAAAGGAAAGGAAAACAGAGAAAGGGAGAGAGGAAGGAAGGGAGGAAGGGAGGGGAGGGAAAAGGAGGAGAAGGGAGGGGAGGGGAGGCCCCATAACTAGCCAGGAGTAGCTGTGTTAACTGTACAGAGCATCAAGATTCATATCATTAGGTACTACCAACTTTCTTTGATAACTTTTTACAGTTGGAGAAGTAGAAAAATATTACAATGTAGACGCATGTCCTGCACACCTCTTGCAAATTAGTGGGAGGAATGTCCTCATAATCTCCACTTTCTAAAGTGGAGATTTTATGATATAGCTTTTGATGTGGGGAATGAATGACAATAGATCTTTCTCATGAGATTCTCTATAGACCTTGGTCTAGCTATAAGAAGAAAAAAATGCTTATGTTTGAATGTGCAGCATTTTAAAACCTTTTGTTATTTGAATATTTTCCACTATTTCTCATGCCTCTTCTCCCTTCCTCATTTTGTTTAAGTAGAAAGTTCAGAAATGTTCAAGGACAAATCATAGTTCCTCTTTGGCAGTAAGTATAGATACACATTTGCATTTTCTAGAATGCAACTGGTTTATACATTGTGCAATCTTAATCTATTGATATACTTTCATTTTTCTACCCCTGAGCTAACTTTCTTCATTATATCATCTGAGTCAAGATTTTTTTATGGCAACAAACAGACTTAACTCAAATTGGCTCAACTAAAAAAATGGGATTTGTTGATTTGAGTCTGTAATAAACCCAGAGCTGGACTGTGGCCCTGGGCAAGGCAAGGTCACAACTTTTCTCTGGCTGTTTTCTCCTCTTACATAGATATATGTATATATATATATACATATATATATATATATATATGTATATATATATACATATATATATGTATGTATGTATATATGTATATGTTGGCCTGATTCCAAATTGTTGGCCTGATTCCCTCTTCTCTTTTGTTTCTCTCTCTTTATTTAATCTGCCAGTCCTAGGCACTATCCCTGAGTTTTTGGCTCAAGGCTAGCACTCTAGCCATAGCTCCACTTCTGGCTTTTTTGGTGGTTATTTGGAGATGAGAGTCTCATGGGCTTTCTTGAGCAGCTGGCCTTGAACCGCAGTCCTCAGATCTCAGTCTCTTGCTAAGATTGCAGGCATAAGCCACCAATGACTAGCTTAGTTCTCTCTTCTTGAAGGTATGCTTACTTAACTGTGGCAGGCAGAAGGTGAGACAAAACTACAAAGTCACGACATGTACTATAACATTACCTGGATGGAGGGACTTTCGTCCTGTCTTAATGCCAGTCCAGGAGATGTATCTGTCACCAAAGGAGAGTTACTGTGATAATCACTGGGCTAGCATACCTTGGTTACTCTTCAGGTACAGGTTGGGAGTGGATAACGTAGCTGATATTTCCAAAAGAACCCAAGGGGATGGGGCAGGAATTCTATAAAGCAGATGGAGTACTATAATCAGAAGAAAGGGGACACCAAATTTGCTAGATGGGCCAAAAATAACAACCACTGTGCTTGGTTCTTTCTTTCTTTCTTTCTTTCTTTCTTTCTTTCTTTCTTTCTTTCTTTCTTTCTTTCTTTCTTCCTTCCTTTCTTTCTTTCTCTTTGGGTTTTCAGCAAAGTTCATTAGCAGACAAGACAGATTACCCCAAGAGACATAAGATAATGCTACAAATGGCCAACCTCTGACTAAGAAAACATCACCACGTTCTCAGCACCTCAGTTCTAAAACATCAGCTATTGCCTTTTGGGTTATTGTGAAGATGGATTGACTGGCCATGTATGTGTGCCTATATGTAGCATAGACATACACCTGGTAACAAGCAAGTTCTAAATAAGCAATAATTAGTCTCTATTATTCTCCAGGCTATTTTTCTTGTTCTTGTTTGTTTGTTTTTGTCCTCTAATCAAGTCAGGAAGAAAATAAGTGAAGTGGGATAGAACTCCTTTAAAAGAAGGGCTGTTATGTATGGTGCAGGGACACAATTCTCAATTCTCTGTGCTCTCTCAGTTAGACTTAGTCTTCAACACCCTCCTCCACCTTGAGTCCAATATCATTAAGACCCAGCTGTGACATGAGGAAGATGATCAAAGGAACTGAAATTTTCTCAGGTGTCCTAACTGGAAAGCCTTCAAGACAGGGCTCAAACATAGGCGTCTGATTGCAGATGTTGATGTCTTAATTATCCCACACTGCAGAGACCTGTTTTTCTGAGAACCCAGCATGGCTCTGAACATGGAAGTTATTCACTTGGTATAGCAGGCCCACATGGTGGCCCGAGAAGACCTAAGTGTTCTTATTAGGTCACCAAGGCTTGGACCAGTTATGTAGGATTGTCCCAGAAGGCGATAATAGCTGGCAAGCTGGGAGCTGTTGGAGAGAGAAAGGGAGAGAAAAGTTAAGAAGAAAAAGAAGCTATGTGTTAGGAGCAAAAAGGATGAAAGTTGGTATGATGAAAATTAAAAGTTGTTGGATTAAAACTAGCACGAATCCAGTTTGTTTGTCTTTGAAAACTTTACTGAAGTTTTTGATGAAAGAAAAGTATGTATCCTTGGTCGAATGACATAGGTTTACTTAGAGAATCAAAAAGGGGAGGATGAGAAAATCCATAATAGGAATAAGTTCAACTAAGTTTTCTCTATGAATCTTTCATATTTTTGCTTTTAGAATAATGGTTATTCTTAGGGATCTCTTTCTCTCTCTCTCTGGCAGGCCTGGGATTTGAACTCAGGGCCACTTATTAGGTAGATGCTCTACCACTTGAGCCATGCCTTTACTTCTTTTGTTTTAGTTTCTTTTTTCCAATGGGATTTTCCAGTTTTGTCCCAGCAGCCTCCAGACTACCATGCTCACTGAGTAGCTGGAATCACAGGACTGGACTACCACACTCAGCTTAATGGTTGATATTGGGTCTTGTTAAGTTTTGGTCTAGACTGGCCTTAAACTTCAATTCTCTCAATCTCTGACTCCTGAGTAGCCAAGATTATAGGTGTGAACCATTGTATTTGGTTTCCTTAGGTATTTCTATGGAGGAACACTTATATTATTAACTTAGTTTATTCTCCTTCCCAAATAAAATTCTCCAATTTTAACTTATGTATCTTATTACATTAAAACATCATCCCATAAAACAACTTACTCAATATTGTCCTGGATTTAATTTCTAATTATTGTCCTAAATTTAATTTTCACACTTCCTCCAGTTGTCTCTGACATTCCCTCCTTCTGTTAGGAAAGATTTTTCCAGACAGCTGTGCCCACCTATAGGTGAGCTGTACAATGCATGTTTGAGATTTGACCAATGTCAAAAGAGTCATCCAGGAGATGAAATCACAAAACCATCTCCTTATTGGGACTTAATTTTAATCTAATTCTCAGCCATTTGTCTTCCCTATAACTGTAGGCTAAAGTCAGGAAATACACATGTTCAAAGTAAATATATATGTATTTATATCTTCATGTGTAGACACACACACACACATACACACACACACACACGAAGATTGCAGCCTGTCTTTCCCTCCTGCAAGGTGGAAAGGGAGGCTGGAGCCCTGCATCTCTGCAGAGGGGCCTTCAGTGAATGTGGACAGGAAGTGCTGGCATGCACAAGGGTTTTATTGTGCCTGTTTTGCATTTTTTAAAATTAGGGAATTACAAGACCACATTATAACTCCTGAAATTTAAAGTTCAGCATCAATATGGCCACATGTATACAAATGGTGTAAAAACAATACAGTGATATTTTCAATACAAAATAAACATCTTTTATGGAAAAATATACTTTATATCTCCACAGATAGCCAGTCTTTTCCAAACAATAGCCAAAATCAAAATTACCTACAACATTTCCAAACAGGGGAAATAATGTGTTATGGGTCCATTTTCCCCAGGTAGCTTAATCTGAAGCAATTTGCATTTGTTGTTTAACTTTTATTATCTTTAAGTTGTTGTATAAAGTAGTTCCCATTCAAT
Source organism: Dipodomys merriami (assembly GCF_024711535.1). Taxonomy (NCBI): domain Eukaryota; kingdom Metazoa; phylum Chordata; class Mammalia; order Rodentia; family Heteromyidae; genus Dipodomys; species Dipodomys merriami. Next base: position 29,701,763 of record NW_027205603.1, read on the forward strand.
ATGTCCATTTATGAGTATAATGTATCTTGAGCAATGCTACACCTCCCATCATTCCTCATCTTTTCTAACCTGACTCATCTCCTCAAGTTTGCTGGTTCCATTTTCATATATGTACATTATATATTATGACTTATTAATTTACTCTTCCTCTTCATTCATTTTGCCTCACTTGATCTCTATCTCTTGACCTTCTACCCCTCCCCTTCCCTCCCCCCAGACTCTTATTTCAGACTCCTGGTATTCATTTCATTAAACAGGTGTTAGTTATTTGAGGACTTATACCATTGGAATCCTCCCCTGTATGTACCATACTTTACTCAATTTGTTTGTGTATACATGCATCTGACCTTGTATATGTTTTCATATATGTTTACAATCTAAATCTAACTTTCATATATCAGAAAAAACATGGATCCTTTACCTCTCTGCTTAACTTAATTCACTTAGCATGGGTTTTCCAGTTCCATCCCTGCAAATAATATGGTATTATTCTTCCTCAACAATGAGATAATTGTCTGGGATGTGGCTCAGTAGCAAAGTACTTGCCTAGCAAGTACAATGTCCTGGGTTGGATCCTCAGTATCAAAAAAGAAAAGACAAAAAAAAACAATGAGATTATTCCAGTATGTGTGTATCAAATTTTCTTTTGTATTTTCAATCGAGGCTGGAATTTTACCATGTTGGCCACAATTCCACTTACACCTAACATTTTCTTGGTATAGTCATCCATTATAGGGCATCTGGGCTATTTTCATATCTTGCCTATAGTCAATAATATAGCAATGAACATAGATGTGCACGTATCTTTGTTCTATCTTGACTTGTAATCTTCTGGATAAATGGTACCACTGGATAAGTTAGTTACACACAGTTTTAAAGCTAATTAAGAAATTGACATACAAACTTCTAGGTCATTGTCCAGCATGTAGAAAATAGCTAAGGCATCAATACACCCGACACAAATTCCTTGAATAACTATGTACTCCATGTTGCCTCTCAAGAAAAGCCTCTAGAATCCACTTTCTGACACTTTGGAACCTGTTTCCCAAGAACAGAAATGCACAGAAGCAACTGGCTTCTCCACTCAATGACCTTTTCTTATCAAAACCTCAAAAATCCCAGCAAAGAGCAAAACTCCAAAAAAGACCTAAGAGGAATGGTGCTAATTTTGCCTGCGCAGAAAACCCCTGAAGTTCTTCACCATCTAATCGAAGAGCAATTTCTCTCCACCTTTCTATGCAGTCTAGGGTTCCAGCTGATCAGAAAGACAGGTTTGAGCTCTCTGTTAGTTCCTGGCCTCGTTGCTGGTTGCAAAACAAAGAAGTCCTTTCAAGCTCATGCTTGTAATCCTAGCTACTCAGGAGGCTGAGATCTGAGAACCTCAGTTCAAAGCAAGCCTTGGCAGTAAAGTCCATGAGCCTCTTATCTCCAATTAATCATAGAAAAAGCTGCAAGTGGCACTGTGGCTCAAGTGGTAGACTTCTAGCCTTGGGCAAAAGGCACTCAGTGACAGTGCCCAGGCCCAGAGATCAAGCCCTAGAATGGGCACAAAAAAAATGAAGTGTTTTCATTTTGCGTAACCTGGTCCACAGTATTACCTTCCATATGCCTGGGCAGTCTTTGCTCAACAATGTGAGAAGCTTGAAAGTTGGCTATAAAACAAGGTACAAGGCAGAGGCAAGTGATTACCAACAACTTTCCTTAGCTTTGCCAGAGAACTGAAATGAAAGGGCAAATGACTGCTCCCATCATAAAAGAGACAGTTAGCAGATGTAGAGAGTCACAGCTTAGTGAAGCAGGAGTCCAAGAGTAGAAGCCAGAGGAAGAATGAACAGACCGCTGGGGGCCTCGAGTGGGCAAATCGGAGAGTTAACACACTTTTGCAAGTGTTACCTCCCACCACAATCCTTACCAGGCTTTTCTGAGAAGAAAAAAATCCCCCATGTCTCCATCAAGAGGGGATTTTGAAATATATCATGTCATTCTACTCTTAACCAGTTCTAACCTGCCAGGTTTCAGTAGAGTTGAACTGACCTGGGAGAATACAAATGCCCACATCTAGCCCTCTAATCTTCCAGCCTCACTCAAGAGGAAGCAATATACAACACAGCAAAACTGAGAAGCCCTGAAGTTCATACTCAAGGGACACAGACTCAGCGAAAGACATGGAACTAATCACAGACTATGGAAACCAAACAATGTTAAAAGAATTGAATGTTTCTTTTTTGTGTGATGATAGAAAATCCATTCATAACTGCTAACATAGAAAGTCTTTCAAAGGAACAAGAGTCTTAGAATCAAGAGAAATAAAACTCTAAGGCCAGATAAAGCATGGGCCTAGGGTCTGCTCTCTGTCTCAGTCCCTGCTACTCTCTTCATTGTCCTCCTCCATCCTCACTGGACTGCGTGACTGTCATGCTAGCATGCTAGGTTTCCTAGCTCCAAAGCACTGGCAAGTTCCTCCCCTTATCTGGACCATTATTACTTTTGTTGTGGGTGTTGTTGTTGTTATCCTTTAAGTAACTGGACAAAGGGGTTTCAATTCAACACATCAGTTTGAGAATATGATGCGTTTGGAACAATGCCACCCCCTTCATCATTCTTCTGCATCTCTCCGAACTCTACCCCTCCCTTCAATTTACCTAGCTCCATTTTCACATACATACATTGAATATTATGACTGCAATTGTCTGTTCTTCCTCTTTCTATTCATCCCGACCTGATTCCTTAGCCTTCCCTTCATAACACATATTCTGGCTTCCTGCTTTTTTTTTTCTTTTAATTTGAGCTGAGGACAGAATTCTGGGCCTTGCCCTTTCCAGGCTAGTGCTCTTTCACAAAGCTAAATCTACAACTCCTGGATTCCTGGGTTTTTGTCTTATTAAACTGTAAGTTAGTTGTTAGGAGCAGGCTTTTAATGGCCTAATAATATTTCTTATTTTATTTCCTTTACCTAATTTATCTGTCCCAAACCTGTCTTGTTTATTTCATTTCCTTCCCCCTCCCGCCCTCAACCTGACCCGTGATGAGGGACACCAGAGTCTGCCTTCTACCATCCTCCACCTCTACAAATTCATCTCTTAGGCATATGGACCATTTTGAGCCAAAGTCTCTTAAGAAAAAAAATAAGTCAAAGGAAGGAAACACTTTAAAAAATGGGTTTTTCCTTTTGTGGAGGAGATTTCCATGTTTAGGGAACTCATTTGTGGATGTCTTTCTCAGTGGATGAGGAAGTGGAGACCTCTTTATAAATATTATTAATGGAGAAACTACAGATTTAAATGTGCATTATAAGCCTCACTATACAGCCCTTGTTTACTTTTCTTTGTCACCTTAGCATAAATTGCTTCTCTATAATCAAAACACTCTAAATTCTTTTTCTTTTAGCCTAAGATAGTGGTAAACATGTAAATCCACCCCCGACACACACCATTTTTGGTGGCAGCTAAGTTTGAACTCAGAGCTTTGTGCTTGTTAGGTAGGTACTCTACCAACTGAAGCATGCCCCAAGTCTAAATTATAAGCTTAAACTTTAAATTTTTCCAGAGATACTCATTGTCCTGTGTCAGAAGTACAATGCACATGTAAATAGTTTCTTTGTTCTTCTTTGACTGGTCTACCTTTGTCTAGCCCTCTTGATTCATACAAGCCAGATGGAAAGAACCTTAAGTGGGTAGAGGAATAAGTTCTTCCTGCCCTACAATACCAAGTCAACTTTAGAGAGTAGCTTCTATCTAGTTCGCTCTCTGATTTTCTGTCTCTGTGTGTGGTGGCTTCATTCTCTTGGTTTTTCAACTCTTTTTCCTCTGATCTAAGGAACACATAACCTAATCACAGGCACAAGAGCCAACTCTGCTGATAAATCCACTCCAGGGTTTATTTATAATCTGCTTCCCTCTCAGTCTCTTAGTCCAGCAGTTTTCACTAATTTTACTTTTTTTCTTTTAGGGACTTTTAGGATAGAGAGAGTGAGAAAACTGGATATCAGAATCTCTGTTGCCTACATTATGAAGAATAAGATCCTCCTAGAAGGGACTGTGGGAAGGAGAAGGCAAAACTTGAAATGTGTCTTGTCAAAGTAACATTTCTCTGGATGAAGCCAAGGAAGGAACTAACATTTGTGAAATTTAGGCACCTAGGAGGTACATCATTCAAATTTTCTATCAACTTCCCAAGGTAGATGTTCCGACTACCATTTTCCCAGAGGTTAAGCTATTGTCATGAGGTGTTAGATTAGGAGGAAGAGAACAGAGATAAAGCCTGGATGGCTAACTCCAAAGGTAATATTCTTCCCGTTCTACTGGGATTTAGCTTAATGTAATTTAGTTTAGGGTTTAGAGTGGAAATAGATAGGCAGAAGGGCTTCCTGATCAAGTATTTGATTGTACGACAGGTATAATAGATGCATAATAGCACCTACTGCTTACTTGAGCCTACAAATTAACTAAAAGAAAGAGAAAAAGCCTGTCATCCCAGGCTGCATTTTGTATCTGTGTGGTTTATTTTAGAATAAGCCTATTGCTTTCCAATACCCTGGAGTTCCAGGAAAGACAGGACGTATTGATAATATCTTTACGATAAGGAGCCAAAACTATCCCTAAAGAGCAGCAGAGTGTTTTGAAAGGGCAGATCACACTCCTCCCTCCCCAAATGAAGACAATTACCCATAGTGATGGAGTAGGATCAGTCATCTCTCATGGGAACTAGATTCTCCCTCAAATAATGACACTGTTAACAATTTCTCTGGATCCTTTGAGAACTAGGACTGAAATAATGGTGAACTAGGTGCCACCTGCCCAATTCTAACACAGTGAACTGTCAGACTCCCTGCCACTAGTCAGCACCTCTGACTACTTACCACACTTGTGATGGACTGTTTAATAATTATGTCTCTTTCTTAGTTCTTTGTCTATGTCAACCTGCAGTTGATAGCTGTACTCTGAAGATGGCTGGAGATAAAGTGCTGTCCTGTCATGGCTGATTATGCCTTGTAATAAATGTCTTTCTCTGTCCCTCACTATTCTTCACTATATGATGAGTGGTCATAGCTAATACATGAAATTTCAGGAGTTTGGAGTTGGGATTTGAAACTGGTTTACTTGTGTAGCAGGAAAGGGAGGTATGGCTCTGGAGAGAACAGTACAAGCACATGGAAGCAGAATTACACACAATTACATGTATTCCTCCTTGAATGTAAGACAGAGAGGAGGAGGAGAAAGGAGAAATGGGTTGAAAAGATATTGGAATCAGATCATGGAAAATGTTTAAGCTAAAGGATTCACCTTTCTTTAACAACTGGCGAATGCAAATTCCCTAAAAACAAGAGTTTTCAAAATTTATACTATTCATTTGGAAAGTAAGATTCTCTTAAATATATATTCAAATATATAAACTATAATTAATCTTCTTGTGCTGGTATAACAAAATTTTGTAAATGCTATAGTTTGAACAATAGAAATGCATTTCTCACAGTTCCAGAGTCTGCAAAGTCTGAGATCGGGATGCAGTTTGTGGTGAGGATGCTCTTTCTGAATTGTAGAAGATGTCAGGTCCTCACATGCCCTTACCTTGGTGCATATGTGTGGGGAGCAAATGAGGGAGGGAGAACACCCTAGTGTGTTCTTATAAGGCACTAATTCCATCAGACCACAGGCTGACCCTCAAAACTGCATTTACCCGAATCATCTCCCAAAGGCCAACTTCCAAACATCAGCTCACTAGAGTTTCAATGTGTGCATGAGGGAGGCACATAAACATTGAACCTATAACATGGGCCAATTCAAGTAAAATAGGAACAACTTTTGAGTCTGCTCTATTGGCTGATAGTCTGTTTCTTGCAGGAGTCCATATGAATTCAGATGGATCTGGTACCCAAAAAGGGCAAACTTGGGAATTTAAATGGAGAGTCCAACAGTGAAGGTGTTATCAGAGAGTCAATGAGCTTACAAACTTCTGTTCCTGTATCCAGTGAGAGAATCCAGGCAAGACGTGAGCTGTAGCTAGAGTGATGGCAAAGTGTGTTAGGAAAGGAACATGATATGTCAAACACAAACACCAGCTCTATAGGCCAAATAAGAGACAGGAAAAAGGGCAGAGAAAGGAGATTTATTATGTGGCATAATGCCATGGGAAGATGGCATTCTCAGCCATTTTGGGATACAGACATGAGCATTAAATTTAAAACCAAGAAGGACTGGGGAAGAAGTATAGGATATGTATAAACTGTCCCTGTTAAAGATGAACCTGACAGCTTATCATCTCTGTTCTGGTTCTCCTAGCTCCAGGGATGTTATTATCACTGTTGTCACTATGGAAGTGATCTGGTCTCACTGAAATAATTCCTCCTTCTCCAGAGTGAAGACCTCATTTGGGGATGGTCTGTCCAACAACACTCTGCTGTTCCGTAGGGATAACTTCAGTAACTTGTCCTAAAGGCTTTCCTAGAACCCTAGGTGTATTCAAAGTGACTGCAGAAAGAACAACTTAGAGCAAAGACACATACAAAATGGGGCAGGAGTAGCAAGCTTTTCTCCTGCTCTTGATTAATCTGTGAGTCCATGTAAGAAGTCAATGCTTTTCATAAAAGCAGTTTAAAAATCTATTAGCAATACACTTTGAATAGACTGAAAATGGGTTGTCTCTAGGGTGAAAACAATAGCATTAGCTGCTGGTGTTTGAGTACTTATTGAGACTCTGTGAGAAATTTCTATTGTTGGGTCCAATCTACAGGGCTGAGGTCCCCTGGGAGTCAGGAAGTTTTAATTATAGCACAGTGTCTTCTCTCAGAGTCCTTGTGATCTCTTCCTCCCATCATGACATATGTCTCTCTGATAGCTAACATTTTCTTTTTCTCTTTGAGAACTGGATACCTTGAAGAATTTTCCATTTTAGGTTTTCTTTGAGTAACACCATCATTCATCACTAGCTTCTATCCATCAAAGGGTCTGTTCTTTTGCAGTGTTGTCAATTTTAGCTTTTCCAATAGTTCTCTCTGCATGGACCACATACAAACCTCTTCAAACCACAAATGCTCCTCCAGGTAATTTGGCCATCCTCCTTGCTCTATCCTGGCTCTCCTATCCTCCCTGAATGCTGGACAAGAGCTTTATGAACCAGGAGGAAAGCCCAGAGCTCAAGAACCATCTCATTTATAGGCAAAATCAAACATCCTAAAATATCCAAATAATATATTCCTTCAAAACTAAAGAATAAATCTTGCACTTGAGCTCTTTGTTCTGTTTTAGCTTCAGCTAATGTCTCAACCTGGCCCAACAGAAAATAATCTGTGTACGAATGATAGATATACTGCAGGAAAGGAAAGCGAGTCTATATTTTCCAAATACCATCACTGCACCACAGACACTTTATACATATTTTATTTTAAAACTGCAAAAACTCTTCAGAGAGAATATTGATGTCTTCACTGTGTAGATGAGAAAATCTAGCCTTGGAGAGATCAGATCACTTTTCTGAAACCATTCGCAAGTAAATCTGAATTCAGGCCTCCAAGCAGGATGGCATGCCGCCATGAAAGTTAGCCAAACGCTAGTTCTAATAAGAAGCAATGAAACTGCCAAGACTTTAGTTACTAAAAATAGGTTGAAGTCTCTTAACAAGTCTTAGAGAGCCTTAAAATTTTTCTTAGGTAAAAATGCCAGGACACCATTTTATTTACTTATTTATTTATTTAGTGCTGATATTGAGCTTGCAGTCTAGATGCCCTCACTTAGCTTTTTCCCTCAAAGCTAGCACTCTTATCACTTGAGATGAACCTTCACTTCCAGGTTTGGGTGGTTAATTGGAGATTAGAGTCTCATGGAATTTCCTGGCTAGGCTGGCTTCAACTGAGATCCTCAGATCTCAGCCTCTTGACTAACTAATTTTACAGGTGTTAGCTATTGGAGCCTGGCTCAGAATACCATTTATTATAGGTCATCCTCATCCAATCACAGAAGAGCAAGACCTGCTTATTACCATCAAGGCTTGAGTCCATTTAGATCTCTAGGAATACTTAAGTTCCCCCTCAGAGGACCTTATTACTCTTTTTGGTAAAATATGTCTCTGTATACTTTTGACATCTCAAGCCTTGCATTTCAAGCCTCTGCTTCCTTCCTCACTAGTCTGAACTACATTTGCAAAGGAAGGTGTAGATTGACCCAGACTTTTACCTGGTATTTTCCTATCCTTCCAGAACTATGTGCCTTTCATCTATATAATGAGCAAACTAATATCTTAAAGGAGGCATATACTAACTTCTGATGCAAAATTTGAAGGTAAATATTATTTATTTTAAAACCAAGAACAACATAGAGTCCATCACAAAATTCCCCACCTTTCCCCTTCTGCCTGCTAAAGTGATCTAATAAAACTTGGAGCACAAGGCAGGGTTTTGGTGATATTTCTGGCATGTGTCGTTTGGAGAAAACCTTAGATAATAACCAGCTGTTTTCCCCATATGCAGGATGAATAGTAGAAATAACAAGTAAGTTCCTACTTGAAGCATGACAAGAGTGATTGAGATTCAGATGAAGTGTGGATTAGCCTTTACCACCAATGAATGCATTTACTTGCTGCCCTTGGATTGTATTGGGTTATACTTGTGGAATTCAATTTGTTCTTTCCCACAATACACAGATGGTTGGAGAAGTAGGATACCAATGGTCTCTCCTTAGGAACTTCATTTGTGAGTTTTTTTCTTCTTTCACCTTCCCTCCAAATAAATGCTAACTTGATTGCCCAGGTTTCTTCACATGAAATTATAAGGGTACCATAATTATTTATGGAGGTGTCAAAACAACGTGTTAATGACATAGTAGAGTGTAAAGCTCTTTAATAGGCAATCTATTTATGGACAACAACAAGTAGCTTAGCCAGAATGATGTGTAAATAAAGAACATATAAGCCAGGCACTAATGGTGCATGCTTATAGTCTAAGCTACTCAGAAGGCTGAGTTCCAAGGATCACAGTTCAAGGCCAGCCTAAGAAGATAAATGGAAGAGACTCCTATCTAAAATTAACCAGCCAAAAGCTAATGGAGGAATGGCTCAAGTGGTAGACTATCAGACTTGGGCAAAAAAAAAAGTCAAGCAAGAATGCAAGGCCCTGAATTAAGTACACACACACACACACACACACACACACACACACACACACACAAATAGCTAAATGATCATATTTCATGTTGTGGGTATATTGTCTGTGTTTCTGTTATACCACACATAGCAAGCTCACCTTTCCTTCTTTCAACTATGACATGTCCATGCAGATTCTAATAGATGACATGAGAGAGTAATGTTCAAATTCGAATACATCTTTGCTAGTTCTGTATTGAGAAACTTAGCAGTGCCTTAAATTCATGTCAATAACTGAACTGGACTTCTATCGATGGCCTTTCCTTTTTCTCTTACCCTACATTCCCAGCTGTGCACTTTGAGCAAGATTAGCCTCAAGTGCTGCTAAAGGGATGAGGAATGACTTAGCCCACTGGCTGTGCTCCATTTCTCTGGGATTAGTCATAGTTGACATGTGTTGCAAATTGGGTCAGGGAGACTGAGCTGTTACAGGAGGGCCCTGGAAAAGAAGCTGCTTCTGTGATATCAGAAAAAAGATCGAGTCTCTCTGGATGGTAAGCCATGGATTTGAATATGAACTGCTGCAGCTACCTTGGTACCAGAAAAGAGTATTTTAGGGGTAGTGGTCATACACTGCCAGCCAATGCTGAGAGAAAACAAGCTCTTAAATGAACTGGAGCATGGACTCAGCCTCTTCTGAAGCTGATCAGTTGCTATTTAGTTATATCAATCCACGCATTACTAGTTTCCTTTAAAACTTCCTATTTCCAAAACCATATCATGTTAATGGATACAATCTTCCAAATAGTCAACAGCCACACATCTACTTCAGATTAATGACAGATTTCCTAGGACCTTGTCCCTTTTTCTTTGGAGTTTTCTGTAGCAGAAAAGCTGTAAATTTTATTGAAGTTTTATTGCTAAATATTCTTTGTGGAGGTCCTCCCCTACTACTTAAAAGGAGTTTGAAGATCCACTATTCTATAGTTTTTGTTGTTTGTACTAAGACGGTAATCTGTCTTTGAAAATAGGGTCTGTTTGTTGGACATAGTGGTCCATGCCTATAATCCTAGCTTTGATCTATATGATCGAAGGATCATGGTTCAATGCTAGTCTGGGAAAACATTTATGGAGACCTCATCTTAACCAACAACCTAATTGTGGTAACATGCATCTATGATCCAAATTCCTCAAAAGCATATGTCTGAGACAAGCCCTAAGCAAAAACACAAGACCTTAACCAAAAGTAACTAAAGTTAGGCACTTAACCAAAAGTAATTAAAGTTAGGCACTCTAGGATATAGAGTGCCTAAAAATTGCAAGGCCCTGAGTTCAAACTCTAGTATCACCGACAACAAGAAGAGGGAGGAAGGGAGAGAGAGAGAGAGAGAGAGAGAGAGAGAGAGAGAGAGAGAGAGAGAGAGAGAGAGAGAGAGAGAGAGAGAGAGAGAGAGAGAGAGAGAGAGAGAGAGAGAGATACACAGATTATTTTGATTAGTTTTTATGTTCATATATGTGTGCTTAAGAGATGATTGTTTTATATATAGATATATATGAATTTATTATAAAGCTTGTAAAATTGAGAAGAGAGGTTAAATGATTTCTCTAAGGTCTCAGTAATTTCAGAGTTAAAAATATATTCTGGATTCCTTGATCCATAGCCCAGGCTCATTTATTACACTGTATGGCCCATACTCATTGAGCATCACTTCCTTTGATATTAATTATGACATGATTGCTTTTCCCAGGCTTTAATTAGCCAGATCAGTTTGGTCTGCAAAAACACTGAATAGAAAGCTGACAAGAACTGACTTTCCTATGAAATTTCTAGCACTTCCTATTTTCAGATGGGCTAGAAATACCCTGTGAACAGCCATTCTTATGAGATTTTTGCATCTGTCTCTTGCTATGATCAGAAATAAAAAGTTTAGAGCCTGGGTAAAACTAACCAGAAAAATACACCTGAGTTCTACATATACATGGAACTTTCTGATATCAGCTCAGATCTTGGTATTTCCCAAGTTCTATTGATTTTTTCCCCTCTCAATCAGATGTTTGTCCAGACCAGTTCTATTCTGCAGCAGTCATTTGCTGAATTAAAAGTAATATGTATTGTAGTAACAACAATTTTGAAATTGAAATTAAAACCCTTTTTATTTGTATTAATTAGATTCAGGTAGAGGTATTGGCTGAATATTTCCCATAAGACCTTTCTTCTATCAGAAAGCTATCTGGTCTTCATAGAAGCTTAATTTTATTTCCAAGTTCTTTTTTTTGGGTCGTGGGGCTTGAACTCTGGGCTTGGGCGCTGCCCTTGCGCTCTTCTGCTCAAGGTAAGCGCTCTACTCCTTGAGTCATAGCGCCACTTCCGGTTTTTTAGTGGTTTATTGAAGATAAGTCTCATGGACTTTCCTGCCTGGGCTGGCTTTGAACTGCCATCCTCAGATCTTAGCCTCCTAAGTAGCTAGGATTACAGGTGTGAGCCACCAGCACCCGGTTTCCACATTCTTACAGTAATAATTCAAGGAACATAGGATGCAAGTAGACAAATAATGATATTATGATATAATATTAGCCCTTTAGACATACAATTTCCTTTTGTACAGCTACAGTAAGGACTGGAATGGATTTTAACTCTAATCCCAGGAGGATAGTTTGGTTGCTTAGCATCAGAATTTATTATATAAACATGTTTTGTTGTGATGTTATTTGAATTGTTTCATTAGTGTGCATCTTATTAATTGTGTATAATATTAATTCTTTTTGAGGCTATATTTGATCTTCATGTGTAAATAAGTCCTGCTTAATATACTGTTTTTTTGTTACTGAAAAAGAATATTTTTCCTTTAGTGTCTATTTTGCTTTTTGAGGATTGGGGGAGTTAGCCTCTGCTATATCCATCCTTTGCCCCATCTCTAAACTCTTTCCTTAGAAATCAACCTAGGAAATACATTTGAACTTTGTAACTTACTCAAAGTCAGCTACTTTTGCTGTGGTCAAGTAGTAAGGGTGGTAACTTTCTTCTCTAATATTAGAGATTGTCCTGGGGGATTCTAGTTCCAAGCTTTTAAGGGAGAAAATAATGTCCAGGTTACTTGTATAAATGAGGTGTTGGGAAATCAATTGGTGAATAGCCAATTGACTTAAAATATAGTAAAGAATGGGAGATACAAACTGAAGAATGAGATAGTCAATCATAACAACAATGAAAAAAGCAGAACATTTCTCTTTCTGATTTCTAAACTTGCTAATATTCCATACTGTGAAAGGGGGGGAAAATGACTGACCCCTGCTGGGTGCCAGTGGCTCACACCTGTAATTCTAGCTACTCAGGAGGCTAGTAACTAAGGACTGAGGTTCAAGGCCAGCCCAGACAGGAAAGCCTATGAGACACTTGTCTGTAATTAAGCTTCAAAAAACAAAAGTAGAGCGATGGCTCAAGTGATAGAGCACTAGTCTTTAGCAAAAAAATGCTCAAGGACAGTGCCCAGGCCCTGTGCTCAAACCCCAGGGTTGGTACCAGGGTTGGTACTGCTTACATGACCTGAAAATTGACTGAAGACAATGGACTGACATCTATGCTCTAATTTGTATCTGTCTTTCCTTTGAGCATTCCTTGTGTAGCTACATTGGAATCTGGGAAGACAAGGTTGACTGATAACATCTTTAAAACAATAATAACTGAGACTACCCTCAAGGAAAGAAATAGCAAAGCCTCATAAGACCAGGTTACCAACCTCCTTCCCCTTCTCCTTCCCCCCCCCCCCCCCCCCCCCCCCCGCAATGAGAACTTTCTTCTAATGTTAAGGCTGCACTCTGGAGCAGGAGGAATCATCTCAGGAGAATCAGATTTTCTCCTCTAAAGTGATGACAGTGATGACAATTTCTCCAGGATGATCATCATCTAGGCCATACATTACCTAGGACTGTTTAATCTATTAAACTTCTCACTCCCTGCCTAATTATCTCACAATTTCAGAGAGGAACTCAAGTGCTTCCTTTGTCTCTTCTTGTGGTGTGCCTGTGCTGCATAATAAATCTCTTTCCTTAGCCCTTTATCATTGCTTAGATAAGTGAAGGGACATGAAATGTGGTGTTCCTGTAGTCTGGGCCTGGAGGCCAAAAACTGTTTTCAACACAAATATTTAGCATAGAAAATTCTGCTGGGTGTCAGTGGCTCACACCTCTAATCTTAACTACTCAGTATGGTGATTTGATAAGCATAGTTTGAAGCCAGTCTGGGCATGGAAGTCTATGAGATGATTGTCTCCAAGTAACTACCAAAAAGTTAGAAGTAGAGCTGTTCAAGTGGTGAATCACCATCCTTGAGCAAAAAAGCTCAGGGATAGTGGCCAGGCACTGAGTCCAAGTCCCAGTACCTACACAGTATACATACGTGTGTGTGTATGTGTATGTGTGTGTATGTGTGTGTGTGTGAAATTATGAGTAGGCAAGTATAGCTAGGTACAAATAAATGTGAGTATATATTTAGTTATGAAACATTTTCTATAAAAACCACTCATCTAAATCAGGACAGATTATTTTAATTTATTGAGTAAAAATATCTGCTTAGGAATATAAGAGTATTTTTATGTAGACAATGTTTTTCAGTTAATCTGAATAACTTTGATTCTTTCTTCTTTGGCCATAGTTACTCTATAAGGAAGTTGCTTACACAGGGTTCTCTGAGAAAGGGAAGCACCAAGCATGGAGTTTTTGAAATTGAGTCTTTCCCAATAATACATACTTTATTAATCCACTTTGGGTCTATTACAGTTACTGTTGACATATATAGAACATAAATAGTACTCAAAGTCATGTAAGTAATTTATAGCACTGGCACTTTTGATTCGCCCTTATGCTGGGTTTTCAGCACAAGTTAAATAGAGCACATATATGTTTTATTTTTAAATCCTCAACGTACAGGTTCATTTCACTCATTGGGGTCTCCTGACTAGTGTAATTATTTGAAAACTAAAAGCACTGCTCAGTCGTGCCTTAACAGTTGGTAGGTCCTTCTCATGGTTTGGCAACCGCAAAATGACTGCCCAGATGTGGAAACCCAATACACCTACACATTTGAGTCTCCTTGCCTTCCTTGTTTAACTTTGCATGGGGACTGAGAGGAAAGAATGCTGTGGGTAATCACTGGGTCCTTGGCCGTCAGTTGTGAGTCAATAGGATCTTATTGTTAGGTTCCTTCTTCCCCAGGGAAGTAGCTGGGGCACTAACAGAACCACATTACAAATACAGAACCACAACAGTGATGACAAGTTTGACTCTTCTTAACTCCTGTAAATAAACCTACAACCTGGGGAAGTAAGCTGCAGACAACTAATTTTCATGATCCAGATAAATTATTTAACTTCCCTTAAATGTATCTGCAGCTTGGTACTGGTGGCTCACACGTGTAATCCTAGCTACTCATGATGTTGAGATCTGAGAATCACATTTCAAAGCCAGCCTGAGCAGAAACATCCTTGAGACTCTTATCTCCAGTTAACCAGCAAAAGGCTGTAAGAAGAGATGTGATTTAATTAGTAGAGCACCAACCTTGAGTGAAAAAGCTAAAGGAAGAGTGCCCTAGCCCTGAGTTAATAAGAGCAATAAGAGCACGCATGCGTGCACATGCACACTCTCCCTCCCTCTCTCTCTCTCTCCCTCCCTCTCTCTCTCTCTCTCTCTCCCTCTCTCTCTCTCTCTCTCTCTCTCTCTCTCTCTCTCTCTCTCTCTCTCTCTCTCTCTCTCTCTCTCTCTCTCTCTCTCTCTCTCTCTCTCCTCCCTTCCCCTCCCTCTCTTACACACACACAGTATCTGCAGAAAAACCAAGTACAACTGACCTCATTTTCCTTGGACTCAGCCACACCAGACCTTCTGTGGATGAAGGACATGGTGGTTTCTCATAACTTGCCTATTCAAAAATATTCTTTTATTTGAATATATGATGTGCCATTTGCTCAGTAATTATCTCCAGGGACTTTCTAGTCCCTGGGGAGGCTATGAAGGGTGGGTGATCCACACTTGGTAAAATATGTGCCCATGATGTGCCCTGTCAGCCAGATTTCTCATTTGGCTCTGCTGTGGGACTTATTTCATGGGAGACTACCTTTCTCTTTGTTCTTGTTCTTGTGTGAAGCAGATAATTACACCTAACCTTTGTAAATTTAGAAAAATAAAAACTGAATTTGAAGAGAGAAATTACTTCGCTAGGATTTTAATGCTATGTAACTTAAGGACTCACATTAATCCTCCATATATTTCCAATGTATTTATGAGATTCCTTGAGATTTTTTCCCAACATATCAAGTAATATTTGTGTATGTTGGTAGATGTTTTATTGGCTAAAATCTGTTTATTATCACCTTAAAAATTGTCATGGTTTAATTTAACTGAAATCAAATTCTCCTAAGATTATTTATTTAAAGGATTATCACAACTTTTACTTTTTCTGACAAGTGGTTTATTATACTTTCAAAATTTATCTGTAACATACACAAGAGCATATTTTGTAGGTAGCACAAGTATTAAAGCATGAAATACCTACAATAATTCTATCTGGACATTGGTGAGTGATTTGTTTGCTTGCTTTGGTTTGGTTTGGATTTTGTTTCTGCTTTTGAAAGCACAATATAAACTTCATTATGAGAGAGGAGGATTATGCTAGCATTGCACATTTTAATTTCTATGTTTAAGCATATCTTTTCATTAGAATCATTAAAAATAATTTAAATTTACTTCTAATTTATGAAGAGGTAAAACTGAACTGTGAAGCTACTGGGTTTTTCAATTTCTTCATTTTATTAGACAAACAATAGGGAGTTTCTGTTTCCACAGCCTTCTACACCTTCATCTTTTCTCAAGCATGCATGAATCATCTCAATTTGTTATAATACTCTTTCTGAAGGAACTTGGAAACTTAATTAGGTTCAGCAGCAGCTGGAGCAGGGCCCAGTTCTCTCTGAGACTTCAAAAGGAACTCATGCTGAGAAGACTCCAGGGAGGAGACAGAGGTGAATTTGGGGGTCTCTGCATACCTCCTGACCTGCTCTACCTTTGCACAACAGAAGCCCCAGGATCTAATCTAGAAGAAGATTAAGGTAGTGGGGATCAAGTGCTGAGGAATGACATTTCTTCATCTCAACACCAGAAACATGTTACAGTAATTCAGATCACCAAAGGCTTATTTTTTCTAGTACTTTTTTCACCTTAAATAAAACCCCCAAAGCACTATCATCTTTAGCATCTCTTCATCCTTGTGGATTTTCCTTTTTTGAAATTTAATTATATGTTTCTAGGCATCACTGCTTACACCTGAAATCCTAGCTATTCAGGAGGCTGAGATCTGAGATCACAGCTCAAAGCCAGCACAGGCAGAAAAGCTCATTGGACTCATCTCTAATTACCTATCAAAAATATTCCAAAAGTAAAGCTGTGGCTCAAGTAGAAGAGCACTAGCCTTAGGCAAAAATGCTCAGGAACAGAGCACAGGCCCTGAGTTCAAGCACCAGGATGAGCAAAAAGAAAGCAACAAGAAAGCAGGAAAGAAATTTAATTGCATGTAGTCTGCTAAACATGCCAAGCTCTTTTATAGACTTTTATTTATAGAACTTCTACTGACTCTGTATAGATAGAAGACACTCCCCCCCTCTGCTCATCTGTGTCATGTACTCTGCAAAACCATTTTCTGCTTGAGGGAGGTTAATTTAGCAGATCTTGAATTCTTATTCAAGGTTACATTTATTGCTAGTGTACATCTCATACTGTATTGACTGTGTATTCCTAATATGAAAACTTCAAATGCTCAAAATCTTGAAAGTTTTGGGGTGTTGACATAATATCTCAAAAATTCAACCTCTATCTCATGTGACTAGTCATAGTCAAAGTACAGGAGCAACGCCAGGTATGGTTACTTGTACTTATACCCTCAGCTACTCACAAGGCACAGGAAGGAGAATGTTGATTCTAGGCTTCTAGAGACAAAAGCAGTACTTAAATCTAAAAAACAAACTAAACCTAAACGGGCTGTGGAGCATTCACATAGTAGATGCAAGGCCCTGAGTTCAAAAGACCAAAAGAAAAAAAACCCAGATGCATAACAAAAATATTGTATTAAAAATTGTAGTCATGACTGATAAAAGAGATGTCAAACCAAATTTAGTCAGAAGAGTCAAAAAAAGGTCATACCATAGTAATAAAATGAATGACCTGCTAGGTACTACTGCCTCACACTTGTAATCCCATCTATTCAGGAGGCTGAGATCTAAATGGCTGTGATTCAAAGCCAGCCTAGGGTGAAAAAGTCTGTGAGACTCCATCTCCAATTAACTAGCAAAATGCCAGACTGGAGGTATGGCTCTAGTGGTAGAATACCCAGAGTTCAAGGCTCAGTACCAGCAATAAATATAATAATTCATTAAAAGGAGAAAAGAACTGTTAACGGTACACACCAATATTGGTGCTGCCAGTCTCACAAACACTATTAGACACACACATACATACATAGATCCCTGCACATGAATGGTTGTGGACTTTAATACTTCACTTTCATCAGACCAAAAAAATAAGTCAACAAAGGAACTTCATAATTAACCTGTCCTATAAACCACATGGACTTAGCAGACTACAGATTACAATATCTAACAGCTATGTAACATATGTACTTGTCGGCAGCCAAATGAACTGTCTCCAAAATAGATCATAATTTTAACACAAAGCAAGTCTTAACAAATATAAGGAAATTAAAATAACTGCCTATATTCTGTCAGGCCACATGGGAATAAAAGTAGAGGTCACCAAGAAAAGAATGCAGAAAATATTCAAATATGTAGAGATTATATAATAAATTGTTGAACATTCAGTGGGCCATCAAAAAAAAAAGTGAGGTAAGATTAAACAGAAGTTCCCAGAGCTGAGTGTTGATACCTCATGGCTGTAATTCTAGATACTCAGGAGGCTGAGATCTGAGCATTATGGTTTGAAGCTAGCCTGGGCAGAAAAGTCTGTGAGGCTCTTTTCTCCAATTAATCTATAAAAAAGATGGAAGTGGAACTGTGGTTCTTGTGGCAGAGGTCAAACCTAAAACACAAAAGCTCACGGACAGCACCCAAGTCCTGGATTCAAGCCCCAGAACAAGCACACACACACAAAATCCTAGAGTCTACTGAAAGTGAAAAGACAACTTACCAGGACCCCTGAGTTGCATCAAGAAAATTTGTAGCTCTAAGTATTGATATAAAAACAAACAAAAAAGTAAACAAAAATCAGAGAGATATGAATAGCATAATGGTGCATAACATGCCAAACCCCAAATAAGCAGGTAGAAAGAAGAAAAAGAGATTATAGTAGTACTTAATTAAATGGACAGACCAGAATGAATAATACAAAAAATCAATGAAATTAAAATTGGAGTCATTTTTTAGTAAATATATTTTTCCATTGTAAAGATACTGTACAGAGGGGTTACAGTTACATGAGCAAGGTAATGAGTCCATTTCCTATAGAGCTTAGTTACCCCCTTCTTTGTTTTTCCCCTACAATCCTTTTCCTCCCTACTTCCCCAAATCCTCCCTCCTGCCCTGTACTCCCACAAAGCTGTAAAGTTCATTTTCAACATAGTGTCTTGTACATCTCATTGTTACAAAGGGTCAACCTGTGTCCTTATTTCAGCATTTTGTTATTTCCCTTCCCCTCCCCAAATTAGAAAAAATGTATATACAAGATGCAGGACACCGGGATCAAATACAGTGACAACAGGGGTTGTACCATGGGGGAAGAACATACAGAGAAACAAACAAAAAAAATCACATAGTACATTATAAGTACATTAAAAAGAACAAGAAAGATAACATCTCTCGTGTCCCTATCTTAGGGTTCATTTCACTCTAGTATCAGGTTATATGGTCATATGAACATATCACTTATGCTTGTCCTAGACGTATACTAGTTATTGTAGATAAGGGAAACCATGGGACCTATGTTTCTTTGAGTGTGGCTTAATTCACTTAATATAATTTTTTCCAAGTCTTTCCATTTCCTCACAAATGGGGCGGGGTAATTCTTTCTGATGGAGGCATAGAATTCCATTATATATGTATGTATATATTTGTATACGTATATGTGTGTATGTACACACACACACACCACATTTTCTTGACCCATTCATCTCTTGCGGGGCATCTAGGTTGGTTCCATATCTTAGCTATGGTAAATAATGCTATGATAAACATAGTTGTGCTGGTAGCTTTAGTATGGTCTTGTTTGTGATCGTTTGGGTAAATGCCCAGAAATGGGATTGCTGGGTCATAGGGGAGCTCTATGTGGAGTCTTTTGAGGAACCTCCATACTGCTTTTCAAGGTGGTTGACATGCTTATACTCCCACCAACAATGCAGTAGGGTCCCCTTCTGGCCATATCCCTTCCAGCATCTGTTGTTATTAGAGTTCTTGATGATAGCCATTCTAACTAGGGTGTGGTGGAATCTCAATGTTGCTTTGATTTGCAGTTCTTTTATGGATAGAGAAGTTTGAGC
Organism: Dipodomys merriami; assembly: GCF_024711535.1. Taxonomy (NCBI): domain Eukaryota; kingdom Metazoa; phylum Chordata; class Mammalia; order Rodentia; family Heteromyidae; genus Dipodomys; species Dipodomys merriami. Next base: position 29,721,363 of record NW_027205603.1, read on the forward strand.
ATTTCTTCATGTGTCTATTGGCCATTCTTATTTCCTCTTCAGAGAAGTTTCTCTTTAAGTCTTTAGCCCACTTATTAATGGGGTGGTTGTTTCTTTGAGAACTTGTTGTTGAGGGATTTAATTTTTTGGTTCTAAGTATATTTAAGATATGAGACCCTTGTCTGTTGTATGGCTAGTGAAGATCTTCTCCCAATCCATGGGCTTTCTATTGATCTTGCTAGCTATGTCCTTTGCCATGAAGAAGCTCTGCAGTTTCATGCAATCCCATTTGTCCAACCTTTCTTTGATTTGTTGTGTTTCTGGTTCTTTATTTTAAAAAATCAGCCTGTGCCAAGGAACCCTAGAATGCCTTGTATTCCTTCCTGTAATGTTTTCAGGGTCTCTGCTTTGACTTCGAGGTCTTTGATCTATTTGGAGTTGATTCTGGTGCAGGGAATGGGGATCTAATTTTAGTTTTCTACACGTGCTTAATCAGTTTTGCCAGCACCATTTACTGAAGAGGCTGTCTTTCTTCCATTCTATTTTGTTAGCTCCTTTATCGAAGATTAGGTAGCCATAGATCTGTGGTTTCATTTCTGGGTTTTCAGTTTTATTCCATTGGTCCTCAAGTCAGTTCTTGGGCTAGTACCAAGCTGTTTTGATTACTATGGCTTTGTAGTAGAGTTTGAAGTTTGGTATTGATATTCCTCTAGCAGTGTTCTTTCTGTTATGGATTGTTTTTGCTATTGGGGGTCATTTATGAATTTTTGGATTGCTTCTTCTATTTCATTTAAGAATGAGGTTGGGATATTGATAGGCATTGCATTGAATTTATAGTTAGCCTTTGGAAGTATTGCCATTTTCATGATGTTAATCTTCCCAATCCAGGAACATGGGAGGTTTTTCCACTTCTTTAGTTCTGCTTTAATTTCTTTTTTCAGGATTTTAAAGTTTTCATCATAGAGGTCCTTTACTTCTTAGTTAAGTTAACTCCTAAGTATTTTATTTTTTATGGGGCTATTACAAAATGAGTTGCTTTCCTGATTTCAGCCACACTCTTCTTGTTATTGGCATACAGAAAAGCCATTGATTTTTGAGAGTTAATTTTGTATCCTGCTACTTTGTCAAAGTTTCAGATCAGCTCAAGGAACTTGGGAGTGGAGTCTATGGTGTTCGAGTCTATGGTGTTCTTTAAATACAACATCATGTACTCTGAAAAGAGGGAGAATTTTACTTCATCTTTCTCTATTTGGATCCCCTTTATGTTTGCATCTTGTCTTATTGTTGTAGCTAGGCATTCTAATACTAAAGTGAAGAGAAGTGGAGAGAGTGGATGGACATTTTTGTCTCATTCCTGAATTTAGATGAAATGGCTTTAGCTTTTTGCCATTAAGTATAATGCTGGCTGTAGGTTTGTCATATACAGCCTTTATTATATTGAGGAATATTCCATGAATTCCTAATTTTTCCAGAGCTTTAATCATAAAGGGGTGTTGGATCTTGTCAAATGCTTTTTCTGCATCTATTGCTATAATCATGTGGTTCTTATTCTTGCTCTTGTTGATTCGATGAATTATATTAATTGATTTGTGTATATTGAACCAGCTTTGCATCCCTGAAATGAATCTTGTTTGATCATAGTTTATGATTTTTTGATGAGTTATTGAAATCAATTGGCTAAAATTTTGTTGAGAAGTTTTGCATCAATATTCATCAAAGAAATGGGCCTATAGTTCTCTTTTTTTGATGAGTCACTGCCTGGTTTTGGATGAGGGTTATGATGGCTTTATAGAAGGAGTTTGGAAGTGAACTTTCACTTTCAGTTTTATTGAAGAGTTGGAGGAATATTGGTGTGAGTTCTGCTTTGAAGGTCTTGTAGAATTCTGCTGTAAATCCATTCAGTATTGGGCTTTTCTTGGACGGGAGGTCTGTTATTGCTGTTTCTATTTGATGCTTGCTATGGGACTGTTAAGTTGGTTTAACTAACTCGATTTAGTTTGGGCATGTCAATATTTGTTAGAAATTCATCCTTTCTTCCAGATTCTCAAACTTATGCGCATAAAGGTTTGAGAAGTATTCCTTTATAATGTTCTGAATCTTGGTTGTTTCTGTGGTGATGTTACCATTCTCTGAGTTTGTTTATTTTGGTGTGTTCTCTTCTTTTTCTAATAAGATTTGCTAGGGGTCTGTCAATTTTGTTAATTTTTTCAAAGAACCAACTCTTTGTTTTGTTGATTCATTTTATGGTTTTTTGGACTCTAATTCATTTAATTGTGATTTAATTTTAATTATTTCCTTCTGTCTACTGGATTTGGGTTTGGTTTATTGCTCTTTTTCAAGGAGTTTCAGGCACCTTGTTAAATTGTTGGTTTCAGATCTCTCCAAGTTGTTGATGTAGGAACTCAGAGCTATAAACTTGCCTCTGAGTTCTGCCTTTGCTCTGTCCCATAGGAGCTGGTGTTTTGTGTGTTCATTTTTGTTAAATATCATGAACATTTGGATTTCCTTTCTAATCTCTTCTATGACCCACTGGTGGCTCAACAGTGTGTTGTTCAGCCTCTACGTGTTACAGGATTTTCTTTGGTGATTTTTGTGTAGAATTCTAATTTATTCCCTTGTAGTCTAAGAGAATGCAGGGCATAATTTCAATGTTTCTGAATTTGCTTTGTGACCTAAAATGTGGTCTATTTTAGAGAATGTTCCATGTGCTGCTGAGAAGAATGTGTGTTCTGATGCTGCTGGGTGAAATATGTGGTAGATGTCTGTTAAGTCTAGTTGATCTATGCAGTTGTTTAGGTGTGAGGTTTCTCTGTTGAGTTTTTGCCTGGTTGATTTATCCAGCTTGGAGAGTGGTGCGTTAAAAACCCCAACAATTAATATCTTTGGATCTATGTTTGTTTTAGGGAGAGTGTTTCTTGGATAAATTTGCATGCTCCGTTATTTGATGAATAGATATTTAGAATCGTAATATCCTCATGAAGGAGAGATCCCTTAATTAGTATGCAATGACCTTCTTTATCTCTTCTTGCTAATTTTAATTTGATGTCTATTTCATCTGACATTAGGATTGCAACTCCTGCCTGTTTATGGGGACCATTTACTTGGTAGAATTTATTCCAACCTTTCACTTTAGAATGTTTGTTTTTGTGGGAAAATTGTGTCTTTCAGGCAGCCAATAGAAAGATCTTGCTTTTAGATCTAACTAGATAGTCTATGTGGCTTCATTGAAGAGCTAAGTCCATAAATATTGAGAGTTAGGACTGAGAGGTGTTTGGTAGTTTCTGCCATGTTATCCACCTTCTTGGGGGATGTGAGAACTGAGTTCTTCTTATGCTTCTTGGATTCTGTTTGAAGGCTGTTTCTTGTCATTAATTGTGCTCTTGTTTCTCTATGTGTAGGACATCTTTAAGTAACTTTTGTAGGGCTGGTTTGGTGGATATATTGTTTCAATTTTTCTTTGTTGTGGAAGGTTTTTGTTTGACCTTCCATTATGAAAGGGAGTTTTGCTGGGTACAGTACACTTGGTTGATAGTTCTTTGTTTTTAGTGAGTGGCAAACATCATTCCAGGCTCTTGTTGCTTCAATTGTCTCTGCTGAGAAGAAGTTACTCTGATTGGTTTCCCTTTATAGGTGATTGATCTTTTCTCCTTGACAGCTTTAAGGATCTTTTCCTTGATCTGAATTGATTCTGTGTAGATTACAAGTGACATTGGGATGTCCTGTTCTGCTCTGGTCTATTTGGGGTTCTAAAGGCTTCTTGTATTAGAATAGGCCTATATTTTTGCCTGTTTGGGAAGTTCTCTGTTAGCATCCTGTTAAATGAATTTCCTAGACCATTAACTTCTGTCTCTAGGTGCTCCTCTATACCCATTATCCTCAAATTAGGCCTTCTAATGTTGAATATATCTACCGTATATCTTGGATTTGTTTTGAATATTTGCCTGTTCTGGCTCTACAATATCTAGGCTGTCTTCAATCCCAGAGATTCAGTCTTCTGCATGGTCTAACCTACTGTCAAGACTTTCTACTTTGTGTTATATTTCCTTTCCTTCTAATTGGTTGGCTTTCATGACTTCAAATTCTTTGTTGGAGCTTAGTTTTAGATCTTGTATGGAATTCTTTACCTCCTTAATTTGGTTTTCAGTGTTCATTCTCAAATCCCTTAGTTGATTGGTTATGGTTTCATTGGACTCCCTTTCCTTCCGTTGGGCTTCATTGAGCATTCCCTTTGTGGCCTCCCTGGATTTCTCCCACTGTCTATTGTTTCCATGAATGTCTCAATTAATCTTTGTCTATTCTCATCCCTCCTACACAATTCCTCTATTAATGTGAAATTAGCCTCATCATGTTCATGATATTCCTGTATTAATTTTTAGTTAGTCTCATCACACTCACACATTTCCCTATCTTGCTCATGCATTTCCCTATCACACTGAGACCTTTGCAGGCTTTCAAACTTTTCACTCAGCATGTTTACCAGTAGTGTTTCTAGAGGATTTTGGGAACTCTCTTCTGGGTTATTCATTGACTGCTCTGTTGTCTGCTTGTCATGAATGGCAGGTGAAATACCTGGACTTGCCATGTTTCTTGTGTTTCTGCTTGTTCTGCTTATTTGGGTATGATAGCCAAACCAATTCCAAGATAAAATACTATTTTAAGGCAAACATCAACCAGAGCCCTGTAATTGCACATATTTCTTGATCCAGTCAACATGGGTACAGATACAATCTAGTTCAACAAACAACCAATGATCAATGGACTAAGAAAAATCAAAGGAGTCAGCAGACCAGAAATTAATAGGTTTAGGGAGAATTGTGAGGAGAAAATAAGATTGGAGGAATGTAGGAAGGCGAGTGAGAGAGTGACTCAGAGAACGGGCAGGGGTAGAAGGAAAGGAGAAAAGAGATAAAAAAGAAAAATAAAAAATAAAAAATTTAAAATGAAACCCTTAAAAGTTATATAAGTATAAAGAAATAATTCTATGATTAGTGGAGTTAAGGCTGGGAGTAATTGAGTAATCAATATCTGAATTAAGTATGCACCCAATGAAGGATAAGGTCTAATAATCAAAGACAGGTATATATCTGGGGATGAACAGAACATCAATTAAGTAAAGCAAAAAACAAAACCAAAAAGGACCAAAAGGGAAAAGAGTATAAAGAGAATTAAAAAAATAAAAAAGAACCAACAACCACAAAAAAAAAACCCTTAAAATAAAACTGAAAAAAATGAACAGGTTAAAAAAATTAGGTAGAAAAAAGAAGTCTTGGAATTTGGGGGGGTGGGGAGGAAAGATCTTGTGTTTCCCCTGTCTCTGTAACCAGTCTCTTGGTGGAGTCTCTGGTTTGCTTGTGGTGTGTATGGTTTTCCTGTGGCTTGGTTGGTTTCTTATATCAGTTTATTTGAGCAGCCTGAAGGAAGCTCTGCCTTACCCGGGAGTTTATGTCCCTCCTCCCAGGCTAGATAGTGGGACGGAGATGTACTTTGAGTATCACAAAAGAGCTAGGTGGCTGTTTCCTCTGGCTTGGAGTCCCTGTGAGGGTTGCTAGGTTGTACATAGAGCTGTGGCCTGTCAGCAATTAGTAGCTTCACCCTGATGGGCTAGCTCTTGAGAGACTCAAGCAGCCCAGCCTGGAGCCAATCTCAGGATTTATGTGTAACAAGTTTCCACTTGCTCTAGGGCTGGAGTTGCTGCCTCTGCTGCAGCTGGTAGGGTAGCCTCTGGCTCTGTTTAGCTTCTAAGGAGAGTCTGCTCGCCCAAGCAGAGCTGCCTCTGCTTGGGAGGGGCAACTTTCCCCAGAGGTGGAGCTGACCCCTGCTGCAGGTCAGAGGATCCCTTTGACCTGTGGAATGGCTCCTATTGTCTTCTTCCAAAGCTTAAGTTATGCTAGCTGTTCTAGCCAGGTCTGTGTCAGTATCAAAGACGGAGTTCTTCTCCGGTGGTGGGGAGGGCTTACCTTCCAGCCTTTGCTCAGTGAGAAGAAATGGGCATACTCACAGCTTTCCTTTGGTTTCCAGGCTGTCCATGTCCACGGTCTGCAACTGTCTGTGGTCAGCGGAATAAAGATTTCCGCTCCTTGTCGGTTCTGGCCGGGGGTGAGTAGAATCCGCTCACGCACAGCCTCTGGCGCCTTTGTCCTGGGTTCTCTCTGTTGATAGGGTGGCCAGCGGCAGCAGCTGCCACCACTGCACACCGGGGTGCTGCAATCTGTGTCCTTAACCGAGCTGCCTGAGTTTTTCCTCTCTGGCCAAACTGTCTGTACTATGATGACACTTGGTGTGACTCTCTAGCCTTAGATTTTCCACTGAAATGCTAAAACTGTTTTCTATGAGAGAGCTTGCTTAACAACCCCCCCTTCTCTTCTGCCATTTTGCTGTTCCTTCCTGGAGTCTTTAAAATATAAATATGATTTGATAAATCTGTAACCTAACTGACCAAAAGAAGGGATGAAAGGCCAAAGTTAACAAAGACATGTAAAAGGGAACATCACAATTAATATTAATAAAACCTCCAGGATCATTAAGGAATAGTTTGAAAACTTGCATTCTAATAAACTGGAAAATCTCTAAGACATGAATAATTTTAGATACATTTGACTTAACAAAAGATATATACAAAAAAAATACATGTCACTTAAAGAGATCTATAAGAAGATATGAGAAGCCAGGCACTAGTAGCTCACACATGTCATCTTAGCTACTCAGGAGGCTGAGATCTGAGGATCATGGTTCAAAGCCAGCCTGGGCAGAAAAATCCATGAGATTCTGATTTCCAAATAAACCACCAGAAAACTGGAAGTGGCTCTGTGGCTCAAGTGGTAGAGCGGTAGCCTTGTGCTGAAGAGCTGAGGGACAGGATCGAGGCCCAGAGTTTAAGCCCCACAACCGACAAAAAATAAAAATAAAAAGAAGCTATGAGACAAAAGCTGTAATAAGTAGCCACTAGTAAAAAAAAAAAAGCCCAGGAAAAGATGTATTCACTGACAAATTCTAGCAAACTTTTAAATAAAAACTAAACTAATAGCAATACTTCTCAAACTATTACATGAAATACAAAGAAACTTTTTCTATGAAAGTAGTATTGTTGGGTTGGAGATGTGGCTCCCTTGGTAGAGTGCTAGTCAATGAATGAAAGAATTATGTACTAAGTTTGAATGCCAGTCTCGGGCCAAAAAACAAAAAAAAAAGAGAAGGTATTATCCTCATAGAAAAATCAGACAAAGATACAACATAAAAAGATACCAATTTCATTGCTGAACATAAATGCAAATATTCTCAGTAAAATCTTTGCTGACCTAATTCAACAATACATTAGAAAGATCATAGACCATGATCAAGTTCGTTTCAGTACTGGGATGCAAGGATTGTTCCAAATATATAAATCAATAAATGTAATATAGCACATAAACAGAATCAAGACAGAATCATACCATCATCTCAATAGATGCAGCAAAGTCTTGGACAAAATTCAATATGCTCTGGAGAAAAGACACCCTGTTCAACAAATGGTTTTCTACATGGTATTATATATGGCTTGACAAACTAGTTATCCATGAAGATGATTGAAAGTGGGACTCCACCTCTCTGCACAAAACTCAACTTAAAATGAATTTTAAAAAATCTTAATTGTTTAACTGAAGCCTTGAAAACCATTATATACAGGAAAACATAGGGAAAACACTTCAGAATGCAGTTACAGTGAAGCCAGTACTGAAATAAGTTTGGAGATTCAACAAAAAAACTAAAATCTACCATATGGCCTGCTATACTCCCCTTGGGCATCTATCTGAAGGAGTGTAAATCAACATAAAAGAGATACCAGCTAACCAAGCTGTTGGATCAGCCTAAGTGCCCAAGCACTGGCGAGTAGATAAAGAAAATAAATGTCACACACACACACACACACACACACACACACACACACACACACACACACCAGGGCATATTATTCAACCATTAAGTAATTTGCAGGAAAATGGATGGAATTGGAGAACATCATGTTTAATGAGCTAAGCCCATATCAAAGAGCCAAATACTTCATATTTTTCTTATTTGTGGAATCTAGACTTAGAATGATGATGCTGATGATGACAATGATAAGAATGATAATGATGATGATGATGATGATAATAATGGGTCATGAGTGTTCGATGTGGACTATGATCAGCAGGAAAAGGGAGGGTGAAAGAACAGCTCACTAGGGGAAAGATGCTGAAGAGGAACCAAGTGCTTATATCTGAATATGATATAAAGAAAGTCATTAAATACTGAGCCAAAGGAGAGAGATGAGAGAGGTGTATGGAAATATAATAGGGGTGAACTTACTCAAAGCACACCATATACATCTATGGAATTATTGTAATGAAACTCTCTTGTACTAGTAATGTATGCCAGTAATATTAAAAATTATCAGCTACAGCCTTCCTTTGGGCTATGTGTACAAGGTGCATATAAAACATAAACAAATTTTGTGTTTAGATTTGGGTCCCATTCCTAAGCGATCTTATTATGTATAAGTAATATATATTAAAAAATAAAAATGCAAGACATTTTTGGTTCCAAGCATTTTGGATAAAGGTACTTTGCCTTCATTAGTATTGTGACTATTTGCCACTTGAACTGAAAGTGTTTTGCAGGAGTGATCCATATCATCTCCATGTTTTTATACTTACTAGGTACCAATAAAACCGTCTATAAATAAGATAGATATTATTATATAGATTGTATAGATCCAATATATATTATATTATATAGTAATATATAATTATATAGATATGATTATTGTCTACAATTTTTAATTGTCTGATTTTTATGAGTTTTACAGCTGTTATAGAAAGATGTATTATATCCAGTTTATTTTCAAATGAGGAAACTGAGGCTCAGAGAATATTTCTCATAGAAGTAACATCCTCCAGATTTCACAGTCCAGAATAAAACTATGATCAAACCTTGAAGCTGAGTCACTTAAAACATCATTATACTCACTTCATGCAGTTTGCTACACTTAGAATATCATCAATTTTCTTTAGAATTAATGAAGCAATTAATTAAGAACTTTTGAGCATTTGGTATTTTTGATATGTACAGTCAACTGAGGGATGCTTATCTTTACAAATACTAGATTCTAGAAGAATCTTTGCATCTTTTCTGGTTTTCCAGAAACATCCTGGAATAGGTGTTGCACGAATACAAATTCTAGGATCCTTGGAACTCCAAGTAAACCTTGAGTTCATATACAGAATGAAATCCATAGAGTGAGAGTATAAGTCTCATGTTAATCAGATAAACAGCAGAGAAGGCACAAGTATAGAGAGAATCAAGACCAGATTTGGTAGTAATCTGATACATGGAGACAACAAATACTCTGAATAGCATTTATTTCCTCTGTGCTTTGACATTAGGTACCACTTAGTGGTTGTTTCATATTTCTTTCCTTATTGGATTTGAACTTAGTATGACTCTTGGATGCTAACTATGGAGGAAAGAGCAAGAGACCTCCTTGTGTTCTAAAAATTGTAAGTACAGAATAGACCCACTGGAAAACATTTCTCTGCTGTGTCTGTGGGTGTGTGGGTGTATGTGTGTGTGCGCGCATGCGCGCGCATGCACGCTGGTCTGGTATCAATGGCTTAAACTAGACTTGCTTCTGTGGAGCTCTACCCCTTGGCTCACATCTTCCGGCCTTTCCTTTTTTCTAGTTAATTAGAGATGGAGTCTTACAAACTTTTCTGGTAGGGCTGGTTTTGAAACTCAGCCCTTCAAGTGTTAGCTCCTGAGTAGCTAGGATTACAGTTGGGAGGCACAGGTGTTCAGCTTTCTCTGAATGTTTAACAATGATATCTCTGGAGAAGAATCCAGTGTATTTCCCCAAAACAGATTTGCTGCTATATTTTACACATCTAGCTTTAGCTACAGGTGTTCTGGCTGCATGTTATAGGATGTGGGTTGCTGTGGTGCTGAGAAGCCACTTCAAGGTGGGCAAAGAAATAGTAAATCTAGAAAAGGATTGGAAAACGTGGTGGTAGAGAAAGGTGTTCTGGACATGTAAGCTATGGCTAGCATATTTATTCCAGTCAAATTCCACAGCCATGAGAAATCAAACAAATGAGCAAAATAAAATGAGATCCTGATATCTGCAGCTTTTAGAATCCAGAATTCTTTGTTCCTGGTCCAGTGACTTTAGACTTACTTCACTACCTTTTCATGGATGAAAGTTAACCTGTTTTCTTCAGGATGGAGCAACTTACACAGGTTAAAATTCTAGAATACAAAAAAGAGAAATATTTATAGATATAAGCATATGTGAAGTTAAAATATACACACGTATTTCCTTTCTGTGCCATCTGAAAGGATCTAGAAGTAATAAAGCCTTAGTAATGGTGAAAAGAAATCTGGGGCACAGAAGATGTACAAATATTTTCTCCCATTCTCCAGGTTGTCAGTTGATTTTGTCAATTGTTTCTTTTGTTGTGTGAAAAAAAAATTTAGTGTAATGGTTAAATACCATTTAAAAAAAGAAAATAAGAGGCTGGGAGGAAATGTGGAGGGAATGGGTGAGTTTTTTGTAGATTTCCATAATGGTTTTATAGGTATATACTGACTTTCAAAAGCTATCAAGTTATATTGATTATGTATATAGCCTGTTTGTATGTTCAAAATATATTAAATAAAAGAATATAGAAAGCAAAGATAAAATTTTAAACTGAATAGTAATGTCAAATTTGAATATAATTTCTCTGGTTTTTTTGGTTAATAATGAAGATAGGCTCAATCTCATTGATTATTTCAGTCAGTATTTACTTTTTTTCTGGAACTTTTATTTAAATTCCACGTGTGTGTGTTTGTGTGTGTGTGTGAGTGCGCGCACGCGTACCAAATGCACTCTCTTGTGTCAAAGATGAAGATAAAATCATCCTGTTGTTTATTTCTTACTTCTTATTTTAATAACTATTCCAATGTTGTCAATATACAGAGAAAAGTTTATTTGGCATCCAAGGTAATTAGAAAATAAAATTTCCAGAAGAGAATTCTATTCCCAGTGAGCTAGATAAAGAATTGAGAATAACTTTATTTTATCAGAGGATATGTAAGCAGAAAGCAGAAAGGGGAGGGACACACAGAGAGGAAGAAAGGGAGAAGTAAAATGAAATACTTTAAATATGTAAAGGAAAAAAACACCTCTATAAATATTCTAAAGAAGGGCTGATCACAACATTTCTCTTTAGTTTTTCATCAAAACTCAAGTATATATATATTTCATACAAAAATATTTCCAACAAGGACATGATTTCTTACTACTATGTAAAATGTAAGTAAGAATTATTTCACCCAAAAGCACTTTTTGCAACTCTGAACAAGCTAGAAAACAGAATTGAAAGTATTTGTTACTGGATAAAATAAAGACCATGTATGTGATAATATGCTTAGCTCTTCAAGAGAATCTTCCATATAGAAACCTAGGGCAGCAAGGAAGTCATTTTATTTCCTACTCGTTTGTATAATCTGTTATTGTTTACACCAATATGGTGAGAGACAACCCAAAAGATGATTTTGTGGGGCCTTGTGAACTAATTAAGAGCTTGACAGCATTTCACTTTTCATTTGTTCTCTTTGATCTGAGTTTTATGATCGTCTTTGTCTCCAGGAAGAACAGGATTCATGAAAGAACATCTTGTGTCAGAGGTATTTAATGCACCTCAATAAAGAAATGACATCTTCTTATCATCTTAAAACAAGCAAAAGTTCAAGAGACCACCTACAAGGCAACTTGTTGCCATCTTTTTCCAGTAGTATAGTGATAGCTTTTCAGGAACTCCTCCAAGAAAAAGACTGAGCTAGTGTACAACTAGGTTATACCTGTGACTTGGGTTTGTTTTAACTATACAAATTTTTCTTACCACTGGCCCCCAATTCTTTCTTTAACCTGAAGTCAATGAGTGCTGGAGAAAACAGCTGGAAGTGAATTAAAGCACTGTCTTCCCATGACTTCCATGTAATAAATCTCCTTTTTTCTGCCTTTCATCATGTCTTTTTATTTGATATATGGGGGTGAGTGGCCAGATCTAAGGCAGGACTCTTAGACCTGGATCTGGGCTTATAAACCCTAGTCTCTCCATCAGAAGGCAATATGCACATGCTAATAAAAACACTGGTGCTCATATTTCTAAAAAAGTAATACTTTCCTTGTTCTTTTTTTTTATAATGTCTTTTCTTGTGAAAATACTGTACAGAGGGATTATAATTACATGAGCAAGGTAATGAGTACATTTCTTATCAAGCATCGTTGCCTCCTCCTTTGTTTTTCCCCTACTATCCCTTCCCTCCCATCTCCACGACACTTCTTCCTTCATTTTCCAGATTGTATTCTCTTTTCCTTTGCAAATATGCCAAACATATTTGTACAGATTTATAAGGGTCAATTAAGGCCCTAAGCTAAAAGAAAATTAATTCTAGGTTCTCACACATCTTCCAAACAAAAATAGACTCACAAGAAGCCCAAAAGGACAAGTTAGTAACATTGTTATACCCTTCTAGCTCCCTCCCTGGGTGTTTCTGACAAATAGGTCTATTATTTTTCTAGGACTGACATAACAATTCACTACAAACTGGTTGACATAAAGTAACCGAAAATGATTCTTACATTTCTAGAATACAGAAGTCTAAGATGAAGTTATGGGTAAGAGTACCCACCTCTACCACCCCCCCCAATAAAAGCTGTAAGGGGACATATTGGCCTCTTTTAACTTTTGCTTTCCTGTGGCTCCCCGTGTTCCTCAGCTGTTGCTCATGTCCTTCTAACCTTCACCTTCTCTCCCCATCATCTCATCCCTGGATATCTGTGTATGCTTTCCTGTCTCTCTTATAAGGACACTGTCATTGGATTTAAGGCCCATCCTAATCTGGGATGATTTTGCCACATGATATTTTTTCTCAATTGTGTTTGTAAACTAGGTTACATTTTGAGATTCTAAGAGAACACAAATTTTTTAAGCCATTACAATAAAAAAGAAACCAAAGAAAATATCTCGCTGCTGAGTAACTAAATTTTTTTCAATTAATATTTTTCCAACTCTTTCCATTTGCTTACAAATGGAGTGATGCCATTCTTTCTGATAGAATTCCATATATATATATATATGCCATATATATATATATATATATATATATATCACATTTTCTTGATCCATTCATCTACTGAGGGGCATCTAGGTTGATTCCCTATCTTAGCTATGGTAAATAATGCTACAATGAACATAGTTGTGCTGGTAGCTTTAGTGTGGCCTTGCTTGTGATCATTTGGATAAATGTCCAGGAGTGGGATTGCTGGATCATAGGGGAGTTCTATATTTAGTATTATGGGAACCTCCATACTGCTCTCCAGAGTGGTTGAACCAGCTTACATTTCCACCAACAGTGTAGTAGCCTTCCCTTTTGGCCACATCCCTGGAGCATCTGTTATTATTTGTTTTCTTGATAATGGCCATTCTAACTGGAGTGAGATGGAATTTCAGTGCATTTTGTTTTTGTTTTGTTTTGTTTTGTTAGTCATGGGGCTTCAATTCTGGGCCTGGGCTCTATCCTTGAGCTCTTCAGTTCAAGGCGAGTGCTCTACCACTTGAGGACAGCATCACTTCCAGTTTTCTGGTGGTTAACTGGAAATAAGAGTCACACAGATGTTCCTGCTCGGGCTGGCTTTGAACCTCAATCCTCAAATCTCAGCCTCCTGAGTAGCTAGGATTACAGGTGTGAGCCACTGGTGCCTGTCTAAATATGGTTTTGATTCACATTTCTTTTATGGCCAGCAATGTTGAACATTTCTTCATGTGCCTAATGCCCATTCTTACTTCTTCTCCAGAGAAGTCTCTTTCAATTCTTTAACCCACTTATTAATTTGGGTGTTGTTTCTTTGAAGATTTGTCATTGGGGGATTTAATTTTTGAGGTCTAACTAAATTTTTTATATGAGGCCCTTGTCTGTTGTATAGCTAGTGAAGATCTCCTAGTCTGTGGACTTTCTGTTTAATCTTGCTAGCTATGTCTTTTGCCATGCAGAAGCTCTACAGCTTAATGTGATCACACTTATCTTTCTTTGATTTGTTGTGTTTTTGGATCTTTACCTTGGAAAAAATCATATTAAGTGAAGTAAGTCAGATCCAAAGAAACATAGGCTCCATGGATTCCCTCATTTGTAATAATTAGTATGTCTAGGATAGTCTTAGCAGAGGGTTACAATAGCTCAATAGCTATGTACATATGACCACATAAAGTGATGCTAATTGAAATGAACTCCATTTGCTGACCTTGTTTTCATCAGTGTACTGTATCAAGTTCTGTGTATTTTATTTTGTTTTTCTTTTTCCTGTGGTTTATCCCTGACAATTGTTGTCTTTGATTATGATACCCTGTGTATTATATATACATTTATTTGATTTGGGGAAGAGAAGGGGATTAACAAAAGGGTGAAACAGGTTCAAAGGATGACCCAATGTAACAATGATACTTACAAGATACCATATTGGAAGTGAACTTTACAACTTCAGTGGGGTCAGGGTGTAGAATAGGGGAGGGAAGGGATAGTGGGAAAAGAACAAAGGAGTGGGTAACAATGTTTGGCAGGAAATGTACTCATTGCCTTACTCATGTAATTGTAACCCTTCTGTACAGCACCTTCATAATAAAATAATTTTTTAAAGCTCAGAATAAAATTATATATGTATCACCATGAAAGGGAGCAGACATCAGATGTTCTTTATGAATTGGGATGTAGTTATGTTGTTCCATAAGGAAGCCACCAGCCACATGTGGCTACAGAGCATTTGGAATAAGATTGGTATGAATTGTGAGATGCTGTAATTGTAACACACACAAGCACACACACATCAGATTACAAAAGCTTGCTTAATAGAAAATTAAATAGCTTAATAATTCTAATATTGATTACATGCTAACATGGCAGCATTTTAGGTATAGTAGATAAAACACATTAAATTTTTTGTAAGTTTTTGTTTTTTATTGTAAAAATACTGTACAGAGCGGTTACAGTTACATGAGCAAGATAATGAGTACATTTCTTATCAAGCATTGCTGCCTCCTCCTTTGTTTTTCCCCTTCCATCCCTTCTCTCCCACCTCCACAACTACACTTCCTCCTCCCCCACCCTCCCTAAATTTTTCAACATAGTGTCTTGTACATCTCATTGTTACAATGGGTCAACTTGTATCCCTATTTAAGCATTTTGTTTTTTCCCATCCCCTCCCCAAAGTAGAAAAATGTATATATAAGATGCAGGGCGCCAACATCAAATGCAGTGAAAACAGGGGTTATATCGTAGGGGAGGAACATACAAAAAAATCATACAGTACATTATAAATATGTTAGAAACAATAACAACAAAGAAAAAATATATGTGTCCCTATCTTGGGCTTCATTTCATTTAACATCATCTTATCTGGTCATATGTACTTAGCTTTTGACCTTTTCTGCTTGTCCCAGACATGTACTAGTTATTGCAAATAAGGGAAACTATGGGACCTATGTTTTTTGGGGCCTGACTTACTTCATTTAATATAATTTTTTCCAAATCTTTCCATTTCCTCACAAATGGAGCAATGCCATTCTTTCTGATGGAGGCATAGAATTCCATGTGAGCTATATATATATGTATATATATATACACACACACACACACACACATATATATATATATATATATATATATCACATTTTTTGATCCATTCATCTACTGAGGGACATCTGGGTTGGTTCCATATCTTAGCTATGGTAAATAATGCTGCAATAAACATAGTTGTGCTGGTAGCTTTAGTTAAAACACATTAAATTTTATAAAAAATGAAATCAGAAGGATTTTGTTCCTGTTAGCTCTATAAAATCTTTAAAAAGCATTTCTCTCTAGATTGCTTACAATATCCCCATAATTATCTGCATGTGCATATTCGGTCTTGTGTCCACTACCAGGAAAGATGCGGGACACTTCTATATCTACAGGATGCTTTTGTGGACATCCCCTCTGTCCTTAACTCCTGGCAATTTTCAGTGTATTCCATTTCTATGCCTTGGTCATTAGGAAAAAATGTTCTATAAAAATATCCTACAGTGTGTTAGTTTTAGTGTGGACATTTTCCACTCAGCACAATTCTCTGGGCATTTGTTCAAGTCTGTACCTTGGATTGCTGAGTGTTACTTCATGGTATGGATACATCAAGATTGTCTAAGCTTGTGCCAGCTGAGAGATGCCTGCATTGTTTGCGATTCCAGCAATGAATACAACTGCTGTACAAATTTAATTTTGTGTGAACATATATCTTCCTTTCTCCAGGACAAATGCCTGAGGCTGTAATTGCTGGACCTTATGGTAATTTTATGCTTTATTATCCTTTTTACTTCCAATAAATGAGCTAATATTTCTCTTTCATAGCTGATGTTGAGAATATTTTGTTTCCTCCTTATCTTGGCCAATGGATTTTTTAACTACTTATCTTAGTTAGTGTATTCATTTTTAATAAGTTAGTATAGCTTCAGAATTTTACAATAATTTTGAAATAGTAGATTTACAGAAAAGTTCTGTAAGTAGTACTAAGGATGCTGTGTACCTCTGGCTCATTTTCTCCACCACTCATGTCTTCGATTATTACAGTCCATTTGTCACCACTCAGAAACCAACACTGCTACTAAGTAAGCTAAAGGAGTTACTTTGGTTGCACTAGTTTGTTGCACTTCATGGCTGTGTCTCTCCCAGTGCTCCACATTGGGTACCATATTTGCATTAACCATCATATCTCCCTAAGCTCCTCTTCGCTGTAACAATTTCCTTGCATTTGATTGTAGGAGGTACTGGTCAGATGTTCTATAGACTATCTCTCTATTTACATTTATTTTCAAAGAGAAGCTTGAAAGACTGGGATTGTAACAATTGTCTGACTCATACTCATGGAACAAGGTCTGGGAATCTAAGTTTTCCAAAAATAATCCTGAGTGATTTTAATTCAAGGTTGATTCAGAAACCATCAATGTAAAATGGTCAATGAATAAGTATGCTGAGTCCTATAGAAAGAAAATAGTTTGCACACGCTCACCTGGCAACTGAGTGCAAAGGCAGAATTTGCAGAAAAAACAAGTTGCAATGTTCCAATGGTGTAAAATGCCTCTATATGTGATATCTGGTGCTTGTAGCTCTGTCTGAAGATATCCAATACCTCAGTATCTCCTCCAGTGCTTTGAGTTTCCAGGTTCTTATATAGGAGTTGGAGGATAAATGGTCTGATGACTTTGTAAAATAAGAGCATATCATATTCATAGTTGTACTATTCACAATAGTACATCTATTTTGAGTGGGTCAAAAATGTAAATATACACAATGGAATTTTACTCATCCATTAGAAAGAATAATATTATGTCATTTGGAGGGAAATGGATGGACCTAGAACAAATTATGTTAAGTGAAGTGAGCCAAGCTCAGAACAACAAATGGGGCATGCTTTCTTTCATATGTGGAAGCTAGTTCTAGAATACAATAGGACACTATTTATGAAAACAAATTTCAAGAAATAGAGGCATGTTCTATTGTTCATTTTTGGTTTTTGTTTTTGCCTTTTTAAGGGGGTAAACAGGATGCAGAAAGGGAGGGAGGAAGGGTGAACAAATGCAGTCATGGTACTGAGTATATACTATGTGGAAAATGAACTATGCAATGTGAGAGCAGGAATGGGAGGGGGAAACTGGGGAAAAGCAAAGGAAGAGGTGACATTGTCCAAAAAGGAAATGTACTCATCGCTTGACTTATGTAAAGAGAAAAACTGGGGCCTTCGGTTTTGGAAAAGACCAGAGAGGTGACATGTTCTCTTTCTGCCTTACCAGGATACCTGCTGTCAATGTGGCTTGTCCTTCTGGCCAAGGAAGAATTGTACACCTTCTTTCCTCTTTATGAGTCCCTAAGTGCAGGGATACTTTGAGAAGGTGGTAAGAAAAATTAAGCTCCTTCCTTTGAAGGAGCTTTTTAATTCTCCAAGTTTTCTCTCAAGTACCAGCATCTAGTATAAATAATCCTCTTTCTTACTTGGTTCTATGGTATTTTACATTTTTGACTAAGTGTTGGTATGGAAATGATATGTTTTGTGCTTTTCTATTATAACGTACATTTCAGTTATGTCAGGGTTAAACAGGCTTGTATTGGCTGACTGGGGGACTTAATCACCATCTATCATTTTGTTCCTGTGGGAAAAGGCATTTTAAGACCTAAATGACTCACTTACTAGCACACTTCAAAAACAACTTGCCAGTTGGAGACTATTATGAAGTTTAGAAAGAGACCTAGGGCTTGCTTGATTATTCTTCCTCAAACCTGAACCAGGCCAAAAGAAAAAAAGAATATTTAAAAAGGCGAAAGAGGGAAAGCATGAGAAGGATAGAAACTGATGGAAGTTTCAGTGCATACTTGCATGAATGTGTGCTTTGATATATATATATATATATATATATATATGTATGTATATATGTATATATATATATATATATATCTCACATATATAAGAATTATATATTCTTATTGTTAGAAGGTAAGGAAAACAGAGAAAATAACCAAAATAAAGAGTAATATAAAAGAAACATACACATACATCCACCAATAAAAACTAAAGAGAATGGTAATGTAAAAAAAATGTATTGTCTCCACTTGGGCAGGTGTACAAGCATGAGTGCATATTCACTGCCTTTGATAATCTGCACAGCTTTCCATGTTTTCTTGAGCAAGGACTTAAGGCCATTCACCTCATTCTTTTTCTCAGTAGTGGAAGAGTTGGGATTGTTTGGGCTAGAGCTGATTGGAATGAATTTCCCTTTCTCTGCTCTTCAGTATAAGGTAGCACAGAAACAAACTCCACCCCTGGTGGATTTTTGTCTGGACAAACTAGCTCAACATAAGCCTACAACCAGCCTGACACTGAGCTCAGCTGTGAGTCAGGGTTCCAGGCACCCCATGAAGTCTGTACAGAGGATGAGACAGCAGGTCTTGTGCTTTCCAATGCCCAGGACTGTGGTTTTCTATAGTCCCTGCACATAATTGTGAAGCACCTGCTCAGTCTT
Source organism: Dipodomys merriami (assembly GCF_024711535.1). Taxonomy (NCBI): domain Eukaryota; kingdom Metazoa; phylum Chordata; class Mammalia; order Rodentia; family Heteromyidae; genus Dipodomys; species Dipodomys merriami. Next base: position 29,740,439 of record NW_027205603.1, read on the forward strand.
CCAACCCTCGCTAGCAGGTGCCCAAGCTGCCAGTCTTAAAGGAAAAGTAAACTCCACCTCCTTTTGAATCTTTAACCCAAATCCCACTGCATACATTTTTCAATTTTTAGTTTTGAATTAGCACACATTTGTAATCTAAGGAGGTTTCATTGTGGTATGTACATAGATGCACAGTACACTTTGAACAAATTCATTCCCTCTGCTCTATTCACATTCCTCTCTTCACCATTTTTAAATAGCATTTTGGTAGATTTTATTATGCGTACATATTACATATGTATATCCTTTTCACCCCTCAGTATCCACTTCTTTTCCCTCTCCATTCTCCTGTGGAGTCCCTCCTAGACAATATAACTTTTTTACATTCATGCTCTGTTACCATTACTTTCATCATCATAATCATCATGATCATCATGTTCATCTTCAACATGACCTTCTCCAATTTCATCCATTTTTCTGCTACTACGTACATTTACCCAATGCCTCATGAGCATACTGCTGGGCCATAATAAACCACCATGTGGTTGTTGTGAATTTCAAGGGAAAGGAAAATGTAAGAACTTATACTCCTCCCAAACAGAAACTAAACAAGATGGCTCCCTTTAGAGCATCCCAAATCTATGTAGCATGTACTTAAACTGCACTTACTGAAAAGCACTGACTTCTTACTTGGACCCATAATTAACTAAAAGCAGGAGAGAAGGTTGGCATCAGTGTCAGCCTTGTACATGTCTTTTCTCTTAGCCATTCTATTCTCTCTGCACTCACTTTACAATTACCTTGGGTTCCAGGAAAGAGAGGAGTGATCACCAATTGATAATGTCTTTATCATAAGGGATCAATCTATCCCTAAGGAATAGCAGAGCGTTGCAGAACTAACTGCCTGCTTGCCTTCCTCTTGAAAGGAGGACAATTATTTATAATGATGAGTATGAACCCTTGAGCAGGAGTCATTTCATGGGAAACAGTTTGCTCCTTTTGAGTGATGATAACAGTAACAAGCTGTCTGGAACCCCTGGAGGACAAGGACTGAAACTATACTCAACCAGATCCCACTGGACCGATCCTGAAACGATGAGCTGCCAGACTACTTGCCACTTCTGACTACTGGAACACACCACATCTCTCTCTCCCCACTGTTTCCAGTTCTTTGTCTATGTAAACCTAAAGCTTATGTCTGTATCCTGATAAGACTCAAGATGGGCTAAAGTGCTTACATTGCCTCTTCCCATTGCTTTCTGTGCCACATAATCATTCTCCTTTCTTTGTTCTTTGCCACTGCCATCTCTTTATTAGCAAATAGGGGTGAGTGATAGGACATGTGGAAATCTAGGAATTTGGGCCTGGAGCCTACAACTCTGGCTCCATTTATTATCTGAGAAATACAGACCATTTCTCAAGAGTCAGTCTGCTCACCCAGGTCAGCTAAATTCATTCTGCCTTTCTGTCTTACATATGTTTCTGCACCAGCATGCTCAGTAAGACTTTCTCTCTACTACACTGCCCCTTTACTGTGCTGCCAGGATGCCCTGGGCTCAGCTCTGATTTGCTCTTCCCCACCCTCTGCCATGATGACCAGAGTTTTTAAGCCAATGTGGAATATTGAACTTAGTGCATTCCCATAGTCACTTGCCTTGCTTAGAAGCTGTTTTTTTGGTTATTTGGCTTTAAACAACTGGGAAGTAATAAGGTGCTGTTTGCTTCTAATGGTCTTCCTGGGCATCCTCTACTATGGGGCCTGATTTGAAAAGGGCCCTCTGTGATATTGAGTAGGGGTGAAGGAGGCAGGCAGACAGTTAAAGAGGCAGGGACTTAAGTGTAAGATCATTGTGAATCCAACTAAAGTCAAGATAAATAGTACAAAATAGAAGAATCAAAATATGTTTTGAAGATAGAGTCAGACTGAGGGATTAGATATGGGGGTATAAGAGAAAAAAGAGATCATGGATGTCTCTCCCCTTTACTCTTAGGAAGGACAAGGTGTCCTTAACTAAAACGAAGGGGGAAAATTAGATTTGAGGGTGAGGGAGATCTAAAGTTCAGTCTGGGACCATTTTAAATTTGGGGTGCTGTTGAACACCTGAGTCAAGATGGCAAGAAAGTGCCAACTGTATTTTGGGGGTTCAGAGGATATGACCAGCCTAGAGAAATATATTTGGGAGTCACCAGCATATCGGTGGTATTTTCAAGATGATAAGTCATGGAATTGTTGGGAGAGTAAGAATATACAGAGAAAGGATTGCGGACAGCCTATTTTAGGTGGGGGACAGGAGGAAAAATGAGCAAAGGAGCAGACTTTGGAATGTGAAGGGAACAGAGGATTTTATTGAGAAGAGAGTAGACTGATAGGTTAGTTACACTGAGGACTTCAAGGAAGATAAGGACTAAGAGTATGACAATGACCTGGACCACCAAGCCCTTGGTAAGTCTTCGCCATTGGAGCAATTGTGAGTTTATTTCAGCGTGTTTCAGTGAGACTAGAGAATAGGAACTGAAGAATCTGTGTTTAGGTTACTAGAAGAACTTTGCTAAAAGATTTCAGAAAAATACAGTGGTAGCTAGAAAGGGAATTAAAAATAAAAGAAGTTTTAGCCATTCATTTTTATTGTTTTACTTTGCTTTTGGATATAGAAGAGCATATTTTTTTGACTCAAAAGGAAAATCAACTTGATAGGAAAAACTGGTGATTGTAGAAACAAGTGTGGAATTGTTTTTCTAAGCAGAAAAAGGGAGTGGGAGAAGAGCTGGAAACATTGACCATGTAGAGAGGCAAGAGGACAAACAGATGTACAAATACCCATAGATGATCAGAGAAGATATTGGAAGCTTACATGTTTGTTTCTAATTGCTTCATTTTTCTCAGTGGAATAGGAAATACTCATCAGCTAAGGGTAAAATAAAGTTTGAGAAGATAAAATAAGAAAAGAAGTAATGCAAATGAGAGTAAAAATATACTTAGGAAACTGGGGTGGGATTGCTGAGCAGCCTGGACCACAAGGACACTTTAAGCTAAAAGATCAAGTATCTAAAAGAACTACAGACAGCTTGGTGTTTCTTCAACCATACTTAGCTATACAGGCACAGGCCCAAAGTGAGTTGAAAGCAGGCTTTAGACAGGGTTTGTCAACGAAGTAGGACTTCAGAGATGAAAATGTATTCAGAGCATGCCAAAATGTTCAAGCATGGGGTTCACATTGTATAAGAAAGAAGAGATGAGACCATGAAGGGGTTAAAGAAAGCAAAAATGCAAATACAGTAAATCCCAGATCCTGAGGAACTTGCAGAAGCCACTTGAGCCGACCATCCAGGATATAATCAGCTAGTCAGAAAGTAAGATGCTTAAAAATTGAGAATATGAAGTTGCAGTATTATCATAGGGTGTAGGAAATGAAGATGATAATGTCTCTGAGATCACATTTCTGATAGATCAAGGATCTGTAATGAACAGGTGTTAATTCTGAGACAAGTTGTCCAAAGGTTCTTTTAGGGTCAGGAATGTTGGCTAGGTAAACATAGAAGTTTAATCCAGAAAGCACGAAGTGGCTGAAACAGAAAGAATATCACAAGAAAACAGAAGAATGTGTTTTGAGTGTGCTGGGCATGGAGTTGACTATTTCTGTGCAGCCTTTTACTTATCCCTGGCAGCAGTACTGAGGACTAGAGACTATTAGCATTTCTCTATTACAAACAGGTGCAGTGGTTATGACAGAACAGGTAATAGTAACAACTACAATCTGACATGTGATTAGTAGATTTATGGGATTAGAGGTTCTTGAGAACAGTACTGTATACAAAGTCCTCTAAATACATGATCTCATGTAATCCTCATATTAATCCTGAGTATTAAGTAATTTTCCAGAATCAAGGGCCAGTAATTAGTAGAGCCTGGATGTGAAAGTGTGTCCTGTGACCTCCTGCATGTATGCTGCTTTCACTAACTATTGGGAGCCATTACTTTCAGAGATGGATCAGACAAAAAAAAAACCCATCAGCAGTTACTTTTTTTTCAGAATTTAACAGGAAAAAGTCTAATAATTCCTATGTTTCCATGGGAACATTTGTTAGCACAGAATGTAGCATTCTTCCTCTTCTGGAATGTTCTTGCTGCAAACTTGTTCATTCACTCACTAATATTGAGCAAATAGTCCGTGCAGGTACCCCATGTTGGGTGCAGAGGACACAACCCGAAGAGAAATGTTCTGGTTCTAAGAGAAGCTTCAGTGTGCTGCAGATCTTCAGCATTTCAAATACCCTGGCCTTTTCCACACCATTTCATTTGGCCTAGAATATACTTATCTCTGAGGACCTAGTTACCTAAGAGATTATTCTCCCTGATGTTTTGGCACTAAGCACAACCAGCCATAGAGCCCTGGAGATGGGATCTTAGACTGGACTCTAGGGAGTTTTCAAAAAAGAAACTAGGGTATTTAAAAAAAATAGAACTAAGGTGTTTTCTAAAAGGGAATTTCCTACTCCAAAAGGGCCCAATCTTAAAGCTAGATTTAAAAGTATACCCTTTGGCCTGGTATTTCAGGTGGTTTGGTGCTTTTGAATGGCTCCTGGTCCTTGGCTCTAACTTTTGCTAGAAAGACTGCATTAGCACGTGTAATTGTTTATAGCCTCTGTATTTCAACACCCTCTTGCCAGGCAAAGACCCATTAGCTTAGGAACATGAACATCACATCAGTCTTCGAGAATGAAAGACAATGTATCCACAGGGTGAGGAAAACTAAACTTGTGCAGATTGGTGTGAACAACTGATGTAGCCAAGTGCCTGTGGCTCACACCCATAATCCTACCTATTCAGTAGGCTGAGATCTGAGTATCTCAGTTCAAACCTAGCCTGGGTAGGAAAGTCAGTGAGCCTCTTATTTCCAATTAACCAGAAAACTGAAAGTGGAGCTGTGGCTCAAATGGTAGAGCTCTTAACTTGAGCACAAAAGCTCCAGAACAGCACCCAGACCCTGAGTACAAGCCCCAGAACAGGCACCAAAACAAAGACAAAAAAAAAAAAAACACAAAAACCCACAACTTGATGAGTGTTCCTTGGTCTTTTTTACTTCTACATAATTCTACTAGTGAAGAACAGCGGCCTATGCAGATCCCAAGTTTTCTGGCACTTACTATGGTTTCTCTCTAGATCTGTGAAGACTCCATCCCTCTGGTTTTAAAATCTGTGAGTCAGTGTAATTTAAGGATTACAGAAACTCAAGTTTTTTTAAAGAAAAAAAAATAGAAAACTCTTATGTTTAATTGGAGTTTTAAGAATCTTTCAGCCCAGTGCTGGTGGCTAACACCCATAATCCCAGCTCATCAGGAGGCTGAGATCTGAGGATCTTGATTCGAAGCCAGACTGGGCAGGAGACTTTTACCTCCAACTAACCACTCAAAAGCCAGAAATGAAGCTGTGGCTCAAGTGGCAGAGTGCTATCCTTGGGAGAAAAAACTCAAGGACAGCAATCCATGCCCTAAGTTCAAAGCCCCAGACTCAGCATTTAAAATAAAAAACAACAACAATCTGTTAAAACTGCAACTTGCAGTATACTATTCTTTTATTTAATATGATAAAGCTTTGAGATCACAGATTAAATTTATTCCAGTCATTTCTGGAGTTGTCAGCCCGCACAGCTAATCAGCATCCTTACAGCTTTAAGGGAAAGCATTTCTAGTTTCAGAGTAAAGAAGGTGGCGCCAACTGGAAGCTCCACCACTCTCGCCTGCGGGCCGGGGGTGGAGCTGGTACTTGGTTTCCCGCGGCTGCCAGCCGCGCCCCTCCGCTCCACTGTGCCGCGAGCAGCCACCAGGGGTGCTGCGCTTCCTACCTGCAGGGGCGGTGTTGTGGGGGGAGCGGGGGGGGGGGGAGATCGGCTCAGCCACTCCGCGCGCCTGGCTGGTTTTCCTCCAGGCTTGGCCGCTTCTTGGTGCCCACAGCGCGCAGGAGGTCACAAACGGAGTGCCACGGGTCTGAGCTGAGCAGAGCTCCAGGGCTTCTCCACCTCTGGGGCCAGGATGCCTCTGCCTGCGGGAGCATCTGGGCTAGCCACACTTTTCCCCAGGGGCACGCGATCAGGGTACCCAGCGTCACTGGACCCCAAGCTCCCCAAGGTCCTTTCCTTCCCATGACCACCAAAGCCCGGCACGCCCACTACCACGACCACTATTTGGGAATCTAGCTTCCGGAGTTGGTCGCGTTCTTTCCACCCTCGCGGGCGCCAGCGACACACCTAGCCGCACCTCACACCGGGTGCAGGTAGCGCGGCCCGGAACTCGATACAAAGAGGCTCGGGCCTCCCAGGCCTTGGCCGCTGCCACGCCCGCGCGTGCTCGTGGCCACATCTCTGGGTCCTCCACGGTGGCTGGACGCGGGGACCCCCGCACTCGGCACGCTCATTCCCCTTCCCCAGTATCTGTCAACGCACACAGCGATCTCCAAAACCCCGCGATCGGGGCCCTTCCATCTTCTCCCTCCAGTCCCTCGGCCGCTGCTCGGGCGTCCGGGACCAGCCAGAACCACTCGCGTTCTCATCCGTCCCGGCCCCTCCTTTCTTCGGGTCCTCCTCCTCCTCCTCGCCCCTCCCGAGCCGGGGTGGGAGCGGCGGCAGCTGGAAGGGAAGGGATGAGGTCATCCTCTCCCTCGGAGTCAGCTGGTGGAGGCGAGGAAGCGGGAGGAGGGAGCGCGCGCGAGGGGAGGAGAGGAATGTGCAGGTCCGAGGAGCGCCGCGGCGGCCGCTGCTGCTCCTGCTGTTGGCGGCGGCTGCGGCTCGGGCGGCAGCCGCGAGGCCAGGACGGCTGCGAGGAGCGGCGGGCCGGGGTGCGCGCGGGGCGCCGCGAGCGGCTTGGCTCCGCGCAGGCAGCCAGGCGGCGCTCCAGCCGGCCCCAGGCGCGCCGCTAGCCCGGCCCAGCGCCCAGCGCCCAGCCCGGCGGGCGGCGGCGGGCGGCGGGCGAGCCGGCGCAGGAGCAGGAGCAGGAGCAGGGGAGAGCTGCGCCGCGCCGCGCCGCGCCAAGGGAGGGAAAGCCGGGGCGAGGCGAGGCGGTGGCGGGAGGAGGAGACAGCGGGGAAAGGTGTCAGATAAAGGAGGGCTCTCCTCCGGTTTGGAGGCATCATGGCCGCTAAATCAGACGGGAGGTTGAAAATGAAGAAGAGCAGCGACGTGGCGTTCACCCCGCTGCAGAACTCGGACCACTCGGGCTCTGTGCAGGGATTGGCTCCAGGCTTGCCGTCGGGGTCTGGAGCCGAGGACGAGGAGGCTGCCGGGGGCGGCTGCTGCCCGGACGGCAGCGGCTGCTCACGCTGCTGCTGCTGCTGCGCGGGGAGCGGCGGCTCCGGGGGCTCGGGCGGCTCGGGCGGCGGCGCCGGCGGCCCGGGCGGCGGCAGCGGCGGTGGCGGCGGGCCGGGCTCGGCGGCGCTGTGCCTGCGCCTGGGCAGGGAGCAGCGGCGCTACTCGCTGTGGGACTGCCTCTGGATCCTGGCCGCCGTGGCGGTGTACTTCGCGGACGTGGGCACGGACATCTGGCTCGCCGTGGACTACTACCTACGCGGTCAGCGCTGGTGGTTCGGACTCACGCTCTTCTTCGTGGTGCTCGGCTCGCTGTCGGTGCAAGTGTTCAGCTTCCGCTGGTTTGTGCACGATTTCAGCACCGAGGACAGCGCCACGTCCGCCGCCTCCGGCTGCGCTCAGCCAGGAGCGGATTGCAAGACCGTGGTCGGCGGAGGGTCCGCAGCCGGGGAAGGCGAGGCTCGTCCTTCCACGCCGCAAAGGCAAGCATCCAACGCCAGCAAGAGCAACATCGCCGCTGCCAACAGCGGTAGTAACAGCAGCGGGGCCACCCGGGCGGGCGGCAAACACAGGTCTGCTTCCTGCGCCTTCTGCATCTGGCTCCTGCAGTCACTCATCCACATCTTGCAGCTCGGGCAAATCTGGAGGTATAGTATCAGGGGTGGGGGCGAGTGAGAATTGCTACTGCTACTACATCCCCACTGCTTTGCTTTTGCACGAAAATCGTTCAGGGTTACTGTGGTCGTAACCCTAGTCACAGTTGTGTGTGTGTGTGTGTGTGTGTGTGTGTGTGTGTGTGTGTGTGTGTGTGTGTGTGTGTGTTTTAAACTGGAGCTTGCTTTTTAATTTTTTTTAAATTAATCTCTGCTTCAGGTGAGAGGGAAATGAGAATGGCCAGGGAACGTGGATCTGATCATCTTTCCTTCTTGCCTTCTCACTCCCTTGCTGGCCTTTTATTTTTATATGCTACAACCTCCCTTCTCAGTTTTTAGTTATACTGTTTCTGTGAGTAGGAGAAGATCCCTGCCATAATTTCTAAAAATTCTTTCTTATTATGTAGAATTTAAGGTGTAGTGTTGCAATTTTGTTACTTTTGTTCTCTGTGGGGAAAAATGACTAATTCTAGTTTGATGGAAATTATCATGGTTCAAAAGTACCTACAAATTAAGAACCAATGTTAGTGAGGCACTATAGTCAAAGTTAACTGTTGACTTAGATATGCAACATATGAATATATGAATATATATGTCTTTACATATTCATATATGGGTATATATATTCATATGTACAAATATGTGGTGCTTGTGTCTTCAGGCAAGAGTGAGCACACTTTAAGGGCCATAGACTTACTTATTTGGATAGTGCACCTTCTAATTATCTTGCAGTATCCCCAAATCTACTTGCTAATATAAGGGAGCACCCTTGGAGGAGTGGCACATTGGGTAAACTTGAATGGTACTTGATATTTTTATTGGCTATTTTGCCACTTGTCATTTGGTTTACCAAGTCTTTTTATACAGATAGCACTTGCACTTACAAATGACAATCACTACATGGACTTAGAAATGTAATAAAACAATGTGCTCAGAAATATACTCTTTTGACTTTTATATGGTTTAGATGCTTTGGGAAGCACTGTTTAATATCACAAAAATTATATGCATGGAAGTATATTGATACTGATGTATGAGATCTTTCTTTCCTTCCTTCCTTCTTTCTTTCTTTCTTTCTTTCTGTTGTGGGGCTTGAACCTTGGGCTTGGGCGCTGTCCCTGCACTCTTCAGCTCAAGGTGAGTGCTCTACCACTTGAGCCACAGTGCCCCTTCCGGTTTTCTAGTGGTTTATTGAAGATAAGAGTCTCATGGACTCCTGCCTGAGTTGGCTTTGAACCGTGATCCTCAGATCTCAGCCTCCTGGGTAGCTAAGATTACAGGCATGAGCCACCGGTGCCTGGCTGAGATATTTATTTTTAAAAAATGATTTAGTAAATATTGAATCTTCTTATCTAATATATGGAAAATTCATAGAAAGTGCGTGGATTTGGGAATGTGTACTGCCACACCAGTATTCTTTTCACCATTTCACATTTTTTATGATAAAGGGGATTAGAAGTCCTTGATTAGCTTACCTGGAAACAACTCAGAAAATTTGTGAACTAGAAATGCAAAGTTCCTTTGGATAAAAAAATAGTGTTCCTATTCAAAATGAGCAAGTGTGGTAATTTCGCCACCTTTCTCGGGATGAGAGTTTGCAAAGCTAGATAAACATTATCCTATTGCCTTTTTTTAAGCAGAGAGATAGTTTCTGAGAAAGTGATCCATCACATGCAGTCAAACAAGTTGATGTTGGAAACTTCCCTTGACATTTTGAAATGTAGGTTAACTGTGGTAGCTCTATTTCCCATGATGACTATTGGGAAGTCTTACAGCTTCATGCTCTTCTTCAATTATGATGAGCAATTGGAATGCTTGGCTTAATCCCTGAAAATATGCAGTGGCAGGGATGCTTAGGATTGCCATTTTTAAACTGCTAATAGGATGAGTGAAAGATACAATGCTATTTTTTTAACCTTTGCAAACTTTACTCACAATTTGGAAATCAGTTAGTTTAATCCCCTTTAATGTTTCTAGGTTTATGTCAATAATGCACATACTTCTAAGTTTGAAAAAAATACACATTTCCCAAAGATTGATACTCTCTCAAAAATTCTGATAGCACATTCAGTGAACTGAAGAAGTGATTTTAATTATAATGGTGTTTACTAGACCTTCTAAACCAAGCATTTTCCTGATTGGAAAATAATGCCTAATGTTATCAGAAATAATGTGTACAGCGTGAGATATGGGTGCATCTCCATGTACCCACAGCCACAAGATCAGTGAGCCTTACAGAAAAGCTATTGGGCTGGGGGGGAAGGAACGGAAGGTGAGATTGAATGTGGAATGAAAACCACAGGCTGTCAGATAAATGCATTAACTGACCCAACCCTTGAGGAAACACATGGTTCCTTTCATGTTAAGTATTTTTACAGAGTATTCTTTAGAGGCTTTGAAGTTTATTCTAATAACATAGAAACATCTGGGTAGAAGTGCTTATTACTGGGATGACTATCAGATGTTTATGAACATTCTCAAAATGATGTGTTTAATATGGAAATTTGAATTGTTATTGAATCTGTGGGATTCTGGTCAAGATATTTGGGTACTCCCAGTATAACCTGGTAGAATCCAGACCTGAGACTAGTCAGTCTCATTTTCTCTTTTGATAAAACATGTTGTAGGTTTTAAAATTTTAACCTGATGCAGAAATTTGTAAAGGAATAAGAAATGTTATGATAATCAACACTCAGATGCATCCTGATAGGTTCTATTTTCTGAGTGTTACACATTTGAATGAACATTGGTGGTGGATGTGTTTTTGATAATAAGCTGTGAAGTGACTCATCTTGGATTACTGTATTAGACATAGTGCAGTATCTTAGACCACTGTGATTTCTTAAATTAGAAGCACCCTTTACCTCTTCTAGCTCTACTTTCCAATGCATTGTACAGAAATATGGCAGAGACACAGAGTACTGAGTGGTCCAAGACTCAGAGGTCATTATTCATGTTGTAACATGCTGCTTTCTGGGATCAATAAAATAGATTTTAGTTAGGTTAGTAACTGCTTGCTGTATTTCCATGAAATGCTAGTTATTTTAGGGATTCTAAAAGCTTTCTGTACATAAAAAATCTTTTGAAATAACATCAGAGTGTTTACTTGTTCAGAAATAAGCCATTTGAAATAGTGTGGACAAGATTTGCATGTACTGATACATGTACCACAAATGCAGCTGCTAAAAGCAGAGATACATATTTATCTTAATTAAAGTTTACTAATGGGAAATTAATGGCAGCTTTTAAAGTCACAGGAGGTGATGCTGGGAAAGAGCCAGTGAACTTTTGATACCAAGTGAAAAGAACAATGATGACTTTAAAGGAAGTGTGCCTGTAAATAAAGGAGAAAGTATGAGTCTTTATTTGATCCCATGATTCCAGAAATTACAGAGCACAGTTCACCCAATGAGAATCATATATGCCTAATGAGAACAATTTTTTAACCCTTATCCAGGATTGGAGCACGTCTATCTGGGAAATCATTTGGTACATGATGATGTAGATATGTATGCTCTTAGTTGGTTGCCTACAGACTGTCTGCCTGTCTTGATGACTTTGTATGGCTTGTGAAGGGTGTTATAAATATCCAAAAGATCCTTGGTAAAGAAAAGTTTCCCCACCCCTGCCTGGTACCTGTAACCAGTTTTATCTTACTATCTTATTCTTTCAGAATTTATTTATTTATTTTTGTTTTCTTTCAGAATTTATGAAATTTACTTATAATTGTACATGATTTTTTCCTATGTATATAGGTACATATCTGGTTGTTTTCTATTAAATATGAGCACACCAGTCTCTTATAGCAGGACTTCTGAGAACTTTCAATAAGCTAATGTGAAATTGTGATGATGATTTTTTAAGACATTCCTATTAAATGTGCTTGTAGTGATGTGGCAGAGAAAGAAACATTGATCTATGCCAATCTCAACCTTGTACAAACAGTACAAACAACAATAATAATTTTATTTGATGCCTTAAAAATGTACAAATGTTTTTACTTTGCTTAATTTTACAATAACCTAATAGGAAATTGTAAGTTGGCAGTGGCGCTGTAGCTCAAAGTGGTAGAGTGCTCACCTTGAACTGAAGAGCTCAGGGATAGCTCCCAGGCCCTGAGTTCAAGCCCCATGACCGATAAAAAACAGAAATTGTAAGTATTTCTATAAATGAGAAAAACTTACTCATAGAAGTTAAGAAACCACCCTATAGCTGAGTGACTCCAAGCAAGTTTCTTAACCTCTATGAGTAAGTTTTTCTGCTTAAAAAAACAGACATTGTCTTACCTTAAAGTTTGCATTCTTCCTGGCTTGCTAGCTACCTCCGTGTGCCAAAGAGAATAATGGCAATAATGTATGGAACTAACTATTTGTCTTCCCTGTGTATGAACAGGTAAGAAAGAGAGCTTAAGGTTAAAGTGGTTAGGGGAACATTTCCCTTGATGAATATTCATTGCTGTTGTTTATTCAACCTATATCAAATATATACTACATGGGTGGTATGGTGTTTGTTCCTAATTATCCCAAGATGAGCAAATCGCACATCTTCAAGGAATCAACTGGCTAATAAGAAAGACAGAAAATGAACAGAAAATTTCCTTATGGAGATAAATACTGACAGAATAGTGAACTCAGAACATCTTGGTGTTTCAGCCATTTGAGAGACTGAACTTCATTATTAGATAGATAACTTTCCTCAGGAGCAGAGGGGATCTATATGAAGGTTTGAATAATGAGAGATAGTTGCCATCTGAGTGAAATACGGACCTGGCTTTCCAGCCTTGAGTATAGTGCTACATAAAAACCAGGGGCTAGAAAAGAACAATGCATGTTTAGAGTTTTTGTTCAAATATGAGTGAGGGAAGATGAGAACCAGCAAAGAAAGAGATGTAGATTTTATTTTGAAGGCAAAGAAGATTCTTTGAAGCATGGTAAGTGAGGAGGATGGACAAACTCGCTGAAATGTTGTCTTACTCAAAAGAATAATATGATGTTGAAAGTTTCAGAGGAAATGCCACTGTTTCCTGTGACTCAGTCACGTGTCTTCCAGCCAGACAAATGCATCGAAGTCACAAGGCCTGGGTTTGGATGCTATTGTGACAAATAAAGAGATCTGACCTGGTAGAGAGTCTTTACTCAGAAAAACAAATTGGTTGAATTCTTTAACTGTATCTTCGCTAAAGTAAATTCATGGCAAAGGCTTTATTCACTCATTCATTCACCCATTCATTTATTTTCTTGAGACTTTCCTTTAGATATGGTGGCTTCTACTTCATTGAAATTTAGATGTTTGGATCTATATCAACATATTCCATGTTTCTGTAGTGTATTAAAATTTTCCAGAGACCTTGTTCTTCTTTTTACTTGATCTTCAGAGTGACTTTGAAGGTAGCACTTCCACTTTACATGCGGGAAACGGAAGCAGAGAATTGTAAATGTCTTTCTTTTCAGTCATCTGGGTTTATAGAGGTTACAAGTTACAATTCTGTACTTCCACGCTGAGAACGTGGGAGAGTACTCTGATAAGGATTGAAGAATGTCATGTACAAGACACATTGGAATTTTGCGTGGACTCTTTCTGGAAAAATAAAAGGGACTTGATTGGGGATGTAGCTTACTGATAGATCCCTTGTGCAAGGCCCTTGTGTGAAGTTTGATTCCTTACTCTCATCTCTACCCCCCTACTTTTTTTTTAAAGGATAGGACCTATAGAAAGAAAAGGGCTTTTAAGTACCAAATAGAAGGCATCTTCCCATCAGCTAAGATTTCTTGGAAGCAGTTAGTTCCCATCATTGGGGTTTATTGGCGCAATCAGAAAACTAGGGGTGGAACTGGGGTAAAGATCTGTAACTATTATACACAGAGAGGGCTGCCCTAGAAGCTTTCCTCCAGCCTCAAGATGTAGGACAGTTTCCATCCTGTCAAACTAACTTTGTTTTTTATGGATGAAAGAAGCAGAAGGCATTTTTTTAATTCTGGACTATTGCAGTTATTTCATTTGAAAATCTATTCATTGGTTTATGAATCCAAGGTCTTCCCTGGAGCATCACAAATCCATATAATACCCTGAGTGCTAGACTTGGTGTTTAAATCTCAGAGTTAGCTGATGGGTATAAATCTACAACCAAATCAGACAGTTCCCTGGGCATTGGCATGGGGTTCTCTATGAATTGTAATCATTCACATATAAATCTGGTGGATATATCCATTTGGTATCTTTACAGTAAGTAGTAGAAAAGCTATAAATTGTTTCCATCCAGTTGTACTAACTGTTTGCTTCACAAGGGTGAAACATTTCATATTTGCTATTCTCCCACAGAATTTCAGAGAATCTTAGCAGAGCATTGGATGTAAGATTTATACAAATGTATGTTTACTCGCAGTTTTAAATACTGTCCACAAGTCCTTGGGGCAATAGCATTGAAAAGTTTTGCTCTGTCATTTACAAAATAAGTTCCTAAATGATTAGACACCCAAGCGTTACTACTGAATATTCCATAGGTTTTGCAGTTTGAACTATACACAAATCACTACATAATAGATATATGCAGTGATTGCTTTTATACATACTTGGTCAATCTAATTCACTCATTTCTTTGACTGGCTTTAAAATGATAATTGGTACTATAGCTGGACATATGAATGCAAGAATAGAGATTAAAATAGGTTTCTTATACATCATGAAATACAATGTTTTGTATGATATTGGTCACATGAAAGTATTTGTTAGGTGTGATTTATGAAATAGATCTGATGTGTTGTGAGACTTTAACAGAAGATTATATCCAGCAATTCTCAGCAGCAAATATTCTCTTGAATGTCTCTTCATGATTCTAGCCTGCACAAGTAACCTCATGCCAGCTATAGGAGGATCAGGTAGGAAAGCAATGGCCTGGGACTCAGAAAGTTACTCTAGCAGTTGTGACTTTACATAGGTAAGAATACATATTCACAAAGTGAGTAAGGCCCAGGCATACCTGTTTCTTCTTTGGGGCATATTGCTAACTTGCAGGTTTGTTACTACTTTGGGTTTCTCTTAGTATAGGGAGCCAGAGAAGATAAAGTGTTAGTAGAAAAAATGGAACAAATCACCCCAGCTCTGGTTAAGATTACTAATATTAGGGAAAGGGACTAAGTTCCATCAAGTCACCCTCTGCGCAAAACACATCCTGAAGCCCAGTTGTGCAGTCCTGTTTGTGTTGACAGACTTGTCAGACTGGGAAAGCTTTGGGGTAGGCATTTTTATTGTAATTCTTACCTATGCTTGAGTAATCTGAGAATACATTTATATATGGAATTATTGGGAGTATTTTTTCTGCCTTTGTCTCTCTGCTCAAAGTTTATAGCCTTTCTTATCACAAAACATAATTCTATACCCATCATATGCCCAGAGCTAACACTGATTTCTGATCGCAAGAGAAACCTACAGAAAGGTCCCCTGGACTATACAATTCATTTGTGCTGAAAATGTGGGGAAAAAAAAGCTAAGGAAGGGCCAATATAGAAATAGACCTGTGGTTTTGTTTTCTTTTGTTTTGTTTTGTTTTTGTTTTTGTCAGTTGTGGGCTTGTTGTGGGTGCTGTTTCTCAGCTCTTCAGCTCAAGGATAGCGCTCTACCACTTGAGCCACAGCGCCACTTCCGGCTTTTCTGTTTATGTGGTGCTGAGGAATGGAACCTAGGGCCTCATGCATGTGAGGCAAGCACTCTACCACTGAGCCACCTTCCCAGCCCCTGTATTCTTTCTTAATGCTGATATTGGAGGAAATGGTCATAGTTAGGTTTGCAGTGAGAGGAAGTATTTAGAGAAGAATTTGTCCTTTGGAGAACTGGACTAAATGTAGTATCAGAAGAAATCCTTTGTCTTTCCTGTCTGTAGGATATAATTGCTCAAAAGAGTTTGTTTCACTTCATTTCTAAAATTGTGGCTTTGATCTTAACTAGAAATTCTTTTATTTGTCCAGTACTTACAGTAGATGTGCTAGGAAGTCAAAAACACACACATAAGTACTTAAAACTGATATTGGAAGTGTTGCATTGACCAGCTCTGAGACATATTCCGTATAGAGTTGGGAACCCTAAATTGCCATGTATGTGCCATATAATGTGCATTGTCCAGCTGGGGTGCTGCGATCCACACAGAAGAGCAAAGCTCCATAGGCTTTGGAAGCACAGTCCATTTTTATCAATGAGAGCCAGATTTGCTCTTAAATTAAAAGCTTGTCCTGAATTATACTGTCACTAATTTAATGTGCTGGAAATTGAATTTAAACTTGTATGCAATGTTACTGTATCCAGCCTGTGCTGGCTAACGGATAGAGCTGTGTTATATTCAGCTAGAAATGATGTTTGCATTAACCTTGCTTGGATGGGAATTACCTGGATCTTAAGAATTTAGAAATCTATTGTGGGGATGAACAATTTTTCAGGCCCACATCAACATTTGAGATATTTCAAGTATAAGGAATTTTAAGCAACTATTTTAAGATTTTCTGAAATATGTCAAAGTCTTTTTTTCATCTTTGTGATTCAGCAGTAAGGCTGTTAAATCAGCTCCATTTCTTTTGTTTAATGTATACACATGCCATATTTCTCTGTCAGGGGATTCCTTTTGTACAAACAGAACAGTGGGCAGCAAGTAGGGTGAGTAGAGATTAGTCAAATAAAGAATCATGCCTGTGTGGAAGTGGGATCTACAATGGACATGACTTGAAAAAGACTTGGGTGACTTTGATTTGACTTCTCAAGTACTCTGTGTTTAAGGGGAACAAAGGTTGCTTTTCTAAACTAACAATTGGAGAGATTTCATCCATGTACAAAATAGTCAGACTTCCTCTTTTATTGTTTCCACTTAGGTAATTGTCATGAATAGAGGGATGAGTTTGAGACTCAATACTTTTCAGAGTTTCTTTTTTCTTTCCTTCTTTTCTTTTCTTTCTTTTTTTTTTTTTGTGTCAGCGTCAGTAATCAAAGCAAGATGGCAGTGTCACAGTAACTGTAGCTAAATGACCTCCTGTTAATGCCTGTCATTAGTTCATGGTGTAGTCACTGGGTCATTATAACTCTACTAAAAAGGAAATTGTTTCTCAGAGAGACAAGGAAAGGATTTATACAGGCTTCTTTTGTTTTATTGGACTAAATAACAGTAATTTAAAAAAAAATTAGGTCAATTCCAGAAGACTTCCCCAAATAAGCTGAATTACTTGGAGCTGTTATGATTCATGAATTAGGAAGAAGGTCCTGTAGGGTCTTGTGTTTCCAGTAAGGGTGGTAGTCACAAATTAAAGTCCAGGACATCTAGAGAGCAAATGATGGAGCATCATGTTTTATATTATACACCCTGAAAGGAGGTTGCTGTAAAAATATATGAAAAAAATGTGCTCATGATGTTTACTAAGTAGGAAAGGAGGCACATTATATGTGTGCCTTCACATTGCTATGCACATTGAGCCCTACAGACCCCTAACATTAGGAGTTCTTAGGAGTTTCTTAGAAATGCTGACTCACACCACACCTCTATCTAAACAAAGATCCTGATTGCTTAGTCTATGTGTTGAGTTTGAAAAGCATGGGAGCTCCAGAAAAGGAACTTTACAGCTCCAGTGGTCATGAGAGGCTAATTGGAGCTGGACATATGGGTGATCTAGACATCATAATTGTCTTTCACAGCAAAGTAAGCTTGACTAGCATGAGAGGGAGAGGTGTTGCTTAAAATTAACAGTGGTAAGTTTGCATGAAACATGTTCATGTACACACACACACACACACACACACATACACACACACACACACACACACACACACACACACACACACACACACACACACACACATTGTCTTTTCTGTTTTCTAGGGGTTTCTTTTGATCCCGGAGTCTTGTACTTCATTGTCTTGCTTGCCTTGCTGAAGCTCTCCCAGTTGAGTTACACTGCCAGTGCTGCTTTTCAGATGGTTAGTTTAAATATGGAATCTAAGCATGATCATCTTTAAAGTCTTCCAAGTAGCTGATATAAAAAAGTGAGCCACCAGTGCAATGCTCAGACGTTTCCTTATAGACAAAACTTTAAACAAAAATGTAAACTCTTTACTAGTAAAGAGAAGCATTTAAATTTTTTTTAAAGAAAATATGTGGTTTTGTGTTCAAAAGTGATCTCTAGGAAAAGATTCAGCACTCTAAATGCCCTACTCTTACAACTTCATATGGGGCCAAAGCCTTTGTCAGTGCAGACTCTTGGGATAGAGACATCAGCCTAGACCAGAGATGGTGAGAGAGGGTCCAGGCCTTGGTTATGGGGGGTGGAAGATGCTAAAGGAAGCATGGGCTGCAGAGTGACTAGACACTGGGAATAGTCTGAAGAGCTCACAGCAAGACAGGATGATTGCTGCCTTTTCTTAGAGAACGAAGTAGGCTGCTTGTGGCATTCTTACTCATAGTTTTTTGAATAAGAAGCTGTTATGTGGGTGAACAAAAGCTATGATAATCCCTGAGTAGAGCGGGTACAGAGGGAGAGAAGATTTCTGGGCATTACTTAGACTCTATTTTATGTTTGATAGACCAAAGGAGGCCTCTGGGTCTACATGGAAAAAGAAGGCTCAGGTAAGAAGAGAAGAAAACTGAACTAAGACTGTAGACCTGAAAGATTAGTAGGCTTAATATAAAATAATATGCAAAGATTTCTAATGAACACTTATCCAGGTAATTCCCCACCAGCGAGGCACAGATGTACTATGAGGAGAAATACAGTGATGATTCAGCTTGGTTTCCTGCTTTGCCTTAGGTCTTCTTAAGTGAGAAATACAACATTCAACAATGTGACAAAATAAAACACTTTATTTATGTATTTATTTATTTATTTGTGTGCTGGTCCTGGGTCTTGAACTCAGGGTCTGGATGCTGTCACAAAGCTCTTTTTGATCAAGGCTACCACTCTACCACTTGAGCCAGAGTTCCACTTTTATCTTTTTGATAGTTAATTGGAAATTAGCATCTCATGGACTTTCCTGACTGAACTGGCTTTGAACCGTAATCCTCAGATCTGGCTTTGAATCGTAATCCCCAGATCTCAGGATTACAGCCATGAGCTACAAGTGCCCAACCCTAGTATCTATATTTTAGAATAAAACAATCATGAAAATGCTGCCTGATAAAATGTCCCTTTGCTCAGACATATGTATTCAGGTTTCTGTTTTCCATTAGCAAGAGAGAGAAGGCTGGCCTGCAAAAGTTTCTTCTGCAAGCACTGGTCTCTGGGTTGCTCCACTGTTGCTTTTGTAGCCAGAGTTTCCTGCCCCTTCCAAGTGCTAGAATGTCATCATTCCATTCATTCAGTGTTCCTATGGACAGTTACTAAGAGAATTTTTCACAGTTTGTTTTATCAATGGTTTTGGCCAACCTGCCTGGCTCTAGACCTGTGTGGCTCTGTTAACATGTATTCTGAGTGTCAGTTATTGGAGGGATTTTGAGGAGTTAGTATGGGAAAAAGAAAAACAGCTATACCCTTAATCATTTTACATTGATTACATAGTAAACTGCTAATGTTTTCAATAGATCAAGTGAAATAAAATACATCATTAAAATTAATCTCACCTGTTGCTTCTTACTTCCTATTTATCTTTTTTATCCTTTTAAAGTTTCTGAGGATTGAACCTAGGGTTTGAAAATGCTAAAAGTACCCATGCTCTATCAGTGAACTATGCCACTGGCCCTCTGTGTACTTCTTTTTAAAATGTGCCTAGAAGAAAATTAGATTATGTGCCTTCCATTCTGTAAGCTTGGCCAGTGCTTAGCTTGATAAAGTCAGAGCCTGAGGAATGAGAAAGAAGTCCAAAGTGAAGTGTTTCAAACATCTAGATAGGCATTTTCTAGAATTTACCAAGGGAAAGACAGTTAAATCACTGTAGATAGTGATTGCCTGCTGATATTAACATACTTCTATATGATTATAGCTCATTGTCATCCTTACCATCTACCTTGTTTAAGGCCTATTGACAAGCTGCCATGCTGTGCTTCTTTGGTGGTATAATGAATAGCATTTAAAGAGGATAGGAAGGACTAAATATTTAGGTGTCATTGTAGCTTGCTTTGCATACGTGCTCAAGTTAAATCAGCTACTCTTCCCAAAACTGTGGAAATTCTCTTCAGAAGAATCACCCAGGTAGAGATTTTTTTCTGTATAGGTAGGACATGTTGTTAAGAGTGTCTATGCCAGGCTGGGAAGTTGACTCAGTGGTAAAGTGCTTGCCTTGCATGCATGAGGCCCTCATGCATAAGCACCACATAAGCAGGAAAACCTGGAAGTGGTGCTGTGGCTCAAGTGGTAGAGCTCTAGCCTTGACCTGAGGGACAGCGCCCAGGCCCAGAGTTCAGGCACCATGACTGATCCTCCCCCCTCCCCCCAAAAAAGTGTCTGAGCCTTAATTAAACTTAGATACTATGGAGTGAAATGCCTCCATTCATGTAATAAACTTTTGTCAAGCACTCACTATGCGCAAGCTCTGTGCACACAGATTAATAGTACAGTGTTCTCTGTTTTTAAGCAATTCCGTGGCTAGTAAGAGGATCTCCTTCTAGCTTTAGGTGTTATGTGTCATCAACAGGGGTTAAGAGAATTAGGGGAAGATGGGGGACATTTGCTTACAAGGCTTTGCAGAGGGAGTAACTTTGGAGTGGTTTAAGAGGAGGCCAAACAGAAAGAAAGAAGGTGATTATTTGAAGGTGTTATTTGAGGGGCTGACAGGGGAGGATTGATGGAAAGGAAGTCAGCAGATAACAAAGGAATTAGGGGTTGAACGAACAAGGGCCTTGGATGCTTTCCTAAGGAATCTGAACTTGATTCTTTTCACACATGTGTCATTGAGTATCAGGAGGAACTCTGACACCATATTTTTCAACCATATACTTTTCTACAGTGGGAAAAGTTGTATGTATCATAGTTGGGAGATGTTGGTGAAGGGAGTTGCCTGCACTACAGAGACAAGGAAAAAGAAACCTGAATGAGAAGTGGACTTGAAAACTGTTTAGAACTTTAAAGTGCTGTATAATGAGGGAATGGAATGAAAGCCTTTAAGTGGGCTTGGCTGGATTCTCACTAAATTTTCTGATCATAGTGGTTAAGGACTCTATTTAATGAATTATTGGAAAAGACATAAACATAAACAGAATTGGGAGCATGTTAAATACAGACGCTTGGTAAATACAGCCTAGGCAATTAAAAAAGATTTACCAGAGTACAGCTAAATACAGTATAGCAGATAATTAATGGGCCTGTGACAACTCAGTAATAACCACCCTGAACTTCTACAATGGAAGCCTTAACACATGCACATCAGAAGGAGGCTTGCTGTACAGTTAGCTAAGAAATTTCTCCACAGAAGTTCATTAGGGATTCCTGGTAATCAAGCCTGCAGATTACCCAGCCTCCTGAGCCCAAGGGACCTCACTTTGCTACTCACTTGGGTTTCTTGTTGAGACTGAAAGAGGTTTGGTTTTCAATTCTGTTTTCCCTTTTCTCCACTTACTGGGCTGTAGTGCTGAAAGTAATTGGATTGTCTTTCTTGAGATAACCAGTAGTTTTTTAGGAAAGGAGCTGTGCTGTGTGAAGGTAGATGAACTCCAACCTGGAAATGACCTCTGTAGAGCAAGTGTGGGTCCCTGAGAACAGTGAGCCATCAGATTATTAGGATGTGGTCAGTCAGTTCTCTGCCTATTAGAGTTTAGATCAGAAATAGCTCAACAAATACACTTCAGATCAAGGCACTTTTGAGAGCCCTCTGCCCTCTTTGTTCTAGGATTTGAACAGTTTTAGAGTTATAGCAAACTTGAATATAGAATAGTGGAAGGTCCCTCTCCTGTCCTACCCCTCCTCTACCTACCCCTTCCATTTTCTCCTGCAAGAATTTTGCTTGAGTACGATACATACTACGTTTGCTTCAATGAATGCACCAGTATGTATGCATCATCAAGCAGAAGTGCATCATTTATATTAGGGTTCACCCCATGTTGTACATTCTGGAGAGTTTGGGAACCATATAATTTCCTGTGTTTGCCATTGTGTTGTACAGAATCATTATACCTCCATTCAGTTTATTTATACTTCTGTTTTTCTTTGCCCTCCCCACCACCCTCATAAGCCCCTGGCAGCCACTATTTATATTTGGTAGTATTGGATTTGAACTCAGGGACTCACACTTTTCAGGCAGTTGCTCTACTCTGCTGAGCCACACCTGCAGCCATAGCACTTATGTTTTCACTGTCTGTAGTTTTGCCTTTTCCAAAATGTCCTGCAGATGAGAATGATATAGTGTGCCATCTTCTTTTGGCTTCTTTCATTGGGAAGTGTGCATTTTGGGTCCTTCATGTCATTTTTTGTGGTTTGAAGGCTTCCTTCTTTTCCTGCTTTTAATATTCCATTGTATGGAAACACCAGCTTGTTTATTCACTCAACAACTGAAAGACATGTGGCTTGCTTCCAATTTGTGACAGTTATGAATAAAGTTGCATCAACATTTATGCCCAAATGTTTGTGTGGACATAGTGTTCATCTTATTTGGGTAAGACACCAAGGAGCACAATTGCTGCTTTATATGGAAAGAGTATATTAAGTTTGTGAGAAACTGCCAAATTGTCTTCCGAAGTGACTGTACCCCCCAGACTTGCTAACATTTTAACACCAGTCATGTAGTAAATGTCTCTCTTTTGGGGGCATGGTGTTCCTCTAGAAAGAGCAAACACTAAAGCTGTTCTTCTGATAACCTATAGTTCTTTAGGAAAGGAACTCTGTGCAGGAGTAGGTGAACTCTAGTCTGGAAATGACCTATATAGAGAAAGTGCTAGTCCCTGAGAACAGTAGGCCATCAGGTAATTAGGATGTGGTCAGTCAGTTCTCTGCCTAAAGATGCCCACGCTCCAGATGCATTAAAATTAGGGGACAATTTGCTATTTTGTACCTATGCTTAGTATATAAATGAAACAAGTCTGAAAATTGTCACTCCTGTAAAATGTTATAATTATTCTATCACTATTAGGCCACTATTCTATTAGGTAGTTCTAGGGAGTGAATACCACACACCTGGATGTTGGGTTCTGGTACCAATTATGGTTCATCAAGGTGAACTAGAATCAAGAGTTTATTGGGTTTTTTTTTCAGTGTTTGAACTTATAGCCTTGGGCTGACAGCACATGATAAAGCACTTGAGCCGTGCTCCCAGCCCGTTTTGGTTCCTTTTTCAGGTAGAATCTTACATTTTTGTCTGAGCCTGCTTGGATCATGATCCTTCCACTTATGCTTCTCACATAGCGGAGACAGCAGTGTGTACTGCCATGAGCAACACTTTTGGTGAGATGGAGTCTTGCTAACTTTTTACATACACTAGCTTTAAATTGAGATTCTTCTATCTCTTGCTCTCTCTTATAGTAGCATTTCTTTACTTAGTGGTATTGGGATCAAATTAGTCTTTGTATCTTTTGAAGTAATGACATTTTCAAATTTGTGAACTTCCTAAGTAATTTAAATTATTAAAATATAATTATTAAAATATAATCCTGAGGTAAATACTTTGTGTTTTTCAAAAGATATAATGTATAGTGAGCATGTACACACACACACACACACACACACACACACACACACACACACACACACACACACACACACACACACACATCTCTGAAATACTTTGGGGTTCTGCCAAAGACTTGGACAATTGCCCAGGGTAGCAGCCTGATTCACTTACCTTGCTTGGCATGGGCCCTGTCTCTAATGGACTTGATGGAAATCGTACACATATGAATGGAAGAAAATTGGTTTCTTTACCTTTTAAGAGGCTTTGTCAGACTCTTTGTTTGAATTGTTATAGTATTAGCTAGGATGGAACTGAAATATTTTTGTAATTTCCAGGAGCTGGAAATGAATGACAAATTTTGCTCTTATCTGTTGGATGAAAGCCAATAAAAAAGGTAACCATGTTAATCATTTTTAACCTAAGTTACTTAATCAGATAAAATTACTGGTTGACTTCATAAAAAACACATGAGGGCCAAAAATGAGCATCTAAGGACATGGCAACAGTGTCTGTGTTTACTATGTGTTCATATTTGTTTCACTCCTGTAACATAAATTTTGTAACATAAATTTGTTTCCACATTTCAATTTTGGGAGTAGGGGCTTAAAATTATGAAGAAATATTTATGAAACTAAAACTTGTGCATGATATGCTCTGGAAATGTTAAGAAAGCTCTATGCTAAGATAGACATTAAAATCTTACAAAGTTTATTAAACAGATCATTCATCCCACCTGGCGGAGACCTGGTAGCTTTCATAGAGACAGAACTATTTACCTGCCTATAATGGCTGTAAGTTATGTTGAATTGTTAGAATGGGGTATTTGTGTGTGCAAACTATGTGAAAACTTTCTTTTTTTTGAGTGTTTACAGAGCTGCTAAAAAAATCACTTTTTTCATGGGCTTCACAGGAGGAACAAAATTGTGCCTGGCTTAGGTATGGAAGCCCTGATAATCCATTGGACATATAGGAGCTATAGTATGAGATAATGATGTATTCTCTGAATTTTGTATCCTATAGCAAAATGCTTGTCTTTCTTTTCTTCTGTATGAAAAATCATCAATGATACCCACAATCACTTGAAGATTTCCTGTGGTCCCATGTTGTGGGAGAAGAGTTTTCTTGAGGAAATGAGAGAAATGTGAACTGAAGGATGAGAAGAGGCAGACAGGTCTTAGCTTTCTGGGTACATGGAAAGTTCCATTGTATACCTACTACATATGTATGGCTTAAACTTCTTCAATGATCCTCATTTTGAACTGAAACCTAAAGTGAGCAAGATATTCAGTGTTTTCTTCAATGGTAACGAATCTATCTATGCTTGAAATATTACATTCAGCACTTTATCCCAGGTTTTAATAAGGCCCCACAAAATGCTAATCAGTTAATATGGAAACATTTAGCTCTGTTAGTCTTATAAAAGTACTTTATATTTACATAGCTTAAGTGTTAATGTGAAGCCATTTTTTTCCTGGAAAATGATGTCAATGAAAAAAAAATACCAAATCTTTGTTAATTTAGGAAAAATATAATTTCGCAGGTAGCTATTTTAGGTTACTACAGATGGTATATTCTTTTTGCCTACCAATATTACGCAGTTTTTTTTTATTTCTTTACAAATATATTGAGTTTTCCATTAATATGGAAAAAATCCTTCCTTGTTAGACTATAAAATGAAAGCCATTGCAGACCAACAGACATATGACAAACTAGAAAAATATTTTTGTAACACATTTTAAAGATCTATTTTCTCAAAGGAAACTGGTCACCAACCAATAAGAAAAAAGAATGATCAAATACCCATTAAAATGAGACAAACAGGGCTGGGAAGGTGACTCAGTGGTAGAGCGCTTGCCTTGCATGCCTGAGGCCCTGGGTTCGATTCCTCAGCACCACATAAGCAAAAAGAAAAAAGCCGGAAGTGGCGCTGTGGCTCAAGTGGTAGAGCGCTAGTCTTGAGCTGAAGAGCTGAGGGATAGCGCCCAGGCCCAGAGTTCAGGCCCCTCAACCAGACCCCCCCCAAAAAATGAGACAAACAACAGTTTGTGGGGGTAAAAGAGAAAGGTTTTTAGTACACAGCAAGGTGAATAGCTTGACTTATCAGGAAAAAAACACATGCCTACCTTAAGCTTTGGGCATTGGCTCAATAATATGAAGTCTGTCTTGTTACTCTTGAATACATACACAGAGTCTTCTGTCTGTTACAGTGCAGGCTCTGCAGTTCTCATCTGAGGAGCTTGAGGTCTTTCTTTTAATTCCCTTGTTTATATAGTAGATATTATAGATTAGCTCACTAAATACTCACTCCCACTCCCTTCTAGTGTGTCATCTGTGATAAAAACTAGAAAGTTACAAAAAAATAAAAGGGAGAGAGGATGGAAGAAAAATGTTCCAATTTTGTCATATAGATTCTGCCTCAAAGTTGTATTTGTGGGACCTGAGATGATGAGATATGAGGAAGGTCAGTGCCCTTCTCAGGAAATTTACAGACGCCAATGCCTTATCATTGTGGTTCTAGCAGGTCCAGCATTGCTGATGGAAGTGAATTCTCAGATGTGGCTGGTCTTCATCCAGTTGCACTGCTCCTGGCCATGAAACAGCTATGCTTGATTCCTGGATTACCCAGAAGTTATTCAAGCCAACTAATAGTTTATGATAAATCTTTACTTCAACCAGCTGGAATCCATTCCAAGCGAAAAATCTTGTTTGGGCAATCATTGGGTTGCAGATGGCAAGTGGAAACAAAGACATGTTATAAAACTTGCCCAAGCCAAACCTAGAGGAGCTTACTAGATCTTCAATTCAACTTATTTTACTGCTAAAACATACAGTGTTTGTCAATAAAGTCTAAATTTGCTTATAGAGATCCCCATTGAAATCTCATAAAATGTTGTGTAGGCATTCACTTACTCAGTCAAATAGCTCCTATCAATCGTTTCACCAAATTAGCCACAATTACAGAATTCAGGCATACTTTGATTTATGTGATGTCTTTTTCTTCTCCAAAGCATACAAACCCCAGGAATAACTTACTGCTTTTTTTTTAAAAAAAAAAAAGCTTAGACCTGAATCCATTTATACAATAAAGACAAAATTCAGAGATGAACAAGATGAGTTTCCTTGACTTCAAAGAAATTCCATCCAGCTGGATGAATAGATTACAAGAGCCTCACAATGTGTGATGATAACCCCCACATGCACAGGTTTTATGGAGTAGAGTAAATGGCAGAGGTATATAGGAAACTGGTCCACAAACTCAGCATTTTCCCTTTGAACCACTTCCCTTAAGAGGTATCTAGAATGTCCTGAAAAGAAGCAGTGAAATACACTGATCCCATTATTTTCACTTCAGCACTTGGCTCTTATATATAGCCAGTGTTCACTAGAATTTCTGCTCTGCCAGCTCCTATGCTCCCCTAATGGGGATGAGTTCTGGAAGGTACACATGAACCACTGAGCTGGTCCTGATGTTGCGTCAGCCAAATATATTCTTTCACTTATTTTCTGGATTTCATCCAGAAATGCAGAGATTAGTTGAAACTGACTTAGAAGCAAACCAAAGTCATCTTCATCTTATGAAAGTATTGTGTCTCATGTAACAAAACAGTGATTAAATGTATTGTAGATGATTGCATGTGCTGTAAATCCACTGAAGAATTGTCAGATTAAAAAAAGATAGAGGGAAAGGGAAGTTTAGTTGATAGGGACCTACAGATTAACTCTGGCTGACAAGCAATCTTACAATCATCTCTGACATTTCAACTTTTTATGTTTAATCTGATAGGGTTTGGGGTTTATTCTTGAGAAAGCCTATAGAGGAAGTTTCTTTATTTAGAACAATAGTAGCTTGCTGCTGGTGGGCCATGCATGCAATCCTAACTATTCAGGTGGCTGAGATCTGGAGAGTCATGGTTCAAAGCCTTTCCAACATAACCAGCAACAAGCCAAGTGAGCTGTGATTCAAGTGGTAGAGTACCAGCTAAGCAAGCAAACTGAGTGAGCTCAAGGCCCTGAGTTCAAACTCCTATACTATCAACTCCCTCATAAAACTAACAAGACAGGACAAAACAAAACAACAAAACAAAACATGGTAATCAAAATATAATTCACACTACCTGATATTTACTCTGCACAGCTAGGGGTGTTGAAAGTCAGGTGCTTGATATTGAGGTAAACTAAGGAGTGGAACTTGAGGGACATGTACTCAACACTAACATTGTGGATCACCTGTCACTGTAACTAAACAATGGCTTCACTCCTCTGTGTGTGTATGTGTGTGTGTGTATGTGTGCGTGTGTATGTGTGTGTGTGTGTGTGTGTGTGTGTGTGTGTGTGTGTGTGTGTGTGTGTGTGTGTAAAATCAATAAACATAACCACAAGATAAAAGACTGGAATACTTGTGTGAAGTTAAGAACCCACTGGAGAGAATTCTCACGCAACAACTTTTCAAACAGGGCCTTTGTTGAGGAAACTTATACATGTCCAGATAGGAAAGACTGACCACAAGTAGAAGTAAGCATATTCTTGAGCAAGCTGTATTTGAGGTCATATTTCACATGTTCAAAACACAGTAGACAGGCTGCTCTGGAAGAACAAATTAATCTTATAACAGAAAAGGTTACCCCAGGTCACCTAAGAGTGAGTCAGAAAGACTGAGAGATTTTAGCAGGTTCCTTGTAAATTTCTCTGGAGAGCCTGATCTAAAATAAAAGCAAATCCAAGAACCAGTAACAGTCACTTAAAGGGGCAGAAGCTCTCTTCTCCCAAGCCAAGTGTAGGTAATGACTTCCCAAAACTACCTGCCTAGCAGCTAACTTCACAACAATGATGATCGCTGATCCTTCCATCAGTATAACTCCAGTGAACAGGAAGCTTCTACAATCATCCTTACATCCCAGTAGAACTCTGAAGGTTTGAATCAGAGTAGAAATATATTAATCTTACAGCAAGGGAAGTTCTTTGCTGAAATATCCTGAGAAGGCATGAATACCTAATTGAGCTTTGAAAATAGTGAGATAACCCAGTGATCTAAATTTTATATATGAATTTGGTTGACAAGGCTGGTTATATATACTATATTCTGAGACAAGAAAAGAATGTTCTAAAATACAGAAGTGATGCTCTCAAAGGACTTTTCTCCAGGCGATTTTAGTGAAAATATTCTCATCCTCATGTAGTCCTGCAGAACTGCCCTGTGTCCTAAACTACTGCTTAGGGCTTGACTTCAGTGTGAGTATGGCACAGTGAAGTGAGGTATCTTATTTTACCAGTTGTTCTTGTCACTAACCTACAATACTTCAACCGTAACTTGTTCCTAACCTTTTAGCTTGACTGTGGGCTATTTATTGGATTTAGTGACTTGTGACAGGCAATTGGAGACATGGGGAGGTTTTGAACTCAAGAGTGTTGAGCTCTTGCTTAGCTTTCTTGCGCAAAGCTAGAGCTCTACCATTGGAGCTACTGGTTAATTAGAGGTAAGAGTCTCCTGGATTTTCCTGCCCTGGCTAGCTTGGAACTGCTATGCTAAGTAAGCAGGTTCCTAAGTAGCTAGGATTATAGGTGTGAGTCATCAATGCCCAGTGCAGGAGTTGTTTTGATACAATGTGATGGTAGAAGCTCAATTTCTAAGGATGCTTGATGAACTCAAGTGAAGGAGTTGAGTAAATGTGGGCAACTATATAGCAAGACTGACAATGTGGAGAGGAGCAATAAGGCTCAGAACATTAGGAAACTTGTTTTTCTTTTCTTCTTTCTACTCTTTACCTTCTTACCCATTTTTAGTGCTTTTTCTTCTAGTTTAAATGGAAGTGTATAAAACTAGCTTTTATGTACTTGTCAAAAGTGATGGAAAATTAGGAGAAGGTTTTAGTCTGTTTTCTGTTTCCTGTTATCCAATACCACAGCCTGACCAAGTTCTAAAGAAAAGGGGTTTGTTTTAGCTACCTTGACTCATATTTTTTGGCCAAGGTTAATAGTTTGAACCTCATGATCTTCTCCATATTGGTGGAGTCTGGAGGACTATGGGGCAACCCCTAGCGAGAGACAAAGGATCTGAGAGAGACTTACACAAAGTGATTTTGATTGCAAATCTACATTTGAGCAACCACCCTCAGTATATTAGTTTCATGAATGAGTTAATTCATTTCACAAGTGCACAGCACAAATCACTGTTGTATTTCATTATGAGGATTAAATTTCAGCTTGAGTTTCTGAGGTGACAAAGCATATTCAAGCCGTGGTTGACAGGGAGAGTTTGGGTAATTGGGATTGAAATTGATGATACAGGTGGCCATGTTTGAGTTCACTCAACTCATAAAGGTTCCTTTGATGCAAGAGAAATGCATCCAGGGCTAGGGGAAAGGAATGGTCTTTCTTGGATGGCAAAGGGAGAAAGGACTGGTGCAGATTCAGGACTGCTGGGCATCTGATAACTTCCATTTTGCCCTTCAATCTTGCAATACACCCCTACCAAACACCACATACCATACACAGAAGATGGCTTGGTTTCTAACTCAAAGACAGAAGACATGATGATTGGAATAATCACTTAGGGGAAGGAAAAAATAAGCTGACTAGAGCAATTTGGTAAGATGTAGGTGGAGGTCCAACTGTGTTTAATGTCTTTGATTTTGCTGCATTATCAATCCACCTGAATTTGTGACTCATCTCTGTAGTGTTCAGATTCTCAGATGCATTCATTTAGACATTAATCAGCTCCAATCAGAGCTGTTTACTTATGATTCTATTATTGGGACCAATGATACATCCACTGCAGAGGAAATGTAGACAATACAATATGTCAGGTGTTGCCTGGCATGGAAAAATAAAATAGCAAAGAGGAAAGAGCATTGGGAGAAGTTATTTTTACAGAATGGTGGAGGGTAGGATTCTAATAGGGTGGCATTTGAGATGAAAAGAACTGAAAGGACTGAAGGTAATGGCTATGTATGAACCTGAGATAGGAGCAGTCCAGGAGGCAGTAACCCATTTGGCAGCAAATGGCAGAAGGCAGGGGCAAATACATTTCAGGGGATGTAGGAGGCACAAAGTGAATAATGAAGTTTCCTCTTTGTTATGATTTTGCTGAATAAAGGAGTTGAGGGTAATGGTAAGAGTACCAGGGGTCAAAACTGGACTAGAAATGCATTGGAAAGAGAAAGGAATGGATAATAGGAAGTGGCTCAGAGACTGTTACACCTTATGACATGAGGGTCACTTACATAGGTAGAATTTGAAGAGGTTATCTAAAGGCCAGCAGGTTCAGGGTGATTTAGGAGGTAACAGAGAGTAGATGTTTTCCATCTGTTGAATGAACACAGTTTATTGAATATATATAGTGAACACTCTGCCAGGTAGGAAGAATCTGCTTGAATAGAGGGAGGTGAGTATCATATGACTAAGAGAGACACCATCCCAACATGTACACTGTAACACTGCAAGCTGCCTGAGGTGGTAGAGGGAGAGTAGACAGCCTGGATCAAGTCTCTCTAGTCTTGCCTCATACCAATCTCTTTGATGTGAGTGTCTGTTTGTATTGTCTGTATAACTGGGTTCTGGATCTACCCTAGACATTGTTTCTAGATTTCAGTCCTGCAGGTCTGTGTAATCAGATGACACCTCCCACTCCTTCAAGTGTGAGAGCATAATCTGGACTTTGTGGTGGCGTGTGTGTGTGTGTGTGTGTGTGTGTGTGTGTGTGTGTGTGTGTGTGTGTGTGTGTGTGTGTGTGTGTGTGTGTGTGTGTGTGTGTGTGTGTGTGTGTGTGTGTATTACTTGTATATTAGACTCTTGGGACTTTCTTATTCCAAGTCTGGCCACCACCTACTTGTGAGAAATGCAAACTTCTGAGCTACACCACAGATCAGAATCAGGATTTGCATTTTAACAACATCCCGAAGTAATATATAAGCGCTTTAAACCAGAGAAGCCCTGCTTAGAGATCCTCAGAGAACACAGAAAGGTTTTCCCCCTCTATAGCAGATCATTTTTCTGAGCTCCTCCTAAGTTCTAAGCACATTCTAAGCAGGCTTTCTCTGTTCTCTGAACAAAGTAGAAACATTCGTATAATTGCTTCTCTACAAAGTGAAGCATACATCATCTAATCATTCATGTGATGAGCAATCATTGCTTTTCATCTTATCTGTTCCTTTCAAGATCCAGATCTGTCTAGATAAGAAACCTCCTTGAAGTTTGATTCACTCCTGCTGCAGAAGATGTCTTGCATTACCTTTCCTTGAATTTAGTGGAGTTAAATAGCTTGTGCTGCATGATTAATATGCTCATCACAAGGCCTATTTATAGGATTTTTTAGTATCTTCCTACCGTTTGGTATACCAAGAATGTTGCTCACACTTGGCCTCCTGAACCATTTATACCTAAGGTATTCTGGGAATACAGAGCCACATTTCTGCCCAATCAGAGACATTTCATTTGTTAGCTAAAGCACAGAGCTACCATGTCATTGGTCAGGAAAGTAACTGAATGGAGCCTCGTGACATGGATTGATAACAGTGGCTTCACTGAGCTTGTGCTGTGCCCAGTCACTGAGCTTTTCATATAGGATCATTTATTAATGTTTATTATCTTTCAGTAGTTGTACAGAGGGGTTTCAATTTAACAGATCAGTTTTTGAGTACAAAGCGTCTTGATCACCCCTTCCATTGTTCGCTGCCATCTGTCTCAACCCCACCTATTCCCTCATTTTCACATATGTACGCTGAATATTATGACTGTGTTCACCCACCCTTCCTCTCTGCATTCATCTGTTCTCCCTTCCCTCGACCTCTCCTGCTCTTGACAACACATGTTCCAGCTTCCTAGTATTCATTTTGTTAAACTGTTCCTTAGTTGTTCAGAGGAATCACACCATTGGATTCCTCATGTGCATATACCATATTTTAGATAATTAATTTGTGTATATATGCAATTACCTTGTATATGTTTTAATATATATTATAGATTTAACTTCCACATATGGGAGAAAACATGCATCCAATGTCTCTCTGAGCCTGATTTTATTTAACATAGTTTTCTTCAGGTCTATCCATTTCCTGGCAAATGACATATTATTTTTTTTTCTGATACATGAGGAAAATTCC
This sequence comes from Dipodomys merriami, assembly GCF_024711535.1. Taxonomy (NCBI): domain Eukaryota; kingdom Metazoa; phylum Chordata; class Mammalia; order Rodentia; family Heteromyidae; genus Dipodomys; species Dipodomys merriami. Next base: position 29,773,025 of record NW_027205603.1, read on the forward strand.
ATTGCATATGTTGCATATATGATTTTGAATTCTTAGATCCCTGCATATCCACTCAATACTATTTGTCCCCTTTTACGAAGCAATTGAGAGAAAAGTTGAGGGGCTTTCCCATAGTCATACATCAGACAAAGTAACCTTCAAATCCAGGTGTACCTGACTCTGGAGACAGATTATTATCATTAACCACTATGCGAGAACCACTTGTTGGAAATGATCCTCAGACCATTAACTTCAAGGAGGAGGGGTTACTGCTCACAGCTCATGTACCTGCCTGAAGAGGAGTCAGTGAGTGAGACAAACTCAGAGGAAAGGGAGATGGGATGGGATATCTAATATGTTAGCAGAACAGAATTGTACTAAGGGGAATAAGAAAGAGTCCAAGGGCTGGGAGCAAAAAGTTATACAGACTAAGCTAGCAGTCTGTGTGTGATAGAATGGTAGCTTGCGTAAGACTGAGGAGTCATCCTGGGAATGGGACCCAAGTCAGAATATAAATTTTATTTGTGTTTCATGTACACTTTACACAGAGCTTGAATAATTTTATATAATATTTTTAAATGATTTTATGCATGAAATGATGGTCATCTACATTAAACAAGGACTTACAGCATCATGTCATATTCAAAAGGTTTAGGATTTTAGAGTACTTTGGATTTTATTTTATTTTATTTTATTTTAATTTTTTTATTGTGAAAATACTATACAGAGGGGTTACAATTACATGGGCAAGATAATGAGTACATTTCTTATCAAGCATTGTAGCCTCCTCCTTTGTTTCCCCTTCCCATCCTTTCCCCCCCGCCCCCCACCCAGTCCTCCCCACCCCCCGACCAAAGTTGTAAAGTTCATTTTCCACATAACAACTTGTACTTCTCATTGTTGAAACGGGTCCACCTGTATCCCTATTTAAACGACTTGTTTTACCCCTTCCCCTCCACAAATTATACCAACATCAAATACAATGAAAGCACGTGTTATACTGTGGGGGAGGGACATACAAAGCAACAAATTATAACTGCATTAGAAACAATCGCATGAAAGAAAAAAAAACATTTGAATACATATCTTATTAAGTATGATCAACAAGTATGAAGAATATGATTTTTAAGAAGTTGACCATGAAGCTGGTTGTCAGTGGCTCATGCCTATAATCCTAGATACTCAGTAGATTGATACTTGAAGATCATGGTTCAAAGCTAGCTGGGGCAGAAAAGTCCATAAAACTCTTAAAACTCCAGTTAAACAAACTATGAAATGGAAGTAGAGGTGTGGCTCACGTGATAGAGCGCCATCTTGAGGGGAAAATGCTAAGCAAACTCAAGGCCTTGTATTGGCACTAAAAAAAAAAAAAAAGAAAAAAGAAAGAAAAGAAAAGAAAAAAAAGTTTACCATAATTGCAGGGGTGAAAGTACAGTTGATTAAACTTAAACTGTTCTAGATCTACTTGCCATGTCAAGATCTGGAAAGAGCTTGGACAGGCAGGATCAGTCATAGGCAAGAAATTTCTATCACACTCATAAGATTGAGTTCAGTGGTTGGTGTATGAGGTAGTATGTGATAATAGTTTGTAAGTGGGAATGGTATTGAGTTATCACTAACAGGAGTTTTTTTGGGGTATCAGAGATAGGAATTGAGTTCTGATACATTTCATGTCTCTGAATAAGCAGAGAACAACTTATTTTTGTTGTTATTGATACTAGACATTACCCAATAAATTTGCACTCCACAGCCTCGAGGATAGTAATAGTTTAAATCAATATGGCAATAACAGTTTTCATAGACAAACTGAGAATGTATGTAGTGGTTTAGCCAATGTTGTTAAAGTCTTGACTTAGAAATTTTGGTGCACCATGGAAGATGTTTGTCTCAGTAACTGACATCATTTAAAAACAAGAGAATATATAACCAAAAATAATGGGGATGGAGATTTATAAGAGATTTCACTTTCTGGGAATGATTAGATTAGATTAGATTAGATTCAGATTAGATTCAGCTGCAGCTTATTCAGAATGTAAGGTAGTCCTACAAAGATCTCAGATGCACAAATTCAACGGAAATGTTTTATTTTGGGGGTGGAGTTCCTTTCCTAGACGTATTTTTTCCTCTAAAATCAGTTCATAAGTTTCCCCAGGTACTAAAATTGGAAGGGAAACAGATTAGTTGTAACTGCTTGTTGGAGCAAAGTGTTACAATCATTGCCATCTACCATATATTAACATTTGCCTACATGTGAGAACTGTCCCGATCAGTAGAGCATGCACAAAATTCTAGAAGAAAAAGTAGGTGAAGATCTAAATGGTGAATACTAGTAAGAGGGATATATTCTTTATTTCAAAGTTATTTGTATTTATGGAAAAATATTTTTGTGGTTGTGCATGTTCCTGTGGCTGATAGCAGCTTTGTGACAGCAAAAAAAGTAGGACTTAAAAGGAAGATACCTGCTTGTTTATGATAGGACAAAAGAAGGTAGGGTAAAAGTCACATTCATTGGTTCCCTCTGTTCCTGTTTCTGGGCTGTAGGGTACTGTCTCAGGGGCATACCTTCTACAGCTGGAAGACATTCTAGGGGATGAAATGAAACCTCAGACAAGCTGGTTGTTGGTTTTATCCCTTGTTTGAAGCTCCATGACTGAGGAAGTGATCATCTCAGACCCATGCTTTCTTCGTTTTTAAGTGAAGTGAAAATATCTCCAGTGCTACTTTAGTGGAAACTCTTGTTCCAAATAGGGGAAGTTTTATAAAATTAGCATACTTCTGATTAAAAAGTGTCTACACGTGGAGCGCTGTGAGCCACATTGAGCCTGTTTAGAGGATTAGCTCATGTAATCCTCACTACCCAAGGTGTAATTAGTAGACCAAGGATAAGAGGTACTAAGACTTGGAGGACACAGGGCTACTAAGCTGGGAGTGGCTGGGATTTTGAATTGTGGGGTTAGGGATCTATAGCATTGTTGGGTTTTCTATGTTTTGACCACATCCAAAGTAAGGAATATGCTTCATATTATAAATCATTACAGACATGATAACATGACAAATATATATGTGTACATCCTACATATATATATATGTAATGGAAAAATTAAAACAAAATTTTATGTTTGTATTTGTATGATACATACCTATGTGTGTGCTTGCATACATGCTTAAAAGATACTCTTTTCTATGCCATTTTTGTGCCAGTACTGAAGTTTGAACTCTGGGCATCATCTTTGCTCAGCTGGAAATCTACTACTTGAACTAAAGTTTTTACTGATTACTTTTAAAGATAGAATCTTATAGTTTTTTTTTTCTGCCTGGGCTAGCCTTAAACTTCCATCCTCTGGTTCTCAGCCTCCTGCATAGCTAGGATTACAAGCATGAGCTACTAATACCTGGCTTGCCATTTCTTTGCTTTTTTTTCAGATTCTAATATATATTCAAACTTAAATAGAAAATGAAATAAGATATTTTATGACAATATGTAGAATTTATAATTTCTTATTACTTCATTGTGAAAAGTTGGCTACAATTATTTTTGTCCAAGTCATGTAGAGAGGGGTTACAGTTATATATATATATATATATATATATATATATATATATACATATAAGGTAATGAGTACATTTCTTGTCAAATTTGTTACCCCTTCCCTCAATTTTTTCCTAATTTCCTTTCCCCTAACCCCCCAAGTTGTACAGATCATTTCCAACATATTGTCTTGTGTATATCACTGTTGCATTGGTTCCCCTTTGTCCTTTGTCTCATCACTTTGTTATTTGCTAATTTTTTAAATGATACAATAACCTACTGAGTTGGTTTTATGTATTAATTTTGATGCCCAGTTTTTAGAGCACTGTTCTAAAGTTCATACATAAACTATTTTTGTTAAATGACTCCCTATTTTATAACACTCCTTTGTACACAGTAGGTATACAATAAATGCTTGTTGAATGCTATATGACCAGAGATGGGAATAATGAAATGTGTAGACTCTCCAAGATTCTTCTCTCTGTGTTCATCTCTGATGCTCATTCATTCTTTTGAACTGATAACAAAAAGCCCAGGCAGATAAATCCACTGCTGTCCTCAGCCTCCACCTGTGAGCCTGTGAGCCTCTGCTGAGTGAAAGCCAAGGCAGTTGTATTCTGTTGAATGGGGCCTGTGGAGGCAAGTCTCAGCTTTGCTATCTGTCTGTTAAGCCCATCGCTCCAGCTTCATAATTTTTGGTGACTAATTTTTGCAATCTCAAGGTGATAGTAGGAAAACTTAGTGTTGAGGCAGAGAACAGAGGCTGATATGGGATCCTTCTGTTAGATCCATCTCTAACACCTGTAGCTCCTGGATATAGACTATTCACAATCACCTGACTTAGGCAATGGAAAGCCTCCACAAAGAGAACACTGGATGCAAATCATTTACTTTCTCCTAGATTTTCTTTCAAGAGTATGCTTTTACTATAAACAAATCACCACAGAGTAAATTGGTATTAGTTATAATCAAGGCATGTTATTGATATGCTTGGGATAAGCAGGAAATTATATTGTGAATGGACAATTTTCTTCCTTCCTTCAGAGAAGGACTATTGTCTTGCTGAATGCTTTTGGGTTCAAGCTAAATGAAGTATCCCTATGGTTAATTACGTGTAGCTCCTCATAAATGGTTTAAATGAAAACCATTTTTTTCTCTCATGTCAGAAAAGTATAATATATGAGAATTTAGAATTAGTACTAGAATGTAGATAATATATTTGACATTATATTGTATGTGCCTCCAGAACTAGTCTAATGCCCTTAAATATCCCACTGTCAGAAAGCTGGACCAATCATCAAACAGTAATAATTGATATAAATCTAATCAATATATCTGGATCATTTCTATTCCCTGATAATAAATGTGTTGCACATTCTCCTTTTGCTGAGGATAACAAATCGGTTTGGTTTCTTTAATTACTGGTGGAGAAAACTGTGGTTATACCAATAAATGAGACAGCCTGTTAAATCATTTTAGCTCAATTTTAAACAATGTTAGCAGTATACCAAAATAGCCCTCCTTAAACTCACACCTGTACTCTACAGAAGCATAGGGTTCTTTATGGTTTTCTTTTCTGTTCATAGAGAAGCATATGTAGAACTGAAAAGCTTAAAAGGTCTTGAGGAACAGATGCTAATTGCAACATTGAATAAGCTTCCTTCAAGAATCTTTGCTGAGTGTTCTGAGTTAGCACGCCCAATCCTTTACCTGCAGAACCTGAAGATGGCAGAAGCTGCCCCAAAGGCCTTGTGAGCATCTGTAACACTTTCACTGTGCCTGATGTGAAGGGCTCAGGAGTGGCTGGTGCTTAGCACTCTGATCTTCATCAGTAAAAAGCACAGCTAAGACCCTTGTATTAGCTGGATATGTAGAGCATTGAGCATATGTCCTTAATTTACCAAATCATATGTGATTAGAGCTCATGTTCTTACAAATCTCAGGTTCTGTTCCACTTCAGTGGAATCAGCAGTTGATTGGTAATCTACCAAACATTGAATCATACTGAGAAAGTTCTCTTTATTATTATGTTAGAAAAGTAGTGCTTTTTAGGTTTTATAAGGTGAATTCTTTGAGAACTCCCCTTCTGGGCTGAGAACAGACACGGTGTCATTTCCTGTGTAATTATAGTGAAGGTGAGTTCCAGGCTCTAACAAAGGGAAGCATGCCAGGTCAGGTCAGTGCGGCCTGTGAACACTACAACTTTGGCGACATTGTTTGATTCAGAGACTAAGTGAAGACCCCCAGTGCCCTGTATGCACAACTTGCTTCGGTCAGGATGTTAAAATGTGCTGTCAGCTCCACAAGTCTCAGCATCTGGAGATGTCATTTGATGTTTCTCATTTCAAGGATTAGCACAAAACACCCCCCCCCAACATTGGGTAACCTATCTTAGAGCACTGTGGATGAGCTATAGAAAGCTTCACGCTGAGGGCTTCCTCTACCATTTTCTTGTTTGTATGGCAGTGCAGGTACACTCATGGACATAGGGTGATATGCAATATGTATGAGTGAATTTTGCACAGTAGCTCCATAGTCCAAGATCATGTGGTTCCTGCCCGGCTCTAGGTCTGTACCATTCCCAGGCTAGGACCCGGGTGGGACCTCAGTACTGTGACAAAGGATGCTCTGCTCTTGGAACATGGCCTACTTCCACAAGAATGATTTCCTTGATGAGAAGAATAGAATTAGGAGCGTAAGAGCATAGCAGAGGAACATTTTCAGATGAGCAGTACTTGATCGTTGTCCACTTCCATAGTGTGCTCTGGCAAATGTATCAATCAACACTTCATTGAAATAGAATTTGTGTACGATTCACTCACAGTACATAGCTCAGTGTGTTTTTTCCTAAAGTGTGTTCACAGGGTGTGAAAACATGATCACAATCAATTTTGCAAGTTTTGTGGCCCCAGAAGAAACTGTCTCCATTTAACAATCAATCCTCATTCTTGTTCCGTCCACTCTCTTCAAGCCTTTTGTAATTATTAGTCTACTTTTTATCGCTGTACCCTTTGTGGCAAGCATTTTATTTTGAAGTTGTATTGGGACTGCCTTGCACAGCAGTCTCCTGTCTTTGCCTCCTATGTCCTGTGTTGATTGTTTCCTCCCCACTCCATTTGTTCTTGTCCTACCCCACAGACTGCTTTGATTTTGCTGTAGGTCCTGCCTGCTACAGTGGGGAAGTCCTTCTCCTCATGCTTGGTCCCCTCTGCCTTAAGGACTGTCCCAGCCTGAACCCTGAAACCATAGCAATCAAAGGAGAGAGTGTGGGAAGGTTAGGGAACCCCACTGTGAGGACTGGGGTTGCTATGGTGACAGTTCTCAGTTCTTGTCACAGCTGCCCCTGGCTGTGCCTGGCCGCCATCATTTCGGCTCCTCTTGGTGCTTCTGCTTTCTGTTCCCCATGGCCTCTGTCATGTCCTGGCCGTTTTTGGTCTATTTCCTCCTAACTCGTTATCAATGGTTCCCCAAATAGCTTGCCGAACATTCAAAATCCCTGAATCTCTTACAAGCCATGGGCCCCCAGGGGAGAGATTGCAGAGCTACTCTGCCTGCTGGATGTGGCTTCCCCCACCTATGAAGCTTCCTCCACATCTCCAGGGGTGAGGAGGCCATCCTGAGCTATCTGGAAGGCTAAGGACTAGACTCAGCTTACCTCCTCCTTGCTTCCTAGCTTTGTCTCCTCTCCGTGATTCTTTCAGCTGCTGGGGACAGTAACCTTTCTTTCTTCATCCAATTCTCCCCAGCACAGGAGTTCAGGCCACTGACAGCACCTGCTCCTGAGCACTGTGCCTAACCTGCCCATCTCCTGAGGAGCTAGAGAATTTTATATAGTAGAACTTTGTCCTCTCTCCTTTGTCTCTCTCCTTTGTCCTCATTTTATTAGTGTATGTTAACTAATACATGCTAATATGTTGGCATATAGTAGTTAATGGTACATATATAACATTTATATATTATATATAATTCATGCATATGTTCATATTATATAATAAATACATAAGTACACAGATACTATGTATATACATTATACATACATCATATATGCACACGTATATACATGTATATACACATATACATGTATATGTATACATATATGTATATTGTACACAGTGTATATATCATATGTATATACGCAATTAATATACACATGTATTTGTTAGTATATACAAAGGGGTTTCATAGTGATGGTCACATATATACACTCATGGTCCCAATCAGACATCTCTTCTAGTATGCCTCTCATTCCTCTCCTTCATTTGGAACACTTCAATTTTTGAACACTTGCCACAGGTTTCATTGTTTATGTGTATATTTTCACACATGATCCAATGTCAAGCATACTTTTTTCATCTTCCTCCTTCTCTCTAGTATTCACACACAAAAGAACCTATTTTACTGTTTATTTTTCCTGTCATACACTTTGAAGGACTAAATTCTGCATCTGAGAGAGACCAGGTGATATTTGACTTTCTCAATCTGGCTTATTTCACACAAACTAATGATCTCCAGTTCTGTCCAGTGTCCTGTAAATGACAAAATTTGTCTTCCTTATTAATACATAAGGAGACTGAATACATATGAATACTGAATACATATACCACCTTTTCTTTATCCATTTATCAGTTTGGTGGGCATGTCAGCTTATTTCACCAGCTATTGTAAAGAGTGATGCATAAACATGGGTGTATAAGTATGTCAATTCTTCATATAAAAAATGTAGGAGTGGTATGCCAGGGCCACCTCACAATTAAATCTCTAGGTTTTATGGAATCTCCCTAGTAACTTCAAAATGGTTGCACTAATTTTTTCTTTCCACAGTGTGGAAGGATGTATGCCCCAAATCCTAGCAGTGTTTATTTTGTTTTCTTGATGATGGTCATTCTGACTGCAATCAGATGGAATCTCGGTAATATTTGATTTTTATTTCTTTTATAGATAACATTTCTTAATGTATTCTTAGCCATTTGTACTTCTGAAAACTTCAATTCATTTGACAATTTAGTCATTGGATTATTTATTCTTTTGGCATTTAATTTCTTGGGCTCTTTAGATACTGTGGATACTAATCCTTTATCTGATGGGTAACTGCCAAAGATTTTCTCCAGTTTCTGTAGGTTTTCTTTTGACTCTGAAGGATATTTTCTTTGTGGTGCAGAAAATTTTCTTGCAAGGAGGAAGTGTCAATTGTTCTGAAAACAGAAGAGGGCAGAACACAATACTCTCCTCAGATTTGTGGCTGACTGCAATCTTTCCTCCCTTCTCCCCTTTGTTAAAGGTCCTTCTTGTCCCCAAGTCCTCTCACTCAGCACTCTTGAAGTTTCTCATGGGCCACTTGATTCTCTTGGGTCTTTCTGATGGATAGGTCTCAGGATCACACACTAGTCAAGAATTTGTTCAAAATGAAGAGATTTGTGATTTTTTTTAATACAGACGTGAATTTTTTACTCAATTACATTCTAAAATAATTTATTACAATTAGACTGATAGATTTTTATAAGTTAGATTTCAAAAGTAGATCTTTAGAGATCTAAATCCAAAGAATAAAAAGTGGCATCTGCTCAAGCATTAATTCTTAGCATTCAGTGAACCCTTTTCTTCTTTAAAGTTCCCAATTTTATCAAAATCATACACACTTTGGGGGTCATATTTTTAATGTTTATTCAACATTTATTGCATGCTTACCTTCCTCTGTGTATATAAAGCACTATTTTTGTGGAAATGAAAGATCAATGGAACAGAAATCCCTCAAGAAGTTTATGATTCATTATAAAATATAAACAAATAATTTCAGGACCTGACAGGCACTATGAGGTTGCTAACACAGGGAGTAAGGTGTGCGGTATCTACTTTTGTCTCATTAGAGGAGAAGGCAATGCTGGGAATGACCTCAGAGAAGAAATATTTGAACTAATCTTTGCAGGTAAATTTTTAAGCTAGTCACACCTTCTGTTATTTGAGTTACTTTTCTGTAAGTCTATTTTCCAGTGCTTCTCTTGAGGTTCACATTTTCTATTGTTACTTTGTGTATACTGGTCCTGGAGCTTGAACTCAGTGTGAACTCCACTCCTGGAATTTTTTGGGGGGTAGTGGTAGTTAATAGAGATAAGAGTCGCATGGACTTTTTCTATGGGGTTGGCTTTGAAATGTGATCCTCACATCTCAGCCTCCTGAGCAGCTGGAATTACAGGCATGACCCAACATGCCCAGCTATTGGAACTAATTTTTTAAGTAAGTTTATATAACATATAATATGTGAAGTATAACACAAATGTACAAGTATGCATACTGTAAGATTTTATTGATATATGTATGAAGTATAGCATACATATACCAATATGCACAATGGAATACAGATCACCCAATAGTCACATCATGAGTGTACCTGTAAAAGGCACTTAGGAATGAAGCTGTAGCACTTGCCAGTCTCCTCAGTATCCTTGCTGGTCATTAGAAGACCCTGATAGATAACCACTTGCAGGGATTCTGGCTAAGTTGTACCTAGATTTAGACTTCCATATATGGAATCATGAATGATACACTCATTTGTGCTTGACTTCTCTCATTCAGTTTGGAACTGAGGAGACTCATCTCTGTGATGGTATGAGTTATGCTACCTTCCTTCCCATTGCTTTCCAGCATTCCATGTCACTTATTCACCACATCATTGTATTAGTGCTTGATACTTGAAACTATGTTCTCAATGGGGGTCACTGTGGACATGCTTCTGCCTCTGGTAAACATGTACATACATTTCTTCTATATAAATAACTAGAAGCACAGTTGCTGGGTCATCAAACTTGAATATGTCCAGCTTTAGTAGGGAACTAACTGCCCATTAGTCCTCCAAAATTGTCTTACCTCTTAATATGTTTGAAACTATGAAAAATTACTTATATGATAGAAGTTCAATTTTTTCTAGTCAATATTTGTGTAATGCAATAGCTATATTTTGATCATTGTTCTAGTTTTGAGACTGGAATGTCTCTCAAAAACCCATGCTTCAACTCTTTGTCTTCAGCTTTCTGTTTCTGGAAGGTAATGGCATGGAGAACATGCCTTTGAAGAAGAATATAGGACAGAGCTTCCTTCCTTCCTTTATTCTCTTCTTCCTTTTTTTAAAATAAGTTTTTTTATTGTGAAAATACTATACAGTGGGGTTACAATTACATGAGCAAGGTAATGAGTACATCTTTTATCAAGCATTGTTGCCTCCTCTTTTGTTTTTCCCCTACCATCCCTTCCCTCCCATCTCCACAACTATACTTCCCCCCTCCTCCCCCACCCCCACCCCCACCCTCACCTAAATTGTAAAGTTCATCTTGTACATCTCTTTTTTGCAATGGGTCCACCTGTATCCATATTTAAACAATTTGTTTTTTTCCCTTCCCCTCCCCAAATTATACCAACATCAAATACAGTGAAAACAAGGGTTATACCGTGGGGGAGGGACATACAAAGCAACAACAACAACAAAAAAAACCATGTAGTACCTTATAAATACGTTAGAAAGAATAGCAAGGAAGAAAAAACCACTTGTGTCCTTATCTTGGGGTTCATTTCACTTAACATCAACTTATCTGACCTTTTCTGCTTATCTCAAACTTATACTAGTTATTGCAAATAAGAGAAACCATGGGACCTATGTTTCTTTGGACTTGGCTTACTTCACTTAATAGAATTTTTTCCAAGGCTTTCCATTTCCTAACAAATGGGGCAATGTTATTCTTTCTGATGGAGGCATAGAATTCCATTGTGTATATATACCACATTTTCTTGACCCATTCATGGGGCATCTGGGTTGGTTCCATATCTTAGCTATGGGGCAATGTTATTCTTTCTGATGGAGGCATAGAATTCCATTGTGTATATATACCACATTTTCTTGACCCATTCATCTACTGAGGGGCATCTGGGTTGGTTCCATATCTTAGCTATGGTAAATAATGAGCCAATAAACATAGTTGTGCTGGTAGCTTTAGTATGGTCTTGTTTATGATCATTTGGGTAAATGCCTAAAAGTGGGATTGCTGGGTCATAGGGGAGCTCTATGTGGAGTCTTTTTTTATTTTAATTTTAATTTTTTGTGAACATTCTGTACAGAGGGGTTACAATTACATGGACAAGATAATGAGTACATTTCTTATCAAGCATTGCAGCCTCCTCCTTGGAGTCTTTTGAGGAAGCTTCATACTACTTTCCAAAGTGGTTGAACAAGTTTACACTCCCACCAACAATGCAGTAGGGTTCCCTTCTGTCCACATACCCTCCAGCATCTATTGTTATTAGAGTTCTTGATTATAGCCATTCTAACTGAGGTGAGGTGGTATTTCAATGTTGTTTTGATTTGCATTTCTTTTATGGCTAGGGAGATTGTGTCTATTGGCCATCCTCTTTTCCTTTTCAGAGAAGTTTCTCTTTAAGTCTTTAGCCCACTTATTTATTGGGCAGTTGTTTCTTTGAGGATTTGTTGTTGGGGGATTTAATTTTTTGAGGTCCAAGTATATTTTAGATATGAGACCCTTGTCCGTTGTATGGCTACCTTTTTTCATTCTTTTTTTTCTTTCTTTTCTTTCTTCCTTCCTTTGTTTTTTCTGTGCTGGTACCAAGGTTTGAACTCAAGGCCTATGCTCTTCCATGGCTTTCTTGTTCATATCTGCCACTTCAGCTTTTTTTAATTGCTGGTTTATTGGAGACAGAATCTCTCAGACTTTTTTTTCCTGATCTGCCTTTGAACCACAATTCCTATATCTCACTGCTGAGCAGCTAGGGTTACAGTTATGAGCCGCTGGTGACTGCCAGTGGCTCTATGTGCCCCAAAGCAGTGGTGCCAACTGATCATTGACTGAACCCTCCAAATATGTAAGCCAGAGCAAACATTTCTTCTTTATAAGCTGATTATCTTTTTAAATTTGTTACAATAATAGAGCTGACTAGTACAGTTGTTTTTGGAAGCTCAGGAGTGATTACTTGGAGGAAATGGTAAGAAAACATTAGTTGTTTTTAAGCTAAAAAGGGTGATAGAGGACATGCAGAGTACTTGGAGATATTTGACCCACACATTGTAGTAATATACCTGTAACTGCACAGGAGAAGTCAGGGCAGGACTGGCTCTGACTTCCTTATCTTTATGATGTGTGTTCTCTTCATTGTCCTTAAGCAATGAAGGAACTTATAGATGGATAAAAGCATTGTGGAGTTGTTGATACTCCTGAATGCAACAGCAAGTCCCCCAATGCAGTACTTTTATGGAGTACCTTTTGATTCTTCTCAGAAATTTTTTCTTTTTTTCTTTCTTTCCTTCCTTCCTTCCTTTCTTTCTTTCTTTCTTCCTTCCTTCTTTCTTTCTTTCTCTCTCTCTCCCTTCTTTCCCTCCTTCCCTTCTTTCCCTTCCTCCCTCCCTTGCTTTCTTCCTTCCTTCCTTCCTTCCTTCCTTCCTTCCTTCCTTCCAATTCCTACTCCTCCTCTCATCTCCTCTGCTCCTCTCCTCTTTTTCTCCTCCCCTCCCCTCCTCTCCTCTGCTCTCCTTTCCTCTCCTCTCTTCTCTTCTTTCCTTTTCTTGGTCCTGGAGCTTAAACTGAGGACCTGGGTGCTCTACTACTTGAGCCAAAGCTCTACTTCCAGCTTTTTTGGTTGTTAGAAATCAGGGTCTCACGGACTTTCCAGCCTGGGCTGGCTTCAAACTGCAATCCTCAGATCTCAGCCTCCTGAGTAGCTAAGATTATAAAAGTATGAGCCACTAGTGTCCATCTCAGGATATCATCATTAAACAATTATGTATACTGAATAGGCCTTATTTATTTATTTATTTTTCTTTCCCCTTATCCCTAATTCAAGTCCTTGGCACTTGGAGACCGAATTATTGTGAGAACTTTGAAGCTGATTTTCTCAGACATATCTTCCATCTTCCTTACTGTATCTTAGCATGTTACTGATCAGGTTAGACTTATAAAACAGCACATTCAGTGGCATATGCTCTGCTCAGTTTTCTTCATTTAGTTACACACTCAAGGCTCTAAGAGGCCATGGACTGCCAATGAATGGAGATCAGATAATGGCCTTGGTATGGAAAGTAACAAGTAGAACTCTTCAGGTCTACAGACAACAATGCTTTCTTCTGTTTTCCTTGAAACTCAGACATTTCTTGTTCTAGATAACATTTTAACATTTTTAAAGGGTTCATTAAAAATTCACTTCCCACTGAGTTCTATGATAAGTAAAGCAACAATACAAATTCCCCAAGAATAACTGAAACTCAAGAAATCCCCATTTAGAGTCAACTTCACCTCTTCAGCTTAGACAATTGGTTCACTGATGGAGTTTGTCTGGCAATGTTATTTTATTCATTTGTTTTAGAGTTTTAGTCAGTCTTTTTCTGGTGATAATATTTTATTATATTCATTTTTTCAGTTTTCTGAGTCAAGAGTCTTGCTAGGTAGCCCAGGCTGGCCTCAAATTCTTGATGCTCAACCAACCAAGTAAGAGCTGAGATTGCAGTCATGTACCACCATACTTGGTGGTTCTAGTGATTTTTAGATATTTAAAGTTTTCAAAAGAATTGGGAAATCCAATTTTTTCTTTATAATCTCCTGAAAATTTAATTTTATGGTCTAATTCATTTTTTTTCTGCAGATTAAGTTTTTTTTTAAATTTTATTTGAGAACATACTGTACAGAGGGGTTACAATTACATAGGCAAGATAATGCATACATTTCTTACCAAGCATTGCAGCCTCCTCCTTTGTTTACCCTTCACCTCCCTTCCCAGCCTCCCCCCTCCCCCCCACCCAATCATACCCCCCTCCCCCCCCACACACCGACATTGTAAAGCTGGTTTTGACATGACATTTTGTACTTCTCATTGTTGCAACAGGTGGTCTAATTCATTTTTTAAAAAAGAAAACTCAAAGTCAATGATAGAATAGGGACACAAGCATTTTTTTTCTTGCTTGCTATCGTTTCTATTTATAATGTACCATGTGATTTTTTTTTTTTTTGTTGCTTTGTATGTCCCTCCCCCATGGTATAACCCCTGTTTTCACTGTATTTGATTTTGGTCTAATTTGGGGAGGGGAAAGGAAAAAATGTTTAAATAGGGATACAGGTTGACCCATTGTAACAATGAGATGTACAAGACACTATGTTGAAAACCAAACTTTACAATTTAGGCGGGGTTGGGGGGGGTGAGGGAATGTAGTTGTGGAGGTGGGAGGGAAAGGATGGTAGGGGAAAAACAAAGGCGCAGGCAACAATGCTTGATAGGAAATGTACTCATTACCTTGCTCATGTAACTGTAACCCCTCTGTACAGTATTTTCACAATAAAAATATATTTTAAAAAAGAGTAGAAAAGAAATTCCTCAAACAAGGCCTCAAGCCACTTGCTTTGGGGTTCTGCCCTTCCCCAAGTATGTTAAATGTGATTACATCATCACATCTGTTTTAACTTTTAAAAGCTGGGCCACCTTCCCTGCTAATATTATTTCCAACTCTCAGTTGCACACGTCTCATTTAGGCAACCTGGCCCCACCCATTCCTATGGTTCTCCCTTGTTTATTTTAACATTTAAATTATTTTCTGCTGGCATCTGCCCTCTCGTCTCCTGAATGCTACCAACATTTTTCACTTTGTCCACAAAGCCAAGCTTCACACTTCAGGATGTATGATATTTTCCTTCTCTAATAGAATGTATCTAAACTTGGTATACTTTAAAAAAAATCACTAATGGCACTGTCAGCATTTAACATTTTTAGAAACATATCCCCAAGAGGATTATACACACTCATGTTTCAGACACATTCTATAGCTCCTTGTTCCCAGCAGCAATATTTGATAAATTCTGGGCATTGTGGAAGTAGTTCAATAGCTCTTTGGATGAGAATTTATGTGAATTGTGAAATGGCTCCTATAGCTCATCAAACAAGTCAAAATATTTTAAGCAACTATTCGGTTAGTTACAGTGCATCCATAATTAAACTAAAGATGTTTTATTTTCTGTATGTAAGAACCTGAAACATTTAAATCATCTCAAAATTGAAACTGACTTCATTCATTAATTATGTGTATGCTCATGAAGTAGATTTCCCTTGTGAAGTCCTTAAGAATAAGAGTGATCTGTCTCTACATTTCCATGACATAAATTTTGTGTGCACTAGATGAAGCATGAGTATATATCACTAGGCAATTCACTCAAGTCTCATAAAGAGATTTGAATGTTTTCATCATTAGAAGCAGATATATTTGTGAAACAAAGTACTTTTCATTTAGTTTTGGAAAAAAATAGGTTATCCGGACAGTGCTATTTGGGGTGCGTCTTCATCTATTGGATGAGCTGGGAAGAAAAGCTGATGTTTTGGAAATGTGAACTATGATATGATATGATATTGTAATGCGAGTTGTTAAAGAGTAGGAAATATGATCTAAGTTGACACTGTTTTAATTACAATTTTCATGCTTTGCAACACCATTTGAGTACTAGTATACAGAAGAATCCTTATCTACTCCAAAGATTGAAATCCAAAAGAAGAAGAAGCAGCAGAGAAAGAAGAAGGAGGAGGAGGAGGAAAAGGAGGAGGGGGGGGGAGGGGGAGGGGGAGGAGGGGGAAGGGGAGGAGGAGGGGGAGGGGGAGGGGGAGGGGGAGGGGGAGGGGGAGGGGGAGGAGGCGGAGGCGGAGGCGGAGGCGGAGGCGGAGGCGGCGGCAAGACTTCCAAGGACCCCTAGCCAACCATAGCCATGAGCTTAGCAGAGAATTGTTACAGAAGGGGACACTTGAAATTGGAGATGAAAAATGAGAGCCTCTTGTTTGCAAAAAAGAGATTTCCTATGAGAGTGATAGATAAAAGCATGTAATAATTACAGTGGAGTTCCAATTAGCTTGTACATGACAGATATCGTTGTGTTATAAAGTACCACACTTTTGCTTGTGTGTGTGTGTGTGTGTGTGTGTGTGTGCACGCATGCACATGCCAATTCTGGGGCTCGAGCTCTTGTTTGCCTTTTTCACTCATGACTGATGCTCTGTTACTGAAGCCACAGCTCTACTTCCATCTGGTTAAATAGTCTCTCAGATTGATCTGCCTGCTTGCCTGCCTGCCTAACTGAGGTGACTGAACAGTGATCCATAGATCTCAGCCTTCTAAGTAGTTAGGATTAGAGAGTTGAGCCACTAGGACCCAGAAAAATGCCACATTTCTTAGAATAGAGCTTTCCATTAAAAAAAAAAAAAACTCTTTGCATTGTTGGGAATGTTCTAGATCTATGCTGCCCAACCTGTATTTATGTATTTATTCACACACTTGAAATGTGGCACATGTTGTAACTGTGACTAAGGTGGGGTTTTTTCATTTTATTTAACATAAATATCCACAAGTAGCTGGTGACCCACTGTGTTGGGAAGCATGATGCTGGAAAAAAATTACATCTTTCATGTCTTACAAAGGGGCGCAAAATAACTCTTGCTATTCTGTCTAGGTGAAGGGCCCAGATATGTTTAGTGAGGATATGAACTTCTGAATTTCAAGGTGAGATAGCTTTAAGAAGAGATGGAGCAGTGAGAATACTGGGAAGGCCTGGCAATGAGCCAGGAAGAGAGGCCAGCTCTTCCCTGCCCCACCTTCCCCTTTCCCAAGCCTGCGCCCCTCCTCCTGCCCCTCCTGCCTCTGTCTGGCTGCCTCCTGGGAGAAGCTCATAGCAATACAAATTGTGAAGTACAGATAAGTCCACTGAGGGAGGAATCATGTGATAGCTACAGCATGGAAATGCTGGGTTTGAAAAGAACTTGGGCACTTCAAGAGTAATATGATTGTATAGGCTCAAGTATTAGACATATTCGTACTAGTTATTAAAAGTCTTTAAAGTCAAGCATGAGTTTCTCCATGTGTGAGCTCAGTAACTGTGTGAATCAGGTGAGAAAATCAGACTTTAATTAACATCTGCTTTGATTTAAACAAAATCAGTCAGTGAGCCTAAGCAGAAATTAAAATTCCATGCCAACAACTTGGAAGTTTGTGGCAGTATATTTCTCAGAGTTTGGTTTGGTCATCTAATATGTCTTTAGCAAGGAATGAGTTTTCCTCCTAATGATTTCCTTTTTCTTTTTCTTTTTATCTTTAAGTAGTTTCACAAAGGAGTTGCTATTTAACAAGGCAGTTTATGATACAGTATATCTTGATCAATGTCACTCCATTCAAAATTCTAATACTAACTCCGTGGGGTTTAATGGAGGTACAAATAAACCCACATCTAGTCATGACTTAACTAGAAGTCTTTGTCTAGAAACTAGTTCATATTTGAGTGCCAGGCAGTATAGTTTGAAACCTAGTCTCCACCCTCACCCGTGTCTGTAAGGGCTTCATTTCTTGCTTATCTTACCCAGATCTCATAGTTATCTACTGAGTCCTCTAACGAATCATTGCTTTCACTTCCATTAGCTCTGCCTTTCATTTGAGCTTCCTTTCTCTTGATGAGAGTGAGAGATGAGACACCTTAAGATGAGATGACTCAACAATGAAAAGAGGAAATGAAAATGCAAGGAAGCTGTAGTAGGGCACAGAAGCAGAGAAATGGTACTTTTAATTTTTGTCCTGTACTGGGGTTAAACTCAGAACCTCAACCTCTGACTTGACTTGCTTGCTTGGCTGGCACTCTACCACATGAACCATACCTTTAGCCTGTCCTTTTGATAGTTAATTGAAGATAAGAGTTGCACAGACTTTTCTGCCTATGATAGCATTGAACTGAGATCTGGATATCAGCCTCCTGAATAGTTAGGTTTACAGATGTGAGCCACTAGTGTCTTGCTGAAATGCTGCACACATGAGTTAAGAGTGGAAAAGAACAGAAAGAAAGGAATGGATATAGATGGAGTGGTCTCAAACCTTTCAATTTGGGAAAATGCCTACATTTAGACATTACATAATTCTCATCTGGACATCTCACCTTCTCTATTTGATCACAAATAGGGTAATGGTTCTCAGGATGTTCATAAACTTGGAAGAGTATTTCAGAATGTGCCACAAACTCTGCTCTTTGGAGTATTTATAGCTGTCTGAACCCACAGCAGCCAGCAGGCAGGAACTTAGAAGGGAGCTAGTGCTTGTATTTGAGCTAGGTCTCTGCTTCTTATTTCAGAGACAGTTGTCTCCTTAAGGTGTAAATTCCTGAGTACCTTTCTTAGCTGCATGTGGTGCTGGGTCTGAGGAGATTTGACTATTAAAACCTTTCCTATTTGACTATTAAAACCTTGTTATTTATTTTGGAAATGCCAGTTGTCCAGAGATGTACTACAGTACCTTAGGAAGAATGTGATTTCAACCTCATAGAGATCCAAAGACTGGCTATTCTACCCTTGGATTATATTCCTGCACAAGTCCCACAGCCTTAGAATTTTGATCTTTTATATAAAGAATAACAGTGCCTCGATTATGCCTTATAGCTCCCAGGTGATATACATTCATTTCATAGGCTACTTAGTCAATTTCTATTGGTCTTTATAACCAAGTTTTGAAATTAATCTGAATAATAGTTGAAGCACTGAACATTGCTGAGTGAGTACATCTGCATTACTCTGCCATTTCTCTTCTTGTTTTCATTCCTTTTACATTCAAATCTGTGCTTATAAGTAAAACATAGCAGATTTCTTGCAAGTTGATGCTGGTATGTTTTAGTATATTGTAGGGATTGCTGAAGAAGGAAGTAGAAGGGAGAAAGGTCTTCATAGAAGGTTGCATTTAGTTATTCCAGACTATATAAAGGAGGGGGTAACAATGCCCAAGAAGAAATGTACTCATTACCTTACTGATGAAACTGTAAACTCTCGATACAACATCTTTATTAAAACAAAAATTTTAAAAAAGAAAAATTATGGAGTGATCTTGGAAGAGCTCACTCATATTTAGCAAGTTATGTATATTAACTTCTCTCATATTTTCACCCCACCAAGCCAGTAATCTTGTAACCTTGCCACACCACAATGCCTACTGTAGCTGTGCATCCCTGTGATCAGCCTGTGGTCTGCCCAGAATAACTCTCTCCTTTTCTCTTTATCTGCTTAACCTTCTTACCCTGGAAAACTCAATTAATATATGTCCAAACTAATATATCTATACATATACAGTTATGTCCAAACTAATATATGTGTGTGTCCAGGTATGTCCAAACTAGAATATATATATATAATACACACACACATACCACAAACAGCCCTGTGGTGTGTGTGTGTGTGTGTGTGTGTGTGTGCGTGTGTGTGTGTGTGTGTGTGCTGGTATGGGGGTTTGAATTCAGGACCTCTTGCTCTCTTTGCTCAAGGCTAGCACTCTACCACTTAAGCCATACCTTCACTTTTGACTTTTTGCTAGTTAATTGGAGATAAGAGTCTTACGAACTATTCTGCCAGGGCTGGGTTCTAATTGTAATCCACAGAACTCAGTCTCCTGAGTAGTTAGGATTACAGATGTGAACCACCAATACCTGGCTTATGATTATTTTTTTCTTCTGGCTTTTCAAAACCCTTTGCATGTTTCATAAAATGTTATTTTATGTCATAGTTACTGTGTATATTTATATTTCAGTAAAGTATGAATCTCATGAAGAGACAGTGGTATCATCCTCACAGTAGTCTACACAATGTTGAGTGCTGGTGTTGGGAAGGAAGAAGGAATGGATGAGCAAATGGAGATTGGGTGAATGTGTTTGTCTACATTTACACTCCTTCCCTCCTCAGAGCTTTTCTTTTCTTTTTTTATAATTAATAAGTTTTTTAATTGTGAAAATACCACCGTACCAAAGGGTTACAATTACATGGGCAAGTAATAAGTACATTTCTTATCAAGCATTGTTGCCTCCTCCTTTCCCCTTACCATCCCTGCCCTCCCATCCCTTCTCCGCCCTCCCCCCCTCCCCCGTGTCAAAGTTGTAAAGTTTGTTTTGTACATCTCATTGTTGCAATAGGTCCACCTGTATCCCTATTAAAACAATTTGTTTTTTCCCTTCCCCTCCACAAATTACACCAACATCAAATACAGTGAAAACAGGGGTTATACCATGGGGGAGGGACATACAAAGCAACAAAGAAATCATCTTAAAAGGCCTTTGGCTTTGTGCTCGGCTTGAACACTAGGATTTCCTGTACCTAGTGAGCGAGTGTAGTCTTGAGCTCTGTGGGATTACTGCAGTGGCATTACAGCTCAGGATGGCCTAGAGCAACCCCCACAGCTGGGCTCCCTCCTCTCCAGGAGAGGGCCCTCCCTCCATGTCCTTTGCTTCTTACATGGAATTCCTGACAAAAGTTAGGTGCCTTGGAAGTCCTTTCACATGTCTGCACACAGTCCAAACTCAGAGCTGACTGCTGGATACCAAGAAGTCAGGGGCCTTTAGAAACTCAAGAAAGGCCGGGTGCCTGTGGCTCATGCCTGTAATCCTAGCAACCTGGGAGGCTGAGATCTGAGGAGCGCAGCTCAAAGCCAGCCTGGGCAAGAAAGTCTGTGAGACTTGCATCCAACTAACCACAAAAAAGCTGGAAGCAGAGCTGTGGCTCAAGTGGTAGAGCAACAGCCTTGAGTTTAAAAAAAATCTCAGGAATAGGCCTATCCACTAAGTTTAAATCCCAGAACCAGCACCAAAGGAAAAATAAAAGGAGGAAGAGGTGCAGAAGTCCAGTAAATTTTTAAGTTGGCTCCCAAAAGTGCTGGGGATATAGTTCAGTGGTACAGCTTTTGCCTACTGGTTCCATCCCTAGCACTTCAAGAAAATGACTTTCTCTGAGTCTGGGAGTGTAACAACTCAGTAGTAGAGTGCTTACCCAACATGGGTGAGCCCTAGGCACTGTGCCAGCATCCCCTAAAAGAAATGTGACCTCTCTCCGAAATAAACCCATTTCCAGGTTCCCACAGTTCTGATAGGTGCAGAGAAGCCATGGAACCTGGCACCCCTCTCGCGCCACTGGCTCCATAAATCTCTTCTCCATGTCCTTTGTGATAATACCTTTTATAATGAAACAACAATTTCCCTGAAAAAAAGAGCTTGGAAATAAATCTCTGATTATGGTAATTACTAAACTTTCACTCAATATTTGAAGAAGGCTTAGGCGTATTTTAAGTATTGGTGTATTTTCTCAGTGCAAGTGTCTTTTGTTTATCTTCTCGCAAATCTTATCCAAGGTCATCTCCCAAAGGGTAAAACTATATGAGAAGTATGTTACTATTTAAAGAGCAAGAATATTCTACTGTCTTATGTGTAGAATTTATACCTCCATTATTGGCTTCAGTAGATATCACAATACATTTTCTAGCCTTATCTGATCTAATATCCTATGGGAAAAAAGAAAGATATAAAAGAAGCTAAGCATGAGAGGAAACAGCAGAACTATAAGTGAATTTCTATCATCAACTTCATCTGAAGCAAGAGACATGTTGTCAGTCACACTGCAAACTTGTCTCTCCACATTTTCTCAGACATGACTTGATTGTAAAACAATCAGTGAATAAGCCACATAGAAAAATCCAGGTATTACATAACATTCTTAGCACTTATGTCTAGCTAAGTGACAAAAACTAGATCATTATTTATTAGTATGCCTTTAAGAAACATTCAGATATTGCCTTTCCTAACTTTAAAGCATTTCATATATATATATATATAAGAAATGCTTGAAAGTATATATATATATAACTATATATATATATATATATATATATATATATATATATATATATATATGGAAGGTAGGAAAAGTTTCAATCACCCTATAGCCTTTATTCACTAGTGAATATTTTTGTGCATCCTTGCTGAAATAAAAGCATCATTCTACTGGGAATTCTGCATCCTATTATCCTGATCTAATGGTTCCTGACAAGCATTTGCTCATGTCAGTTATAAAATGGTTCTCAGAAACATGATTTTAATCCTTTATTAATTCTGCAATGAGCAAATTTGTTGTGACTTATTTAACTGTGTTTAATAACCCCCTCGATTTTTTTAAACTGACAAAACACAATTAAGAATTTTATGAATAATTGTTTCTAGATATCTTCATTTATTTTAACTAAATTACTAGTACTGTAATTGCCTAGTCAAAATGTGAAGATTTTTAAGGGTCCTGAGAGGGAAAGGCAAATTGTCCATCTTATCTCCTATGCCTTCTAATAATAGCAAAATATACTTAAATGAAAACAATCCCTACTCTTGGCTATTAAAATAATAATCTTAAAATTAATCTTGGCTGGAAAATTTCCAAGAGAGAATATTAAGAGAATAGTGTTTTTTTTTTAACATGAACTATATGCATAAAAGAGGGCTCTAGCTTGCAGATTAAGTGAAGGCCAGTGAGACAGCAGCTTTTTGATTAGTTTTGTTATCTTTGTATTCTCTCCGCTGTTTAAAGATAGATAGAAGATATCATATGCTTTTTAGGGGACTTTCCAGAAAGGTTAAAGGTCTGACTTGAAATGTAGGAAGATGTTCATTTCCTTTGCAGAAAGATGTGACAGGATAGATAGATAGATAGATAGATAGATAGATAGATAGATAGATAGCCAGTCCTCAGGTTTAAACTCAGGCCTGCCCTCTATCACTTTTTTTTTCTTTTTGGGTCCAGTTGTGGGGCCTGAACTCTGGGCCTGGGCACTGTCCCTCAGCTCTTCAGCTCAAGGCTAGCGCTCTACCACTTGAGCCACAACGCCACTTCCGGCTTTTTTCTTTTTGCTTAGGTGGTGCTGAGGAATCGAACCCAGGGCCTCGAGCATGCAAGGGAAGCGCTCTACCACTGAGCCACCTTCCCAGCCCCCCTCTATCACTTTTGCCAGTGCTCCATTTCCAGCTTTTTTGGTAGTTAGTTGTAGATCAGAGGCTCATAGACATTCTTGTCCCAACTAGTGGTAGACTATAGCACTCAGATATCAGCCTCCTAAGTAACCGGAATTACAAGCATGAGGCACTAATGCCCAGCCATAATCTTTTTAATGATGTAAAAATTAACAAAATAATCAACAGGCTATACAAACTCTATTTTGTCTTAAAAAGAATAAATATATGATGAGTTATTAGATTCCTAGATTCTGAGTTTTTACAAAGGAATACTTTTTAATTGACTTTGTTCAACTTTCATACAATTTAAATTATACATACATATATATAATCTAGTAATAGTTTTCATCCAAACAAAAAAAGAAACAAAATTCTTAATACTGATGATATATGAAGATGAAAACACCAAGATAGTTGACTGAAAACTGGATACACTGATTTGATTTTTTTGTCAGTTCAGTATTTGGATAACAGGAGATCATCTAATATTGTGGACTGAGACACTGGGATCCACTTGCAGGTCACCTCTGCACTAGATTTGACTCCAGGCAAATCATTTCATAGTCACAGCCTCAATGACTCAGCCTTGAAGTGTCAGCATGGAATCATGCAATCAAACAGTAGGCTCACTTGAAGCTGAAGTTTTGTACTTTGTAAGCATGAATTCAAAGCTTTGGGATTGAAATAGTAGAAGAGCTAGAGGCCTATAAAGCCTAATTTGGAGAATGCTATTTAACCAGTATTATTCTGAGGCATCCTTGAGAGAGGACCAAATTCATGCTGGATTTACCTTCATAATGCTTGCATTTGTTACCACATAAATTGTAGAAAATTGGCCTTTGCAAAGGGCCATTTTTCCCAGTTATAAAATGGAATAAATTATTTGAGTTGATTCACTTTATAAGCAATTTGTGGTTCAAGTGTGTTATAGGAAATCTTTTTCTATATAAAACATCGAAGGATTCACACTTTCAGCGTTTTTACTTTCTAGTGTTTTTCTGAAGGAAAAAGGTAAGAAAGAGCTAGTCATTTCTCAAACACTGGCCCTTTAACAGGAGAAAATATTCAAAGCCCATTGGAAGAGCATACACATTTGCACTTCGGGAAGCAGTTAGCAGTGCTATTTCCAGAAGTGTTGTCCTCACAGGTATGTCTCCACTACAGCGGTAAAAGGAAAACCTGTGGGTTCTGGGTGAATCACTGTTAGCTAATACTTGACTGTACGTCACATAGCCAGGCCGCATGCCATGGAAGTTCTGATGGAAAGAAAAAAATGCTTGGATTAAGAACAGTTACATCATGTTCAGAAAGGCTGATTTGGATGCCAAATCTCAGCTAGGCCTAGGTGTAAAATCCATTTGACCATGAGACAGAGGTGGAACATTTCCTCTGTTACTAATGGATAGTTTCAGGGTTTTCTTGGTTCTATGCAAATCCACTTAGGAAAAGACAAATCAGGAATCTGAACTCATGGAGATACTAGACATACAGACAAATCAAAGATATTGAGAAATCAGTAGAGCATGTTGGTTTAGAAGGTGCTTTTCCTATGTGTGTCAGTACTGGGGCTTGAAGTCAGGTCCTGGGCATTGTCCCTTATTTTTTGTTTTTGCTCAAGGCTGGTACTATACCACTTGAGTAACACCTCCACTTCCAGGTCTTTTGCTGGTTCATTGGAGATAAGAGGCTCATGAACTTTTCTTTCCAGGATGGCTTTAAACTGTAATCCTCAGATCTTAGCTTCTTGAGTACTAGGATTACAGGCATAAGCTACCTGTACGCTACTACAGTATACTTTTGATAGGAGTCTATTCTCAGAAAAGGTAAGCATATTTCCTTTAGTCTTCCAACACAGTCTGTGGACATTTCTTCATCTCTAGGCTGAAAGCATATTGCCCATTATTTCATTTGTGTTTCTTAATTACAGGAAAAAAGATTGAAATTATATTTACATATACATAAAAAGCTTTAGTATTTTAACATACTCTTTTTTCCATATATATTTTTATTGTAAAAATACTGTACAGAGGGGTTACAGTTTTATGAGTAGGGTAATGAGTACATTGTTACCTCCTCCTTTGTTTTTCCCCTACCATCCCTTCCTTCCCCACCTCCCCAACTCCTCCCTCCCCCCCAAATTAAAGTTTGTTTTTCAACATAGTGTCTTGTACAGCTCATTGTTACAATAGGTCAACCTGTATCTTTACTTAAGCATTTTGTTATATCCCTTCCCCTCTCCAAATTATAAAAATGTATATACAAGATGCAGAACACTGGAATCAGACACAGTGAAAACAGGGGTTATACCATAGGGGAAGAACATACAAAAGAAAGGAAAGAATCACATAGTGCATTATAAGAACATTAAAAACAATAGCAGGAAAGAAAAAAACCACTTGTGTCCCTATCTTGGTATTCATTTTCTTAACATCATCTTCTATGGTCATATGTACATAGATTTTTACCTTTTTTGCTTGTCCTAGACATGTACTAGTTATTGCAAATAAGGGAAACCATGGGACCTATGTTTCTTTGGGCCTGGCTTACTTCACTTAGTATAATTTTTTCCAAGTCTTTCCATTTTCTAACAAATGGGGCAGTGTTATTCTTTCTGATGGAGGCATAGAATTCCATTGTGCATATATACCACATTTTCTTGATCCATTCATCTACTGAGGGGCATTTGGGTTGGTTCCATATCTTAGCTATGGTGAATAATGCTGCAGTAAATGGGGTTGTGCTGGTAGCTTTGGTATGACCTTGTTTGTGATCATTTGGGTAAATACCCAAAAATGGGATTGCTGGGTCATAGGGGAGCTCTATGTGGAGTCTTTTGAGGAACCTCCATACTGCTTTCCAAAGTGGCTGAACAAGTTAACACTCCCACCAACAATGCACTAGGGTTCCCTTTTGGCCACATCCCCTCCAGCATCTTATCTTATCATATTCTTGAGTTTATAAGTTTAGAGCAGCAAGTATTTGAAGAAATGTTTTCATCATGATAGCTTAAAATCTTAATAATACCATTTTAATATAAATATGACCATTTAAATAGGTTTTGAATCTTTATCAAATTTTGCTAAAAACTATTTCAAAAAGCTCATGTTATTTTGGTACTGTTTTATATGCATAAAGCCCAGGTAAAATTTCAATGTATTGAGAACTTTTCTCCCTCCCTCTCTCCCCCCTTTCTCCCCCTCCCTCCCTCCTTCCTTCCTTCCTTCCTTCCTTCCTTCCTTCCTTCCTTCCTTCCTTCCTTCCTTCCTTCCTTCCTTCCCTTTTTTCTGTGCCAGTACTGAGGCTTGAATTCAGAGCATCTTGAAATGTTGATTGATGGGCTTTCTTGCTCACAGCTGGCAAATACCACTCCAGCCACATATGCAGCCTAGCTTTTTGCTGGTTATTTTGGAGACAGTCTCAAAGACTTTTCTGCTCAAGCAGGCTTCCAACCACAGTCCTTCAGATCTCAGCTTCCTGAGTAGCTAGAATTATTGTCATGAACCAGTGCCCCTAACTTGAATTTTTTCTATTTCTGTTTAAATTCTAGAAATCAAATATCCCTGAGAAAAAGTGACTTAATACAAGTCACATCAGATTCCAGTAAGATGTATGCAGTGTTGGTTGAAAATAAAACCTGCTCTCCTTTGCCTGATCTTGCGCTTCAGACTGCACAGACTGAATCACATATTTATGGTCCTGGGCAAATCTTCTGAAGATGCTCTCAGGGGAGATGCATTGGAGCCAAAGCCCTGTTCATCAGGACACTGCTTTATAGCGATAAGAAACCCACTCCCATCATTGCACATTAGCAGCTACAAATAACCTCAATTCACTTAAAATGCTTTAAAATGGAACATGTCTATAATTAATTAAAAGGCAGCTTATTTATTGAGAAGAGAAATAGGTCAATTAAATAGAGATTTGGGAGAAAGTATTGATTGAGAAGGATCACACTACAATTTATATCCACACAGCCCAGAAAGTGTCACTGTCATATAATGTGGGAACTAAACAACAGAACTTTCATGTAAACATGGCAGAATGGGCTCAGCATCTTTCCAGAAGTTCAGAATGCTCTGTTTTCTTTCTCATGCAGACAGATCACTTTTTTTCTTCACTCTTCTGCAGATTAGAAATTGATTCTTTAGATAAATTGATTTCATTCCGGTTGACCTGGGTCAACAGGTCCAAAGAGTAGGGTTTGAAACAGGAGACCAAAAGCAGACATGAAATATAAAATTGCATACTGATTTGGTGAACCCTATCCATTCATCTGACTACTGTTCCCAGAATGTCTGCTGTCACCTCTGTACTACTCAGTCTTCCCTCTTGGAGAAGGCAACCTCAGAGAAAATGGAATCACACATGTAAACACACAGCTAAAAGACAGAGAGTAGAAGACCATTACCTAATATGAAAACCTGACCTCCAGCAATATAAAAAAGAAGAGAGTTCTTAGGGGAAATATAATATGGCTCTACAAGAAAACAATTGCAATAGTATATATTTTACAAAATATAAAATATTAGATACTGTACTAAAATAAAGAATTCTTGAGAATTCAAAATTAATATGTAGAACAAAAAAAAACCCTTAAGGTTTTGAAGAAGTTTGTGAACTTCCTGAGAAGTAGAATGAAAAGTATTAAGAGAAAAAAAGATACGAATCTTAGATAAACTACCCAAAAAGTTTTCCATGACTAATAAAAAAAGATAAAAACACAAGGAAAAGATACTTGAGAAAGAGCACATAAAATTGTGAAGAATATGACATTATACATAGAGGGGCCTATAACATGCTCAGTTTATTAACCAAGAAAGGAATGTGCATACCCAACTAGTCAATATAAAATAGCATAGCAGCAGGAATATGGGGAAAATCTTAAAATGGTTAAAGGGAAAGATTAATCACCCATAAAGACCAGTAGTCCATCCCTGTATCAATTTTAGGTAATAAGATACTGTGGAGATACAACCTAAGATTCTGAGGTTATTAAGACTTTCAGTAGGAAATTCTACCTTCAGCAATCAAGTGCAAGGAAGAATGAAGGCTTTGAAGCACATAAGTACACACACACATCAATTAGTTCTCAAGAAGCTACTGAAGGATGTTATTCAGCCAAAGAAGAATTTAACCAAGAATAAGTAAGACCCATATAGGAAAGCCTAGGTTCTGAGCAGGGAGCGCGTCAGGAGTGAACTGTCTTGATTGGAGCTGAGGCACATGATTGTGGATGAGGATCCTCCCTGGGGAGAACATGGGGTAGACAGCTACTGTTTTCGTGCATTTGGAAAAAGCTCTTGCTAGTTGTTTGGCAGATCTGTTAGAACACTGGGGAAACAATTAGCAGTAGATATATGAGAAAACAAATGTTAAAAAAATGAGACAACTTAAAATCCAAATGCATACATAATGACTTAGGAGTAGGACATGGGATCATACTATGTTGAGTTGGCTGGGTTGGAGTAAAGGAGATAAGTCTTTACCTTTTGTAATAGGCAGCCAAATGTGAGGTAGGGGATTCTTTAATCCAATCTAAAATTCATAAGAGAAGAAGTAGAAATATAAACACTAAGAAGCTCAGTACTTTTGGCTCCTGCCTATAATCATAGCTGCTTAGGAGTCTTGAGATTGGGAGGATCATAGTTCAAGACTAGACCAAGCAAATAAGTTTCAACCAATGAAAACCTAAGTAGTGATCTTAGCCATGCAAATGTAAATAGGAGGCTTGTGGTTCAGGCTTACCAAAGCAAATAGCAAGATCCTACTTAAAAAATAATAGTTTATTTTAAAAATACAAAAAGGGGGGCTGGGAAGGTGGCTCAGTGGTAGAGCGCTTGCCTTGCATGCATGAGGCCCTGGGTTTGATTCCTCAGCACTACATAAGCAAAAAGAAGTGGAGCTGTGGCTCAAGTGGTAGAGCGCTAGCCTTGAGCTGAAGAGCTGAAGGACAGCGCCCAGGCCCAGAGTTCAGGCCCCACGACTGGACCCCTGAAAAAAAAATACAAAAATGGCTGAAGGTGTACACAAGTGGTAAAGAGCCTGCCTAGGAAGCACAAGCTCCTGAGATCAAACCCCAGTAACTTTCAAAAAATAATTATAATGGCAAGTTTAAACTTTGAAAGTCCTCAAAGCAATGAAGAGACAGGGAAAAATGTGTTTTCCAAGAGTGTTCAGGGACCCCAAATCTTGTTATATTTCCTTATCAGTCAGAATTCAGTCAGAAATCACTATAAAGTTTATTAACAATGGAACCTAGCTCAAACCTAGAATTCCAAATGTAATATCAGACCACTAAATACAAAGCAGATTTTCACAGGGGGCGGGTCTCACATCATTTTCTAAATTGGTGCTGAGTGAATATATATATATATATATATATATATATATATATATAATCATTTTTCATTGTGTTTTAGGGTTTATGCTGTTTCTATAGAAAATTCATTGTTCTGTCATCTTAACTCCAAAACCAATTGCATGGGGAGCTAAAAGACTAAACCATCCCTCTACCATCTAGACAAGTGACCTACTGCATCCTGCACTGTCTTTTAGGATGGAAGGTTTTAGGATTCTTGCTGATTCTACCTTGACATTTAAAATGTCAAAATATGCTGGGAGATACATTTTTGAAGTTCTGTCTTTGCATTTGTTCATTTTCCTGATCATCTTCCTTTGTAAGGTCATCAGCTGCACATAGATTCAGGGTCAGAGTTCTACCAGATTTACAAGGAAATGAAGGCAGATAGAATACAGTAGCTAGCTACATAATCTACCAAGGATGAATTGATTTTTATTCTTTGTCACACTCCATTTGATGCTATGCTGGCTCCTTTTGTTGTAGCATACACATGCACGCTGACTTACCAGGACCCTGAATTACCTAACCTGCTGTTCATATATAACCTGAGGATACTTGCCCATACTGGCTCTGGTTATCCTATGGTTACCATCTACCTATGCCTCTTCCTTTATGCTTATACACATATTTATGGACAAATTTAAAATTAGAGGCCATAGGAGCTAAGAAGTGGAACTTACGTACTCACTGAAAAATGTGAGTGATATAGAAAATGAATACAAGACAGACTAGAAGAAAGAAAAGATAATTTTCAAAGTTTTCAAATGTCTTGATTCCCTTCACGAGGGCTTGAGGCATTTCAGAGTTTGGTGGGAAATTTGGATTCACCAGCTAATAATTGATATCCTTTTTTTCCTGGCAGCTGTTAAAGGTCCCAGATTCTGTGTTGTTACTTCTCTTGATGCTGTGCCACATAATGAAAGCACCAGCCACCATTCTTGCAATGGCTGTCTCCTGACTCTGACTGCATAGGGAGAGTATAGGGTTAGAGACCAACAGGGAACCTTCATATACCAGGGCACAAATCACTCAGGAATGTGACTTGGCATCACTATCCTAATCTTACAAACTGGATTATAGCAAATTAAACCCAAAATATAACTATGGGCCTGTTGGACACCTAGGATAAAATATTCAAAAGGGAGAATACTCCCTTATAGAGTTGGGCAAAGCTGTGTGCTTTGCTTCCTTCCTATTTAAGAGCCATCCCTTCCTATATTCTCTTCCTGGAGCCAGAAAAAGACTATTGTTTTCATGGCTGTTTTGGAGGAGTAGATAAGGGCCAGGATTCCCTTGCCTATCACAAGGTATAGCTAAATCCATGCCTAATTGACACGAAGTTTTCTGTGAGTATTTCCTAGTTGACAGCACTGGAGTCCCAGACATGGCCTTTAAGACTGCCCTTTTTTTTGCTAAGTAATTTTGAGAGAGATTGTTGAAAAGCTTTAGCTGTTGGACTTATGAAAGAAAGGGAAATGGTGAAATTTCCTGTAAAAATGACATGATTGAATTGGCAGAGATATTAAAAACTAAAATGTAACACCTAAAATGTAACACTTTAGGGGAAGGGATGGATTGGGAAGGATGGGAGAGAATAATGAAAAGGGTGATATCGATCATAATGCATTTTGCTTATAAACGGACATATTGAATGGCAATTCCTTTGTACAACTACTTAAAGATACTTTTTTAAAAAGCAAATTTAAAAAAAGAAAGGAACAGTTGGTTTGGCACTGGTGTCTCATACCTGTAATCCTAGCTATTCAGGAGGCTGAGATCTGAGGATCACCATTCGAAGCCAGCCTGGGCAGAAAAGTCCATGAGACTCTTATCTCAGAAAAAACTGGAAGTGAGTCTGTGGCTCATGCGGTAGTGTATTAACCTTGAGCAAAAGGAAGCTCAGGAACAGAGTTCAGGCTGAGTTCAAGCACCAGGAGCCCCCTCCCACCCACCCCCCCACACACAAATAAGGAGCACAAAAAATAGAATAAAATCACACAGTTATACTACCTAAGGCCAAACTCTCTTTTTCAGTTTTTAATCTGAACATGAACGAACTATTAAAATAGCTTTGTGTTCTTATATTTTTAATTTGTCATATCACATTTGTCCAGTTTTCATAACCTCCTTAGTTTTCAATGCCTGCTCAAGATAAAATTGTATGGCATTATGATAACTTACATAACCGTTCAAAGCAAAAAAAATTTTTCTATTTTGTTCACTAAGGTAGCCTGAAATAGCTATTTAAACCTCTGTAATTTAGTTTCTTGACTTGGTCTGCATAGTTCAGACATCATTTCTTGGGAATGTTTATGAATAGGACCAGGAGTTAACCTGGCTATAGAACAAAAAGAACAGATTTCTCCAGTTGTAAAGCTTCTTATAATGAAGGGATTTTTCATTCTCTTTGGAATAAAGGAACAATGAGGAGGAGGAGCATCAGCTAGAGATCATAAGAGGGAAATGTGGGCTGTCTGAGGTACTTAGGACATTATTTCAACTCTTAGTATTATGCCTCTCCTGAAAATATGGAAAGCAGATCCACCTCAAAACATTCTTGGAAACACTCTCTTATTCCACAGGCACTCACTGAATGTCTCCCACATGCCCTGTGTTTCAAAGGACGTGCACAAGGCAAAGATTCTTGTTCTTTAAGTGCCTCCACTTGGGTAAAGGAGACAAATAATAAGCAAATAATATTTGAAAAGAAAATGAACAAAATGAAAAGCATCTTTATCCTCTGGAAAAAGTTTTTTTTTCCACAAAGAAACTGAATTTAGTAGAGTTCACTGGAGCAAAACAAAACAAAACTGATTTGCAAGGTGGTTACACCCAACCCCACCCCCAACCATAAATTCAGAGCGAGAACTCCAGTCAACAAAGTAGTTTCTGGCATTTGTCGAAAACAGAAGTGAGACAACTTAATTGGTTATTACACCTTACTGCAATTAACCAAGGTTTAGCAACTGTGACTAAATCTATTACTTGTATGGTAGGCTGGGCCTAGTGCAGAAACCTTGTTAAAGTCAATGGCTTGTTATAGAATGGGATTTAACAAGGCCATGGTGTGCTTGATATGAATGGTTTATGAGGAAGAGTAGGTAAAAAGCCAAAAAGCTTACAAGTTTTCAGGAAGGCAACATGAGGTTAGGAATGGCTTGCAAACATCAGTGAGGGGTGACCCTCTAAGACCATCTTGATGCAAAGTTGAACATCAGAAGAAGGCAAGGTAAGACTCAATTTAGCTGTTTAATATTGGAGAAATAAAGCCAGGTACCAGAGGCTCATGCCTGTAATCTTAGCTACTCTGGAGGCTGAAAGCTGAGGATCATGATTCGAAGCCAGGCAAGGCAGGAAAATCTGTGAGACTCCTATCTCCAGTTAACTACTAAAAAAGCTCCAGCTCAAGTGCTAGAGCACTAGCCTTAAGCATAAATGACAATCGCTCCTAAGCCCTGAATTTAAGCCTTAAGACCAAAATACACACACACACACACACACACACACACACACACACACACACACACACACACACAAATGATTGGAGAAATAATTGCCACTGGAAAAAGTCCAGAAGAAGTTGATGGTGTTGAGGACATAAATGTGATATAAGGCCCAAACTGAAAGACTGATTGGAGTTGTGTACAGGAATGGGTCATATGTGGTCCTTGCCACAGAACATTGCCAGTGAACTCAGGTGATAACAGTATGCAAGTCAGTATGGTGTTAGGGATGGTTCTTCTTTGATGGAATCTTCTCCCAAACTAGAAGAATTTGAACTTTCCATTTTAGAAATAGTGAATCTTATCTGTTTTTAGAATAGTTTTCATTAATGTCTCTGTGTATGAAATGATTAGAATTCAATAACTTATATATGTTCAGTAACATCTGAAGTTTAAACCTGTGAATTCAAATCTCAGATCTCAGATAGCATGAGGACAGCCATGGAAAGAGAAGACTTTTATTTACTGTAGCACTGACTTATGACTAGGTTTCAGATCATTTCATTAAAGTAGTTACATTTAATTATGGGCTAAAAGAAGAGATTCTAAAAACCTTGTAGTCTGAAGAAAGAGAAAACAAAACAAGCAAATAATGATGGGCCAGCTCTAGTGTTGTAAGTGACCTGCAGTGTTTCAGATAAAAACTGCGGTATACACAAATTCATACTTTATCCATATGGATGGTGTGTACTTTTTGCTTCCATAGCTCAATTAAAGTTGCACATCTTGCATCATTGTAAGTAATTGTAAATATTATATAAATAATTCTAATGGTTATAAGTATTTCACATTTATGCCCATTAGAATAGATAAGAAAGCAAACTTAGAAGTCTTCAGGTTACTGAATCAGGTTCAATGGCTCACATCTATAATCTCAGCTAAATGAGAGGCTATAGGTAGGAGAATCCCAGTCTGAGGCTGGCAAAGGCAAAGAGTAGGAGCCTGTCAGAAAAGTAAAGATCAGGTGTAGGGCACTTGTCTAGCAAGCATAAATCTCTGAGTTCAAATCAAAGAAAAGAAAATGCTCAAGTTATGAATTCCTCGATTTACCTTCCAGTGTGGATACAGATATTTATACACACCACTTACCCATCTCTCATATGAGGATTTGCTTTGCACCTTTCTAGTTACCTAATGCCCTCTGAAAATACTAAATATAAAGTTAAAGGAACTAACAAATCATGAATTTTAGGTTGTACATCAGCTTGAATACCATGAAAAATCTTATTACTATCTCCTTTCATAGTACCCATGCCAAGAATCATGCATCACCACACCACATATGGTATTAGCCATTCAGCAACTTGGGCATCAGCTGACTGTGGTAGAGCTAAAGTATTTCCATAGTGCTCATTTAATTACTGATGACCCCAAAGCACAAGAGTAGAGAATCTAGTTATTCTGAGACCAGAACAAGGCTGTAAAGAAGTTCTTGTAAGTGTAGAAGTGGAAATTATTGGCCTAATGAGGAATGAAAAAAGCCACAAACTGAAGTGGCTGAGATCCACTCTAAAAACTAATCTTCTGTTGATGGAATTGTGAAAAAGGCAAAGAAGTTCATGTTATTTTTGGTGTCTTGCCTCCAACTGCAAGTAAGTGTTTAGTTTTATGATGAAGACATCATCTATGTGGGTGGAAGCATGTTTGTATATATGTATAGGGTTGGGACACAGAGTTGCGACTACCCACAAGTTCAGGTGTCCATTGTCCGGCTTGGAACAGAGACTTATGGGAACTATTTTACATGTCATACACACAGACAGACACAGGCACCCCTCACTCCCACACACACCTACATTTGCTTCAGGAGGCTCTCTCACTTTTAGTTGAGCACAACTTTTAGCTGAAACTCCTATCTTTTCTATTAGACAACAGTCCCAGACTTCTCTCATGGGGTTTTACCCAGCATACTGGTCTGGTAAGACACACGGCTCCTCCACCCCCACCCCCACCCCACTCCTGCCACCATACACGCGGTCCCCTCACACTCATTACTCTCCTGGATGGCAGAATGTGTCAGTCACTGCTTCTTGGTGAAGGAGATGACTGCTGGGTAAAAATGACTTACATATGCTCGGAGGTCCTACCTCTAACAAATTCAAATCCCAGTTTTGTTAGTGGATCCTAAAAGTAAAGTATAAGTACCATAAGCACAGAGATGGATTCTTTGCCCTGGGATGGTCTCCATGGCTGTGAGCACCATGTCCTAGACATTATGCTGTCCAGGAAAATATGTAGGAAGTCCTTTTTTTCCCTGAGGGTCATGCCTGAAGGCAGCAGCAATGCGCACTGGGTCATTCCTGAGATGGCTGCATCAGGACACACTGAAGAGGAATACTGGAAAATTTCTACCCTTGGTTTTATGTGAAGTTTACAGAGGATACTAAGAGAATACAAATGAGCCAAACTGGATCCATGTGTGAGAGATATACCATTCTCTTTTTCTCTTTTTAAAAATTTTATTCCAATGCAAGTTAGTGTGCTTTCTTCAATGCTCAGGTGAAAGACAAATGACTTTTTTCATATCAGAAAAGTAATGTTGACTCTGTGTCCCCTGTTGACTCTGTGTCCTTCAGGTCTGGGATTCAGGGCCAATGTCTGAATCCACTCAGAGGCAAGGTGGCAATTTCTTGTCAAAAAACAAAATCTGAGAGATTATGGCCCATCAGCAGAAAGGGAGTAGGATGGCCGTGGGAGGGAACATGGGCAGGTCCCATAGAAGATGCAACAATGAAAATTCAATATTCTTTCCAAGAGTTCCTTTGGAATGAAGAGACCAAGTTGCTTAACTGGTCTTTATTTGAAATTAGAGAGCTGATTTCTAAGAGCTTCTCAATGTAAGACTAATGACATGTTAGAGGTGTGTTAATGAAGCCATGTAAAGGAGACAAAGGAGGAATCAGGGCTAATCAAAATGCCAGCTATTTTAAGATCTTTCTTTGACCAAATAATGACCTTCATGCATATTATGCACCATTAGTATTTGTAACTGTTAACATTTTTAATTTTCTTAATGTTACAAAATATTAATTGCCAGTACTAGCAAGTAAGTTAATTTTACATGAATAGTTTGTCTAAAATTTTGGCAAATACTAATTTGTAAATATCAGGGAATATGTTTGCAATAATGTAGGAGATACTTGTAGATTTCTAATCTCTGACAATTTTTGTATTATAATTGATTTCCACGAAGAGTTTTTCATATGAAATGCAGTTATTGAGAGACAGAGTTAGTAGAAAGCAAAGGTACTAAAACGTTTGTATTGTCAGGGGCTATGTAATGATGCTTTGGTCAGCAGTAGGCTGCATGTATAATAGTGGGTCACCTAGTGACATTGTGGCACCTTAGTTTTATAGGTATACTCTGATGTTTGGACAATGACAGCTTCACCTAACAATACTTCTCTTAGAATATCCCATCAGTAAGGGTACGCAATTGCTTCCTAGTGAAACTGGGTTTTTAGATCCCAGGCCCAAAGTCCTAGACTCCCATTAGTCCATCTACTTGCACCAAAATGTAAAATAAATAAGCCTTGTGAAGTTCAGAGAAAGGAGATTTAAGTGTAGTAGCCATGAAAGACAGTACTTCAGTACATCTTCAGCTGTCTTCAGTGGTACAGAGGTTAGCTTCAAGTAAAAGAGAATTGGGAGTATGAGGTGAGAGAGGCTTGCACAGTGACAGCAGTCCTAGATCACAAGTGTGGATGGTGTGGTTGGCCATTAGCTCAGTTTTTCCCCTTAGAGATAATTTGGGGAAATTGTTACTATTTTATAACTGGAACAGAACAGGAACAAGGTGGTCTCCTGAATTTTTGATTCTCTTCTTTAAGATGGTAAGAAGAATCCACTGTCTATTCAGGGGTAGTTTGCCATCCACACAGATACTTACTGATGAATTTGCTCTTTCCTGGAACCCAAGATGATTACAAAGGGTCTGCAGCCGGGCATAACTCGGATCAAAAAAGCACAGATACAAATGTGTTTTAGTTAATTCACAAGGCCTCTTACACTAAGTGAAAGTAATCAGACTCATTACTCTGAGCCTATATAATTTCTATTTTTGTCCTTTACATATATTTCTAATTCTGGGTCAAGTGTGATATGTTCATAAATGACTTCTGACATTACTTTGAAAAAAATGGATGGGAGTCGGACACATATGTAGTGAAGTCAGTGGATTTGGCTGTTTCTCACACAAGAGAAGGCAACTAAATTGGTTAGATATTAACAATCAAACTATCCAGTTGTCTCTGTTGTGTTTGGCCATAGAGGGTGTCTTTGGTCCTTTTCCCATTATATATGGAAACTGTGGTAATCTTGTGGCTAACTGGACCTTCAATCTACAAAGAACTTATAGCTCCCTCAATTGACCAATAAAGCATGTGGAGACTGGCTGGTTAGACCAAGATGAGACGTGTAGCCTGAGTTGTTAGAGGGAAAAAAACCATTCATTTATTGAAAAATATGTCCTAAGAAGGCACATAATGTTGAAGTATATTGACTTTATGTATGAAGATGACATAATGAGATTCACCAAAAGCTGTTCACTAATATGACAGTTGAGAACAAAGGAAGAGTAACAGAGGGAATGAATCTGATTATAGTACAATATAACCACCAGCAAAATACCATGATGAAACCCATGTGAGCAATTAATATACATTTTAAAATGAATGACAGGGTGAGTAATGTTGGGCAAGGGAGGGGGAATAGACGGGATAGATATGGATCAAATACTTTACGTACATGTATAAAGTTAAAATAATGAGACCTGTTGAAATTGTTTTAAGTGAGGGAAGGAAAAAAAGAGAGGGAGTGCTGGAGGCCATGAATTTGATCAGGGAATATTATCTACTTATATGGAAATGTCGTAATGAAACCTGTTTGTACTCTTAATATATGCTAATAAAATGTTTGAAATATGTACCCAATGATATCCTATACTACAGATATAAAAGTTAGTCTGCTGGGTGCTAATGGTTCATGCTTATAATCCTAGTTACTTAGAAGGCTGAGATCTGAAGATCACAATTTCTTTTTTTTAATTTAATTTCATTGTCAAGGTGATATAAAAAGGGATTAGAGTTACATAAGTAAGGTAGTGAGTACATTTCTTATCAAACTTGTTTCACTCTCCCTAATTTTTCTCCCACTTTTCCTCTCCCCCAGTCCCCCCACAAGTTATACAGTTCATTTCCAACATATTGTTTTGTAAGTATCGC
The DNA here is from genome assembly GCF_024711535.1 of Dipodomys merriami. Classification (NCBI taxonomy): domain Eukaryota; kingdom Metazoa; phylum Chordata; class Mammalia; order Rodentia; family Heteromyidae; genus Dipodomys; species Dipodomys merriami. The sequence continues at coordinate 29,811,418 of NW_027205603.1, forward strand.
TGTCGCATAATTTTCCCTTTGTCGTTTTCTCTGCATTTTGTTGTTCCCTCTCCCTTCCTTAATTCAAATAAACATATACACAATACCCAAGGTACCAAAATCAAATACAGTGACAACAGGGGATAAACCATAGGGAAAACACAAAAGAACATTAAAAACAACAACAGAAAGCACTTCTGCTTCCATATCTTGGAGTTCATTTTGCTTAGCATCATCTTATATGGTCATATGTACATAGCTATTGAGCTATTCTTCTTATCTGCTAGGAATACCCTAGACATAAATTAATTATTACAAATGAGGGAAATCATGGAGCCTATTTTTCTTTGAGTCTGGCTTACTTCACTTAATATGTTTTTTCCAAGTCTTTCCATTTCCTCACAATTGGGCGATGTCATTCTTTCTAATAGAAGCATAAAGAATTCCATTGTATGTATATCACATTTCTTTTTTTGTACGCTTTTTATTGTAAAAATGCTGTACAGAGGGTACTGGGATTTGAATTCAGAGCCTTGCATTTGTTAGGCAGGTGCTTTACTGTTGAATAATCCCTTCAGCCCTGTTTTATTGTTGGAGAGATAACAAGGTATCTCCCTGCCTGGGTGTGTACCTGGGTGGCAATCTACCTATTTTATTCTTACCATCATTACTAGGATGACAGGCATGTACTACAATACCTAGCATCCTCCAAGTGAGATGACGTTTTATGGGCTTTTACACCTGGAGCTGCCTTGGAAATAAATTTTCTCCTTGTGAGCCCCATTGTTAGCCTTCTCCTTGTTAGTCCCACGTAACTAGGATTATATGAATTAGCTACTAGAGTGGACTCCAGTAACTGTAGCTCTGAATGGGAGTTTTAGATGGAAAAGATGAATTAATCCAATACTGTATGTGTGTGAGAGTGTGTATGAGTGTGTGTGAGTGTGAGTGTGTGTGTGTGTTGTGTGTGTATCTTCATTCTGCTGTTTTACTCTAAATGACATGAAATGCTGATAGGTTATACCTCTATAATAATTTTTAAATGAATCTATTTTTCTACTTCTGTTTATTCTCCTGCTTTGTGGTATTCTATTTTTCTGAGTCAGGTAAGTCATTGAGGAAATTTTGCTCTGCAATTATAATGAACTATAATAGGTGATCTTGACTATCATCTGGGAAATTGAAGATGTCCTGGTATGTTTCCACTGAGCCTTGTGTCATGTATTTGCTTTACTTTTGTTTACTTTGTTGTTGATTTTGAGTTTTAAGCCTGTTTAATATATCTCTAATCAAAATCATGGCAATGATTTTTTCACAGATCATGGTGACACTTTTAGGGGAGTTTCATGTCATCTTAGCTTTTCCTTGATCATCATCCTTTCTTCCTTCACAGGAGTTTGTATGGCATTTTAGACCTTTTTCCTTTACTCTGCAAACAAAGGTATGGTAATTTACTCAAAAGTGTATGCAGTGAGCAAACTGAATCTACCACTTATCTGTATCCAATCAGCTGGTAACTTGCAGCTCTATGGAATCACCCTAACAAACTGCCCATTTCATAGCCCTCATCTTAATGAGCATTTTGCAAATGATATTTCTTCAAAACTATTTCCTGGTCCAGTTTTTATTCTTTCATACTACAGAGTAACTTTTAAAGAACAACCACATTTTAAACATATGCTCTGAAATGTTTATACAATCCCAAGATCTTTTATCAACAGCCACTTGATATATATATATATATATATATATATATATATATATATATTTTTTTTTTTTTTGGTCCATTGTGGGGCTTGAAATCTGGGCCTGAGCATTATCCCTCAGCTCTTCAGCTCAAGCCTAGTGCTCTACCACTTGAGCCACAATGCCATTTATGGTTTTCTGGTGGTTTATAAGCGAGAAGAGTCTCATGGACTTTTCTGCCCGGGCTGGCTTTAACCGGCAATCCTCAGATCTCAGCCTCCTGAGTAGCTAGGATTACAGGCGTGAGCCACTGGTGTCCCACTGATAATATTTTTTATATATAGTTTGAAATATAAAACTCCTCTATTTTTTCCCATTACCCCTTTGCTAGACAGGGTTCTGTAGTTTTGTGAGCCTTTCTGCCAGTGGTAGTTTCTAACTAGCCTGTTTCAGGACAGGCAGACTGGCAATAACGTCCATCAGTGGTTTCATCCCTTGCAAAGATTGAATTTGAACAGTAAATGCTGGATCCAATATGAAAGTAATAAGTCCAGGGTCACAGAGGGGTACCAACTCGTTACTTCCTCGAGGATTTCTGTGTTTTATGTCCCATTTCCAACACAATACCAGCTGGACAAAGCTGGCCCTTTGACAAAACCTTCATAATATTGTGACTACCCCAAAGAGGCAAAACTTTCTTTTTGTGGTCACAAACAAGTGTACAAAATTACTGAATTTCCCCCTGTGTTCCACTCAACTACACTGTATTGATTTCAGAGAGAGTGGTATTAAGCTCCTTTTTTTCCAGTTTATTTAAAACTGAGAGTTGTAGATCTTCAAGCAGAATATATTCTATTCATAATTTATGTGTAAAACTTTAATAAGTATATTTAGGTAGCTAAGAAAGTCTAATTAAAAAAGAGTGCAAGGAGTTCATACTCTACTGCTAACCTATATTGATTCTTATAAGAATAAAATGATCTAACTTCTCTTGACCCCAGTTTAACATTTATTAATCTACCATTTTATAATGTTGCATCAATCTTGAGTTATTAAAGTAACTTACTCTTTTATACTTCAATAAGATAATTTCCCTTCTTTTCTGAATCCATATTCATATTTCTTTTATATGTGTGTGTGGCGGGGGAGGTGCTGTACCAGGGCTTGACCTCAGGGCCTCTGTTCTCACAGCATCTGTTGGAAGGTAGAGTGAAAGAAGGGAAGCTGGGACCTGGGATGGGCAAGCTACTAATACGTTTAACAGCTTTGGTGTTTGCTGTCCCTGTGCTTTTTCATTCAAGGCCAGTGTCTACCACTTTCTGACACAGCACCATTTTCAAGCTTTGGAAACTTTCTTAGCAGCTCAGGAGCTCTGTAGTTTCATGAACAGAATGGATACCTAATTCTTACTCCGGAATCCCTTTGTCATTTATACAGTGATTTCCTTGTGTTTTCCTTTCTTGTAAGTCCTAATGTGACTCAAATCTCAACCTTACACCCTATAACCTGTTCTCTGTTAACCACAGATCCAGAAATGGCCCTACACTCTACTTTCCCTTTATCTGTCAGCTGAGTCATAAGTTGAAGTTTAGCATTACCGTCCAGGACTCCTGAACTGTCTTCCCTGCTCTCTACCTGGAATTCCTGAGTCATAACCTCTGGCCTGTACATATCATCTGGGCTGTGGTGGTCACTCACTGGTTGGTATTCTTATCTCCATTTCCTGCTTTTCCAATTCATTCTCTTTCTGTTGCTTCTGGTTGTTTTTTTTTTTTAAATAATAGTGCATTTGCTGTCCCCTCATCAAAATTCTCCATCAGTCCTTGGGCTTATAAGATAAAGGCCTCAGGAAGTCAACTATTGATGCTCCGCCACAATTTCTTCATCTCCCAAATGGAAAAAAACCCCAATACTTTATTTTAAAATATATTAAATATTTCCATGATTCACAGCTCAATCCAATGTGAAAATCCTGCCCCATCCATCTGCTTTCCCTGCTTCCATCTGATAACAATTTTAGTATTCTCTTCTGTATCCTTTCAGTTTCCTTCTACAAACAAAATATATACCTGAAAACACATGTAGGAAATTAGAGAATTTTTAAAAGTCTCATCTTTATTACAGTAAAAAGCAAAGACTCAGAGTCAAAAGTATTTAAGGAAGGAAAAACCACCTTAAGTATTTAAGAAAGGAAAAAACACCTTGTTTGTACATAAGAGCAAAGAGAGAAGCCAAACTTAAAATGGTGCAGATATTTCACATACACACACAAACTCACAATTCATAGAGAAAAATTACCATTTTCTCACATAATTATTGTCTCTGGAAAATCTGTGACATGTTTCATATGCCAAACAGGAAAGGCTAGAGATAAAATGTTTTCTTCTGGGATTTCAGCAATTTATGGGAAGTATTTGAGGTTTCATTTATTCTGGGAGGCTGTTAGTTGGATTGACCCTGGATTGTATTTATTTATCATGGCAGCAGGGAAAGATATCAGTGTTGCTTCTACACCAACTTTGCAGCTAGAGCAACTTCTTTTGTTATTTGTATTACACTAAATGCTCACTTAATAACCTCTTGGGTAGCTGTTCTCCTCGATAACCTCTTTCCCTGCTGATAGATGTTTATATGTAACATCTTCCTCCTGGTATGTCCTATTCCTAGCACTGTGCTGAAGAATAAATAGGTAAATCATGAACACACTAAGATCCATTTCTGGAAGGTCCCACAGAAGCAGTAAATATTCCTTGCTGTTCTTTGTCTTAGTCTTTTTTTCTTTTTTTCTTTTGCTTCTATATCAGAATACTCAAGATTGGTTAATTTATACAAAAGTTTTATTTCTTATAGTTCTGGAGCCAGGAGGTCCAAGGTTAAAAGTCTTACGTCTCTATCTGAGGGGGCCACAGAATTCTAGGGAAAAGGGTGAAATAGTGCAAAAATAGAGCACACTAGACATTGATGGAAGTGATCTATATACTCATGGGTGGAGATGGGAGGGGGGACTGGGAGAAAGTGAGGGAACAGATGACACTACACAAAAGGAAATGTACTCATTACCTGACTCGTGTAAATTTAACCTCTCTGAACATTACCTCTATAATAACAATAAAGTAATTTTTTAAAGTCTTACATCTGTCAAGGGACTTCTAGCTTTTTAATTCCATGTTGACAAGTGAAAAGCGAGAGTGAACACATCAGGCATCTACACAAACTAAAATATAGTATACATGGAGAGAATTCCAATGCTGTAACAAATGAGTACCAGGAAGCTAAACCATGTGTTGTCAAGGTGGGAGGTTGAAGAAAGCACAAGGAGCAGGCAAATAGAGAGAGGGGATGTGGGCAAAACAGTCATAATATTCAATGTATATATGTGAAATGGAATAAGTAGTTTGAGGGGATAGTTAGGATTGGGAGAGAAAGGGGAGAATGATAGGCGAGGTAACATTGATGAAGATCCATTGTACTCATGATGTACGGACATGTTGAGGAGAATACATGGGTTCCTTTCATCAGGAACCCTCCTTTAACAATAAACTAACCAACGTCAGCAGTAGACATTAGTTCACTGACTTCCTTATGGCAACTGCTTCTTAATGGTTCCACCTCCCACTGCTGCTGCCATTAGGAACTGAACATACAACATACTAACTTCACAGGGCACATTCAGGAAAAAGATCTTATTTCTTCTCTAGCCTGACTTCTAAGTATTCTCCTCCCAGTGTCTTGTACTTGATGTAACAGTAATTCCAACATATGTACAACTCTAAAACAGGTAACACTGTGCCATGTTTTAGCTTGTTTGTGTTCTTTCTCTTTGCCTCCCTTCTCCACTACTTATCTAGCTTTGTTTCTGATCTTTTCATGACAAGCTTTCATTCCCAAAGTGTTTCCTTTCATAGACCACTGCCTAGTACATTGTAATATATAGTTACCTATCTATTTGTCTCTCTCTCTCTCTATCTAATATATTATCTATATATGTCTATATATAATATAAAATATTATATATTATCTATTCTTATAATATGTGATATAATTCAGATGATATATATATCAATGCTATATAGATGATATATATCATATTTGATATATAATATTAGACACTATATTATTTATATTGCATATCATAGAACAGATGTATATTTGTTGAACTAATATAGATCAATTGTAAAGCCAGGCACAAGACTTTCTTCAAAATGTTTGATGTTATAAAGCATACCACCAAGAATGCTGATTCTTGGGTCCAATGACAGGCTCCATTTTTCATGTCAGGTAATTTTTTTTAACAATGAGGACAGTAAAAATCTTTTTTATAGACTTTATGCGTAAACCTATCATCCTAAGAGATCAGCCAACCTACCTTTTATAGGTCAGTTTCTATTTAGAGTAAAAACAATTGTACAAATTGTTTTATCCTGACCTTAAAGATGAGTAAACTTGTTGCTCCTTTCAAACAACCCAAAGATACTGTTTACACTAGAAAAGAATGGGACTCACATCTCCTGAATCTTGGAGTGCCCAGGGCCTTGCACAGTACATAAAGAATTCCACAATGCTTGAAATTGAATGTGTAAAATTCAATAGAATAAGTGTCCTGTGATTTTAGGTTATTCACTACTACCTTTAATCTAAGATCAAATGATACCTTATGCTAAGGTGTTAGGCAGTCCATAGGTGAAGGTGAGAAGGTCCTGGCCCTTTGTCCTCTTCCTCTTCCATCCCGTTTATCAGGAGGTTGAAGCAGCGAGTGTCTCCAGTCTCTTAGTTGACAGGATAATCTTGCCACAGTTTAAGATCATTCATGGATGGTTTGTCATGAAAGAGGCTTAAGATGGGATGAATTCAGAAGCGTGAGAAACGTTTCATAGAGCAGCATCTGACATGGCATTATTGATCTCATGTCATGCCCTGTTTGTCTCAGGCTGTTCTCCAGGATCTCGTTAGGAGTTTTAAATTCCTCCAAAGAGAAGACATCAAAGCCAGAGGTGACTAAGGCAATAAATCTTTTAGTGGTGATATGGGAAAAAATACTTTCATGATTGGACTGTTATACATACACATGCATACACACAAATGTAAAATGGTCTGATTCAAAATAACAAGTGGTAAGATATTATTGTAGTCTGCTCAGGGTACACTCCAAAGACAGCATTTTGAATGTTATTATCATCTATATGAGATTTGGTCCACTGTCAATAACGAGATGCTTAAAAGCAAACTCTCATCTGATAGTTGAAGAGGCTTTGAAGACATACCAATGAGAGACTTAGGTTTTTGCAACTCACAGTTGTCATAGAAATTGGCTTTGTCAGATAGATGTTTCATTTTTATTGCTATGGAGTCAACATAAACAAATTATGAATAATACAAATTTATGCTTCCAGAGTGCTGGTGCCATGTTTGAGAGATGCAGCCACTTGACAAATTAATGTGACTACAATTTTAAAGGCCCACCTTTGTGATTGGAAATTTCTGCTGATACAATCAATATAGATGCTTGGTTCTCCAACAACACAAGAATACTTTTTGAAACACTTGACTACATCTTCAGAATTGTGGCAGAATTCTAGTGTCACAAAGAAATTGCATCCTGTCTAGAATTTCAGCTTTCTTAGTAAGGAGGCCAGTGCTGCATAGATAGATTCAACAAAGAATATCAGTTCTGCTAGAACAAAGTAAAGCATTATGCTTGGTTATGTGGTGTGTACTAGGGCTTAAATCTAGGGCCTTCTGCTCTCACTTTCTCCACTCACAGCATACTTGAGCCATGCCTCCAGTTCTGGTTTTTTACTGATTAGTTGGAGATAAAAGTCTCATAGATTGGTTTTCCTAACTAAGCTGGTTTCAAACTGTGATCCTTAGATTTCGGTTTCTTGATTTGTTAGGTTTATAGGTATGAGCCACCAGCACTCACCCTGCTAGATTAAGTTCTATTATACATTCTACTTGTGAAGAAATTATCTATCTTGAGTTGCTTATCAGTGAGAAGAACTATACCAGTGTGTAAAAATACTTAAATAAGGCTCGGTACCAATGGCTCACACCTGTAATACTAGTTACTCAAGAGGCATTAGAAACAGGGGTCTATATCCTGTATGAAGTTATTTCTATTTTTCTTTCTGTTTTAGTTTTCTGTACCCTTTGTCTTGTATGATCTGTGGAAGGGAAAGGGAATCACAGTATCTGCAGGACAATGGATGAACTAATACAACAATGATTTTCACTAGACACTACATTGGAAATGAACTTTACAACTTGGTGGGGTATGGGAGTGAGGGTGGTAAGCAGGAGAAAATGAGGGAGGCAGTAACAGTGTTTAAAAAACATTCATTACAGTACTTTTGAAACTGTAAACCCCCTGTTCATCACCTTTACAATCAATCAATCAATCAATCAATCAATTGTCTGAGGGCTAAGATCTGCCTCTAGACCAGGCAGGAAAGTCCAGGAGACTCTGATCTCCAGTTAACTACGAATTAAAACAACAACAAACAAACCAAAACCCCACAACAAATGAAAAAAGAAAAAGAAGTGGAACTGTGGCTCAAGTAGTAGAGCACTACTCTTGAGCAAAAATGCTGGGAGAATGCCCAGACCTAGAGTTTAAGCCTCAGGACCAGCACACACACCCAAATTTACATAGTAAACACATAAAGTAAAAAAGGCATTCATTTTGTGAATGGGACAAAGGGTTCTGAGGAAAGTGCATACTTCAGTTTTTCTGGATATAACTCCCCTTCTTATTAGTGACATAGAGGTTAAAGGGAAAGTCATTTAATAGTTACTTCCCACTGTTTAGAAGGAGATTCTTAGTGCCCACAAAGATGGATGACTTTTTTTTTGTTTTTTGTTTTTGTTTTTGTTTTTTTTTTTTGGCGGGGGGGCCTGAACTCTGGGCCTGGGCGCTGTTCCTCAGCTCTTCAGCTCAAGTGTAGCACTCTATCCCTTGAGCCACAGTGCCACTTCCGGCTTTTTTCTTTTTGCTTATGTGGTGCTGAGGAATCGAACCCAGGGCCTCATGCATGCAAGGCAAGCGCTCTACCACTGAGCCACCTTCCCAGCCCTGGATGACTTATTTTTTACTCTCTGTATTCAGAAGATATCAGGTTGAGGCTCTTGTGTAAAGCTTGAGATAAGTACGCATCCTCTTTCTTTTTTTTTAAATACGTTTTTTATTGTGAAAATACTGTACAGAGGGGTTACAGTTACATGAGCAAGGTAATGAGTACATTTCTTACCCAGCATTGTTGCCTCCTCCTTTGTTTTTCCCCAACCATCCCTTCCCTCCGACCTCCTCAACTACACCCCCTCCCCCGCCTGCCTAAATTGTAAAGTTAATTTTTCATTATAGCATCTTGTACATCTCATTGTTGCAATGGGTCCACCTGTATCCCTATTTAAACACTTTATTTTATCCCTTCCTCTCCCCAAATTATACCAACATCAAATACAGTGAAAACAGGGGTTATACCATGGGGGAAGGACATACAAAGGAACAAAAAAAAAAATCACATGGTACCCTATAAATATGGTAGAAACAATAGCAAGGAAGAAAAAAACCACTTGTGTCCCTATCTTGGGGTTCATTTTGCTTAACATCATCTTATCTGAACTTTTCTGCTTGTCCCAGACATATACTAGTTATTACAAATAAGGGAAACCATGGGACCTATGTTTCTTTGGGCCTGGCTTACTTCACTTAATATAATTTTTTCCAAGCCTTTCCATTTCCTAACAAATGGGGTGATGTCATTTTTTCTGTTGGAGGCATAGAATTTAAATTAACTAAGGAAATAAATCATAGATATTGAGGTGGTCTATGAAAAAAATGCAAGTCTGTATTGTCAGATAAAAAAAAACAAATTTTGCATAGCTGATAACATTGCTCCTTGGCATATAGAAATCACATGGCATCAATATTCATGGAGCACAGAAGTGTGTGTGTTCTGTAACTACCTGGGGTGAGGTATGGAACTATGACACAGACACATCAGGTGTTTGTGAGCAAAAGAATGCATATATTGCTGCTCCACCAGCATGCATTCTGTGTGGTTCCTTACTGCTGTGTCCTGCTGCCGTGTGTGTGTGTGTGTGTGTGTGTGTAGAAAGATAGTTAACTCCTGCTGCTGGGTTCAAAAACACAGTATAAGGCTATTCATTCTGAAAGACATCATTTGATTTATGATATTACCATATACCAGACATTCATAAGGTTTCTCTCTGAACTTCGTAAGTGCCCAAATTCTCAACTATGGACACAGGCAGACTTATAATTTTGGTTTGACCTGATTTATCTGAAAGTCATTTGTTTCCTCAAACACTTTGCCATGCTTTTCACACTTACTGAATTGAAGATGTCTACTACAAGTTGGCCATTTTCTCCCCTGAAAGTGTGTAATGGTAGAATGATTTCGTGAGAATCTCTAACAAGGGTGTTGGTAATGGGTGGAGCTGTGGAAGTGTTGGTCAGGCCTCTCATTCCTCATCTATTTCAGACAAATTTTTTCAAGACAAATTTGTATGCATGTGAATTACACAACTGCCAAAATTTTCAAGCATTCACTGGTAGATGTTAAAAACATAAATGTCAGTGTTTGCCCTTCTTAACTGCAGAATAGCTTGGGTCTTAAATTCCCATGGATGGATACCCAATAACATGGTTAAGTCTCCCACCCAGGATCCATCTTAGACACCCATTTCTTAGGTAGAACCTGAGTGTAGCAGCACATATTATAACAGAAGGAGAACTGGGTACTGGTGGCTCATGCCTGTTATATAGCTATTCAGCAGGCTGAGATCTGAGGAGCTGGAAGTCTGGGCAGAAAGTTCCAAGACATTCCATCTCCCATTAACTACCTAAAAGCCAGGATAGAGGTATGGCTCAAGAGCACCAGCAAAGCAAGCAAGGTAAGTGAACAAAGCCCTGGTACTCATGGGAGTGGGTAATCAGGAAGAGAATCTGAGCTTGTGTTTGAATCTCCTATCACTAACTCAAGTTCGAAGCCACTGGCAACTTTGTAAAAGGCATGCTTCCAACAAGGGAGGGCTCTGTCAGTTTGAGTGAGCAAGCCCTTCCACTCCAGCTAGATTAGAGTCCTACAGAGAAGAGATGGGATCTCTTTGTCATTCCTTCCAATGTTCACTGGTATCAGCTGAAGGAATATCATTGTTCTGAAGTTGTAACTGTCTCCTTGCTTCTTTCTCTGAGGATTTACTTTCATAGCATGGATACTGTGGATTTGGAGATGATTATCATTTGGTTTGCATTTTCTCACAATTGTTCCTTTTTCTTGAAATTGAGCTTTTTAAAAGCATGATGTCTACAGGTTTCCTGCTCAACACTGCTCCTTTCTCTTCAAGTATCACTGGTCACAGCTGTGTAGAAGCCATAGACCAATGTCCTACTTGTCCATCCTAGCTCATGAGGGACACACAGACTACAGACAGACTCTAGAATTTATTTCTTCAAGAGCTCAAACACCGTTAGTAGTGGGGATGGGATAATATCTCTTGAAAAGAAATAACAATCAGCAATTTTTGTATTGTCTTTTGGTTTTACTAGGTTCACAAGAATTCTTATATACAAAAGGACACAAAGATAAGAGGTGGTAGGTGTTCTCTAGGAAAATGGTTATAAAGAAGGCAGCAGCATTCCTTCCATTTGTATCCTTTCAATTTATTGAGAGTTTAGTCCTCACATTGTTTTGGTGAAGCAGTAGCTTTGTCATGTTAAATAACCCAGTCAGTAAGTGTCACAGATCAGCTATACTAACTACTGTATGATTTTGGTTTAGCAACTTTATGCTTGAGTCTCCTCATCAGTAAAGTGGAAATTGACTGCCAATAAAGTTACTGAGTTGTCATGAAAATTAAAATGACAATCACAGTGTTCCTATAACAATTATTACTATGATTATAGTTAAAGTAGGTCCTCTCCTATCACTCTACCATGTGTTATCCTTGCAAAATATTCTGTTTTGTTTGTCAGTCATGGGGCTTGAACTCTGGGCCTGGGTACTGTCCCGGAGCTCTTCATCTCAAGGCAAGAGGTCTACCACTTGAGCCACAGCACCAGTTACAGAGTTTTCTGGTGGTTAATTGGAGGTAAGAGTCTCATGGACTTTAGCTGCCCAGGCTGCCTTTGATTCGAGATCCTCAGATCTCAGCCTCCTGAGTATTTAGGATTACAGGTATGAGCCACTGGTGCCCGGCTCCTTGCCAAATATTCTATCTGGGTTTATGTTCTGTGGTAGTGAACCCTCAGCTGCTGCTCAGTTCTTGACCACTTAGTTTCTAGACCTAACTTGACATCAAGTCATGTGACCTCAGAAAACTAACCCAGCTTCTCTTTGTGTACTTCCCCTCATACACCATGAAGACTGAAAGTTAGAAAAACCATTTTTCCTTTGGATCATTAAAGTAGGCATTCTTCCATTATCTCTCTTACTTCAGACTATTGGATTATTATTATTATCATCATCATCATCATCATTATTTGTGTGTGTGCACTGTGGCTTCAACTAAGGGCCTGGGTGTTATTTCTTAGCATTATCACTCGTCTGGTGCTCTGCCATTTGAGCCTCAGCTTTACTTCTGCCTTCCTTCCTTCCTTCCTTCCTTCCTTCCTTCCTTCCTTCCTTCCTTCCTTCCTTCCTTCCTTCCTTCCTTCCTTCCTTTTTCTTGTTGTTGATTGAAGAATCTCATGGATTTTCCTGCTCAGGCTAGCTTTGAACTGCAATCCTTAGATCTTAGCTTCCTGCATAGCTAGGATTATAGGTATGAGCAACCTGTGTCCAGCTCAAGCTATGACATTTTTACCATAGCATAGAAGGGAAAGAAGGGTGGAAGGGAGGGAGGAAGGAGGGAGGGAGGGAGGGAGGGAAGAAAATTAAGAAATTAAAGAAATTAAGAGTGAGGGAGAGAAGGAGGGAAGAAGAAAGAGAGAGACAGAAAGAAAGAAAGAAAGAAAGAAAGAAAGAAAGAAAGAAAGAAAGAAAGAAAGAAAGAAAGAAAGAAAGAAAGAAAGAAAAAGTAAGGAAGAGAAAGAAAGGAAGGAAGGAAGGAAGGAAGGAAGGAAAGGAAGGAGGAATGGAGGGAGAGAGAGAGGGCAAATAAATCATGAATTTGGTGATTTTTATAGAAATAAAGATTACAAGTTTGTTCATAGTGATAACAACTGAATTCAATTGCCACACAAAATTCAAAATAGCTACCTTATAGTAAAATAGGCTAATTTTACTGAGGTGTTTCAAGTATACTTTTGTCCAATGGCAGTAGCTGAGGACATTGTATTTTAATTTTTTCACCTGCTTTCCCTGCACTGAGTGACTGTCTGCTGTGGCCAGAGCTGACATGTAAGATTTCTCAAAATGCCTTTTAATCCTAATGTTCTCTTGTTTACCAAGGTGGATATTATATTTGTCCCAGAAACAGGACAATTTTTGCAGTTTCAATTTGATACAGATTTGTGGATTATGCCAATTGGTGGGTTTTTTGTTGGGTTGTTGATAATTAGAAAATATTCTGTATTCTAAAAATGATCTTTTTGCATAAGAATTATTTTAAAGTATTTATGCTTAAAAATAAGTGTAACAGTTATAAACTTTTACGTAAAGATAAGGGAGTAAATTTCAGCTTGGCATTCAGCTCTGTAAATAGCAAGAACATGGCTAGTTGGAGGTAGGATGTGTACGAGGCATTTTTACTAAGCAAGGTGTGTGAGTCTATTTTCATTGCCAAGGTAACAATACAGCGTTGCTTTGCACTCTTGGATGTCACAGTGCCAAAAGGATTGTGTAAACAGAGAATGTTGAAATGAAGTATAGCCAGTACTCTCTCTGATTTTTCTTCTTTTCATTTATTTTTGTGTTATTTGCATTAATACTATAGTATAATAAAAGTACATGAGTGTGATCATATTTTCTCTATAATAAAACTGCACACTTTCGAGAAGTCTTCATAGGAATTAGTAAGATAACCAGACCTTGATTACACTCAACTTTTGCAATGATGTTTAAACACACCATTATTATCATGTGCGTAATGAGCTATATCTTGATAGAAATATTGAGTTAGAAACTTTTCTACTTGAGTTCAATGCTGCTTCAAATGAGCTCAGCAGTCATCTTACATTGGGCAAGAATGAAAATTCATAAGTCAGGAAGTACTTTATGGAACTTTATGACATGCCATATTTCAGTCCTTGTTGCCTGTTAGTCAGACAGGGATTACTTGTGTAGGCACAGCTGTGTAGGGTAGGATATGAATAGAGCTGTGTATCAAAGGTCAAGGATTGGATGGCTATGCAGCTGGTATAGATCCAAGTCTTTGCCAAGGAAAATGAATATGCAGATTTGACAGCTCTAGTGAAGGCTACCTCTTGGAGTTATACATGTATATTCATATAAAACGTTGTTCATTTTGTGGTACCATTTCTCTCTCTTCAGGTACTTGTGTATAGAAGTGATTTAATTCTACCTCAACTTTTGAGAAGATAACTGACACAGAGCTTCACAAACTTGCTAACAAGTAGTTGTATTGAGGGATTCCATTGTCTGGTGTTTTGAAGGTAAATTGATCAAGGAGTTCCAGTTTTTAGATTCCTACTATAATGGCTCCTTTGAAGAGACCCAATTTCTACTATGCCTCAAAGGAATCAATTTCACAGGAATGAACTAAGTGTAATTTACCATTTCTGCTCTGATCTCCCATATTCTCCTAGTAACTGGGCCTGTTTGTTCCATAAGCATCTAGATTCTTCTTATCTTTGGAGTGGGCAAATAGATTTGGTTTGACATTGTTTCTGGGTTTTTGTTTGTTCATTTGTTTTTCTCCGTGTGTTTCATTCTAGCCCTAAACATTTCTAGAGCACTGTCCATGAATCTCTCATGTATCTTTATGAAGGTCTCCTGATAACTGTTCCACAAAACTTACTATCTTTTTGTCTTGTAAGTCTACATTTTACACTCTTCTCTTACCTCTTCCCCATTCCCTTCCATTTCTTCTTCCCCTTGTCCTTTCATCTTCAGATACATTTATTGAGTATTGTTATTGAATTATTTGAAGCAAAGTCAGGACCCAGTACTTGATAGGTAGTTGGCATTTATAACTACATGGGGACTAATGATTAAATCATTCCTTTCATTTAAGGACATTCCTCTGGGAGACAGCATGGAGACTGGGAGGCAAATAATTTTGTTAGGATCCTGCTCCAACTTGCAGGTAGGAATGACACACACCTGATGACAGTGACTTCAGGAACTGAGCGGAGCAGAAAGATGAATGGAGAGGATATGAAAACAAAATTTGGAGGTTGACTAGTTGGATAAGAGGAGGCAAATATAAAACAGTGGGCACAGGGATCGGTGCCATGCTTGATGACCTAAGATCCCACCCGCTTAAGAATCTTCTCTCCTGAATCCTTTCTGCACACCCAGAGATTGAATTGATCACTCTCTTCTCTTGATTTTTCTAACATAGAATTGAAATCATTTGTTTTTGTGGGTTTTAAGCTTGCAAAAATTTATGACCTCTCCAAAGCTGGGGCTGTGCAGGATTCAGTTGTTTGCTGTGGGTGTGGTCTGCTGGCTGTGAGTTGCAGAGAGCTGTTTTCATCTGAACGCCCACATCTGAGACTGGATCCCTGTTCCCAGCTGTAGGCATAATCATGCTGCCCTGTTGTTTGTTGTTGGTTGTGGGTCTTGAACTCTGGGCCTGGGCACTGTCCCTGAGCTCTTCAGCTCGAGGCTAGTACTCTACCTCTTGAGCTATAGTGCCACCTCTGATTTTCTGGTGGTTAATTGGAGATAAGAGTCTCATGGACTTTCCTGCCCAGGCTGGCTTTGAACTGTGATCCTCAGATCTCAGGCTCCGAGTAATTAGGATTACAGGTGTGAACCACTGGTACCCAGCTGCCCTGTTATTTTTCTAAAGTACCAAGGATCACTTCACAGTGGGATTCTTTGAGGTCACCATACCAGGAAGATAAAAAGTTTCTCGGTAACTCTTGTTTTGAGGTGGACAGGTAGAAGAATTGCAATGATAGTAGAGTGAGTTTAGTGATAGACCATCCCTCTATTAACATATTACCTAACTTTGATATAATTATCAAAATTAAAAAGCCAATAATTGTATAATGTAATTAATGTAGTATATAATAACCATTAACAGATTTCAATGCTATTAAATAAGTATCAGACTTTATTCAAGTTTTTCCAAAATTTTCCCCTACTAATTCTATTTTTCAGTTTAATTAAAGCTATCACAGTTGTTTTTATTTATTTTTCTTAATATATTTTTATTGTAAAGATACTGTACAGAGGGGTTACAGTTACATGGGTAAGGTAATGAGTCCATAAAGCATTGTTATACCCTCCTTGTTTTTCCCCTACCACAGAGCCTATAGAGCATTGTTACACCCTCCTTTGTTTTTCCCCTACCATCCCCCCCTTCCCCAACTCCCCAATTCCCTGCCCCCTGCAAAGTTATAAAGTTCTTTATCAACATACTGAACATACTGTCTTATACATCTCATTGTTACAATGGGTCATCCTGTATCCTTATTTCAGCATTTTGTTATTTCCCTTCCCCTCCCCAAATTAGAAAAATGTATATACAAGATGCAGAACATTGAAGTCAAATATAGTGACAGCAGGGGTTGTACCATGGGGGAAGAACATACAAAGAAACAACAACAATCACATAGTACATTATAAGTACATTAAAAAGAACAGCAACAATGATAAAACCTCTTGTGTCCCTGTCTTGGGGTTCATTTCCTTAGCATTAGGTTATATGGTCATATGTATATAGCTTTTGACCTCTTCTGCTTGTCCTAGACATATACTAGTTATTGCAGATAAGGGAAACCATGGGATCTATGTTTCTTTGAGTCTGGCTTACTTCACTTAATACATTTTTTTCTAAGTCTTTCCATTTTCTAACAAATGGTGCAATGTCATTCTTTCTGATGGAGGCATAGAATTCCATTGTATATAGATATACCACATTTTCTAGATCCATTCATCTACTGAGGGGCATCTGTATTGGTTCCATATTTTAGCTATGGTGAATAATGCTGTGATAAACATAGTTGTGCTGGTAGCTTTAGTATGGCTTTGTTTCACTGCTGTTTTTATTTTAACCTATTTTCCAATTCCTCCCTGCTCTCTCATTTCCCATCCTCATGGGGTGTTGTGACCTTGATAGTCTGGATGGGTACTAGTTGGTACCTCTCATTGGCTTTGTCTGACATTTGCTTATGGGTAGTCAAGATTCTGATTTAGAGGAAGCATATCACCACAGTGAAGTGCCTTCTCATCTGATTATCAAAGCACCTGCTCTCAGCATGTTTCCTTACTAGAGATGTTAGCTTTGATCACTTGCAAAATCACATCACTGAAAAGGTTACTTTTTCCCTTTGCATTTTTTTTAATAATATGTTACTAAGTCTAGTTCATGTTTAAGGGAAGAGATTAGAGTGTACCTTCTGGAAGGAAGAATAGCCAAGACATTAGGAGCATATGTTAAAACTACCACTGTAATGAATAATATGTTGAAGATAATCATTTAAGATTATACACTATCTGCCTATAAGATAATTTAATTATTGGCATAGTGATAGAAAATGTAAAAAAGGTTTCTAATTTTCATTTATTGATTGTAATTTTTATGCAAGGAATACTTTCATTTATATATATGCAGACATATATATATAATATATATACCATATACATATGTTCATATGTGTATATATAATTATACAAATATACATATACATATATCTCTGTGTTTATATGTACACAGATATACATATATATATATATATATATATACTTATGTATATATGTATGTGGTATTTATTTGTTTGGTTATTTATTTACAATATTGAAAACTGAACTTGAGACTTCAAACTTACTAAGCAAGCATTCTACTACTTGAGCATGCCCTTCTCCTTTGCTTTTGCTCTGTGTGTGTGTGTGTGTGTGTGTGTGTGTGTGTGTGTGTGTGTGTGTGTGTGTGTGTGTGTGTGTGTGTGTGTTTCTGTATGTGGATGTGTTTCATTTCCAATAGGGTCTCACATGTTCTCCCAGGCTAGTCTTAGGCTGTGATCTTCACTTCCAGTAGCTGGGATTACAAGCAGGTACCATCATCTGGTTTGTTTCTGATATGGGATCTTACTGACTGCTTGCCTGTTCCGACCTCAAACTGCAATGCTTCTGACTCTTCCTCCTCAGGACCTGGATTACAGATTTGCTCCATCATACCCAGCTCATTTGTTTATTTATTCAACCAAGCACTTAATTTATATCTTCATGAACTCATGGATATTTATTTTGTTTTTATTATAATTCAGGACAATCATGCAATGCTTAATGTAGTTACAGTTAATAGTGGACCATGTGTATGGCAATAGTGTCTCAAGATGACAATTGACCTGAAAAATTCCTTTCAATAAATATTTTTGTTGTTTCTTTTCATGTTTACATATGTTTAGATACCCAGATACCACAGTGGTACAATTCCTATGATATTCAAAATGGCACTGTTGAGATAGGTTTATTACCTAGCTGTGCAGTAAACTACATTTAACTTTGTATGGGACACTGTGTTTCCACAATGACAAACCTGCTGAATGACAGAGTTCTCTGAAAGTCTCTGTGTCCTTAAGCAATGTGTCAATATGCCCTCATTTTGTATTTTATTACTATTCATTCCAGCTTTGGTTATACACTATTTTTTTCTTTTTCATTTTAAAGTTTTAGCAAGGATTTTAGTATAACAGGGCTTTAGTATAACAGTATAATAGCTCATGAAGGAGATTTTTTAGTTACTTTTAGGATCTTTTCTCCATCTTACAAGTAGTGTGTGTGTGTGTGTGTGTGTGTGTGTGTGTGTGATGACAGGAAGTAATTTTCCTGCCTCAGTTCTATAGGGATCAATTTCTTAAAGAAGTTCTGATATTTTTTATGGTGGATGTTACTTAGAATCCCAAATCTGGGCACTAAATGTCCTGATTGCTTTTTAGGGGTCATTGCCTATTTGCCCCTTTAGCAGAAAAGCTCTGTTAAGTTGTCCCTCAGTATCCACAGTGGATACTGTGGATTGCTTTTATGTTTGTACAGAAACCCACATTCCCAGGTGTTTAATTCCCTGATACACGATGGCCCAGTATTTGTACCTAACCTGTGAACATCTTCCTATATACTGTGCCATCTCTAGATTGCTTATACTATCTACTATATGGAAATGCTATATAAATAGTTGCTATATATATTGTTTAGGGAATAAGAATAAGAAGAAAAAAGTCTGTACTAGTACGGTTTTTTTCCTAAATATTTCTATCCATAGTTGGTTGAATCTGTTGGTAATAAATCTAAAGATGCAGACAGCCAGCTGCGTACTAATACATGCACACACACTTATCTATATTTGTGTCTTCACAAAAAATCAATTGGTCATATTTATATGTATCTGTCTAAGAGCTCTCTATACTGCTCCGGAGATGTGTATGTCTATAGTTTGAGCAATACCACAGTCTTGATTATTACGGTTATAAAGTTATTCAAGATAAATCCTTCACTTTTGTTTGTCTTTTAAAATGTTGGCTTAGCTACTGTAGATCTTTACTCTTTCATATAAATCTAAATATGAATGGTGTTTTGCTTCTACTTTACCCCCTGCTACATCCAATTCAATTACTCCTCACTGACATTGAAGAATAACACTAATATTACCAGATTGACCTAATACTCTGTGACCTTGCTAAATATACTTATTAGGGCTAGACCAGTGAAATCATCTGAGATTGGATTTCATTTTTGGAGAACTTTTAGCTAGAAGTCACTTCAATCCTTCCATCCTTCCATCCTTCCCTTCTTCCTTCCCTCCCTCCCTCCCTCCCTCCTTTCTTTCTTTTCTTTCTTTTCTTTCTTTCTTTCTTTCTTTCTTTCTTTCTTTCTTTCTTTCTTTCTTCCTTCCTTCCTTTCTTTCTTCCTTTCTTTCTTTCTTTCTTTCTTTCTTTCTTTCTTTCTTTCTTTCTTTCTTTTCTTTCTTTCTTTTTTCTTTCTTTCTTTCTTTCTTTCTTTCTTTCTTTCTTTCTTTCTTTCTTTTCTCTCTTTCTCTCTCTCTCCTTCCTTCCTTCCTTCTTTCTTTTTTGTTATTTATTTATTTATTATTTATCTATTTATTATCTATCTATTTATTCACAATTAACTGGGTGTCCTGTAATTTTTTTTCATGGTATTTTTTCTTCCTTCCTTCCTTCTTTCTTTCTTTCTTTCTTTCTTTCTTTCTTTCTTTCTTTCTTTCTCTCTTTCTTTCCTTCATTCTTTCTTTCCTCCTTCCTTCCTTCCTTCCTTCCTTCCTTCCTTCTTTTCTTTCTTTCTTTCTTTCTTTCTTTCTTTCTTTCTTTCTTTCTTTCTTTCTTTCTTTCTCTCTTTCTCTCTTTCTTTCCTTCATTCTTTCTTTCCTCCTTCCTTCCTTCCTTCCTTCCTTCTTCCTTCCTTCCTTCCTTCCTTCCTTCCTTCCTTCCTTCCTTTCTTTCTTTCTTTCTTTCTTTCTTTCTTTCTTTCTTTCTTTCTTTCTTTCTTTCTTTCTTTCCTTTCTTTCCTTTCTTTTGTCAGGGTGGGGCTTGAACTCAGGGCCTGAGTGCTGTTGCTGAGCTTTTTTTACTTAAGGCTAGTACTCTATCACTCTGAGCCACAGCACCACTTTTCTTTCTGTTGGTTAATTGGAGATGAGTCCTATGGACTTTTCTATCCTCAGATCTCAGCTTCCTGATTAACCGGGATAACAGGCATAGCTACCAGTGCCTGGCTTAGAAGTCACTTTCATTAGTAGGTAAATACTATTTGCCTTATCTGTTTCTTGGATGACTTTGGTACTTTATGTCTTTCAGTAACCGATGGAGTATTACCCGGGCCATCATCATTTATGAGGATACATTTGTTCATAGTATCCTATTATTATCCTCTTAATGACTGCAAGATCAATACTGATGTTCTTATTTAATTCCCAATATTAGTAATTTGTATTTTCTCTCATTTTTCTTGTTCAGTCTTGCAAGAACCTAATGAACTTTATGCAACTTTCCTAAAAACTAGCTTTCTATATTGATTTTACAAATTATTTTCTATTTTTAATTTTATTGATATCTGCTCTAATACTTACTGTTGTCTTTTATATGCTTACGTGGGACTTAAATGGACATTTCTCTCTTTTTATTTCTATGGTGGAAGCTTAATGATTTGATACCTTCCTTGTGATATAAACATTAATGCTTCAAACTTATTTTTAAGAATCGGTTTTACTGCATGCCAAGATTTATATTTTCATTCAAATCAAATTCTTTTAAATTTACCTTGAAATGCCCTGTTTGGGCTATGCGTTATTTGCAAGTATGTTTTTAAATTTCAAAATAGAATTGGGAAATTTTGTTATGGTTTAGAGTTTAATCCCACTGTGATATGAGAACATGCTTTACATTATTCCTGTGGATTATGCTAAATGTCCTATGTACACTTGACAAGAATGTCTGTACTGCTCATATTGGGCAGAATATCTGTAAATGCCAGTTTGGTACATTGTATTGTTCTAATCATCTGTATCCCTATTTATTTTCTGTTTATTCTATCAAGCACTAGTCTTGCAGTGTTGGAAACTCCATTTGCAATTACATATACTTGTCTATTTCTGTTTTCAGTTCTATTCACTTTTGCATTAGGTAACTTGAATTTCTGCTCAATGAGTATACATTTAGAATGAGTGTTTACTATCCAAATCTGGTGATGCATTTCTGTAACCCCAGCATTGGCAGGCTGATAAAGGAGGATGAGGAACTTGAGGTCAGCCTGAACTACATAGAAAAGAAAGTTTATTAAAAAAAAGAAATGAGTAATAAAGAAAGGTGAAGGGAAAGAAGAATAAAAGAAGAGGGGAGAAGAGAAAGAAAGAAGGGAAGAAAAGAGGAGGTATGGAAAGGGAAATGGGATAGAAAGAGGAAAGAAAGCAAGAGCAATAGAAAACAAAATGTAAAACGGAAGTGGAAATGGGAGGGGAAAGGGAAATGGAAGAGGAAGGGAAAGGAAGGGAGGGAAGGAAAAGGAAAGGGTAAAGTCAGGAAGCACCATTCAGAAAGCTTTTTCAGGATCCTTATCCAACTTTTCCAAGTGTCTGGTAAGTGGTAGAGAGGAATCCTACAAGAGTGAAAAGCACTCTTTCTGCATAGCCAGGCATTTCACTCTTCTTCACAGACCACACTTAGTCTTTTCCAGTTTGTTAAAAAGAATTTAGGTGAATTTTCTTACCAGCTTCTATGAGCTAATAGTGTTTGCTCCAGATGAGTCTGCTGGGTTCTACTGCTTCCCATAGGCACCTTATTCTCCCAAAATTTCTCTTGTTGAGCTTAACGCAGATGGCTCATGCCTGCAATCCTAGCTACTCAGGAGGCTGAGATCTGAGGATTGCGGTTCAAAGCCAGTCTGGGCAGGAATGTCATTGAGATTGTTCCCTCTAATTAACCACTCAAAAACTGGAAGTGGTACTGTGGCACAAAGTGGTAATGTGGCTCAAGTGGTAGAGCACTAGCCTTGAGCGAAAGAGCTCAGAGACAGTGCCCAGGCCCTGAGTTCAAGCCCCATGACCAACAAAATAAGTTGTCTTAGTTGGTTACTCTCTAACCTCAGTGTGTTCACAGGTTTAAAAAAGTTAATTTGCTGTTTATTCAGCTTTTTCCTGATGTAAGAGGTAGAGTGATATTTTCGACAACTCCAAGCTGAAAACAGACTTGTAGATATTTTGAAACATATTTCACAATTTTTAAAAAAAAATAGTGTTTTTTCTGAAAAATATAGTGTTTTTTTCTTGTCACCTTTTGTGTTTGTAGTAATGAGTGTGTCATTTTATCCTTTGGCTTTCTATCATCATTCTCTGAAAGTCTGTCCTAATTTAATTTTATTTATGATGTTCTAGCCATTTCCAATTGTTGACTTTTCACAATGGAAAATGCTTATTTTTCTGCCTTTTCCTTGTTAATGTGTACCTTCCTATTCTGTTCTGTCAGTGTGTATAATTATATTGTGTTTCTTTGCAAATAATGTGTGTATGAATCTTTGTGTCTTACTGTGCTTGATGCACTGTTGAGTACAGTTTGTATCTAGTTGGTAATCTCAGTGATACTCATGGCAAAATCAGCCAATTTTATGATCTCTAAGAATTATTTCTCCAGTGTTAACACTAGATTACTTGTTTTCTAATCAGGTTATATGTTGTGCTAAGGTAATAGAAACTATTCTTCTAAGGAGTAGAAGACTTTGTTTTCTAATCAGTAGAAAATTAGTCACAACATGATAGGCAGCTGTCTTTGAAAAAAGCAACTCTAAGTTATGAATATCTATCCTGTAATAATAATTAACATGATCAATAATTAATGCCAATTTTTAAGTACATATCAACTAATTATATCATTTGCTGTGCATATGTGATGTAGCTCAGTGTTAAGCACTTGCCTAGCATGTGCAAGGTCCTAGGTTCAACATGTAATACCTAAAAACAATCAGAAATAAACCAACAACCAAGCACAACCAAACAAATTTTTGCCTATACAATATTGCTCAGCAATGACATGGAGCAAATTTCTTTTCTTACAGCTTGGCTTGATGACAGGTTAGCAATATAAGGACCTGTTTTATTGCTTGGGGTAATCTCATTTGTAAAATCATTCAAACTGAGGTGCACCTGTCACTATCTGAATACATTGGAGTAATTTTTTTAGTATTAGTATGTTTGGATTTATATATTTTATTTTTACCTAGTAGTACTAAATCAGTAATTCCTATTGACAAATCACCTTCTACTGCTTTATTCCTTCCTGAACTCTTTTATATAATGTATATGGATTGCTCTCATGAAGGTATTTTCCATACTCACTAGGTTTTCTGAGGACCAGAAAGAAAACTAGAATGTTTTGAATAAACTTTAATAATTGTTAGACAACTTAGAAACTAAAGGAAAGCCTTCTTGCTACTATACCCAATAAATATAGTATTTTGAATGACAAGAAGTAGGTCAACTTCTGATGAGAAGTTGTTATAAAATAATTAAGTGTCATTTGGAGCCCGAGAATATCTGGGCTCCTAAGGATTGGCCATCACTTTCCGTGGTTAAGTAAAAGATGCCTGGTTAAAATACTGGGATGAGAATTGCATGCCTCAGGGCTGTAGATGAAATTACAGATAATTCACTTATTACTAAATAGTAAAAATTTCTAGAATGGAGTACATAAGAGCTGAATATACCTAGAATGTTTACCTAGCTCTTCACTATATTGCTACCTCTGTACAGCAAGTCCTTGTCAAGTCTTTGTTATCTTCTTAGGTGCAGAAAAGCCAAAAGTGTTGTCAATGGAACCAAAACATGAAATTGAGAGCCTTCAGGTGGCAGGGCCACATGGAAGGAAGTTAGATCATTGGAGATGTGCCCTTCAAGGGGATACTGAAACCCTGTGCCTTCTTCTCTCTCTTTCTACTCCTGAGTGCCAGGAGGGGAACAGGCTTTTCCCATCAGCTACTCCTGGCCATGATGTGCAACCAGCAGCCCCAAACCATCAGACTGAAACCTCTGAAACTTTGAGCCAAAATCAACCTTTTTCTCCTTTTAAGTTGATTACCTCAGCTGTTTTGTCACGGTGACAGAAATATGACTAATACAGTTGACTATGGCTGGACTATTGAATTTGGGGGAGGAGATGATATATAGTTAAATTGAAATTGATTCCAGACCTCTAATATACCCTCAGAGTGTGTGATATGGGCAAATTGAGAATGAAATAATCCAGTTATCCTAACCTACCTGCCATAGTGTGGTTTCCCTCTCAGAATAAACACAATCTTGACCCCTATAAACATATTGTGTTAGGATTTTTCCCCCTAAAAGGCTCTGTAGAAACAGTTTAGAATTATCTTCTGTTCTGGTTCTTTGTACACACGGGACCACATTTATGTCAACCAAGCATTTGAGTAAGCCACAGAGATAACAAAAAAAATTAGAATTTGCAGATAAGATTTGGCCTTAAAATTCAAGTAAGACTGATCATCTGATAGCATAAACAGGTCTTTTACATTGATTATGTGCCATTTTTATCCTCACATGCACTTCATAATATATTCTGCTTTTCTTGAAGGAAAATATGCTCCCTAGATTAAGATAATAATAGTAATAAAATAGTAGATTGTTATATTTGTAAGCAGTAATTATATATTCACCAAATAAGTGGCTAGTATCTAGAGAACAAGCAATTGTATGAGCAATGATTACTAAAGAAGTAATTATGATGGAAGATAAGCCTCTCTTAGTTGTGCTTTTTAAAGACTAGCATTTACATAATAGTTTGTAATCCATAAAGAATATTTGTTTGGGGCTGAGAGAATGTGTCTGTGCCATGGCAGTTTAATACAGGAACACATGGCATTCATGGGTAGAACAGTCTCAATTTCGACTCTTCACTAGCTATTGGCAAGACACTGATTCTGAGTAATTTTTTAAGGCATTAATGAGAATCTTTTGCTGCTGCTTTTGTCCAGGAATCAGATCTGTTGGCCATCTCACTCCTAGGTCAGCTATGTGGGGCCTTTGGTAAGAGAAAATGAACAGAACAAAACCAAGACTAGTATTGATTGTGATACAAATAAGCAAATGGTGTAAAAAAAAACCTTATCAATGAGGGCAATTGTAGACTGAAATTATTATTTTTTTGGAAAACTTGGGAATTGTCAAAGTTCTGAAAACATGAACCTGCAACCATTAGCAGCTTTTGTGAACTCTTAAGACATTTGAAGCAAGTTGAGTAGCATTCACTTTCTACTAGTGTGACCATTCATAAGATGCTATCGAAATCTGGTTTGAGTGGGACAATATGAAGAGAGAACTTTACTGTAGAGGTAATCAATTTTGAAAAATATTCTACTTAGCAGAAAGTGTCTGCATTTCAGATAGATGACAAGGTGGTTTTTGTTCTCTATGGCTCCATTTTAGGATTTTTTTTTCTGTTTTCTTAACCACTGCATATGGAAGGAGCTAGAGCTACTGTAGAAGATAGAAAAGTTGTTGCAAACATGATAAGATCAACAGTGCCCAAAACAATATGATAGATCAAAAGTTTCCAGGACATTTCATGGAGCATGTCCCCATGACTTATTTAATTATTTATTTATTCATTCATTACTTTTTTGCAAAAATTCATGTTTTTGCAATTCAAGTTAATTCTGTAAACCCACCAATACTTTAAGAGTGCATTCTTTCATCTCCTTGGAAATGGAGAAGCTTTCTTCAATGTGGGCACTTTGTTTTCCTTTTCCAATGAAGATAAAAACCAAAATTTGACTTTTGCCTAGAGTTGGTATCATTTTCTGAAAAAGAGAAATATTTTGTTTTATAAAGCAGATATTTGAATAGATATTTGAGTGAGGAACTGTGCATAGGAATTATGCGTTGCAAACTGTATTTAAGTTACAGTATACATTAAAGCTATGAAACAGGCCTTGCAACTGATCTACTTTGAAGTCATTTGATGGTGTTTCACAAGAAACATTGGGTTTATTGTTTTCCTTTTGTTTTTATTGTTTTTCTTTTGTTCTCAAGCATGAAATCAGTTTGATTTTATTTATTATTAATTTACTTTATAATGGTAGAGATTGAGTTTATGAAGAAAGTAAGTATAAGCCAGGCATGGTAGTGAACATCTGTAATCTCAGCACTTGGGAAGCTAGGACAAGATGATAGTTAGGTTTGAGGCCAATCTGGACTACATAGTGAGACTTTGTCTCAAAAACAATTTACAGTTTTTCCAAAATATTCCTTGGTGACCATAAGAAACCAGATAATAAGATCCCTAATTGAGAGTGGACCCTTTTCCAAGAGTGCCCTTTTATGCACCCTCTATTTTGGAAATACCTGCCTTAAAACCAAATACTGAGTTCTAAGCAAGTACACAGAGAACACAGAAATGTAAATGCTTGAGTGCTGAATCTAAGATGAAATGCCTTGAGCTTAAATTCCTTTTCCAATGGCTCTCTAGATGGATGACAATGCTTATAGTGTGAGCTTAGACATGTTATCCTGTTATTTAACCCTACAAAACTTCAGTTTCCCTAAGTATAAAATGGGGAAATGAAGATGATAATGATGACAGTGGTGATAATGATAGTGGTAAAGATGCTGCATGCTGATAAATCTGCTAGGAATGTTAAACAGGACAATTCAAGTTAAAGTCCTGTACACAAAAATCTAGTTTGTCATTGTTACTGATTTAATTGAAGGCAAAAGAGGGCCAGTTCTGTGCTTGGGGAGTGGATCAAGGAATCTCCTGTGTCATCTTGATTAAGAGCTAGAAATATAAATACACAATTGCTGCTCATTGTCCAAGTTTAGATAAACAAGACTGAAACCCATGTTTTTCCAGGGCTTGGACATTTAAGAGGTTATTGTGACTTCAGGAGAACCAGGACACTGTTTAACTTGAACTTTAAGGGGTGTGTGTGTGTGTGACCAGTTAAAGAGGCTAGTATAATAGTCAAAAAAGGAGAGCTTCACTTGTCAGCCGATCATCATTTAAAATAATTCTTTTTAAAGACACAAATGTTCTAAATCTCTTAAAACTCCTTCAGAAATACCAGTCAACTTCTGAGTTAAAAATAAACAAGAACAAGAACCCTGGTGTGCTTTCCCACATCAGGGCAACTGTGGATAACAATAATGGACTGAACATTTCCCAAAGTTAGAAGAAAAGATTTTGAGAATTTTTACCATAAAGTAGTGAGAAATATTAGATTAAGAAGAAGTGTTTAGTATAGGTATTTCATATTACATGTTACTCTATAAATATGTATATTACTTTTAAGTTTTTATGTATTAATTAAAAAACAAATACACATATGTAAATTAAAATTTAATATAATAAATTTTAAGTAATACCTTATTTAAATATACACCTTATTTATAATATAAAGATAAATATTATTTAAATTTATTATGTATAATAATACATATAAATATATTATAGATATATTGTGTAATATATTTATATTAAATATAATAAAATATAATGTAAACAATATGTTAATCATGCTTTATTGTATTAATTAAATGCTTTATTGTATTATATAATGTAATTAATTAAACTTGTTAATAAGTTAAAAAATTTTGAAATTTAACATGTGATAGGTTAAAATAGAGAACAGGAGTATTCAAATAATTTTTAAGTAGTTTGTGGACTAACGGCTTCTATTGAAAGAGCTGAATGCTAGTTGGAGCTGCTCTGCTTTAGAATGGAAACACATAGCAGCATGCTCTCTTGATGACAATTATTTTGAGGGATTGAAAATGGTGCCTGTTCAGCCTCTGGAACACTATATAGTACAGGATTAACTTTTTTTTTCCTCATAGAGACTTTTTATTCTATGACTAGCCTTGGTGATAGTATTCAGCATTTGTTTGTGTTTGTCATCAAAAAGCTTCTACATGAACTAAAATGAAGCAGGCTGACTGATGTATAGGCCTTTCCTGTCTTTCCTAGGGTTCAGGCCTAAGATTTGTCTTTGTCACGAAGTCTATGAAAATATGCCATCCGATTGTTTCTAGCCTGGAGGAAGAGGGAGTTTCTGAGGGTGCTGTCAATTACAGAGCCTTTTTTTGTCAGTTGTGGGTCTTGAACTCTGGGCCTGGGCACTGTCCCTGTGCTCTTCAGCTCAAGGCTAGTGCTCTATCACTTGAGCCACAGCACCTCTTCCAGTTTTCTTGTGGTTAATTGTAGATAAGAGTCTCACTGAGTTCTTGCCTGGGCTGGCTTTGAACCACAAACCTCAGATCTCAGCCTTCTGAGTAGCTCAGATTACGTGTGAGCCACCAGCATCCGGCAATTGCAGACCACTTTTATGAAGAATTCTCCAGCCACTGAAGCCCTTCCAGTTTTGGTGCCTTCTCTGATTGGTTCTCCTCACATGCTAATCTTACTGTCACCCCAGAACACAGCTCACAGAGAGGGCTGCAAGGTGGCTGGCTTCTGCATGCTTGTAATGTTGGTGCATGTAAAAATATTGAATAATGTCTTAGCTTGGGCCTGACACTGAGTCCAAGGGGTTAGAACTTTGGACTCTATTTATACTGTGGCTTCTAGAGTTCCAGAATGTTCCATCTGATTTCTACTGAAGACCATGATCTGTTCACTAAGGACCTACTCATTCTTTTCAAAACATTATTTGGAGAGTCCTGGATGTGACCCTGCAGTCTTAGTGAAAAGTCCTTAGTTAATAAGTCATTGAGCCATTATATAAACAGACACTGAAAGTTTAGAGCTAGGCCCAGCTTCTTCCCCCTCCCTCTAACCCCTCTTTCCTTCCATCCTTCTCTTCTCCTTGTCTTTTCCCTTCCTCATTCCCTTATTCCTTTCCCTCATTCCACTCTCCCTGTCTTTATTTCTTCGAATTCTTGCAAAGTCTCTTAACTTCATTGAAATCTGTAAGTCTATGAAACAATAGAGTCAAGCAGGACTTGGGATATAACCTCACTAAGTTAGAAACAGTTTTTCACACGTTAAAATATTTTTAAATGGTGACTGACACACCGCAAAACTTTGGGCAATTCTGAATGACTTGCAGTTCTCTCTCTCTCTCTTTCTCTCTCTCTCTCTCTCTCTCTCTCTCTCTCTCTGTCACACACACACACACACACACACACACACACACATATGTGGTACTGCAATTTGAACTTGGGGTTTTAGTGCTTTCTGAGCAAGTGTTCTACCACTTGAGCCATGCTTCCAGCCTTTTTTGCTTTAGTTTTTTTTTCCAAATAGATTCTCACATTTATTCTCAGACTGGCATCCACCTTTTTAGCTGTGATTACAAGTATGTGCCACCATACCCAGATTTTATTGGCTGAGATAAGGTCTTGAGACCTTTTAGCCAGGCTTTCCTGTACAATAATCCTCCTGATCATGACCTCACATGTAGGTAGGATTTTGCAGCTGTTAGCCACCACTTTTTCATCATTTATTAAAATGAATTCTAAACTTTGCATAAGCAGTTGTATAGACTCATTTACTTTGCATTTGTTCAGAAAAAGTAAGATATGGTAGATTGGAAGTTTGGCTTTACCTCATTGGATTAAAAGTAATATGAAATACAGGGCTGGGAATGTGGTTTAGCAGTAGAGTACTTGCCTAGCATGCATGGAGCCCTGGGTTCGATTCCTCAGTACCACATAAACAGAAAAAGCCAGAGTGGCTCAAGTGGTAGAGTGCTAACACTGAGCAAAAGAAGCTCAGGGACAGTGCCCAGGCCCTGGATTCAAACCTCAGGACTGGAAGAAAAAAAAGCTGAAATACAGTCATGAGAATAACTGGAATCTCTTGGATTTTTTGACAGATTTAGGAGAAAATCTATTCATTTTGTGCTTATCATCACTTACATCTCCATGTGATAGCTGGTTTTGTGCAGGTGAATTGTACCCTAGTGAAAGATGGCAGTTCATTTTCTCATTATAGAATCTTTATTCTAGCTGGATTTGTAGGGGACAATAGGAGTGAGAACAAGTGGAAACTAAGAAGACTCTGTTTGCAGAAAGCTTCCGATGGCAGCAAATCATATTCTGCATAGGTCTTGGGGCCCTGCAGGGACGGGTCTTGGGGTGGAAAAGGGGTCCTGGAGCTGCAGGTGCCACTTGAACTCTACTCTGGGGTTAGATGTCCCCTTCCCCACACACAGCAGGGATTTGTCTTGGTCTATCCGGCTTCATCTTTCCCTTCCCCTCCGTTCTCCTTTTAAGATAAAAGGATTTGATGAAGATGTTAGTCTGGCAGAACTTTAGATAGATCTTGGAATGAAAAAAAAAATCATATCTGAGATTGCCTTAGATCTGAACCTCTCATTCCCTTTACTCCTTGCCATCAAACTGTCCTCCTGAGGGCAGATAACTTGATTTTTCTTTGCCTCTCCTTCTCCTTTTGAAGTAACAATTCCTTGATGACTGATCTGATGGATGCCTTTTAAGTTTCCATCCTTTGTGTTGTCTTTCCTGTGTTCTATTCATTGTTTCTTTCCATTTTCTTTTTCTTACTACACTCTCTTCACTCCCAGCTCTTACCACCAATCCCACAATGAGCTTTTGATTCTCCCTCCCCAACTTGCAGAACTGCCAGGACATTCTCACCCTCCCTCAGGTCTGCTGTGTTATTACCTATACTCCCTCTGAGGGAGGCTTTGTTAAATCATCACTGCAGCTGTTTGTCTGGGGTAGTCCCTGGGCATGGGCCCCTCTGCACTAGTCTGTGAACCTGAACTTGTCTTCCTGACCAGCATCTTCTAGAGCAGATTATTCCAGTTCTTCCCACTGTGGAGGTTAACTAGGGCTGTTTGCCTTCTGCAAAAAAAAAACAAGGTTCCCTTGTTGAAAAAGGGTCCAATGCAATGCAGGGCTCAAGGAGTTTAGGAATAATGAAGCCAAGCAAACATAATTTTCTTTTTTTAATAAGTTTTTTTTTTATTTTCTGCATTTTTTATTGTGAAAAACCATACAGAGGGGTTACAATTACATGAGCAAGGTAATGAGTACATTTCTTATCAAGCATTGTTGCTTCCTCCTTTGTTTCCCCTTCCCTTCCCTTCCCATCTCCCTCCTCTCTGCTCCATCCCGCCCCAAAGTTGTAAAGTTTGTTTTTCGACATAACATCTTGTATATCTCATTGTTCCAATGAGTCCACCTGTATCCCTATTTAAACAATTTGTTTTTTCCCTCACCCTCCACAAATTATACCAACATCAAATACAGTGAAAAAAGGGGTTTTATTGTGAAAATACTGTACAGAGGGGTTACAGTTACATGAGCAAGGTAATGAGTACATTTCCTTTTTTTGGGGGGGGGTCTGGTCATGGGGCCTGAACTCTGGGCCTGGCCCCTGTCCCTCAGCTCTTCAGCTCAAGGCTAGCACTCTACCACTTGAGCCACAGCACCACTTCTGGCTTTTTTCTTTTTGCTTATGTGGTGCTGAGGAATCCAACCCAGGGCCTCATGCATGCAAGGCAAGCACTCTACCACTGAGCCACCTTCCCAGCCCATGAGTACATTTCTTATCAAGCATTGTTGCCTCCTCCTTTGTTTTTCCCCTACCATCCCTTCCCTCCTACCTCCACAACCACACTTCCCCCACCCCACCCTCCCTAAATTGTAAAGTTCATTTTTCAACATAGCATCTTGTACATCTCACTATTACAGTGGGTCAGCCTGTATCCTTATTTAAACATTTTGTTTTTCCAACATAATTTTCTTGCTCCTACTCCTACCCTAGGACAGGAGACCTTGTCTGGTTCCCCCAACCCACACTAGCTGATGCTGAGCAGTGCCCCCTGCTGGTGCTGGGAGATTCTAGATACGAGAAAAACAACTGTGCTGCAGAGCACCCGTACTTCACCCAGGTAAATTCTGCATTGTCAATTCACCCACCCATTTGTGCCACCTGCATTCCGCAGCAGCTGGCCTTGTCCTTCCTTCCCCTGGGGCCCTGACTCAATTTCTGTTAGCATTTAGCTCCAGATCGTAGGGTTCTCTGTATAGATCACCCTCCTGTCTGTCTTCCCCTGTGTATGCATGCTCTCAGTAACTAAATGTTAGGTTGAATTTTCCTGAAGACTCAGAAGAGCAGTTCCGTAGCTTCTGGGAATAGCCTAGCTGTCAAGAAAAGTGGTAGTGTGGTATCCCCAGCAACTACCAGCCATGAAGCTGTTCCTGCTCCCCCAAATTCCTGGCAGTGTGCTTCCACTGGCTACTCCTGGAAAATCTCAGGGCAAACACACTTAAGGCACACACAGGCAAGACCAGCAGGTAGTTTCACTGCAGCCAGACTTGGGGCAGGAAGCCTTCTACATTTATCCTCACCAGCAGATATTCTTTATTTTGCCATCTTGTGAATCACTATAGAGATTCTCGGTATACTTTAAGGCAATAGGTTTCAACTTGGAGAAAAGTAATTACAATAAATTATTCTGCACAGCTTTTATTTTCTGCTACCCATTTCACAATAATTATTTTTAATTTTAATTTTTTAATGTTTTATTATCTTTAACTGGTTGTAAAAATTAGTTCTTAACTTATCCATAAAGATTGTACATATTAAAGGGTTATCATGTAATGTTTTGATTCATGAATCATGTTTTGAGTCATTGTATCATTAGGATAAGCATATCTAAGATTGTATATAGTTTCCTGATAGCCAAAAGTGTTCAAAATCCTTTCTTCTAGCTTTTTCTGACAATGGCTGTCTGTGCACACGAG
The DNA here is from genome assembly GCF_024711535.1 of Dipodomys merriami. Taxonomy (NCBI): domain Eukaryota; kingdom Metazoa; phylum Chordata; class Mammalia; order Rodentia; family Heteromyidae; genus Dipodomys; species Dipodomys merriami. Next base: position 29,844,409 of record NW_027205603.1, read on the forward strand.
AACTTTTTAGTCCTGTATAAAGGAAACAGCAACATAGTGTGCTTGGATCAGCCCTTCTGAATCACTCCCCTTGACTCTCCAATCTATGGTAATCACAGTTCTACTCTAAATTTTAATGAGATCAACTCTTTGGATTCAGAGTGAGATCATGAGATCTCTCGAGACTAGCATATTTCGCTTAACATAATGATCTCCATGCTGTTGCCAATGATTGGACTTTATTAGGGTTGAATAATATTTCATCATCTATAGACACCATATGTTCTTTATCAATTAATCAGTTAGTTGATGAATGCTTAGATTGCTTTTTTTAGTACTTTTTTTTATTGTAAAATACTGTACAGAGGGGTTAAAGTGAGCAAGGTAATGAGTACATTTCCTATCAAGCATTGTTACCTCCTCCTTTGTTTTTCTTCTGTTTCTTGGCTATTGTGAATGGTGTTGCCATAAATATGGGAGAGCAGATGTCTCCACATACTGATTTCCTTTGTATGTAACTACCTAATCAGCTATCAGACGCGTTATTAATGGGTGTTTTAAATAAAAGGAAATGACGATGAAGTTGATGACAATAACTATTATTTAGTGCTTTCTACAAGCCAGACACCATGCTAAGCACTTTAAATGCATTATCTCCTGCCGTTAAGTGTAATCTGAGATGATAGAAGTAGCATCATGCAGTTTCCCAATCTATGAATAGCTGGACTGCTGACTTTAACCTTTCTTCATTTCCCTCTTTTTCTTTTAAAAGTCTGACCTAGTCCATTTTAGCTTTCAGAAACATCTCTGACATTGCATCATTGTGCCCTTGTGCTATTTTGTGATAGAAAACGTTACAATTCAACATTAATATAAGAAGTAGTACTGAAAGGCCTTTATTACCTAATTTCATTGCTTAATGTTTTTTAATAGCTTTTTAGTATATGAGCTGAATATTTTCTTTACTTCTTAAAATATTGCTCTATATACCCTTTGTGTCTACAGGAAGTGTAAGTATTTATAGCTGGATAGAAAGTCAGACCGACAATTTGTGAAACTTCAGGTCAAATGATATTATATGGAGAGACAGAATCTATAACAAACCTAGAGGGCTGGTTGTATTTTAAATTAGTCCTGGTGTTACACAGGATTCCAGCTACTGCTTATATTTTTGAGGTTGTATATTGTACAGTTGTAGAAAAACCATTTCTATTATAATAGTTATGTATTAGGACAAATTTATGACTGATATGGATATCGTTTTCCAATATTTTCTAAAATAGGCATATAATGTTGCTAAAAATGATCACTTAACTACAATTTTCTTACTTAATGACAAGTAAACTGTATTCAAATATTGGATTTGTTTCTTAATTTGGATGAAGAAAGCTGAGAATTAGTGGCTCATGTCTGAAATCCTAGTTACTCAGGAGGCTGAACTATGAGGGTCATGGTTCAAAGCCAACCTGGGCAGGAAAGTCCGTGAGACTCTTGAATTAAAAACCAAAAAAACTGGAAGTGGAGCCATGGCTCAACTGGTAGAGCACTAGCCTTGAGCCGAAAGCCTCAAGGACAGCATCCAGGCCCTGAATTCAAGCCCCAGGATCAACACAAATATGTATTTTTCACAAAAGGTACTCACATGTGTTATATTTATTTATATACTTAATTATTTTTATTTATAATTTGTCTTGACACAGATCTTTAATAATTTAAGGCTTATTATCTATTGTAAGTCATTTACTATTTATTGAGTTTTGGATCACCTGTGTCATATTCCCTCACAAAATGTTTGAGATTTATCATCAAAGTACAGGTAGAAGTGATGAGAGATAGTGTGACTAGTTTTTAGTTTGCCAAATCACTATCATTACCAGAAGAGTGCAGGTATTATATTTTTGGTCTTAGCATATAGAGACAGCTTAGTTATATGTTATTTAGATAGACCATTTTCCTTCCATTTTTCCCTACTACATTAGAATCAGTGGTAGCAATAACAGAGATTCTGACACATCAAGAAAAACATGAGTAGTAGGAGGCTTGATGTTGTCAATTGAGCAGGACCTTAGGTGCTCATTACTGCACTTTATGTAGCCATGTGGATTCCTTCAAGTTGAGCCTTTTGCCCCATAAATAGTTCTACATGTGGTCATTTGATTTTTTTTTTGTACTCTAGAGGAAGCAGAGGCTCAGGGCCATCAATGACTTATCAGAGATGATCAGTGATGAGTCAACACAAAGTCTTTGTATTCTAAATCTGATGATCTCTTTTGCCTGCCAGCTCTTCTGATGTAGCTAAGGACCACTAACCTGGGAAAAACAGTCAAAATAATCCTCTAGATAAATCAATGGCTAATTTATTGTGTACTAACAACAGTGCGAAATAACAACAGGTAACATTTATCCAAAGCTTACTATGTGACATATATTGTACCAAGCTCTTTACTGTATTACTCTTTAATATCTTCAATATCTTTTTGAAATAACTGTTTTTTCCTCCATTTTTCACTTGAGAAACCCAGGTTTATAAAGGCCAAATTCTTTTCTTGAGGCAAAGAATTATAGAACCTTATATCAAACATATGGTCATTCCCATTCCCAAACCCTCAACTCTTAAGTTCTACTTGTTGATTCACAGCAACAAGACAATATTGTGTGGTTAAGGCTATAGTCCTGTTTCTAGTTCAAGTGAGAGATGGTAAGGATATAGGGAACCAAAAATGTTCTAAAATTTCAGTTAAATGTTCAAAAACTATGGTGGATAATTTAAGCAATCCTACAATTTTACTTGAACTATTTGGTTAGAAAGTTAAATATAAAAACATCAGCAAAGTGTTCATGGGAATAGAAACAATCATAGCTTCTCCAAACATTCCACAGGTGTGAGTTAAAAATCAGTTTATGCAATAAATTTTAGATTCTTCTCGAATTCAGATTTGTAATAATTTGTTAACATAGTATGTTTTAGTATGACTTTTGCTATTACAAAAGCTCTTCTTTATGAAAGTTACAAAGGACAGAAGCTGTTTGTGGCATAAATAAGCATATATCAGAGAACTTCCTTCCTGCGACATATGTCAATAAAAATGATGATTCAATGTTTTAAGAATGACTAAACCACTTAAACTTGAAGTAACAAATAAAGTCAGAACTCCAGGTTATAAACTGTTGCTTTAAGCTAGGCCAATATTGAATCCTAGTTAAACTAGACCAGCCAGATCTAAAATACCTTTTCAGATTATATTAACTGATAATGAGTTACTGCTTAATTGAGTATCATTTCCTGTGGGAAAAATGTCATATCTTTCTGGAGACTTTGGTGGTGTTGTTTTAAGGATGTATACTGGTTTCAGCAGTGACAATGAAACAAATCTGAGTTTAAAAGTAAATAAAGCTTCTGGGGCTGGGAAGATGCCTCAGTGGTAGAGTGCTTGCCTCGTATGCATGAGGCCCTGGGCTCGAGTCCTCAGCACTATATAAGCAGAAAAAGCTGGAGTGATGCTGTGGCTCAAGTAGTAGAGCATTAGCCTTGAGCTGAAGAGCTGAGGGATAGCGCCTAGTCCCAGAGTTTAGGCCCCATGACCAACAAAAAGTAAAAAGAAAAAAGTAAATAAAGCTTCTAAAGTTGACTTTACATCTCTTGATGAAATATATTAAAGATTTACCCTGATAAATCCTGATTAATCATTATTAATCAATACTGTTCCTATCATATATACATACACATACATATATATGCAGAGCCTAAGAGAATACATATATATATAAAGAAGTATCAAACGTATTTGTGACTGTGGTGGAATTGGGAAGACAATGAATCTGAAAACTTATCAGAGCATTGGAATATTTCTACGCCAACATTTCATATGCCGGTTGAGCTAATGCTCTGATAATGCAAACTTAGTTTAACCTGAACTGTAAGGAGAATGTTGTGTTAGATTTACATATCCCTAATGATATTCTCTGTATATTGGAGTAGTTTAAAATATGTCAGCTTTTCCATAGTATTACTGGGAAAAGTGAGACCCAGGAAATTTTGTAATCTGTCAGGGAGCACACACAGCTGTGTGCAGTAGGATGCTGCCTTCTCTTCCCTCCAGCTTCCTTTGTTGCTATTTCTGTGGGTGCAGCCAGGGAACTTTGTAATTGCAAGCTATCAGTAACAAACCCTTTGACTTGTTTATCTATATTCCCAGAGTTCTGTGTGAAATAAGGGATGATCATATGGTCAACTTGAAAGCCAATGTTCCAATTGTTCTGAAGACATGCTATCATTGTCCATGCATGCCTTCTGAATTTCCAAAGCCTATTGTGGACTATGGAATAAAGGCATTTGTAGGAAGAGATGGTTTGCCATGCACATTTTGCCATATAAGGAGGCCCCTGTTTATGTTGCCTCTAGTAAGAGAATATTGTTCATTAATTGCTTAAAGTCAGCTCACAGCTCTCACTCTGCAAGCTTATCTGTTCTGACCTTTTCAAAACTGTTTGGATCCAACCACAGGGGAAGCGATGGTCATCTCATACTTTTAGGCATTGAGATGAGTAAAAATACCACTTTGATGTATAGCAAAATGTAAACTATTTCAAGCTTATAAGATATGAGGTGGAGCTCAGCCCAGATTAAGTACCAGAGTGTTGGATAAAATTACAGACATGTGATGTGATTGTGTGTGTGTGTGTGTGTGTGTGTGTGTGTGTGTGTGTGTGTCACAGTTGGCACCAGCTGTGATTCATTGTTGGCAATAATGAGCAGAATTGGAGGGTCTGCCAGCCACTGCCTGCATCCTGCCACTTCACTATGTATTATTATTCCATCCTGTCCTCCTTATCTCTCCAGGTCCCCAGCTTACATTTTAGTACACTTCATCTCTACACCCACTAGGGAAAAGGTCCTTGAAGTTATGGATGAAAATAACATGGAGCTAATGAACATGTGTTGGCTTCAGTGAACCTAATTACTTCAGGAGAATCACTTTCTGTGCTTGCCCCAAACTCCCCAAGATGGAAAACTACTAAAGGAAAGTGGTTAGATTACACATGGGAGGCTCCATCTCAGACCTACCAAGTAAAAGTGACACAGGACAGGCTTGGTACACTTTATAGTAAGCTGTATAGTGAAGAAGCTTCCAGGGTATTCTTAGGGAAGTTGGAGCAGCAACTCTCAGCCATGTCGGATGACAAAATCACCTAGGAATCTAGAAAAGCCCAGTAACCATGCCATTCCAAGACTCACTAACTAACAGTCTTGGAGGTAAGACCCAGGTGTTGATAACTTTTAAACTCCCCAGGTAACTTGAATGTATAGCCAAGATTGGAAAGCATTGAGCTGGAGGGAATGACTCATAAAGAGATTGCTAGCTCTTGGGAAAAGCTTACGTTTTAACAACACTCACTTGACATTTGGATACAGAGTAGGCACTATGAAGATATTTGGCCTTATTTTAAGGGAAAAATTCTTGCCTTTATGGAACTTTTGATTCAGTGAGACATATGTTTATGAAATGTATCCACAGTATTTGAACAACAAATCACAACATGAAGTGGTATTGAAAACCAAATTATATTGAATGCACCAAATGTGTCACCATCTAACATTTAACCACTGAAACAGACATTTACATTATATGTCTATATTCTTTATATGTCTTTTTTTTTTTTAAACTAGGGCTGAGAACTGAACCCAGGGCCTTGGGCACGCCAGGCGGGCGCCCTTCTGCTGGGCTAAACCCCCAGCCCCTGTCTATATTCTTTCTTAAATCATATTGTCATAAAAATCTTCACATATATATCTGTGCATAATTCTCATAAGTTTTGGAAAAATTCCTAAGCACTAAAGTTCATGGCCTAAAAATTCTAAATAGTTTTCATAAATGCTGTCAGATTGTCACCCACAAAGGTTTCAACAATTCACCCTGATGGCACCAAAGTCTGCAACTCTTTTTCCCACTAGAAATTATCATTAAAACTGAAACAAAAAATAATAAGACTCAATAATATAAATCTAAGGGTACAGAGAGTAAAGAATGTTGGAAATTGTAGAGGGGTAAAGAATGAAAGAATTATTTAGCCTAGAATTTCAAGTATATAACATCTTATCCCTGAAAACTACCTTAGAAAATTTTAGCCAGGCACTGGTGGCTCATAACCATAATCTTAACTACTCAAGAGGCAGAGATTTGAAGATTATGGTTTAAAGCCAGCCCTAACAGAAAAGTTCATGAAATACTTATCTCCAATTAAATAGCAAAAAGCTGGAAGTGGAGGTGTAGCTCAAGTGTATAAGACAGTCAAGAGCAGAAGTCTCTAAGATCAAGCCTTACAGTTGGCACCCCCCCCCAAAAAAAAAGAAAAAGAAAGAAAGAAAAAGAAAAAGAAAGGAAAGAAAAAATTTAAATACATTTTTCCTTATTTTGTAGTAACAACTGAAACAACAAAATGGAAGATAATACAAATGAACCAGTATTAAGGTCTGGATATCAAATGTTCCTAAAAGTTCATTTGCTAAAGGTTGTGGCTGTGGAGATTGCACTGGAGGAAGCATTGGGATGCGCTCTCTCTCTCTCTCTCTCTCTCTCTCTCTCTCTCTCTCTCTCTCTCTCTCTCTCTCTCTCTCTCTCTCCCTCTCTCCCTCCCTCCCTCCCTCTCTCTCTCTCTCTCTCTCTCTCTCTCTCTCTCTCTCTCTCTCTCTCTCTCTCTCTCTCTCTCTCTCTCTCTCTCTCTCTCTCTCTCTCTCTCTCTCTCTCTCTCTCGGCAGCAGGACCATGCAACCATGCAACCAGGGACCAAAACCTCTGAAAGGATGAGCAGAATAAAATCTTTTCTCCTTATAATTGATTGTCTTGGGGATTTTATCACAGTGGCAGAGAACTGACTGATGCAATCAGTGATGCATTTTAATATATTGAAAGATCAATGAAAAACTCCCCAAGGGACTCCCATAGTGCAACTATTGGAGAGAGAATGGAAAGTTGGCTGGGTGGCTTTCTCAGTACTGCTGTCAGCATTCTCTGGGACCACAAGCAATGGGGTTGTATGGTTTCCTGGTCCCTGACCTGCATAGTTGTGAAGAATGTTCCCCAAGGGGCTTTCCAGAGTAGTCTGATTAAGGTTAGTGCAAGTAGAAAGTAAAGAACACCCATCTGTTTATTTTTTCTTTTTTAGTATTTACTGAAATATAAGTAACAAAATAAACAAAAATAAAACAGAAAAGACTCTCGAGTAAAGGAGATGACTATTTGCCTAGCCTTTTTTGTTGTTTTGTTGAGGAACCAAAAAAGGTTTGCTGTCTTAATGTTGTTTTAATGTTTTAAAATTTCTATGTTATATGACATACTCATTGCACATTTAGATTTTATCTGGTAGATAAATGATTTGACATGCATATGCTGTCATATGACAAAACTCACATTCAGAAACAGGGACTGTTCCTTCTGTTCTCATGCTGAAAGGCTCAAAAAATGGAAAATAAATGAATCCAACATATTGGCATGCCACCAAACATGGAATAACAAATTAAGGGGGGATAATATAATACAGAATGAGGTCATTGAGTATACTGGCCAAAAAACAAGCTCTCCAACTTCTCCTGAAAAATTATCAATAAAAAATTTGACTGAGAGAAATAAATCATTGTCTGATTTCATTTCTTTTACAAAACTGTCTTTTTAATATTTTAAAGATGGCATAAATCCACAGTCAAGTTTCTATGTTTGCTGAACTATCCATACAAAACCAGAGAAGTAATTTTCCTCTGGAGCATCTCAAAATTAAAGTCTTATATGGCATTTCTTTGTGTGACATGTAATGGTATGTGAACTATGTCACATTTCTTTTGTCCACAGCATACGGCAGCATTCTTTTCCATTGTTGCTGTTCATCTGAATTCTCTGTCTGCTCTCAGCCAGAGCTGAGAGGAGGAACAAGTCTACAATTATGATTAAACCCAATCTCTGAAAAAGAGAAACTGTGCTAAAAAGCCACGAATATTGTTCAAAAAATGGGGAGGGGAATGACTATTCCTTCTCCTCACCAGGAATTTGACTGAGAAATAGCTTTCTGGTCAAAAATATAGTTAGGGGGGCTATTTTATTTTTCATGGTGGGGAAAGATTTACATTGGGATTGGTAAAGGAAATGTTACCTATTTGTTGCAGAAAGAAGTAAATTATACTTTAAAAACCCACTTAGAATTATAAGTCATTTTTGTAGAAAAGGGACCATCTCATTCAACATAGAGACTAACACATATTAGAAAGCTATCTTGATCCCTGGAACAGTTTACTGAATCAGGAAAAAGGCATTGATATGAGTCCAGTGACTCACACATATTTCAATAAGCAATTGTGTCAGGAGAAAAATAATGTAGCACTCTCCAAATTCCAAAGCTGTGTTGAAGCATGCAACTTTTTTTTTTTTTCTGAAAACACTGAGCAGGAAATGGAAACCTAGCTCAAATGTCTCGGTGCTTTCCTGCTTCATTTCTTGTCTCCCCCTCCCTTCTTGGAAATCACTGAGTTTTTCTGTAGCCTCCAAGCTTAGTAGCCATAAAGTAACACCTGACATCCACAAATCCTGTGGACAAGGTAGGAACCGGATAGTCAGGCAACTACTTAGAGACCCTATTTTACTTGCTGGTGCATCACTGGTGTCCAAAACTTAACCACAGATGTCTTTGCATAGCTTCTTCTTTCCCTTACTGGAGTCTGAGCTGGAATCTGTTGTGGCAGTCTCTTTTTCTCTACCTCTACCTCTAAGCATCTTCCCAACCCTGATTATCCCATTAGTGCTCATCCTCCAGATTGTATCCTACTGTGTTTGTTTCATGGGTGATATCCTTACTAGTCTTGTTATATTTTGAGTTGTGATGTGGCAGGTATCATTGTCATTTTGTCACCATCATCCCATCCTGACATCTACCTCAATGGATCACCTGTTCAGCAAAATACAAAATCATCCCCCCCCACACACATGCACACAGGAGTGCGCACATACACACACACACATACACACACACACACACATATCCTATATATACCCTGCCCCTATTGAGTGCTTAATGAATGGAAATTAATCCCTATTTGATTTTCCATAATGTGCATCAGACCATTTTGATAGAGGAATAAGAAGAGGGAAAAAAATCAATTTCACAACAGTAGTATAATTAAAGCTAAACAGAAAGATTAATCCTAGGGTTTACACTCTATCTCTTACCCTCCCTCTCCTACTCAGGTTCTGAGTTACCCTCTTCATCTACCCCCTGGATCAGAACTGCTTTGGAAACAATTTAATTAATGCACTGATAAGATGGATGACCCATAAACTTTGCATCACCTTGTCAGTTCAGAAAATGATAGAAGCCTGTGGCCCATGGAAGTCCTCTAAGATACTGCTACTGTTAAAATGCATTTTTATTATATTTATATATATTTATTTAAGGTCTGCAACATGGTGTTGTAATATAGCTATATTTTGTTAAATGATTAGTATAACAAACTAGGAACATATTCACCATTTCACATAGTTATGGTTTGGGGTTTTGCAAGATCACTTAAAATCTATTCTATATGCACATTTCCAGTATATGGTACAATCTTACCTTAGTCAAATTTTTTATTGCTAGTGTGGGAATTTAAACTCAGGGCCTCATGCTAGCTAGACTATGCTTTACCAGTTGAGACTTGCCTCCAACCCATCTTTTTGCTGGTTACTTTGGAGAGGGGGTATTATTCTGTCCAGCCTGGCCTTGAATGGTGATCCTCCAGATCTCTACCTCCTGAGTAGCTAAAGTTATAAGCATGTGCCACTAGCATCTAGCCTTAAAGAAACTCCAGTGTGCATAAATATCATTCTGTTTTGTGACACATGTCAATACAGAGAGAGAGAACAAAAATTCTCCACATTTACTAATTTTTTCTAGTATACCTTCTAGCCATGCAAGAAAATGCCTTTAATGTAAGAAGCAGGATTTCTTGTGTCCTTTTACTTAAAGTGCTTAAGTGAGAGTGGTTTTTCACTACTGTGTTTTGTGTTATATTGTCAAATTTCCTTAAATGCTACTGTGCTGTTTCTTCATGCTTCTCCCAGCTTGGTGTCTATTTACATGTGAAGTGACACACAGGTGTTAGGCTAGTTTTCAGCTAATAAGGAACATGGGGACAGTGGACAGGTTCATGGCACAGACGTGAAGAAGAGGACAAAACATCGTATCAGTAGTCTATCAGTCAGAAGTCACTGATTTTCTCATTTGCTGTTTTCCTTTCAAATCAATACCTTTCCCAAAGACTCACAACTGATTAGTTTTATAGTCAAGGTACTACAGTTCCTAGCTGTATACTTTCTTAGAGTCAACCTTCTCCAAGCAATTCTTTTTTTCTTTTTGAAAAATTTATTAATATTTTATTATCTTTAAGTAATTGTACAAAGGAGATCCCATTGCAATGAAGCAGTTTATGAATGCAATGTGTCTTGATCACTGTTGACCCTTTCAACCCTCTCACCCATCCCTCCTAATACCACGTCCCACACTTTTCTTTATTTTTTTCCATATATATGTGTATTGTAAAAATACTGTACAGAGGGGTTACAGTTACATGAGTAAGGTAATGAGTATGTTTCCTATCAAGCATTGTTACCTTCTCCTTTGTTTTTTCCCTACAATCCCTTCCCTCCCAACCTCCCCAACTCCTCCCTCTCGCCTCCCTCTATCCCCCTGGAAATCGTGAAGTTCATTTTCAACATAGAGTCTTGTACATCTCACTGTTACAATGAGTCAACCTGTATCCTTACTTAAGCATTTTGTTATATCCCTTCCCCTCCCCAAATTATAAAAAAATATTTATACAAGATGCAGGACACCGGAATCAGATACAGTGAAAACAGGGGTTATACCATGGGGGAAGAACATGCAAAAGAAAGAAAAGAATCACATGGTACATTATAAATACATTAAAAACGACAACAAGAAAGATAAAACCACTTGTGTCTCTATCTTTGGGTTAATTTCACTTAACATCATCTTATATGGTTATATGTTACATAGCTTTTGAGCTTTTCTGCTTGTCCTAGACATATACTAGTTATTGCAAATAAGGGAAAACATGGGGCCTATGTTTCTTTGGCCTGGATTACTTTACTTAATATAGTGTTTCCAAGTCTTTCCATTTCCTAACAAATGGGATGGTGTCATTCTTTCTGATAGAGGCATAGAATTCCATTTTATATATATATATATATATATATATATATATATATATACATACATATGTATACACATATGTATATATATACACATATATATAAATATATATATACCACATTTTCTTGATCCATTCATCTACTGAGGGGAATCTGGGTTGGTTCCACATCTTAGCTATGGTAAATAACATTGTGATAAACATAGTTGTGCTGGTAGCTTTAGTATAGCTTTGTTTGTGATCATTTGGGTAAATACCCAAAAGTGCGATTGCTGGGTCATAGGGGAGCTAAATACAACAAATCAAAGAAAGGTTGGACAAATGGGATTGCATTAAACTGCAGAGCTTCTGCATGGCAAAGGACATAGCTAGCAAGATCAATAGAAAGCCCACAGACTGGGAGAAGATCTTCACTAGCCAAACAACGGACAAGGGTCTCATATCTAAAATATACTTAGAACTCAAAAGTTTAAGTCCCCCAACTAGAAATACTCAAAGAAACAGTGGCCTGATTAATAAGTGGGCTAAAGAATTAAAGATAAGCTAGGCACCGGTGGCTCACACCTGTAATCCTAGCTACTCAGGAGGCTGAAATCTGAGGATCGCAGTTCAAAGCCAGCCTGGGTAGGAAAGTCCGTGAAACTCTTATCTCCAATAAACCACCAGAAAACAGAAAGTGGCACTGTAGCTCAAGTGGTACAGCGCTTGAGCTGAAGAGCTGAGGGACAGCACTTAGACCCGAGTTCAAGCCTCATGACCATCCAAAAAACAAACAAACAAAAAAAACAGTTAAAGACGAACTTCTCTGAAGAGGAAAGAAGAATGGCCAATAGACACATCAAGAAATGCTCAAACTTCTCTAGCCATAAAAGAAATACAGATAAAATAACATTGATATTCCACCTCACCCATTAGAATGGCTTTCATCAAGAACTCTAATAACAACAGATGCTGAAAGGGATGTGGACAGAAGGGAACCTTACTGCATTGTTGGTAGGAGTGTAAACTTGTTCAATCACTTTGGAAAGCAATATAGAGGTTCCTCAAAAGACTCCACATAGAGCTCCCCTAGGACCCAGCAATTTTTAAATCCACTCTATTCTAGTCTACAAAAGAATATGCTGGAAGAGAGCCAACAGCGCCAGGTGTGTTACCTCTTGCTCACCTCATGCTTCATCAGAGCAGGCGCATAGCTCAGGGACATGTATGCTATCCCCTCCACTTGTCCTCTCTTCCACTTGACTGGTGAGGAAAATAAGTCCAGAGACATAAGCTCATCTATTAGGTGCTCAAGGTCTCATACTAGCTGGAATTTTATTCCAATCGGCCTGGCTACAGAGCCTGTTCTTTTATTCTACCCTGTTGGGTCTCCTGTTGATCCTATAAAGACATATTTTATAAGGAACCAGAAGTGTGCAGGAGGGACCGTGACCACCACAGCAGAGTTTGCAAAATTGTTTCATAAACCTTTCTGTGATGTGCTTGACAGATGACTGGTGGGAAGCCACAAGTTATAGTTTGAATACGAAATGCAACCCATCCTGCTACATATTAAAGGATTGGTTTCCATCGGTAGATCCAAGCACTGAGAAGTTTTTAGATCCTTAGGACTCTGATGTCATCAGTAGATGAATCCATCAAATAGGATTATTGGGAAGTGGTAGATATGGGCACTGGAAAAGGGCCTTTGGAAGGTATCATATGGTTGTCTCCTTCCTTTCTCTCTCTCCCTTCTGCTCTGCTTCCATGATGCCATAAGGTGAGCACCTTAGCCCCACTAAACCATCATAATCAAGAAGCCCTGCTGCAACACAGGGTCATAAAAATGAGCCAAGTGGCTATGGACTGAAACCTCTGAAATGGTGAGTCATATGTTGAAGAAATTTTTATAAATGGTGTTGGAGGCATGTTTCAGTTGGTAGAGCACTAGTTAATGAGCGAAAGCAACAGGTAACAAGAATGTGTAAATGAATTAAAAGACTGTTTTTTCTTGAGTGCTACACTATTGTTCATATTCACATGAGCAAGTGGATAGCACCAAAATGTACCCAGACATGCCCGCTCTCCATTTAAAAATATCACAGTATCATACAATCCAGCCCTATTATGGCTTTAAAGTTGAGGTCTGTATCCTGTAATGATCTTAGTAATCTGAAGTACAATTCTCATGTTCGAAAGTGGACTCGTTGCTCAGATCCTGAGGGTCTCTGTTTACCGGCAGGTAGATGAGTGAAGAAGTGCTACCTTCTATATCACTTTTGAAAGATGTTCAGGACTAGCAGCAGAATAAAACAAACATAATTTATTTTTCCTGATGTCTGAGAGAATTTAGATTCATGAAATGCACATATTTTAGAATTGTACATGAAATAATAAAATAAGGCAGACATTATTCCTTCAGGCCATTTTTGTCACAAAAGATAGTGGAATATGATTTTACTGTCAGTTAATATTTCCTACATTTTGAGTTCTAACATCTTTATCAGATTCCTCTTAAACAGACTCACATCTAGATTATACCATAAAAATTCTTAATCATAATGGAACCTCCTTATACTATTAATGCATGCTAATAATTAAAACAATACATATAAAAATAAAATTGCTAAAGCTCAAGCCACATTTGTTTTATGCTTAAACTTCATTTAGATGGTGAGAAATATTTCACAGAACCAGGAGAACTCTTCCTTCTGGCTTTCTACAAAAATGAGGGCCCTTTTCAAGTATTATAGCACATAATTTAATCTAGTTCAGTGATGTTCTTCAGGTATATGTAGCATTACAAGGCCTTTTCTGAGATAAGCAGTAAGGAGTATTTTAATCCTACACTTCTCTCTCAAAAAAACCCCCTACCCCCTCCAGTTCATTTTATGATATTGAAACTAGACAGGATCAGTATGAGAAAGAAGAGTCAAATTACACTCCTATAGATATATTAGATAGATAGGTCTAATATCATCTATATCTATATCTAGATATTACATTCCTTTTTATTTTAACACATTTTTATTCTAAAAATACTGTACAGCGGGTTTACAGTTACATGAGCAAAGTAATGAGTACATTTCCTATCAAGCATTGTTGCCTCCTCCTTTGTTTTCCTCCATCATCCTTTCCCTCCCACCTCCACAACTACACTCCCTCCCCTCCTCCCTGCCATACCCCACACACACACCCCCGCCCCTGCTTAAATTGTAAAGTTCGTTTTTCAACATAGTGTCTTGTATATCTCATTGTTACAATGGGTCAACCTGTATCCTTATTTAAGCATTATGTGTTTTCCCTTCCCCTCCCAAATTAGAGAAGTGTATATACAAGATGCAGGGTGCCGACATCAAATACAGTGAAAACAGAGGCTATACAGTGGGGGAGGAGCATGCAAAGAAACAAAAAAAAAATCTCATGGTACATTGTAAATATGTTAGAAACAATAGCAAGAAAGAAAAAAACCACTTGTGTCCTTATCTTGGGGTTCATTTCGCTTAACATCATCTTATCTGGTCATATGTACATGGCTTTTGACCTTTTCTGCTTGTCCCAGACATATACTAGTTATTGCAAATTAGGGAAACCATAGGACCTATGTTTCTTTGGGCCTGGCTTACTTTAATTAATATAATTTTTTCCAAGTCTTTCCATTTTCTAAAAAATGGGGCAATGTCATTCTTTCTGATGGAGGCATAAAATTCATATATATATATATATATATATATACCACATTTTCTTGATCTATTCATCTACTGAGGGGCATCTGGTTTGGTTCCATATCTTAGCTATGGTAAATAATGCTGCAATAAACATAATTGTGCTGGTAGCTTTAGTATGGTCATGTTTATTGCATTCCTTTAGATAGAAAATTCTTCTAAAATACTCTGAAACCAACATAAATTTAATTAATTTTATAAATGTAGGAATAATGTCACATTTGAATGCTGATAAACACTTCATCATAGAATTGTAAACAACGTTTTTAGGAAACTGATTCTTAGAGTTCTAGGTTAAAAACATTTGTTTGACACTTTTTATTATATGTGGGAAAATTGATTCAATTCAACATGTAACATGATATGAAAAATAAATCTCAGAAACATTTAGCAGAATTTTCATCTTTAATGTGATGAAGGATATTTAATAAATCCGTATAGCACACATTCTTAATAGTGAAACATTTCCTTTAAACTCAAGACAAAAATATCCAATAATGTTGCTTTTTTTTCAGGATTGCTTTTGAGATATTCATTGATATAATAACACAGGAAAATAATTAAGAAGATTGAAAAGGAAAAAATAATCAATGGTTTGATTGTCTATGTAGGAATCTACTATCATGCACAAAGTTACGATTTGCAGTAGAATCTAGATATACAAAATACTAATACTAAAAAATATATATAACAAATATATAACAAAAATATGTAAGACTTTCAAAGAAATATTTTACAAGATGTTGGGGGCTTCAACAACCATCTAATTTAGTAGACATACATTACCATGTATACGTATGATTTAAAATAGGGTATTATCAACTCTCCTCAAGGAAAATGAAATAATAATTCATAGACTACTTTCACAGAGACTTGACAAAGTTTACATGGAAAGGCAATGGGACAAGCATAGTCTGCATTATCCTGAAAAAATAAACTAGCTGGGACGATTCTCTAGCTGATTATTAAGACCTAATAATCTAAGAAGCAGAATGTTGGTACAGGCCAAACAAATACACTTATAGGAAAGAACTGATAGGCTAGACCTTGATTGCATACAGGCCTGCATACTGGGGTCCTTTTATTATGACATAGATGGTACTGAGAGTCAGTGGAAAAGTAACTGTTCAGTAAGTGGTTCTGAGCTGATTGGTTTTACAATGTAAGAGAATTGAAATTGAACCTTACCTCATAACATAAGCAAAAAACAAATTCCACATGTATTAAAAGCTTGCATATTAAAGGACAAACTATAGAGAATGACCTTCATGAACTTCAGGTTAGAGAAGATTTTTTAAGCAATAAAAAATGAAAACCATGAAAGTTTGATGTGTTCAACAGCGTTCAAATTAAGAAGTTTTGTGCTACAAGGATCATAAAGATATAATACTAAGTCCTGATCTACAATGAAGTATTTATCAGATATATAAATAAAAAAATGTTAGAATTGCAGTAAATATTCTTGGCACAAGAAAAATCCAAAAAGAAATATGCACAATGACCTTAACAGTCCCTTCACTGAAAAGTTTAATAAGTGGCTAATAAATATATTAAAATATTTAAATAATATTGTTACTCTGAGAAAATTAAAATTAAAACTAAAGAGTCTGACAATATCAAATACCAAGAGAGATTTGAAGCCATAAGATCTCTTACACACTGTCAGAAAATGTGCAAATTGGTACTGCCAATAATAGAGAAGAAATTGATTGTATTAAAAAATTGAACATGGGAACATTCTCTGACCTAGCTTGCCATTCCATTTCTGAGTGAACATATAATGTAGAAATATTCATATAATTTTGTGATGTATTCAAATAATAGAACATTACTAAAAAAATTAAAAATGGATCATTGACAAGAATACATAAACGAGATGTAGATATGACAATGACAGAAATCTACATGGTATCCCCTTTGGTGGCATGATAAACAGGAAAGCATATAGGCAGATAGATTCCTAGTTATGATTATAAAACACAGACTGTTACTAAAATAAAATTGCTGAGATGGTCAACCTATGGAGGAAAGTTTCACATGGGCTCTCAGTTTTGAGGTTCTAATCTATGATCAGTCTTCCCTGGTGTTGTTATGCCTGTGATGAAGTAGCATCTGATGGCAGCAATATCTAACTGCTCATCTGATGGAAAAAAGGGTGAAAAATGGTAGGGAAAAAAGGAAGAACAAGAAGCTGTAGCCCATTATCTATTTCAAAAGCACTCTCAATGACCTGAAGTCTCATTAGGCCCCTCTTTTAAATTTCTCTATCAGCACCAACTTGAGAATCATCTAGATATTTGGGTGTTTTCCACATCTAAGTCATAGCAGATAGGTAGGCAGACATAGTGGTAGACAGACAAGTAAGTGGATCACAGATAAATGATAGATAGATAGATAGATAGATAGATAGATAGATAGATAGATAGATAGACAGATAGATAGATAGATGTAAGTATATAGGTAGGCAGGTTGGTTGACAGACAGATAATACATAGATACAAGTAACTAGAGTTTTAAAAGAGAATGAAACCATGATCACAAATCATAGAAGAGTTACTGATGTAATGAGAGTAATGATGAAGCCAAGAGTTTCAATTCAGTATTTGAATGATTAAAAACAGCTAGCTTAAGAGATGACATACTCTTACTCTTCCTACATCTCTCATTTTCTATTTCACTGGCTATTTTCAAAGACTTTTGTTTCAAAAAGTAACAGCAAAAGATGGAGAAAGGGGATAAGGCATCCATAATACTGCTGTCTTATTTACTTCTCACAAGAATTGGTATATTACATATTACTTATCTATACACAGAAAAGCAATGCCAAGAAAGTACCATTATCAGAACAATGTCTTGCCACTTTGAAATAACAGGGCTATGGTTTGATTAACATCTGTCTTGTGAAAACCCATTTTTGTAACAAGTGATGCAATTATGTCATGTGATGTATGGTTATCATCTTAAACCATAGGACATTTTTCTTGAGGAAGATAGGGACTTCCATCCTACTTTTATCAGGAAACTATAAAACACAGCATGAGATGGCTAAAGTATAACTGGAAATTATCCACATACCAGAAGAAACTGAAAGGGTGTCTAGTACACATTTGTTCTGAACATATTTGAGGTGATTAAAATAAATAAGTTACCAGCACAACTAAAATGAAAGGATAACATCTGATATCACAATTATTATAACACTCATACTCTTTAAGGTATGAGAAACACAAAGACAGGAAATCAAAGCGCTGGCCCAGGTTGGTTACTTTCTTACCTGGTGTCTCTATCCCTGCAGTAGAACAGGTTGCCCAGCTGGATGACTGGCTGCAGAACTTGATTTGGTTTCTACTGTGGCAGGCTACCCAGAAATGACATTGCACATAGCTCAGTCAGAACCATCACCAGAGCCCCAGGATACTCCCCTGTCATCATGGTTAAGTTTTATATGTGACACCATAAAAGAAGTGGCAGAGAACACAGAAATCTTCTCAGCTGTCAAATCAAATTTAAACATGATACAATATCAGAGCAAAAAGGAAATACTCCCTGCAAGCCATTGGCTCATACCTATAATCCTAGTTATTACTCAAGAAGCTGAGAGCTGAGAATCAAAATTCAGTGCCAGCCTTGGCAGGAAATTCCATGTGACTCTTATCTCCAATTAACCAACAAAAAAGCTGTGGCTCAAGTGGTCAAGTGCCAGCATGAGTAAAACAGCTAAGCAACACCATCAAGGCCCTGAGTTTAAGCCCCTATACTCTGTCTGTCTCTATATGTCTCTCTCTCTCAATTTCTCTCTCTAACTCTATCATCTCTATCCTCTCTCTCTCTCTCTCTCTCTCTCTCTCTCTCTCTCTCTCTCTCTCTCTCTCTCTCATACACACATACACACATTTACACACACAGACACAGACACACACACACACACACACAGAATAAGAAAGAAAATACTTGAAAACGTGGAGGCTACCAGCCAAGCTTGTGGGGAAGGAAAGGAAAAAAACATTAGAGAATGAAACCAGATTGTTCCTTTCAAGTAAAAAATTCATAAATAAAAATAAAAAGGTCCTCAAAGGAAATACACTCAAGAAATAGAGAAAATCCTTCAGAACAGAATAGAATTGAACATGCTAGAGATAATAATCTGATCACATAAACACCAAGAACACAAAAAAGACTAAAGTTTTCTCAAAGCAAGATGGAAATGTTATGTAAGATGATAAAGAAAGTGGTACTTGTGAAATGACAGATCAACATCTAAAACAAAATAGGAACTAGAACCTTCCTCCACCAGGCAATCCTCCCAAGACTACATTGTTACTGATGAGATTTTTTTCCCCCTGTCTTCAGTTTTTCTCACCAGCAAATAAAAATGGAACATCAGGCTCAGATTTCCTAAGACAGCATGTAGAAGCTGAAGAGACACTTAATGATGTGGAATGGATGGGTGAGGTTTCTACCAGGATTCCTACTTTCACAAATGGAACAGCTCACTCTATTCAAGCAGTTCAAGGAAGGGAATTGTTTTTGAAGTAGAAGAAATCAGTTAACTAACTAGGCTATATAACCCCTTAAAACATTGGTAGCTATTCATCAGCCATGCATGGGATCCCATAGGAAGACTGGACACTATTTGATCTGTAATTTCATCAAACATGTTCCACCACTGAAAAAAGAACAGCTCCGGGCTGGGAATGTGTTGTAGTGGTAGAGCCCTTGCCTAGCATTCAAGAAGCCCTGGGTTCAATTCTTCCATACCGCATAAATAGAAAAAGCCAGAAGAGGGAGCTGTGGCTCAAGTGGTAGAGTGCTAGCCTTGAGTAAAAGAAACTCAGGGACAGTAATCAGGCCCCAAGTTCAAGCCCCAGGACTGGTAAGAAGAAAAGAAAAGAAAGAAAAAGAAAAGAGAACAGCTAAACAGGAAATCTGCTTTTCCATTGAAGATAAGAAGCACACCATAGTTCTTCATTTTTGACCTTGGTGAAATCCTGCTACACTGGAATCTACCTAACCCAGGAGATGCAGCTCTTGCTTTTCCAGTCCTTCTCAAGATCTCATTTATCTAACTTCTGTGAGATAAAGACCATTCCCTGGGAAATTCTTGGAATGCATGTCTCCAATGTGAAATGTTTGTTTTCCTGCTTCTGAGAAGTTTATTAATCAGACAAGTTACTGAACATACTGACCATGAGGAACAACTGGTCAGACACCAGCTTCTCCACCAGCACTGTGATTTTGTTCAAGGAAGCTCCACCTACAGCCTGAAAATCCTTGGAAGGGATACTTCAAAACCTATCATAAGTAACAACTTACTAGAGGCTTTTGTATATCGGGTTCCCAATAGAATCTCTATAGAAAGCTGGTTTGTGTTTAAATAGGGATATAGGTGGACCCATTGCAACAATGAGATGTACAAGATGGTGGGGGTGGGTATGGAAGGGCAGGGATGGTAGGGGGAAACAAAGGAGGAGGCAAGCAATAATGCTTGATAAGAAATGTACTTGCTCATGTAATTGTAACTCCTCTGTATGGTATTTTCACAATAAAAAAAAACTTATTAAAAAAAAGAAAGCTAGTTTGTGGATAAAAATGACAATGAACTTTTAAATTTATCCCATGTATAGAAACTCTTGTAGAATGGAGTCCACCCTCACCACAGATTTCACATGTATGATGTATGCCCTAGATCAAATACATATATATCACATCATTGAAGAAAGGGAGAATGCATGGCCCTTTTGGACTCAGGAGGAAAAAAAATTGCCATCTCTCTTAAAATTTTGCATTTTCTTCATGCCTTTCTTTTCTGTCTTTTAAAAAGAAAAACCTAGCTATGTTTATTCATCTTCTACAAAACAAAATACATGGGGAAGTCTTTAAGGTTCTCAACTGCAACTCATTTGTTCATTACAGAAGATGAATCTGGTGGAGAGGGGGTGGGATGAGGAAATTAAAAGCTATAACCTAGGAGACCTCTAAAAACCTAGATTACAAAAGGGGCAGAAGAAGCTCAGTGGTAGGATGTTGATTGAAAACTTCCCCAGAAGCTGCCTAAAGAGTCTTGTATTCATTAATCTAGACTTCAAACCAGTAAAACTAGTCTCAGGACTCTGTAGAACTTGAAAAAAGCTGGTCCCTCTGAGATCTTTACTTTTTCTTTAAGAGCTCCAGCACCCTGAGTGGCTTCTGAGCCTTACTGGCTCTCTTACTTGCCCTAGTAGGTGTGAGGTGTACCTTCTACTTTTAGTGAACAAGATTTTCTACCCACACCCCAAACTCCTACTCACTTACCACAGAGCCCTGCTAGAGGACAGATTCATAAGCAAAGCTCTCTGAGGTCTACTCAGAGGACATCAGACACAGAAATCTGTCTGTAAATCTGTAAACTAAAAATAGACCCTTGGTTAAGTAACTTCACCTTTGTCAGTGAAGGTCATCTGCTGGTGCCAACTTGCTCTATGCATATAGATGGTCTTGAGAAAGACCAGGTTTGAGAGTTTTGGGGAAGGAAAAGTCTTTTATCTGCCTCACTCCATAGTTGTAGAAGCACTGAGTTCATCCAACAGCGATGAACAGAATCTTAAAGTAGCATAAAGCATTTTTAGTGATTCACATCTGGGTCTTCAAGCTGCCTAGCAACTCATGGTGCTGTCCTCCTGCATACCACCTTCATAATCTCTAATCACCTCTTAGGTATAAACATAGTCAGACAACATTGGCTGCTCACAGACAATACTTTGAATCTTTCCAATGTGGCTTGCCATTCAGTGTTAATGGAATAATCTTTCTGTCTAGGCATAAATGTAGAGAAGTGTATCCTGGTCTTTCTCTATGGGCTTCTCCATCAGTATCATCTGAGTTTTCATCCTCTGGGGATCTAGATACCAGTCCTAACATTCATGTATTGCAGTGAACATTGCTTCCATTGCTGATTTAGTCTTAGGCACAAATCTAAACTCAACAATAGATTACACATTACCAGCCTTATCTTCTTCATCATCAGAGATTATCTCCATTCTTCTCCAAATTTGTCATTCACCATTCACCATAGTGTAAAAATGGTAGGGTAGTGTAAAAATGCATTTAGATGCAAGCTAATGTCAGGGTATTTCAGTGAGACTAGTAATCCACAACAATGTAACTAGACAAAGGCTCTCAGTGATGGGGCTCAGGTGACAGATCCCTTCCTGGCCAGCTCTGCCCTCTGCTGTCACAGCCAGCCCTCCACTGACTGAGCAGGGGGAAACTTTTGAGAGCTTCTTACATCAGGAAGCAGTGAAACACAGCTGGAAGGGAACTGAATGCAGCAACCCCAGCTGTCTGTGGATCACCCACTGACTTATTTCCTTATTTTTGTTGTCCAGTCATTATCATAGGTTACAGATTGACCATATATGGTAGGTAGGCTAGCACAGAAGAGTCTTAGGAACTAGTATGACTCCAGCACAATTATTTTATGTACATGACTGTTCTGGAGTTTATAAAGAATTCAGTTTCTATCACCAGTAGTGATAAAAATCTTATATGACCTGCAGTCATATAAGATTTTGTGATAATAACACAGATGACAAAGGACTTCTATTTTCCCTGTTTGATGTTCCAGGTGAGTTTGTAGCCATTTTTCTGTTGTTTTATGGTTTTCATTTCAACAGGAATGATCAGTAAAAAGTTGTCTTATTTCTCCCATTAAGGTTTACAACCCTTTTGAATTTTTGACCTGCATTAGATTAGAATTTCATTGTGCATTCCTTTCAGTTGAGGTGCAGGATAGTTTGGAAATCATCAATTTTTAGTTTTTTTATTATACATTGGAATGGTTGCTTTCCTGCTTTGTCTATCTGTAGATGATGTATTTGTTTCCAAATGTTCTCAGGTTTCAATCCATGTGAGTTCCATTTTAAAAGATATATATTTGTAGTATTCTACTATAGGTAAAAATCTTTTCAAAAATCACCTGACTGGGTAGACAAGAATATATGTATGCCATCAGGTGTCAGTGGCTCAAACCTGTTATCCTAGCTACTTCAGAAGGCTGAGATCTAGAATACATTGGCCAGCTCAGGCATAAAAAGTCTAGGAGAACCCATCTCTAAAACAAGTAGCAAAAAGCAGGGCTCATAGTGTGACTAAAGTGGTACAGTGCCAGCCAATCAAGCAAGCTGTAAACCGAGTGAGCAAGAGGAGCTGAGTTCAAGTTCCAGTACCAGGAAAAAGGGTGTGTGTGTGTGTGTGTGTGTGTGTGTGTGTGTGTGTGTGTGTGTGTGTGTGTGTGTGTGTGTGTGTGTATGTGTGTGTGTGTGTGTGTGTATGTGTGTGTGTGTGTGTGTGTGCCTAATATTCAACATGATAGCATGTATTTCCAAATGATAATAGCTTGCAATAGAACACAGTTGATGGACAAGGTAAAACTTGGAGGAAATGAGTTCAATCTCCTGTTGTGTTGACTTGCTTAATTTAATTACTGCTACCTTTGTTTATCTCCAGGGAAGAAGTATTCAGCACAGTGACTGTGTAATTTTAGTTGCCTTGCACGGACTGATAGGGCCTCTAATATTCTCTTAGTTACAATGAATTTAGAACTGGGTAACAATTTGGGGGCCTAAGAGTGGTGATGCAAAGTCCTGGCACAGCATACTCCCAAACCAGCAGTGCAAGGAATATGCTCTGTGGTAATCTTCTCTGGGTGTGAAAATAGTCTTGAAGCCTCATTTCTCTATTGCAGCCATCAAAACAGGTTTTTATAGTGGTATGCAATCTCCTTTTTTAGGAACTTTGCCTTAGTCTTCTTTGCCTTTCAACTGCATGAACAAGCTATAGGCTCGAACTGTTTTGTGTAAATTTTGGAGAGGTTTGATGCTGGTATGCAAAATTAACAGTGGGCAACTAATCAATGAGGAATATGTCAGTTATTTGTTATGCATACCCATTGACTCCTAAATTCCATGCAGCTTTATTTTTACATGATCCCTTAAAGTCAAGACATCTTTTTCGGAAGACATTTAGTTTTGTACTTTTATTTGAAAAGCAGCAATTGTGGCAGTTTTTAGTGTGTTAATGAAAGTGTTTTCTTACTATAACATCTGCTGTATATGTAGTTAGCATATTGTGTCAGTCAGTTGCTTAAGAATCAAGCATGTAGGCCAGGAATGGTTAATACTAGTTACATAGGAGGCAGAGATCTGGAAGACTGCAGTTTAAATTCGCCCTGGGTGAAAATTCATAAGATTTTATTTCAGTATATAATCTGGATGTGGTGAAATGCACTCGTCGTTCAGCTATTTGCGAAGTATAAAGAAGATGATTGCAATCCAGGCTGTCTCTGTCATAAACTTGAGACCCTATTTGAAAAATACTGAAAAGAAAGGACTGGATCTCAGGCTCAAGCAGTAGAGCTCATGCCTAGCAGGTGTGAGGCCCAGAGTTCAAATCTTAGCACCACCACCCAAAAATGTGGTATTTGGAACAAGCAATGTAAAATCATATCAAATTTTCTGTAAGAGAAAGCATTTGCAATTCAAAATAATGATTTTTAAAATTTTAAATGAAGGTATTTTGCTTGCAGGAAAATTACTACAGATTCATGTGAATGAGAATCCTTAAAATGTATTTATCTTTAGGGCATCTGTGCATCTCCATGAAGTTAGTTTTATATCTTTCTTGAAATAAAATAAATATGCATTCTCAAAGCAAGAAAAACTTCATATCTGTTTTGAAAACTAATTTTCCAATAGTATGAATACTTGTGAGGCCAAAATTCTATTTTTCTTCACAGAGAAAATTTCTATGTGGAGTTGCATGTTTCCTTTGCACAGTTGTCATTCTTTGAAAGGAGATATAAGTTTGAACTTATAGTAGATACCGATTCAACAATGTGTGAGATGTTATAACATTTCTGATAAAAGGAGCATCATTCTTTCATGTGCTGAGTCATGACTTGGCTAGGGGTGAAGCTGTTTTATTGTGTAAGAATTGCCATCACTTTTGAGATACAAGAGCAGGAATTCCACACCCACACCCTGAGATTCAGAGATATAGTAATAGTTTTCAATACAGTAAGATTCACTTACCAAAATATTAGACCTTCATATGAAATTCAAGAAGCAGTCATTGTTGCATTGTTTTTAGTCAGAGGGGAATTAGTCCAGCATGGTTCCTACAAAGAAGAGTCATGCATCTTTTATTCAAATATGGGATTCTATGAGCCATTCTTTAAGCAATTCTTTAGTTCCCATCTTTTCTAATTACAGGAAATGGCAGCGACATCAAAGATACCCTTCAAATGCATTGTTATTTGCCACACCCTTAAGGTGATTCATTTCTGGTCATGCCATGGGCTTTTCTTCCTTTCTCATTCAGAATCCTTGCTACCCACTTTGCTCTGGATGTTTTCAGTTCCTGCTGAGAGTAGCAATTTGTTCATGGCAAATGATCCTAATGGCTTGGATTGTTGCATCGGTGTAGCTAACTTTGCAGGCAGTGAAGGAAGTAGGTTGTTGCTGGGTAAAGAAAGGGACTTTCTGCTTTTTAGTTAGCTCAAAATTGATCTGTCTACCAAGGAGTTCAGAAAACTAAAATATGTTGATTATTCTGGCTTGAAACTGAAAATGATGTACGTGTCTGCATAATGAATAATAGTGACAAGTCAGAGCACTCCTCCTAAAGCTTTACAACTCACAACCTATCAACATCAGTTGAGTATTGACTTCCTCTAGTATATATACAATATATATGTATATATATACTATATATACAAACTATATATAAAATGCATATGTAATGTATACATAGTATGTATATATTATATACATATATAGTATATACATATATACTATATATATTATATATACTATATATAATATATACTATATATATTATATATGACATATATACTATATGTTTACAGATAGTGTAGAGTCTATATATATAGTATATACATGTATATACATATATGTAAACCCACATACACACACACATATAGAGAGAGAGATAGATATAGATAAATACACACACACATACACACACACATTAATGCTGGTCCTCAGGGCCTGGACACTGTGTCCCAGTGTCCCTGGATATTTTTTTCAAGGATAACACTGTAGCTCAACTTCTGGTTTTTGCTGGTTAATTAGAGATAAGAATCTTATGAACTTACCTGTCCAGGCTTGCTTTGAACCAAGATCCTCAGCAGCTAAGTAGCTAAGATTAAAGTCATGAGCCACTGGTTTAGAATAAATGTAATTTTGATAAGTGAAATCTGAGTCTTGTAAATATGTAATCTTTACTACTTTCTTTTATTGAGTGACAAGAATATAAAAATAAAAATATTTTTATGAATTTCCCATTACATGGGAGCTTTAAGAAAGAGGGAAAATAGGAAGCTCACTTTTTGTTTCTCATAGACACTTTTTATGCCAGCACTAGTGCTTGAACTCGTTTTGAGTGTTGTCCTTTAGCTTTTTTGCTCAAAGTTAAAGTTGGTGCTCTACCACTTGAGCCACAGCTTTGTGTTTGACTCTTTTGCTGAGTAGTTGGAGATAAGAGTCTCAGATTTTCCTGCCTGGGTTGACCTCAAATTGCAATCCTCCTGAATTGCTAGGATTATAGATGCAAGCCTTTGGTGTCCAGCTTTCTATGCATTTTTTAAAGCATGAATACAATCCAAGATTTTTCTAGGACTTTCAATAGATTGGCAATTAGTACAGACTGAGCATCTCATGGGAATAAGTTCTGAGAGTCTATTGTGCCGCATGGTAACACAGTTAATCAATTGGTTGTATATTTCAAAATTACTTTAAGAGTAGAAAAGTTTGTAAAGTGAGGAATATAGTAACTAGTTTGACAGAATCTTGCTACAATGTATACATACAGCATAAAAACATTTTTCTCACCAAAGATATACAAAATGATTATTTTTAATTCAAAAGTAGTCTTTAAAAATGTAGTAGCATTGAAAATTATACATTTCAGATCTTGGCTCATATAATCGGATAGAATAAACCAATGATTAAGTATGGCAAATGTAAATTTTCTGAGTATGTGAAGTCATAGGAGGAAAACATTGTCTTGAAAACATTGTCTATACAAATATTATAGTGCCAATGAAAGTGAGCTTAAATATTTAATTTTCTCAGGACCAAATAACAAATTTTCAAAATGCATAAGTTGGTAGAGTCCTGCCTAGTTGCTGGAACATTAGGAACTTCAGGTACTCACACTTGTGGTTCTTGAAAAAACACCATTAAACCTGGCATCTGGGCATGCAGACAAGGTCCCAGTGTGACTACCAGGATCTGTAGAACCATGAGCCATCATACCAGGGCCTTCCTACTGGACTCCACATGTTTCACACCCCAGACAGCTAGATTGGACTCTGACCACCTTTTCATTCTTAATACTTCCCCTCTCCCCGCCTCTTAGGGACTGAGACCTGCATCCTCTACTTGCAGTATCCAGTTTTAACTTTAATACATACTATCTAGCAATGAGCTAACCATTTAATGCCAGTGTTAATCTGCAATTATAATCATCTCAGTGAAGATATATATATTTATAGGATTATTGTAAGGATTAAATTAAAGTACTTAATCCAGTGCCTTGATATAGCAAGTTGTACTTCATTGTACTACACTAGCTATGTTCCAATGTAGACAGATTATAAATCCCAACTAAAATCCATGCCCAGTTATCAGCTCTGCTAAAGGATGCCTATCATCTCTAACAGCCTTTCACTGGTTCCCATATTTGGGGTATATTCTGAGCCAAGATTAGATTTTTGAAAGTGTTGGCCTTTGAACACGAGATTTTGCAAAGTTGGTCAGTCAGTACAAAAGCCAAAGTTATGGGCTGTAACAGTCCCTCTGGAAACTTTTCCAGATTCTTTATTACTTCATTGACTGTCAACCCATGGATAAAACTCACAAAAATAATTATAACAGACAAGCAGACACCGAGTTTGATAGGCTTTTGTCACAGGTGAGTTATGTAAACCTAATCTTCATATAAGTCTGGTAAATACAAAGGGATAAGATGGCATCAATTATCTTTGCCTCTAAGAAAGTCAATGAGATTATCTCCTTTTACTCTGTAAGGCCCCAACAGTTCTCATTTTGTTTCTTCAGTTCTCATTTTGTCTTTTGGCAGCCTTCCCTCATCCCCTCGCAATCCATGTATGGCAGGTCTCTGCCCCAAGAGGCCTTGATTTGCTACTTCAATGGTCAAAGACAAAGTCAGCAACACCTTGAGACTCATATTTCTTTTTATTTATCTTTCTGGTATTTATACTATTTATTACAGACTCTCTTGCTATTGTCACTCCCATTCTTTAGCTGAGTCCCAGGAAGATCCCTCATGAAATCCTCATTCTCATTACCAGCCTCCCAACACTGCTGGTAGGCAGAGAAACTGGTCCCAGAATTCTGTGGGCCCACTGCCCCGTAGACTCTCCTCTAGAAGACCTCACAGACACAAATTTTTCTCTGGTCAGCCAGGATTTGGGATGACACCATTGGCTAGAAACTGGTCTACGCCAGTCAAATACCCCGGTCTTCAGTTTCATGATAAGATAGGGCATTGAATCTTCTTTTTAAAAATTTAAACACACATCAAGGATTAGACAGAAAATAGCTTCTCTACATTGTGTTTGTTAAATATCTGATGTGAGTTAACACTTCATAACACAGGAAGGGATAAGGGATACGCTAGGGCTCCTTGGCACAGGTTGAAACTTCTTAAATAAAAATCCAGAAACACAACAAATCTAAGAAAGTCTGGATAAATGGGATCACATTAAACTGCAGAGCTTCTGTATGGCAAAGGACATAGCTATCAAGGTAAATAGAAAGCTCACAGACTGGTAGAAGATCTTCACTAGTATACAACAGACAAGGGTCTCATACCAAAAATATACCTGGAGCTCCAAAAAATAACAAATCCCCAGAGAAATAACCACCCTATTAATACGTGGGCTAAAGAATTAAAAAGAGACTTCTCTGGAGATGAAATAATGAGAAATGTCCTTACTTATGTAAATGTAAACCCTCTGTACAGCATCTTTACAATAAAATAAAATTAAAAATAAATAAATACATATTTTTAAACCTGCATAAGATCAATAAATACATGTTTACTGAACAAATGTAAATAAGTAGTGAGAATTCCTGTAAATTCTTTGGAGTGGTTAGAATGAGAAGGATGGTTTTTGTTTTTTTTTGGCGGGGGGGTCCGTTCATGGGGCCTGAACTCTGGGCCTGGGCGCTGTCCCTCAGCTCTTCAGCTCAAGGCTAGTGCTCTACCTCTTGAGCCACAGCACCACTTCCGGCTTTTTTCTTTTTGCTTATGTGGTGCTGAGGAATCGAACCCAGGGCCTCATGTATGCAAGACAAGCGCTCTACCACTGAGCCACCTTCCCAGCCCCGAAGGATGGTTTTTTGACTTTCAGTTCTAACATCCTTAAATCCTTAAGTAATAGATTGAGTTGTTAGCTGATGTAATATATGGATAAGAAAAGGAACGGTATGTCAGTGAAAGGCTAGATTTTTTATAATGGCCACTTAGACATTGCTGGGCACTTAGACATTTATTGGAGAGTGTAGACTTTGGAGTCTCACAGGAGATAGATTTAGGATATGGTAAGTCTAAGCTTCTTGATCCTCCAGACTTCTCTTGGGGCTAAGAATGTGGCTTAGTGGTAGAGTGCTTGCCTTGCATGCATGAAACCCTGGGTTTGATTCCTCAGTATATAAGCAGAAAAGAAACCATTACCTCCAGATTTCTCTTTGCTTTTTGTGCAAAATAAACATCTTTGTCAGGAAAGGAATGAAAGGGAGAGAGAGAGAGAGAGAGAGAGAGAGAGAGAGAGAGAGAGAGAGAGAGAGAGAGAGAGAGAGAGAGAGAGAGAGAGAGAGAGAGACAGAGAGACAGAGAGACAGAGAGACAGAGAGACAGAGAGAGAGACAGAGACAGAGACAGAGACAGAGACAGAGAGACAGAGAGACAGAGAGACAGGGAGACAGGGAGAGAGGGAGAGAGGGAGAGAGAGAGAGAGAGAGAGAGAGAGAGAGAGAGAGAGAGAGAGAGGGAGACAGACAGACAGACAGACAGACAGACAGACAGACAGAGGGAGGAAAGAGATATCTAAAAAGAATTACTGAACTTGCAGAAAATAATTGTTTAAATTTGTTTACATTACCTTTAGTGAAACAGGGCATCACTAAATTTGCATAACTCAATACACCTGCTCTTTCTAAATTTCTTTTTGCTTCCTTTCTCTCCATTTTTGATTCTTTTCTCTAAGAAATTCATTCTATCAGGAAACAAGTAATCTATTTCTTTACATTTCACCATAGTCTTTATTTGCTCACAGATGTTAAAATTCTTCCATCTACACTTAGGTCTCAATGGAGTCCATGGTGGTAAATCTTAAAATTTAGGATATTGATAGTTCCTAAAGAAATAAACAATATGGAAAGCTATCGTTGCATCATGAATGGAAGTTTACTGTTGTATGTATAAATTTGAAAATCTGTAATTGTGATATTGAGGTATAAAATGATGATACTTTTCAAAGTGTAGCAGATGTGATAGTGATTGCATAAGATGTGATTCCTCCCTACTTTCACACAATTTCTTTATATTATAAAGCTCCTTATAAATGCACTCCACAAAGTGCGCTACATAGATCTTCAGTTTCATGAAAATTTAATTTTGAATACTAGAGAATACAAATAATGACTGAGGGAAGGAATGTGTTAAATACATTTAGCAAATTTCATTCCTGAGTGTATCCTAAGAGCACCAAGAGTCTCTGATATAGATGTAGTAGATAGACTTCTTAAACCTTTTTAACTGTACTTCTTCTGTGTGTGTGTGTGTGTGTGTGTGTGTGTGTGTGTGTGTGTGTGTGTGTGTGTATGTGTATCTTGAACTCAGGGCCTGGGTGCTTTCCCTGAGCTTTTATACTCAAGGCTGTCACTCTAACCACATAAGCCACAACTCCACTTCCTAATTTTGGGTAGTTAATTGGAGATAAGAGTCTCACAGATTTTCCTTACCAGGATTCTCAGATCTAAGCCTCTTGAACAGCTAACATTAAGGACATGAGCTACCAGCATCTGGCTCACATTCTATTTTTTACAAAAAAGATGATAAAGTGAATATTCCATGGCAAACATTTGAGAAATGATAGCTTTTATTATTTATATCTTATTCTACAGAAGCTTAGATTTCAAAGAATGGCATTTACACAGTGCACTGAAAGAGCTACAAATATACTTTAAGAATCAGGGACTGGTGAAATGGCTGAAGTAAAAGCCACCTGCCTAGCAAGTGTGAGGCCCTGAGTTCAAGCCCTAGTATGACCAAGAAGGAGGAGAAGAAGGAAGAAGAGGAGGAGCAGGAGGAAGAGGAAGAGGAAGAAGAGGAGGAGGAGAAGGAGGAGGAGGCAAGGAGGAAGAAATTAGGGTTTTTTGACATTACCTGTTATTTACAATGTTAAAAGCAATGCATATCTTGGTTTTGATACTAGCATTATACTAGTGAGTTAAACAGTTCAGGTAGAAAACTTCCTGTATTTTTCATCCTCCTTGTTGAGTTTTCTCTGAGCTTCTCTTAATCTGTTTCAGTGACTTACAGCCTCTTTTAGTATTTATGCAACACCAGGTCACATCTCACTTTTTAAAGTTTTTCTTCAGCTTTTAAAATTTTTGGTAAGATATATTTCAGTTTATGATGTGCATTTTATTTATTTTTATTATCCTTAAATAGTTGTTCAAATAGGTTTCAATTCAACATGTCAGTTTGTGAGTACAATGCATCTTGATCTGTGTTACCCCATCCATCCTTCTCCCCAACTCTCCCACCCCCAGCAATCCTCTCAATTTACTGGATTCCTTTTTCATGAGTGATTTCATTTGCTTCCCCTACAGTGTTTCATTTTAAAAAGGTATTGACTAACTGTATAAGGTGAAGAGTTACTTGCAGATATATATATATAATTTGGGGGAGGGAAGGGATAGTGGGAGAACAAGGGAAAGGGTAACAATACTTGACAAGAAATCTACTCATTGCTGACAAGAAATCTACTCATTGCCTTACTCATGTAACTGTAACTGACCCCTCTGTACAGCATCTTTACAATAAAATAAAATTTACATATATATACAATTGTGTTACATAATTTATACATATATGATTACATATATATCTAATATATATAGGTTATGTAGCACAATTGTAATAGTGATTTTAGGAGGATATTTTAGGATCATATATCTGATAGGCTACACAGTGTCTTTACTGTTAGCCATATTGTATTTATACAGCCTTCAAGGATGATGAAATCAGACCATTGTTGTCATTAACCCTTACCATGGTACTCTGTTAACTGTACATATAGGACATTAATGATATTCTGCATCTGGAAAAACATAGAGTCAGTCTCCTCTTGTGGAGACAGGTATGGAAGAGAACCACAATAGTAGCTCCCGTTCTTAAATTTTAGTCATAATTCTTCTAGAGCAGATGCTAACCTGTACATGAGGTTGTCACCATATTTGCAAATACCCAAGACACTTGAAATTGTTTCAGCACAGTTATAGGGGGCTTAATTCACTGTATATTGTTGCCAATTATTTTTTAAAGAATGTAAAAATGGGTACCAGCCAGTAATGAAACAAGACAATCCACATCTAATGTATTCTTTTAGCTTGTTGGCTTTTTAAAAATAGGGTAGTTGATACTATCTGAGACATTCAGTGACCAGAACTGGCAAGAACAAAGGCAAAATCTTGAGACCTGTGCTTCCATAATGTGAGACAATTCTGCCCTCCGGTTTAGCTCCCAAAATCGTATCCTAAAAACATGTGTCAATAATGTCTTTGTACATAAAGATTAACAAAACGGATGTTTAGGCAAAGATTCTTTTTTAATATGTATTTTATAGTAAAGGCACTGTACAGAGGGAGTTACAGTTACATGAACAAGGTAATGAGTACATTTCCTATCAAGCTTTGTTACCCCCTTTTTGTTTTTCTCCTACCATCCTTTCCCTCCCCACCTCCTCCACTCCTCCACCCCACCAACGTTAGAAACTTAATTTTCAACATAGTGTCTTGTACATCTCATTGTTACAATGGTCAACCTGTATCCATATTTCAGCAATTTGTTATTTCCCTTCCCCTCCCCAAATTAGAAAAATGTATATACAAGATGCAGGGCACCGGAATCAAATACAGTGAAAACAGGGGTTATACCATGGGGAAAGAATATAACAAAGGAAACAAAAATCACATAGTGCATTGTAAATACATTAAAAACAATAGCAAGAAAAAAAAACCATTTCACTTAACACCATCTTATATGGTCATATGTACATAGCTTTTGAGCTTTTCTGTTTGCCCTAGACATATACTAATTATTGCAAATAAAGGAAACCATGGTACTTATGTTTCTTTGAGCCTGGCTTACTTCACTTAATATAATTTTTTCCAAGTTTTCCCATTTCCTAATAAATGGGACGGTGTCATTCTTTCTGATGGAGACATAGAATTCCATTGTGTGTGTGTGTGTGTGTGTGTGTGTGTGTGTATACATATACATACATATATATATATACATATATATATATATCACATTTACTTGATCCATTCATCTATTCAGGGGCATCTGGGTTGGTTCCATATCTTAGCTATGGTAAATAATGCTGTAATAAACATAGTTGTGCTGGTAGCTTTAGAATAGCCTTGTTTGTGATCATTTGGGAAAATGTCCAAAAGTAGGATTGCTGGGTCATAGGGGAGCTCTATGTGGAAACCATACTGGTTTCCAAAGTGGTTGAACAAGTTTACACTCCCACCAACCATGCAGTAGTGTTCCCTTTTGGCCACATCCCTCCAGCATCTGTTTTGTTTGTTATTAGATTTCTTGATTCTAACCATTCTAACTGGGGAGAGGTGGAATCTCAATGTGGTTTTGATTTGCAATCTTTTATGGCTAGAGAAGTTGAGAATTTCCTCATGTGTCTATTGACCATTCTTATATCCTCTTCAAAGAAGTCTCTCTTTTATTCTTTTTTTTTTTTTTTATGTTGGTCATGGAGCTTGAACTCTGGGCTTGGGCGCTATCCCTGCGCTCTTCAGCTCAAGGCCAGTGCTCTACTGCTTGAGCCACAGCGCCACTTCCGGTTTTCTGGTGGTTTATTTGAGATAAGAGTTTCATGGAGTTTCCTGCCTGGGCTGGCTTTGAATTGTGATCCCCAGATCTCAGCCTCCTCAGTAGCTAGGATTATAGGCGTGAGCCACCCGTGCCCGGCTTCTCTTTTATTCTTTAGCACACTTATGAATCGGGCTATTGTTATGAGGCTTTCTTTATGGGGATTTAATTTTTTGAGTTCTAAGTATACATATACTTAGAACTCAAAAACATATATATAATTATAAAATAAAATTTATATATATATATATGTGTGTGTATATATATATATATATATATATATATATATATATATATATATATATATATGTATATACAATTTGTTGTTGTTGTTGGTCGTGGGGCCTGAACTCTGGGCCTGGGCACTGTCCCTCAGCTCTTCAGCTCAAGGCTAGCACTCTACCACTTGAACCACAGCACCACTTCTGGCTTTTTCTGCTGATGTGTTGCTGAGGAATCCAACCCAGAGCCTCATGTATGCAAGGCAAGCACTGTACCATTGAGCCACCTTCCCACCCCCTAGGTATATTTTAGATATGAGATCCTTCTCTATTATATGGCTAGTGAAGATCTTCTCCCGTCTGTGAGTTTTCTATTGATCTTGCTAGCTATGTCCTTTACCATGCAGAAGCACTGCTGTTTCATGCAATCCCATTCGTCCAATCTCTCTTTGGTTTGTTGTGTTTCTGGTCTTTATTATGAAAATTTTGGCTTATGTCAAGGAGCCCTAGAGTTTCTCTCATTCCTTCCTGTAATGTTTTCAGGGTGTCTGCTTTGACTTCAAGGGCTTTGATCTATTTGGAGTTCATTCTGGTACAAGGTGATATATAAAGATCTAGCTTTAGTTTTCCACAGGTGTTTAACCAATTTTGCCAGCATCATTTACGGAAGAGGCTGTCTTTCTTCCATTCTATTTTTTAGATCCCTTATCGAAGATTAGATGGCTATAGATCTGTGGGTTCATTTCTGTGTCTTCAGTTCTATTCCATTGGTCCTGAGGTCTGTTCGTGTGCCAATACCATGCTGGTCTGATTACTATGACTTTGTAGTAGATTTTGAAATTTGGAATTAATATTCCTCCATCACTGTTCTTTCTACTAAAGATTGCTTTTACTATTCAGGGTCTTTTATTGTTCCATATGAATTTTTAGGTTGCTTCTTCTATTTCATTGAATAATGAGGTTGGGATATTGATGGGTATCACATTGAATTTGTAAATAGCCTTTGGCAGTATTGCCATTTTCACGATGTTAATCCTCCCAATCCAGGAACATGGGAGGTTTATCCATTTCCTTAGTTCTGCTTTAATTTCCTTTTTTAGGTTTTTAAATTTTTCATCAAATAGGTCCTTCACTTCTTTAGTTAATTCCTAGGTATTTTATTTTTTTGTGGGGCTATTACAAAGGAGTTATTTTCCTGATTTCAGCTGCTCTTTTCTTGTAGTTAGCCAAAGATTCTTGAAAGCACATTGTAAAAGCAGTTAGTGTTTATATAATTAACTTCAAAATCAAGGCAAGAATATAAATCTCTTCTCAGATCTATAACCAGTTTTGTGCACTCATTCATGGAAGAGAGAACATGTACTCATAGGTTGAACTTATAAATTAAGCTGAAGGAGAAATTTTGTAAGGTGTGAAATTAAAAAAGAATGATAAAGGAGGATTCTCAAGAAGTCTGTGACCTATGGAATGATTGCTTATTCAAGAACAATGCTCTTTTAACTCCAAATAAGGAGAATGGTTTTGGAATTCTATAGATACTGCAAATACAGGTGTGAGGGATGCATTCTTTTGAGTGAAAATTCCTCTTATATGTCTTCTTCCTCAGAAAACCTAATTCCCAATAAATCATATCATATTGATCAGTCTTCCTTCCTAAGTATCTCTCAATTTCATCTTTCTTCTTCATCTCCACTATGACCACATTAAGACCGGTCTTCATCACTCTTGCCTGGATGCATAAAGTCCTTTGCTAACAACTCTTATCCTCCTACCTTCTTTGGATAGACCATATGATCTTTCTGAAATGTGGATCTGATCATATCACTTTGATGTTCAGGATCTATCACTTCTACGATAAAAGTAAATAACCTGAGAGTGACAAATGAGGATCTTTAGTACCTTGCCCCTCCTGTCTGGCTACTGTCTGGAATTCACCTTGTATACCTGCCCACTTACTTTTGTATATTTTTGAGCAAAAAGTCATTCAAGAATTCATTGTGGTTTACTTACACACCATCTGCCTTTCCAGTGTGTTAAAAGATTCCTGAACTCCTTCCAGTCCTCCTCATGTGTGATGTCCTCATGATAGTTATCATATACCCTCACAACTGTGAGGGAACATGTGTGCTTTCTGAGCCCATGAACAGCAGTCAGTGATTGATATTATTA
This sequence comes from Dipodomys merriami, assembly GCF_024711535.1. Classification (NCBI taxonomy): domain Eukaryota; kingdom Metazoa; phylum Chordata; class Mammalia; order Rodentia; family Heteromyidae; genus Dipodomys; species Dipodomys merriami. The sequence goes on from NW_027205603.1 coordinate 29,880,882, forward strand.
TTGTTATTAAAAAATCACATAACCATCATACAGCACCCTACACAAAGATGTAAGAATGTTCACCCATTCTGCAAATACGATTTCTAGATCATGGTTTCATTTCATAAACAACCACTGAGGAAGAAAGGCAGGCCCAGGTCTGAGACTGACACCTGCATATGCTCACTACCCTCTTAATGACCTTGTCTGGCGAGAGTTCTCATTTTTGACTCAGGTAGGAAAAAGGAGATTCCTATCAGTCAGGTTGATCAGAATCCAAACCTATGCTTGTCTCACTTCTGAGGATAATTGAGATCTCTTTCTTCAAGCATAGAAGCCAAATAAGTTGCCTAAAACCACATGCTGTGAAAGGGCTCTTGCTGAGCTCCCTAACTCACAGTTACAATGGGACAGTTTGGTGGTACTTCTGTAGAAACAGCTTGGGAATCTATGGAGACAGATGGGGTATAGATACCATCTGCCACACACCCCTCTGATATGATTTAACTCAGGCCAGGCTCTCCTCCTGCCATGCATGGCATGACCTGGGATGCACAGCTTGGAGTGTCCTGTAGATTCATGGCTTTGGCTGGTTCTGTAAATACCACATAATGTCACTATTGCTTTTAGCAGAGCTGCCATGTGGGAAATGAAGGAGACAGAAGGTATGCATGGCTTAGATTTTACAACATAGTCATTAAGTAGAATTTGCTGCAAATATTAGATATTAAGAGGAATGACTTTTACAAAGTAATTACTTCTGATCACAAGAGGGTGAAATTATCAGTGGTGATAACTTTAAAACAAAACAAATGTTAACATAGGGTCATTTGAGAAATTCTTATTTATTATCTAGTATTTAATGGACATTGTATTTCTCAGAAGCCACAGGCACATGTGTGAAGCATAAATGGAATAATTAAGTCGAATAGTTAAAATTCCCAGAAAGAACAACAAAAATAAATATAATGTTATCACTTGCAATTTAATTGAACTGTTCCACACACATAAAATATGGAACAATTCATAGAAATTGGTAAGTCCTTCACTGTGGTTTTCAAAAGGAGGAGAGTTTAATGAAGTATCTTCTTTATGTAGGGACATTGGTCTGTATTATTCATAACTTATCACAGTTTTACTCTGTTTTTCATTCTAGTTGTAATTCATTAAATATTTTTCAAAATTTCTTTATTCAAATGTATAGATGAAATGTATATTAATGTAGATTTGATATACAAGCACTGCACAAACATATGTGTGTGTACCAAACATATATTTGTACTCTATTTCTGTCTCCAAACTTTGATTCTAGATTGGGAAATGTATTAAAAAGAAATACCCCTAAACAGTCCTTCCATTCAACTAATAATGTTGAGTTACAGAGAAATCATTCTACTTCGGTTAGAAATGTCTGTTTCTTCCCTTGAAAGCAGTTTTCTCTTTAATGAATGGAGAACTTCTCTTTAATGAATGGAGTTGACTGCTCTTATATGCCAACAGATGCCCAGTGCCAGGTTTCCCAGCTGAGCCTACTTCTCTATACATTTCAATAGTCCTTGTTTAAACCCTTCTGCCTAGGATGTAGGCTGTGACTGAAGCCTGTGTAAGGTCCGAAAGGGAGATGGACAGATAGCACTTGTGGTCCTCACTTGGTCGATTCTGGCTCAGTGCTCTAGTCAATGCTTCTGAGCAAGACCAGAGGTTGCAGAGTTAAAGAAGATACTTAAGGAGAGCAGAGCTAAGAAGTAGCACTCAGTCCTTCCACAGAAAATGATTAGTTGTTTCAATCTTCTTCTGTTTAGACTCTCTACTTAGTATTGGACTTTCCAGAACTTGGAACACAGTTTAATTGCTCTATAAATAATTAGTTATTTGCTTATTTGTTTGTTTGGATGGGATGAAAGGAAAGGGTGAAAGGAGAGAAGGGAAGAAGGAGAGAACGGAGGGTAGAAGAATGGCAGGGAAAAGAGGAGGAAAGAAGGAAAAGAAGTGAAGGAGGGAGGAAAAAGGAAGCATTTTATATTGAAAATCTTTGCTCCTTCATTCTCTGTGCCTCCTTCCCTTTCTATCAAGGAGACTGGTCCTCTCCAGTCCTTAGTTCTTCATGTGACTCTAATGTCCCTCTCCTTGTGTTCTGCATTCATGTGTGTTCCCCACAGGGTCACCATGATGTCCTTACAGAAAATTAGTCCTGCACTATCAAATCAAGCTCAACATTCTCAGTTAAACAACTATGATAACCTCAAACCAAGTACCGTTATGGACAAGTTTATCAGTATTCTTTTCTAATCGTCTCTTCAGGTAAAGATCTCTTTGGGCACTTGGATTGAGAAAACAGAGCCATTTTCCTTCTGCCTCTGCTTTTTATCCCTCCCTTTGTTTCAAGCCTCGCTGCCTGCTGGCTCATTGCTCCCATTCTGTGTAGGAAGTCTTGCAATGGTTTTCTAACCAGACTCTCTGACTCCATTTCCTTTCCACTAAAGTTGATGCTATACACTAAAGAACAATTAATTTTCTCAAATTACTTCTCTATTCATGTTACTCCCTGATTTAAAATTCTCTGGTGACTTGTTATGGCTTAAGGCAGTGGTTTCCCATGTCTGCTCTGTAGATATGACAGAGCACTAAATAAAGCAATTAGGGGGAAAAAAGTCAAAACTGGAAAAAAAAACATGAGAGAGAAATCACTTCTTATTTTCCCTAGTAAAAAGAATTTTTCAATTGCCATCTAGGACAGCTATTGTTTTATTTATAGAAATACATTGCAATCCCCTGCATGAAACTGCAGAGCTTCTGCATGGCAAAAGACATAGTTATCAAGATCAATAGAAAGCCCACGGATTGGGGGAAGATCTTCACTAGCCATAAAACAGACAAGGGTCTCATATCTAAAATATACTTAGAACTCAAAAACTTAAATCCCCCAACAACAAATCCTCAAAGAAACAAGTGGGCTAAAGACTTAAAGAGAGACTTTTCTGAAGAGGATATAAGAATGGCAATAGACACATGAAGAAATGCTCAAACTTCTCTAGCCATAAAAGAAATGCAAATAAAAACTACATTGAGATTCCACCTCACTCCAGTTATAGTGGATATAATCAAGAAATCTAATAACAACAGATGTTGTAGGATATGTGGATAGAAGGGAACCCTACTGCATTGTTGGTGGGGGTTTAAACATTCAACCACTTTGGACAGCAGCATGGAAGTTCCTCAAAAGACTCCACATTGAGCTCCCCTATGACCCAGCAATCCTACTTTTGGGTATTTACCCAAATGATCACAAACAAGGCTATACTAAAGGTACCAGCACAACCATGTTTATCTCATCATTATTTACCTTAGCTAAGATATGGAACTAACTCAGATGCCCCTCAGTAGATGAATGGATCAAAAAAATGTTGTATATATATATATATATATATATATATATACAATGGAATTCTATGCCTCCATCAGAAAGAATGACATTGCCCCATTTGTTAGGAAATGGAAAGACTTGGGGAAAATTATATTAGGTGAAATAAGCCAGGCCCAAAGAAACATAGGTTCCATTGTTTCCCTTATTTGTAATAACTAGTTTATGTCTAGGATAATCTTACCAGACAAGTAGAAAAGGTCAAAAGCTATATACATATGACTATAAGATGATGCTAAGTAAAATGAGCCTCAAGATAGGGACACAAGAGGTTTTATCTTTGTTGCTGTTGTGTTTTTTTTGTTGTTGTTGTTGGTTGTAGGGCTTGAACTCTGTGCCTGGGTGCTGTCCCTCAGCTCTTCAGCTCAAGACAAGTGCTCTACAACTTGAGCCACAGTGTCACTTCTGGTTTTCTGGTGGTTTATTGGAGATAAGATTCCCAGGCTCTTTTGTACACTAGCTGGCTTTGAACTGCAATCCTCAGATTTCAGCCTCCTGAGTAGCTAGAATTACAGGTGCCCAGCTGTTGCTGTTGTTTTTTAATGTACTTATAATGTACTATGTGTTTTTTGTTTATTTTGTACGTTCTTCCCCCATGGTATAACCACTGTTTCTACTGTATTTGATTCCAGTGCCCTGAATCTTGTATATGCAAAGGAAGGGAAGGGAAATAACAATGCTGAAATAAGGATACAGGTTGACCCATTGTAGCAATGAGATGTACAAGACACTATGTTGAAAATGAACTTTACAACTTAAGGGAGGAATTAAGGAGATGGGGAGGGAAGAGATGGTAGGGGAAAAACAAAGGAAGAGGTAACAATGCTTGATAGGAAATGTACTCATTACCTTGCTCTTGTAACTGTAACCCCTCTGTACAATATGTTTACAATAAAAATATGTTTATTAAAAAAAGAAAGAAAAGAAATTCATTGCAATCCTAAAAAATAGCAGTAGCAATCCAGAAATTACTGATGATTGGATATCAAGCTTTTATGAAAATTTCAAATCATTGGTTGTTGTTACTCCTTTGCTCCTTGGGTTGGTCATAAGATCCCTGTGGCCTCAAAAATGCTTCTGCCAAGACCCTGCTCATTGGGAAGGGGAAGGATCAATGAGCACTTACACTTAGGTGCGTGCTCTCCAGCTTCCAGCATCTCAGTCTGACCATGTCTAAGCCCTAGGAATTTTGCTTCAGAGGCACACTATACCTAGCTTCACTTCTTTGGGCCTCAACTTCCTCCTCTCTAAAATGAAGAGCTTGAAAGTGATTACAATGAGCTTTTTTCCAGTGTTGTCTATCAATTCATCGATTGATGATTGGTTAATTTAACCTAAGGTGGTAGATCTGTTCATTTAAGCCTGTTCATTTAAGCTTTCTGTTGCATACATTCAAATGAAATTATTGAGGATTATAGGTAAGGATTTTTGCTCTCTGAATAGGAAGGATAAATCAAAGGATGCAGTTGAAATCTTTTTTTTTTTAATTCACACCTAGTTAGCTTGACATCAGCAGGGAGTGTTGTGAGTAAAGTGGGCCAGGATGATAAAAATTCTCATTTCACACACATCAAAATGATGTGTGAGTGGGAAACAGGAGAATAGCTGCCCTTCTGTTTCATTTGGCTATGAAGGACCCACTTCCACTGTTGAACTTGCTGCTGTTTCTGGTCCCTTTGATTTTGCACCCTATTCTTGCCTCATCCAAGACAGAGTTCAAATTAAGGAGGTAATCAATCAATCACATTAATTTATTTTGTTTGTTTGTTTTGGCAAAGGAATGACAAAGCTTGGAATTCCTCATCTTGGCAGATGGATGCAATCTCATGAGTCTTTTTTGTAGACTTTTAGTGCCATCTGGGAAGAGCCAAATGAAAAATGAGTTCAGAGAAACACAGACATAGGGACTACAATAGGGAATCCTATCTGAAAGTAGACATCATTACAAACCCTAAAATTCTCACCCTCAATGCCTCACACTGGAAAGACTCCTGTGTTTTGTGCAAATGAGGAGACAAAAGAGATTGAGCTACTTGATTACAATAAATTCCCACTCATTTCTCCCACTGACAGCCAGGTATCATTTCAGATACATTTCCTTGATAATTATTGATATCAGTATCACCAGCAACTTGATGGGTGGACTTCTAAAAGAAAACCTCAATTTATCTCTCTCAAACAAGATATATGTTGGTTCAAATGAATCCTACTCCTATATATCACAAATCAGAAATTATCTTCTATTATGTTATATATCCAAGTCCTCTGGATTTTGTGGTCAGGTTGAGGGGCATTTGGATAGCTCATTGCAAATACAGAAGTAGAGTCCTCACTTTGAGGGTGGGCTGGCAACTTGCTAGCCATTAGTGATGCTTGAATGCATGCCAGAAAGAGGCTGTTAGCTATTGCAATACTGGGAAAGAGCCCATTAGCACCCAGCTGCCAGGTCATGGTTGGAATGTGGAGCATACTATTTATTCCAAGCCTGTGAATGTGCTTCTCTCAGAATCCTGCAGAAGACTTGGAAAGTATGCAAGGAAGAGTCGTACTCTATAATCACTCTTGATACTTCATCCCTAAGACATGGAAAGGGAAAAAGAAAAAGGGACATTCTGGTTAGTCCTCCAAACATGTGACTTCACAGAAAATACCAGTTTTTTTTTTAAATTGTGAAAATACCATACAGAGAGGTTACAATTGCATGGGAAAGATAACGAGTACATTTCTTATCAAGCATTGTTGCCTCCTCCTTTGTTTCCCCTTTCCATCCCTTCCCGTACCAGTTTTTTAAAAAATATTTATGAACATGTAGAGAATCATGTAGAATCAACTTGGAACTTTCTTCAGTACCGTAATATGTTTCACCCATATATGGGTTTTCAGAAGTGCAAAACCAATACTTTAAAAATTAATTGTGAGTCAACTAACCATAACAATAATAATATATGAAAATCTTAGTGTGACAGCCATCTGTCTTCTAATAAGAATAGGTTTTGTCATCTGTCTGTGGTTTCTCTTGCCCAGGTATTTTCAACAAGGAGTTGAGGGGCTCTCTCCCCTACTGTATTGTGGCCCTCAGCAGCCTGCCCTACCTTCAGGGGCCTGGCTGTCTTAGCCCATTCATTTGGTCTCTGCTGCTCTCTAAGTCCTAGCTGTGGTTTCTCACAGCCACTTCTGTTTGCATTCTTTTGGGTCCATCTCCATCTGTCTTTGGCCTCATTTGTAATGGGGTCTAGACAGAAAAGACAGAAGTGAAAAAAGACAGTGGGTATGTGCAAGACTGTGCAAACCAGTTAGAGGCCACTTGACATTCTGTGCTTCCATCTAGGCAATTGACTGTAAATTAAAATCACTCAATTGAAAAGGAAATGTATTGTGATGATATAGAGGTGCTTTACAGAAATCCAGGCAAAGCTACAACATACAGTCTCAGAAAGGGCAGAAATGGAGCATATTTGTTGATCTTTGCCGCCATCGTTCAGTTGCATTCTAGTTTTTCACCACAAATGAAATTTATCTGTATTCCTCAGGTCTTCCCGTTCCCATTCTGCTGCCAACATAACTTCTTAAACCAAGCTATATTCTTATTGGAGGAGTCTATCCATCCTACATTTTCTTTCCCTCCTCCCCCCCCCTTATTCCCTACTTCTTGCCTTTCTTCCCTTTCTACTCCTTATCTTCCCTCCTTTCTTTCCTTTCTCCTCTTCCCTTACTAGGTAAGAGTTAGAGCCAGGCTATGAATGGCTCCCTTCAGGTTAGGGGACCTTAGTTGATCTAAAAAACTGTGCTGTACCAAGGGTGTGGCTTTGGTTGCAAGCATCCCATGGACTCAAGAAGAAAGTGGAGTCCTTGAGAAGATATGAGTGTGTCATACAGGCCAAGCATGTCTGGCCATGCATCCAAGAGTCAGAAGGTGCAGCACTGTTCACAATAGCCAAGATTTGGAAACAACCCAGATGACCCACTACTGATGAATGGATCCAAAAATTGTGGTACCTATATACAATGGACTATTATGCAGCCATTAGAAAAGACAAAATAATGGCATTTGCAGGGAAATGGATGGAACTAGAACAGATTATTTTGAGCGAAGTAAGCCAAGAAAAAAGAAACACATGGCACATGGTCTCCCTGATATGTGCATGCTAAAGCCAAAATACAAGAAGATATGACAAAGTAACAGGACTTAAGAAACAAGGACAGCCACCCATTTTGCCATATCATTGCTAAATGACTCCATGTTCTAGACCATATATATGGTAGATATATGCACACAACAGAGGGAAGCCAGGAGGAGGAACAGAATAAGTGGGAACAGCCCACACTAAGCAAAAGGAAAGAAATATAAACGTCACCTGATGTGGAAAAAATATCTTGTATTTTCAAAGCTCATAGAATTCACAAATTGTATAGACCATGACAATGACAATTTGCCTTGTGAAAGTTAAAATGTGTTTGTGACTCTACGTATCATTATTCCACAATACTGTGAAATATGTGAAATTTATGTAATCACCTAATCTCAATTAAAGAAAAAAAGTGAGAGAAGGGATGGATTAAGAGAGATGGGTGACAGTGTTGTCAGACACTTTGTACTTATACACTGTTTTGTAGAATGGGAACTTCTTTGTACAACTACTTAAAGATAATGATAAAAAAAGACAAGAGTCAGGAGGTGAACCAATGCTACTATATACCAGATGCTCTAGTCGCAGAGCATGTTGAGCAATGGGCAGGGATGCTTTCACACATGAAAATGTCTGTGCTGTGATTTTAAGAGAAAACTACAGATTATGAAGTCTGACATTTGCTTTGGTCCACATTTGCTTCATCTCCTTAACCCCATACAAACAGTTGTCTATAGTACCAGGTTAAAAAAAATGCAACAAACATGCTTACTGCAAATACACTGAGTAAACTATGGAAAATGTCAGAGTAGAAGATGGTATTTTGCAGGCTGCGGTTATTACATTTATGGACTTAGAAATGAACGATAAAAATCAGATAGTAAAAATTGTCTTTTCTGGGAAACCTAGAAATTGTATATCAGTCAAAAGGAGCATGGGGTGACTATCAGAGTCAATGCCATTACTGATCCCTCAAAAGTCTGAATTAATAGTCCACAGGATTTAGGAAACTGGAGTCATGGTAGATATTAGCAAAATGTAATTCCTGTGGACCAGAGGGAAAGAAGCTGTCATTACCCAACAATTGCAGCTTTCAATTTCACACTGGTGTAATTTTAACAGCCGCTGGCTGCTCATACTTGAAAATGCTGCCAACCTCATACCCGATCGATTATAGATTTTGATATTCTTCTGTGGAAACAAACTGTTCCTGTTGTATTTAAAACAATGAAAAACAAAATTTTGAAACAATAATTTATTTTCCATTTTTGTCTATTTATGGCTACTTTGAAAATACTTTTCATGAATACAATCATAATATTCAATGTACACGTGTGAAAATGGAATCAGAATTTGAGAGGATGGGTAGAGTGGGGGTAGGTAAAGGGAAAGAATGATAGAAAGGGTGAAATAGATAAAGATTCATTGTGCTCACAACTTGATATGTTGATTTGAAATCAATTTGTGGAACCGTTTAATGATAATTTTTTAAAAGTAAATATATTTATAAAAATGAACACAAATACAAAACTAAAATGGTTACTAAAACACAAGACACATCCTTTCACAGCTCACTCCACATTGAGAAAACATGAGTGGGCTGGGTCTGAAGATTCCCTCTGGATTGAAATGTTTTCAGTCTCAGTCAGACATTGTTAAATGTCTTATACTGAAATCGCTCTACATTAAACCACTCACAAAACCTTATTACTTCCAAATTCAAATGCTTGTTAAAATTTGTATCACTCCAGTAGTTTTACTTGGTAGGAATACTGGCAATGTTGAGTGATTTTAAGGTAATTGGAGCATATTTATTTTATCAGGCATTGTAATCTAGTAGCCAGTGAAGCAAATACAGAAATAGTATAGCAAGTCGGAGCAATAAGAGGCTTCTTGCCAGGAATACAATGATTAGCTGAGCTTGGTGGTATACACCTGTAATTTCATCCACTAAGGAGTTAGAATAGGAGGATCTCAGTCCAAAACTAGCCCAAGAAAAATTAATGAGAAACCCTATCTAAAAAGAAAATATAGAACACCTAAAATTAAAAGGACTGGGTTGTGGCACAAGTGGTAGAGCACTTGTTTAATAAATGTGAGGCTGTGAGTTTTATCTCTAGTACTGAACAGGAATTTAATAATCAATTACATTTAAAAACATACAATGAAAATCAAGCATAATGGCTTTGGAAGATCCTCTCGGAACACAACTGTCCCTTGGAGATACAGGAAGCAAAGCAGAGTGACCAGGAACATAGACTCAGTATCCAGACTATTTGGCTTTGTAATTAACACCTGCATGTCCAGGCAAGGGTGTCAGGTGCTGTGTGAATTTATTTGTTTGCCATAACAAATTATACATACTGGGTAGCTTAAAACAATAAAAATGCATTTTTCACAGTGCAAAAAAGCAGATGTGTGAAATCCAGTATTGGCAGGGTTGGCTCTTACTGGAGACTTGAGAAAAAACCTGTCATGCCTCTCCTCCTTTCTGATCCTTGCTGGCAAAGCTTTGGCATTCTTTGGTTTGTACAGCCATCTCTTCACCACTGCCTCTATCCTCACATGGTCTCCTCTGATTTCCATGTGTCCTTTCATTTTCTGCCACTGATGCCAATGATTGTAAGGTTACACTTTGTGGTTTCTAGTGGATGTAAGTTTTAAAGAACTCATTACTCAATTCACTACCGCTGCCCTGACTATCAAATACATACACTAAGAGTATCTGTCTCATAGGATATTGTAATAGCTCAGTCAACTAAAATGAAGTGCTGAGAACAGTACTTGCCATAGTGAGCAAATTATGTGTTTTAGTCATTACCTGAAATTGTAGGTTGAAAGGACACACTAAACAGAAGTTCATTTTGGTCATGGAGTCATTTATGGTATATTTGTAAGAGCACTACCATTCCTTCAACACCACTCATCTCCCTCCCCGCTTCCCTTTTATTTACAAACTCTCCATATTTGTCGTTGTTGTATTTGTTTGTTTTAAAGAGAGAACCTGAAGGCAAACTTTGGCATAGATTGATGTCTCAGCAATAGAAAGGGAATAGTGAATCCAACCAATACCCAGCCTGGTCCTTGGATGGTAGGGGACAAAAAAATTCATCAAAAAAGCTCATGGCTGCAAGTTGCCAAGTTACAAATTGGCAAGCCTTGTTGGGCATAGATAACCAACTCACTTTAATTAAATTGCCTCTGTTTGAGCTTGGGGCTAGGAATTTGACTTTTCATCATGACTTTGGCTCTGAAGTAAGCTGACTTGGGCCTCTTTGCATTCAGTTGCTCAAAGGTGTGTTTGCCAGGCCCTGTTTCAAAGCCTCAAACTTGTTTCATTTCAAGCCCACTTGGCTGGTGGCATCATCAGAGCTCATTTGTTCTAATCATACAGTGCAGAATGTTCTCTGAATATAGGCTTGGATGGACTTTTAAGACACAGAAAATCAGGGGACATAAAGAAGTATAAGCATCAAGGTAGAATTCACCAGACACAGGTGAAAGCCACAGGGAGTAGAAACTAGCTCAACAGAAAAGGTGAGCACAATGCTTTGCTGCCTTTCCCCTTCTCCTTCCTGCTCCATGTAGGAGAGCTAGTGAGAGGATAGGGCTCTGTGGTAATGCAGACAGCCCACCACTGGCATGGACTGCCAGTGCTCTTCTCCTTGTGCCTCCTGGTCCCCAGGAATAGACACTTCATTCTTCAGGAATAATGACATCAATTTGACTCCAGTCCAGTCCAGATAGCCAAATACCTTTCCAGATACAGACTTGAAACCCGATGTCTGGAGGGAATATGTTCAAGTGGCACATGGCTCTACTCTTAAGTAGACTTCCACTGATCAAATACTACATGGCTAATAAATCTTGTCGTCACACTACGGGTGACTGGCACTGATTGGATAAAATCAATATGGCACCTTTGGTTGACTGATAGGTCAAACACACCTCATCCTTTTCTGCCCTCATCTCACTCTGGCTCCTCCTTCCCCTAGCTCTTCAATACCCCCTTAGCACCTAGCCCTTTTCTCACCTGTGCTTTTGTGTCTGTCATATCTCACCTGGAAAATTGCTGTTACTCTTTGAAGCAAAAGCTAGGTGGCCAGGCTTTCAGGACTTGGAGAGTGAACCAAGGGAAGGGTTGGTTCTGCCCTGTCTGAAGTCTCTCTCTTCAATAATGTTTTCAATCTCTCTTCCTTCTTTTTTTTTTTTTTTTTAACAATATGATGGTCTTCACAACTTCAGGGTGAGCTCTCATCTATTTATTGTTGAAAAGTGCATACTTGGGGTCAGGAATGAGCTATTTATGTCTCTGCTTCAAGGTTGAGTTCAAGTGCTATGTGATTTGAAGTTTTCTTATATTCTCTAAGGCATGAGTAGTTGCTTCTTCTTCTCTGTGAGTACACAGAAATTTTAGGAAATATTGTGTCCATTTTACTCTTCACTGAGCAGAGTTCCTTGAATGTAGGTTGGGGAACATAGAGAATATGTCTCAGTGACTGCATGTCTTGGTCATGAGCAGAGATCTAATGTATAAGTCAACAGTAGATGGAGAAGCTGAGCACTGTTGGCTCACACTGATAATCTTAGCTACTCTGGAAGCTGAGATCTGAGAATTGTGGTTTGAAGCTATCCTGGGCATGAGAGCCCATGAGATTTGTACCTCCCAGTAACTAAAAAAAGCCAGAGCTGTTGACTCAAATGGTAGAAAACCAGCCTTGAGCAAAAAATGCTGTGGAACAGAGTCCATCATCTGGGTTCAAATAGAGGTTCCAGCACACATATATCCCTGCAAATGGTTACTCTTATTTTTCCTCTCACCTTCACATCTGTATAGTGCTCTTTTATGTTAATTCATTTTACCCTCATGTAGGATGGGAAAAATCATAGCTCCAAACACTCAAATAAGAGAGAAAATCACTTAATTTTTTATAATTCAGCCAAATTTATGGTACTAGACTCCTCACACTTCTGGGCAAGTGAAAAATTAACCTGATCTACTCTGTTTATTGCTCCTCTATCCCCAGCATTCAATCTAAAATATTGATAGCACCAAAGCCCTGGGTTGAGGTGGGATGAGCATTTGACCCTAAGAAACTGCCACACAAATGTCTAATGACACCTGCCTGTCTCGTCTCTCCCATGGCCTTCACCTTCCATTGCTCACAGCCATGCTGTACACACTGGATTCTTCTTGCAATGGTGTGGATTCTGTCTGGCTTTTGTGCTTATAGGTCTTATTTCCTGTCAGAGAGCTCCAAAAGAATCAGGCCCAAATGCAATGTCTTGGCTGCTAGTCTCTTCTCTTTCTCCTTCTTTATGCTAAAGAGAAATATTTTTTTTCTTTATCTTGGCCACTAGTGGGGGAAAAGATTATGAAACCTCACTCTTCTGCTCTGTTTTTAAGACACTTTTTTAAAAATTTCTATCAAAGAATCATTTTCTGTTATTTTTGCTTCCTTCAAAAATCTTCCAAGTGCTAGGGAATTTCACTTTTTATTGGGGTGGGGAATGTTTCAAAGAAGAGAAAGGAAAAAAAAAAGAAGTATTGGTCACATATTTGCTCTGCAGCAATAATATATAGGAATAACATAGTTTGGGAAAGCCAGAAAAGAAATTGAGAATTAACGATTTGGCAAATCAACTCTGGTATACAGTAGTCGCTTAAATAATATCACATTTTGTCTTGAAACAACGTCAAGGTAGATGGGCCACCTAGCCACATGTACAACAGCTACACATACATCTGTGCACCAAGAGGTCAATGGCAGCAGCCTTGGCAAGTGGCTTCCATTTCTGGCTCCAAAGATATTAGTTCAGTTACAACATCCCAACTTCCCTATACCAGGGCAAGCAAGGTCAAAGTGACAACTGAGAGTTGCCCACATCTCTTTTGCTCACTTCTCTGGGCTCCAGTTCAAATCCAGACACACTCAGCTTCAAAATGGGGTAGAACAGAGGGATGACAGCATGTAAGCTGGCAGCCGTGAGCCTAGCCTACACCCAGATAAACAAAGGAGAATAAGAGAAGTAGCAAAGGGGCCTACTCAGCAGTCTAAAAACGCACATAAATTTAAATTTCACATGTCATCTAGCCACCATGGCAATAAAACTGTCTGATTCCATTTGAAGGATGAGTAAATGGGGTTCAGAAACATGAATAATATATCTATGTAGTAAATAAGTATCCAGATAGTAAAGAAGTCAATGATAGAGTTAGGATTTCAACCTTAAATCTAACTTCAAAACCCACACATTTCCCCTAAACTCTGGTAGTTATTGATACCTTTGAGGAAATGTATTCTAAAACTTTCAGTTTCCATGAATAGCTAGTAGGTTTTTATTAACCCCCATGAAAACAGTTTTGATGGTCTCTTTTACAATGATATAATTTATTGTTACAGTGATGCTTGAAATATCATTACTCTCTTAGAATACTGGAACTTGAAAAAAGACTATTAGCTTCACTGATCTGAGTTAGGTAGAGATGTCATGCATTTGTGTCAGTTTATACATGAAATATCTTGTTGTTTGATCATGGGTGATAACTCAAATTGTGTTCAGATAGGAAAGAAAGGCATCAGATCAATATCAATAAACTTTATATAATGCCTTTTTATATGCAAAAGACATAGTGCTTGCAGCCCACAGCAATTTAGAAATGCCTCTTGTTCACTGAAAACTAAGCATTACCTTTCTACTTACTTCATTTTGGAAAGTCAGAACATATCTCTGTCCAATGAGTCTGCTGCACTACCCTGAGATTTTTGTGCCCCTCTCCTCCTGCTTCTCTCTTGGTTACTAAGTTGATTGTCCTCTTCCTGCCTTGATTTTTTTATGTGAACATTCTAATGCTCATCCCTGGGACTCTCTTCAGGCTGAGTGTTCCCAACTACTTGCATTTTTCAATAACTTAAAAAGATTAGCAAATTTATTTATCTAGCTATGACTCCTCTTGGCATAATATAATCATCTCTTATAGTCTAAGGTTTCTATCCACATTCCTGTTCCATCTTGCAGGATTTTTTTTTGCCATTCTACACCCAGGTTTCATGAAAGTTAGCACTTCATAGTAGCTCTTAAGCAATCTAGCAAATTCTTTTTTCACTAAGGTTCTACCTGCTAACCCTGCCCCAGGCTGAGTTAAATTCCAGCTTTGTGATCACACAGATTTTGTCCACACCTCTGTCACTGAACCCAGAGCACCTCATTCAATGTCTGTATGTTCCTATGTTCTCTCCAAACTTAAAATTCTTAAGGCAAATATCCTGTTTCTGTCCTTAACATAAGTAGAGTATCTGGAACATTGTTCATGTGTAGGCAACTAAACTAAGCAGGTGCATTTCTTCCCAAACTGCTTACTTATCAGCAAATAAGATAATATATACCAAATATCCTCAATAGTAAGGATCATAAGTATTTAAATGATAAATAGAAAAACACAACTCAAATCTGCACAAAGCTAAATGCTTTCCTACTAGAAAGTGTCAACCTACACCTGTGGCTAGAGACTCCACATCCTATATGAAGGTGACTTATATGACATCCAAGTTATATAAACTGCAATCTCCAAAATCACGATTTATAAAAGTAGTTTAGTGGTAGAGCTTTACCTTGCACTGTGGTTTGAATATAAAATGCCCCTACAGGCTCAGTTAAAAGAAAGTTTGTGCCCTCAGCTGATGGCACTATTTTGAAATATTCTGGAAATTTTAGAAAGTGGAACCTAGCTAAAGGAGATAGGTCATGGGGGCATGCTTTTGAAAGATGTACCTGGCCTCTGGTCTCTTTTGGCCTCTACTTTCTGTCTGCCATAAGGTAAGATATTCTTCCTCTCCATTGGCCCAAGATCAATAAAGCTGAGAGTCTTAAGGACAAACATCTCTGAAACACTGAGCACAAATGAGTCCTTTTTCCCTTAGGATTTTTTTTTAAGTCAGATACTTAGTCAGAGTGATGAAGAAAGTAATTGCTGTAGGTAACCTGTTCAAGGTCCTGGATTTGATCCTCATGACTGCATAAATAGTACTAACAATGCTATTTGATTTCTCAATGAAAAGCAGCTCAAGAAACAATATGTACCTTTTATATTATAATTTTTACCACTAGATTTAGTTGTTAGAATTCTTAGCAAATGTGAACAGAAAATCCAGTGATTTTCCATGTATTCCCTGCATAACTGCTCTCATTATCAACATCTCCCACCATAGTAGTACATTTGTTGCCACTGATGAACTTACATGGACACATTATACTTACCCAGAAATCATAGTTTATATTAGGAGTCACTTTTAGTAGCATATTCCAATAGTTTGTGCATATGTATATGACTTGTGTCCACCATTACAGCAACATAATGAATATGTCACCACTGAAACAGCCCCTGGACGCCACTTTTTCATTGCTTTCCCACAAACCTTCCCAACTACTTATCACGATAGTGTCCATGCTCTTGCTTTCCCAGAATGTTATGATGTTGCAGTTGTGCAATCTGTAGCTTTTCCAGGTTGGTTTCAATTCAACCAGCAATATGCATCTAAACTTTTTCTATGTCTTTTCATCACTGCTTCTAAGTCTGGCCAATTGTGAATAAAGTCCCTATAAAACATCTGTGGGCAAGCTTTTGTGCAGATGTTAGTTTCTAGCTCATTTGGTTAAATATCAAAGAGCTTGATTGCTGAGTTGTTTGGTAAAAGTATGTCTAGCTTTGCAAGAAACTGCCAAACTGTCTTCCAAAGTGTCTGGACCATTTTGCATTTCCTTCAGCAATTAATGAGAATCCTGTTACTCAGTATATGTATCTTAGTGCAATTCTGCAAGACTCTAGGGTGGAATGGGATTCATCCAGCCGTGGAATCAGAAAATCTGAGTCCAATCATAGAAGAATATGACTATAGGATATCCCTGTACTGCAGTGGTGAAGATTAAATTACACCATGAGTAAAACTGTATGCAGAGTGCCTGCTGCATACTCATAGATAACAGTAATTATATAACACAACACAGAATATTCTGGTTCTTCTTTTTCTTATACTTCTTATCTTTCTTATACTCCTCCCTCACAGAAATTCCACTTATTCCATATTCAATATTCATATTCAATAACGAAAAGTCATTTGTATATAATTTTATACGTACAATAGTTTGGATGATAAGCAAAGGGCTACACGCTTCCCAGCTGTCATTTCTGGTTCTTACATGTCTTTGAATTTGCTGATTTTGCCTCTGTTTTCTTTCCTGTCCCCATTTCTCCTTTTCTTGATGCTTACATGGCATCTTTTCTTGTATGTTGCTAGGTACCCTAAACTCATCAACTTCCAATAGGATTTTTGAAACTGCTGCTGCTAGAGTCTCCCCATCTCAGGGAGGGATAGAGGATTCTTCAAACAGTCCAAGAGTTTTAATGTGCTCCTTGACTTCTTTGTCCCTTTTTTGCCACATACAACCAGCCCACATCAATAATACTAGTTAGCTCTCTATTTTAAATCCCTGTCTACCCAAACACTTTTCACTACCTCACCTTTATCAGCCAAGTCTTAGTCAACATCATCTCTTACTTGGACTGTTTGCTTGAAGGCTGCTCTTCCTGTACAGTTTTTCTCTTCTCTTTCATGGAGTAATTCTTTTTTCTATTTATATTGTTTTTTATTATATATTTTATCATATGCATGTATGTGTGCATATATATATATATATATATATATATATATATATATATGGAGTTGCCATGCAACAACACAGTTTATTAATACAATGTATCTTGATCAATAAAGTAACTCTTTCCCAAAGTGTTCTTTCTCAAGTCAGATGATTGATTTCTTGGCTTATACTTTCCAGGAGTTGGAAATGACAATAACTGTCTCCCAGTGGCATCCCACCTGAACCATGAGTTTCCTGAATTAAATTCAAAGGCTTTACCATGCTCTAAAAGGACTTCTCTGATTTGCTCAGTCCTTCATTCACTTTCCCTAATCCTTCTTCATCCCTACTGTCCAACACCTGGAGAGAGGGAGTTCTAGGACTTTACACTTGCTAATGCATCAACACAGAATACGCTTATTCTAGCTGTCCACATGGCTTACTCTTTCATGTCCTCTGAATGTCCACGAAGAACTCACCTTTCCTGATCACTCTATGATTAACAGTACATGCATTCACACATTTGTAGACACACCAGATCCTCAACCTCTATTCCATTTCCTTCATTTCATGGTACCTACCTTTTATATTTTATTGCAAATTATCTCTATTCTGTTCATTGTTATATCCCAAACACCAAAGCCCATATTTTGCATGTGATTCTGAATTAAAGAAACCAGTAAGAATGTGAAAGAAGACTTAGCAAGATTGGTCTGGATGGGAATCGTCTATTGCTCAGTGCCTCAGTAGCAGAGGATAAAGGACTCTGGCTCTTGGGTAAATGCAGACAGCAAGTGGAAAGGCAACGTCACTTAGCATCTTGATCAGAAAGCTATACGCAGCCCAGGAAAGACAATTGAGGAAAAGTAAATTCTTTCTCTCAGGAGACCACAGCCAAGGGAAAGACTGTCTCAAGTATTACTCCCTTTTGTCCTTCTTCCCACACTCTGATATTTGTAAATCCAAGAGAAGAAAATGGGGGTAATGCAGTAGTAGGGTGGGGAGGGGACTCCTGAAAGTAAAAATATGCCTTCCAGTTGTCACTGAAGCCTGAGGTTCTATTGCAAGTGTAGGTGGGAAGATGGAGGGGCTCTATGTTAGAATCTTTTCTAGAATCATGTGAGAGGGTGACCTACTCCAGAGACTTTCTTCCCCAAATTTGTTCAGTAACTTTTAATGGGAATTTAAAAAATGATAGATTTAATATGACATAAGTTTTGAAATTATTTTGATACACATTGGCTCCTTTCTTAGCACCAAACGAATATCATTTTATTAAGGAAGACTCTGAGTCTCAGAGGGATTAGTTTATGAGAGCCTGGAAAGCCAACAGATGACACCTGCATCTTCCAAATATGAGTCTCACATTATCTTGACTCTGAAATGTAGAATTGGAGCTGGATTCCCCAATTACCTCCATTCCTTGCACTCTCTGCCAGCCTAAAGAGTGGTTCCATTTTTCGGTTCACAATGACAAGAATAGTGCTGTACCCTTTTTCATAGGAACTGTCAGAAAACTTTACTGAGTTTCTTTTTGAGAAGGTAGAGTGGAAATACTTAAATTATTTTCTTTTCTCCACATCAAAGATTCAATGGATAAAGATTCAATGGATAAAGATTCAATGATTCATTCACCACATCGAAGATCCAAGGGATACTTTGTTAAACTGTTAATTGTTCAAAAGATTTATCCATGGAGATTCATATAGCATATATGTATATATTCTATATACATATATTTAATATATGTATATATAAGAGCATATATTTATATGTGTATACACATATAGAGCATATGCATATTTCTTTTATATACTATGAAGGTAATGGAAAGTGTGAAATGAGATTATGGTGGACAGATGGGATGGGTGAAGATGATGAAAAGAGAGACTCTGGATAGGAAGCACTAGACACTTAGCAGGACATATTAAATTTGAAAGCCCCTGTATAAGCATTTGAAGTTCAGAAAAATTAAATCAAAATTTTAAAAAATTAGCCCTATTTAAATTTTTTTAAATACCTGAACTATGTTCCCACCCAAGGAAAAAATATCCATTGTACAGAGCATCTTCCTGGGACATTTGTCATAATTCTCATGGAGCCCAGTAAAAGGAAAAAAAATTTCCACAGGTATACTATACTGTATATATTTTCAAAATAGCTGAATAAGTCTCACAAAAGAGCATTTTCCTCTGTTCTGCGATTTAATTTCTGTTTATGGCGTTCATGCACACATGTGATTGCTTCAGAGCTAAGCATTGGTGGATATATCATCCAAGTTTGAAAATCAAACTCTGTGACACACAGCCTTTCCCCTTCTTTCCCCCTTCAGTGATTTTTTTATTGCATATCCCTACAAGACAAAACAGTAGTAGTGTTTTATTTTATTGTGAAAATACTGTACAGAGGAGTTACAATTACATGGGCAAGATAATGAGTACATTTCTTATCAAGCATTGTAGCCTCCTCCTTTGTTTCCACTTCCCATCCCTTTCCATCTCCCCCCTCCATCCATTACCCTCCCTCCTTCCTTCCCCCACCAAAGTTGTAAAGTTCGCTACCAATCCTGATATGGAATTATTTGTTTCTATTGACTTGAGAGCTCTATAAGTAGTAGTGTTTTTAGAGGCTCTTTAGTGCTCATATATTCACTCCATCTTGCTTACCTTCTGAGGGATTTTTTTTTGCATGTTTCACAGGGAAACCTGAACATAAATAATTTGAATGTTCCATCTACAATAGATATATGTCAGCATATTTTCAAACTTATATTTCCTTACATAGACTTTGTACTTCCTGTCTCTTCTTTTCCTATACTCTCTCTTATCTTCTGCCACTATTGATTCAAAACCTATTGCCATGGTTTGGACATGGTTTGTCAACAAAAGTTCATTTGTTAGAAGCTTGGTCCAAGTGTGGCTCTGTTGAGGGGCTGGAGCTTTCATGAGGCCGAGCCTTGTGGAATGTAGTTAGGTCAAAGAGGTTCCATCCTCATAAACGGATAAATGTTTGTATCAAGGATTAGGATGGGTGTCACAATTTGATAACGAGTAGATTATTGTAGAACAAGGACACCCCATATGCTACTTCCTTCCGTATGTCATTCATTTTCCTTTCTACTTCTCTGACATGTTACACCTTCACCAGCACACCAGTGGCCGGTTGTTTGGACTTCTAACCATCCACATGATAAGCTTAATAAACCTTTACCTTAATAAAGTGCACAGCCTCTGGTGTTTTGGTTTAGTAACACAAGATGGATTCATACATATAAAAAAACTGAAACTGACTAAAGTAAGTGGATGTGAGTCAGCGTAGCCTACAGCATTGTGATCTTGTACTGACTTGTGAGCTTTGCTTTTGTTATACCACTTTATCCTCAGGTCTCCGTGGAAACATAGAGGCAGGACTTCTGGAACCTAGAGTTGTCAAAGCAAGATGGAATCCTTACTATCTATTCTTTCTGGATGCTTTTGGCAGAAATCTCTTTCTCTCTTATGCAACAGTCTGTTGATTATTAAGGGTAGTTTTTAGATCAGGCTAAAACAGACCACACTCTTGCTTTCATGAAGCTCATGTTCTGAAAAGAAATTAGTTATAACAACTATACCAACCAAAAAAAAGCACCAACTCAAAATATTGTTGAAAAGAATATCTTATACAATTCATGGACATGGATATTGTTAGTATTCGTGAAAAACTCAAACTTGAAGTCACTGGGGACACAGCAGTTACCTGGGCTTTTTTCTTCCCCTTTTGCTAGAGCCTTATGGACTTTGTATCTTTAGAGTATGGGGTGGAAGGAGGGATTATATAAGAATATCACTCTCCTATCTGTGGATAGTCAGAATGGCCATTTAGGTTGATATCATGTGACTTCCCAAATAAATCTCTAAATGCCAAATTCTTATGATTTACTCGGTATCTAATAGCAACAGCTTAACTTTTTCTTCATCAAAAGTTAATTCTTGATCCAAGTGTACCATACTGTTCATATGGTTTTTAGATTGGCAATTTCAATCAAGCTTAAGCTTTGGAGACTTCTGTAATTATAATAATGTTCTTTCCCACTGTCTGACAATCTATCAACTGAACATCAGTTGAATGCACTGAAAAATACCCAGGAAGACCTATGTAAAGGTCAAATGGAGAGAATTTGTTAATGGTCAGCCAATGATGTAGCACAATCAAATTTAGTGTCCTAATTAGGATTGTGTAATAGTCTGTAGAAATGATATTTCAGCTCTTGTGATTCTTACTTTAAATCTACAATGACTGCTTTCATTTGTATATTTAATTTCACATTATTAAATAGCATCATTTGATTTAAGCAATTCTAAAGTATGAATATAAGCTAAAACTCTCAGTAACCAAGAAACTGCTTAATTATACTTTCTATGTTCTTTGAAGCAAGGAAATCATCTGAAAACTTACACAGAAATCTTTCTCCTTATATTAGCAAGTTGCATGAACCTTTGCTTATCCACTAATACCTTAACTGAATTTAAGCTAATACATGTTTTTAAAGGTTTAAGATTGTTTTGTACCTAATGTCTTAGGTTTTTGGTTGCTTTCACGAGAAATTTATTGTTATAACACAGTATTACATTTGGAGATACCTAAAGGATAGCTATACCTGAAATGGAGAGGATTAAAGAGCTGAGATTTTAATCTTGAAAGTTGCAAAATTATCTCTCATCCAACAATAACATACATTTATTGGAAAAATATCCAGAGATCTTGAGGGAAAGCTAAGATCATCATGCAACTCTCATTTACTTATTTACTTATTTTCACATTCTGGCTTTGAGTATCTTAATTCTGTACCTTGGAATGTAATTTAAGTCTTCAGAAGAGACTTGCCAAGCAGCGCACCAACAAGTTTCTAATTCCACAAGGACATCTCAAAACACCTTGCCTGAGCCCTGCCAACAAACTCTCTTAGATTCAAACAGTTTTTAAATAGATATAGTTTTTTCCATTTGTGTTTTCTAATCTCTAAGACATTCTTTGGCTGGTTAGTATCTTATTTGAAATGGGAAAATCTGTAACATCAACTGTCAAAGTCAATTTCAGAATGTTCAATTAAAATAAGAGTAAAACAGCAGTTAATGTATACTAGGCAAAGTACACATAATTTTTGAATAATTCTAACAATCAGTGATTCTTTCCTACTACATAAACCCCGTCATTTCACATGTTGGGGGCAAAAGTGGTGATGTGCCACTGTCAGTGGCCATCATCATTCTCCTCATTCCTGGGAGAATCATGAAGTCATAGGCTTCACAAAATTCATATATAGCTCATTGAGACTTTATTAGAGATCCAGTGGGGACCAGAAGAAGGTAATAGGGGGATTCGGGGTCATGGACACATAGGTAATAAATGGTTCTTTTTCTTCTTCTTCTTAATGGTTATAGTAGTGTTATTACTTTTCAGAAATTGTTCAGCCCTCTAAAATTGCCCTATTCATTTAAAAGTCACAATGAATGGAGTTAGCAATAGCTATCAGCCACTGAATAATAGAGAGATGGGGTTCTGAGTATCAGATTACATGTTAGGGGAAGTTGGCTCTTTTTAACAAGGTTCCTATAGAATTTTGTCTCTGCTGCCACTGTGTGTCTGTTACTGTCTTTCAAGACAAGTATCACTGAGCAAAAGAATTATTTATGGGAAAAAAGAATTATTTATGGGGCTGAAAGAGAATGGGGTCCTTTAGGCCTATGGGCTTTGAGAGATACTATATTTCTTATAAATGATTTGGAAGTGTGATCAATAAAAGGTCACAATGGTTTAGGATGAAGACTTTTTTTTATCTTCATTGAAAAGGTGATGAGCAAGGAGGTTGCAGTTATATACGTAAAGTAATGAGTACAATTGTTTTTAAACACTGTTAAACAATCCTTCATTTTCTCCTGCTTACCCCTCTCTACTCCCCTCTCCCTCGCCCCAAGTTGCAAAGTTTATATCCAACATACTGTCAAGTGTCAATGTTGCGTTGGTTCATCCTTTGTCCTGCTGTTTCTGTTATTCCCTTTCCCTTTTACAGATAGAATAAATTTATATAGAAGACAAAGGGTACAGAAAACTAAAAGAGAAAAAAGAAATAACTACATATAAGACATACTGAGAATCTCTTGTTTTCAATTTGGTTTTAATACAGTAGGCCTGAAGGATCTGAACAGTTCCAACACTACTTCTGCAATTCAGTAAGGAGCAAGATCATTATTGAACATTCATTTTGCTTTGGAGATTTCACAGATGTTTGGCTTGAACTACCAGTAAAATTATATGGCAGAATAGTTTATCAGTCTCCAAAATAAATCTACTATCTGTCTTGTTCTCAGGCCTACCCTACTCTGATGTCTAGTGGGTTTTTATATCACGAATTTGTTCTGTTTGTCATTATTGCACAAGAAACTTATTTTTCCACAGCATGTTATACCAACTGGCAATCTCTTGAATACCAGAGCCTTTGTATATCTGTACAAGCATCAGTTTCCTCCCAGATGGAAAACCCAGGTTTAGATTAGAATGGACAAACTTTGTGAAAATGTCATTCCTCTGCCAACATATTTAAATCATGTACATTTGTGGAAAACTTTTCCAAGCTGCTTGAGTATGTTCCGATTGTCAGGAAAGAGTCCTTAAGTGTTATGAGCACTGCACATTGAGCATAAGAAGAGGAAATTTTTCCCTTATGTCTTCATTTCACTGAGGGTCTTATACCAAGTTGGAATGTCTGCTGAACATTAGTAGAAATAAAAGTACAGATGTGAAAGTGTTTATTCTGCTTGCCTTTTATTTTCATGTATTTTCCCAAACATAAGGATCTCAAATATGAATCCTGACAGACAGGGACTATTTTTGTTTTCTTACTGTATTTTGACTGGAACCAAGCAGATATAATAATGTTGCTGAGAATGTAAGTCGCTGACTGAGAGGAGGACTGTGAGCATTTCAGATGATGTGAACCACAGACAGAGCATCAGGAACCACTGAAAAATGATCATCTGGGTTCTGGAAGATTCACCAGTCCATATTCCAATGCAGAAACTTCCCAGGTTTTGCCTGGTCAAAACTCAGCTGTTCTCAGGATGAGTTACCTCAACAGTCATATACAGTGTGTGTGTTATTTAAGGCAGGAAGGATTTTGGTTTTAAGATCTTTATCTGTTGCCCCATGAGAGCAACAGATATTTCCTGATTCCAGATTCCTGTTTCCAGATCAGGAAAGATCTGTTGCTCTCCCAGTTTCTGGGTCAATAAGAAAGGGAAGGAGCTTGGATGGAGCTCTGTTTTATGTGTGCCCAGCAAGAGGATCTGCAGATAAGATGGTAGAGAGGGAATGTGGATCAAAAGCAGCAAGAGCATAGGAGAAATGAGATATGCACTGCTATTTCTAGAGCTCAGGGCCTCTAACTTGCCCTGCCTTATGCTATATTTATGTGGAGGTTAGAAGAGGGTAGATGTCATCCTGACCCCCAGGTTTCCCAAAATCAGAACGATTACAGTTTCTTCCAAGAAAGCAAAGGACAGTGGGAAAAAAACACAAGAAGTGAAAACCCAAATGAATTTGTTTGATTGTAACTACTTGGTTCTGGGTGCAGAAACAATCTATTGGCAGAAAATGGAATGTTTAGATGATCTGATTTAGTTACTATACATTTCCCTTCCTGTAGTCTCTTCCTTCCTCAGCTCCATGGTAAAAATAAAAAATTATCACTAAAATCTTTCTGCACCACAGTAGCCAAATGCAAATCAACATACCATGGTGGCAACATATCACCATGTTGTCCCCTCAGAGTCTTTCTATAAAAATGAGGGATTTAATTCCACCTATCAAGTTGATAGCAGGGAAAATACACCTCAGGGTAATTTTCATTTATAATTGCTACTGAATGTTTTTCTACCTGTGATTAACATTCCCTCAAGATAATATTCTATCCCAGAATTTTTCAGACTAACCATTATTTTTTTTAAAAAAATGAAGGGCCAGCATTGTCCTGTAACATTTGTTTTTCAGTATTCAATATATTACATATTGTTACAAGAATCTTACCTTGAAGATTTATGATGTCTTTAGTTCAGGAAGCAAGTCATGGTTTGCTCTGAAAGATGAAAGCCCAGGAGGGGAAGAAGGCTATTGTCTTTGTACTATTTCAGGTTCTGTAAGATATCTTAAAGCTAATCTGTGTTTACTTGTATGCCTTGTCTCTCCTATATCACTCTGGCTTGGTCTTATCCTTTTGTTCAGCAAGTGACAGCATGTCCTGGGGTAAAGTTATTAAATTGATATAGATTAAATATAGATTAAAATTGTCAGTAAGTCTTCAGTATTGTACCAAGAAGAAAGCATACAAGTGGGAGTGGAGTGATAAACTCTTTTTAAGCTCTTTCTGCTCTTACAGCCCTTCAATTCCTTTCCAGATATGAAAACTGGTTATTCACTTGTACAATATTTGGGAGAATAGACTGGAACAAATGTGCAACACACTAGAACTGCTTATCCCAACCAAACCATGAGTGCATGTGGCTTTGTTATAACTGGTCAGCCATGGTACTTGGCTGTTATGACCTAGACCTGTCACAGCTTAAAGATAACAGGAAGAAACACCAACTTTTCTTTCTCTGGGGAAAAAAAAATCTATGAATACCCTTTTTAGTGCTTCACCACAGAACCTCATGATTGCCTGTATTGGACAGGGCATAGTGTTGCACCTCTCAGATTGTGCCCAAAAGCTCCAAGAGTCATGTGCTGGTCATGTTCCCAGATCCCAGCATGCTATGCCCCTGGCCAAGGGAATGGAGCTCAAGTACACATTTCTACCCATTTCACTTGCCTTATTTACCTGTTAAAAATTTCCTGGCTATGAAAGGTTCTTCTTAATATTTCTTCCTAGGAACAACAATATTTAAGCACTTGATCTAATAGCAAATTATATTTCTGAAGTAATGAAACAATTTCTCTCCTAGCCAATATCATCCATGACAGCCAAGTTAAGCTTCTCTGTGCCATCAAAGAATTCACATTGTGACACTCAACATGCAGAATTTGAGCTAAAATCAAGGGGTGAAGATTTAGTTCAGTGGAAGAGCATCTGCCTCAAAGTACAAGGCCCTGAATTCAGTCCTCTGCTCCAGGAAAAAAAATCTTGAGGTAAAACCAAGCAACTGTATTGGCTTTAATTATTGTGCAAAACTGGAAATGCAAATGGAAATTTTCCATAAAGTAGCTGAGTTATTTTTCTTCTGAGAGCTTATAGGAAGAACTGATGGGAAGATATATAAAGTTCCTGTAATGCTGCCTGGTGCATAATGAGCATTCAAAGAATGCAGTAGTGGGCTGGGAAGGTGGCTCAGTGGTAGAGTGTTTGCCTTGCATGCATGAGGCTCTAGGTTCGATTCCTCAGTACTACATAAGCAGAAAATGCCAGAAGTGGCACTGTGGCTCAAGTGGTAGAGGGCTAACCTTGAGCTGAAGAGCTGAGGGACAGCGCCCAGGCCCAGAGTTCAGGCCCCATGACTAACAAAGAAAAAAAAAAAAGAATGCAGCATTTTAAAATTCACTTCCCCAAAGCCCCCACCTGTTGAGTATTAGCAAATCAAAAAAACACAAATTATTTATTAACTGCCATTATCAGTTGCCCATCCATGTTCCTAGCATATAGTATAACAATAATACTCTTTTCATTTAATTTTCAAATTCATATAATGATCTTTTTTTATTGTAAGGTTCCTGAGGGAGGAAACTAGAACATTGGTCTATGGATTCTCAGCACTTACTGTGGTATTTAAGCATGAAGAGTGGGATCAGTATAGGCTGAGCAAGGTTAAATAATAATCCTTATTATACATGCACAAAGATTATAATGAAGTAATAAAATCGGCCCCATAACAAATACTGTATATTAATAGGAGCTATTTATTCTTCAGAAATTAACAAGCGGCTCTATTTCTAAGTTTGAGAAATCATGAATTATAGAAGTAGATAGGAAAAATAGTCTTCAGATGGAACTGGAGAGATATAAATAAATTTTGGTTATATGCAAGGTGAACTTCTGGATGTAGGAGATAGAAAATGAATGACAGGTGAGATTTCTGACCCTGAGTCCTAGAAGAATTTGAAGGACATATAGATCATTCCAGTGAAGAGAAATTTGTGTGGGTATATTCTGCAGGGGAATGGAAGAGGACTTGGTCTCCTGGAAAGGTTGTATCCAATCAGAGCCTAAAGTGATTTTATCAGCAAAGTTAGTGGAGCAGTGATTTGTGGAAAAGTATGGGGTGAAGATGCTCCAGAAAAAAATGTTAGTAAAAGTAGGTAGACTTCACAGAGCCTTATGCTGTGAGAGGGTAGAGGATGAGGCTGAAAGGAAGTAAAATGGGGAGGGAAAACCTGAGTCTTAACAGATCTTAGTAAGGAGTTTGCATTCTATTTTGTAGCTAGATGGTGCTGTGAAAAAATGTTTTAAGTCCATGAGTGATCTTGCCAGATTGCATTCTGTATGAATGCCCCTTTTTTGGTGAAGAATGGATTTGAGAGGACAGGGTTAGATTCCAAATAACAA
This sequence comes from Dipodomys merriami, assembly GCF_024711535.1. Lineage (NCBI taxonomy): Eukaryota > Metazoa > Chordata > Mammalia > Rodentia > Heteromyidae > Dipodomys > Dipodomys merriami. The sequence goes on from NW_027205603.1 coordinate 29,908,618, forward strand.
ATCAGTGTCCAGTTTTACTTGAAGTTAGTGCTGGACACAACAAACCAGAGCTGAGGAGATTGGGATAAGGAGAGGGCAATAATGGGAAAAGCATTTAGGAAATCATCTCAGCAAAAATTTGTGATTAATAGGATGTTGGAGTTGCATTGATGAAGGACAATACTTAAGGTTTTAAACTTGCATAATGAGATATTAGGTAGTACTACCACTGAAAGAGAGAGAATGCTGGAGAGAACTGGATTTTAAATGTAGTGATGATAAAGCAAGTCTGAGAAGCCTATAGGTTACCAAAGGCAGGAAGTAATAACCTCAGCTAAAAGCTGGGAGGAGGGATTTAGACTAGAGAAGAGAAGTCATCTGCTGCTAGAAGGATACACATTCACTTCTGAGATGGTTCTGTGGCATAAACCATGACTGGGTTGATATGATAACTTGGTCTATTCAGCTGTTGTAACAAAGTATCTTAGATTTAGTAATTCGCAGACAGCAGTAATTCAGTATTCATTCTTCTGAAGGCAAGGAGGTCCAAGGTCAAGCAAGGCTTTGGGAAATTTGATGTCCGGTTAGGACCCATTCCTCACAGATGGCTCATTGTAGCTGCATTGTAACATTACAGAAGGGACAAAGCAAGTTCCTTCAACCTCTTATATAAAGGTACTAAATCCTTATATAATACTGGAATGATTAATCACACAACTACTTCTCAAAGGCCCCACCTCCTACTGTCACATGGGTGATAGGCTGCAACATAGGAATTAGGCAGGAGGACAGGACAGTACCTAATATAAGAAGGAAGATAACCCAACAGGAAGAGGCCAAAGTTTCTTTGTAGTTTCTAGGGATTTCTTAAGATTCAATCTATGCATGCTGACTTTGGCCTACGAATCTGGAATCCTGGAGGCTGAGGAAGGAGAATCGCTGAGTTCAAGGCCAGATTAGGGTACATAGTGAGAATTCACCTTAAAAAAGAAAAAGTAATTAAAGGAATAATCTAATTTAATTCACCAACTTTGAAAATATATAACAGATAAAACAGTTACTAAAGTAAGTATCTAAGCTTACTATGTGTAATGCATTTCTAAAGGGAAAGAAGGATAGATGTAAAACATTCAAAACAGAAAGAAAAAAGAGAGAAAGGAGAAAAAGAATAGAGAACAAGTTAGTGGGAAGAAATGTGGGAGGGGCTCTATCTAGAAAATCCTTACCCCAATCAGTATTTCAAAATAGGTCTTATATTTATATTTGTAATACACTTTGAGTTGATTGCTGTATATGACAAGAGATAGAGTCTAGTTTTATTTCTCTGCATGTGTATATTCACTTTCTGAAGTTTTATTTATGGAAGAGATTTTCCCTTTCCCAAGCATGTGTTCCCTTTCCCCAACATATAAATATATATGTATATGTATATATCTCAACATATATATCAACATATGTGTGTTTGCCCATGTGTACATGTATATATGTGTGTGTGTGTGTGTGTGTGTGTGTGTGATATTCTTTCTTTCTGAGTTATTCTATCCTTAAAGAATATTCTGACATTGTTAGTGTGTGTCTCTAGGTTTGTTTATTTGCACAAGATTATTTTGTCTACTCAGGAGCTTTGGTGGGTTCCATATGAATTTTAAAATTACTTCTAGTTCTGTGAAGAATTTCTATCTATTTGTATAGAAATGGCATTGAATCTGTAGGTCATTTTGAGTAGCACAGGAATTTTAACAGCATTAACTCTTCCAATTCATGAAAATCCATTATCTTTCCATTTATTTGTGTCTTCTTCAATTTCATCAATATTTTATAAATTTTGTAGTTGACATTTTTACGTGCTTGGGTAAATTTATTCCTAGATAGTTTTTCATTGCTATTATAAATGGAATTGCTTTCTTCATTTCTTTTTCAGATTGTTCAACTACAGATGTTTGTGCACTCTACTGATTTTTTTGTGTGTTGGTTATAATTTTCAGCTTTACCGAATTTGCATAATAGTTCTTAGGGTTTTTTGTGGACTCTGGGGTTTCCTATATATAAGAACATGTTGCCTGCAAACAGTGACAGTTTGACTTCCTCTTTTCCAATTTAGATGTTATTTGTTTCTTTCTTTATTATCTGGTTGCTCTGGCTAAGACCAGGTTTTCAACAAGACAAGAATGCTTGCATTAACCACCTTCTCACATTCCAATGTTTTCTCAGAACCCCTCTGACATTTAAAATGTATTTCATGTCCCACAGGCTTTCTTCAAACAGATCCTCTTCTCTTCTCTGAAATGCTCCTTCTATTGATTACTAGGCCTCTTCCTGTCCCCAGTGGCATTCAGCAGAAGCAGTTGGGATGGAGCATGACAGCTAAATAGTTCTGGCTACAGACACTGGACTACATATACCTTGTTCAGATCCAGGCACTAGGTTTTGAGATGGAGATCCTGAGCTAGTCACTTACCGGCTGAGTCTTAGTATAAGAAGAGAAATCAGAAGCGAAGATAACACCATCATCTATTTCTCAGTATTGCAAAGAGAAAAAGCTGTGCAAAACACAAGCTAATGTCTGATAATAAGAGAATAGCCCTAATGGAACAAGCACTGTTATTTAGATATGTTCTACCATTTATTTACTTAATAGCGAATTGGTGATTGTAGTTACACATCTGTACTTGTATCCCTTTAAAATGGATCTCTAGAGTTATTCTCATATCCTTATTGTTCCCTATAAACCCAACTCCAGAGCTCAGGGAATGAGTGGGCTGCAAATTGCATGTGAAGCCACCAAGGAGTGGGGTCATAAGATCTGCCTGTTTAAGAATGCTGCCTTCTCTTAGCCAGGCAGTGATTAAATGTCTTTATCTCAATGAGACTGAACGGTTATGAAAGGAAGATGGAGACACATTGAAGGCAGAAGCTCAGATGTCTGCTTCCTTGCTTACAAGAAAAATCCCCAAGATGGGCTGGTCTTTCTTGTCCTGTGCACGGCTTGCCTAGCTTCACTTGGAGCAGGTTTTGGTGGGGTCACTCTTAGTATGTACAATAGGATCTGTTTACAATAGATTCAGCTCTAATTTGTGCCTATAAGGAAATCCCCTTACAACTAGCTCTCTTTGGTATTATTTGTGACACATGAAGAAAAGTTTCTCCTGAGATTGCGGGAAACATATAAATAGTCTTTCTAACAGGGAGTTTACACAGGGGAGTTTGTGTTAATTATCACTCTCAGTGTGGTTGTACCTGGATCTTTTAGAAAAGACATTAGGGACACTGGTCAGATCCTTGTGTGAAAGCACAGAGAGCTTTTGCCTACACCTGGAAACAGGAACTGATTTACCTGAAGAACTCTGTGGTTTCAGGTTCCATTTGAAAAGCTTACTAGGGATTTCTCATAATTTAAGTGCAAAGGCCTGAAGAGCAAGGAAGGCTCTCTTGTCTTGCTTGCCTAACCATCAGCCTTCTCACCCTTCCTCTCCCCTCCCCTAATTTCTCCATGCTGGCACTTAGGAGAACTTTATATTGGTGTTTTCCTTATTGTAATATTTGCTTTAAACTAAGTTCTAGATAGATTCCAACTCATTTGACAGTTAAAACTCTGGGTTTGGCATATAACATTAGAGTCTCTACAACATTTCTGTTCTGTATTTACCTTCATTTTCTAGAATAGAGAGAGATTGTCAGGAGCACTGGCCACATGCAACACCGACAGCATCACTAGGCACACATGTTCTTTGATTGGGATGAATTACATGTGTGACAATGTAAGAGTTTTCTTAGGCAGATGGCTCAGTTATTCATGATTTCATTTTTCTTTATTATCAGTGTTGAGGAGCAAACCTTCTAGGAAAGTGCTCTACCACTGCCCCACCTCTGCTATATATTCCTTCAGTTACAGGAACTCACTGACCTCTGGGAAACATTTAGTTTCCTGTCTACTAGCAAGACTGTCATGGAGAATCAGTAACCCACATGTTCTACAGTGCAGTGCACCAGATGGAAAGAAGTAAAATTAATATAAATTAAGTCTCTTCTGAACTGTAGACTGTCTGATGTCTACATCACCAAAAAGATTGAGTCTATGGAGGTGCACGCAGTTCAGCAGTGAACCTCAGCACTTCATGACTCTAGGTTCAGATCCTTCTTTGAAACCATCTTATTATCATTCTTACTTAAGACTCTTACTTTTGTGAAATGGTGTTGAACATACACAGTTCCATTGTGAAAATTCAATGAGATGATGCCTGTAAAGGCTTGACATTGTCTGGCATTTCACAAGCTTGAATGGCAACCTTAGGAGGAGCTAACATTACATTAATTAGTTTAGTCCTCCTACTCTGTTATGGTTGAGTTGTTAAGTTAAAGAGCATGAATGAAATCTGGCCACAGTGATAGCTACTAGAGAAGGATGATATTGGGGTTTGTGTCCAGGGGCCCTAAAGTACACCTTCCAACATGCTTCAGAAGCAGTCTTCAGCCTGTGTGTGCCTCACATGGCATACATGAGTAAGGAACCCAATCAAAGCAATGAGAAAGGCCATGCTTCTCCAAGCTCTTACACTGCCCTCCTATAAATTATCAGCTCCATTGTTCTGCTTATTTGGGCCTTTTACTGCACATTTTCATGCAAAACTTGGAGGCTTATACTAATTGGTAGTTCTGAATTCTAGCAGGGTCTAGGACACTTATAAATAGGAAATTCTTTTTTTTATTTTTTAAATAAGTTTTTTTTATTGTGAAAATACTTTACAGAGGGGTTACAGTTAATCATACCCACTTCTATTTGAGCTTTATTCAAATCCTACTCATCTGTGTGAACCTTCACACATGACACGCAGATACACATGTGGGCACACACACACACAAACACACACACAACTACTTGACTGTGAAACATTCTACTACCCTTGCTTTCTTCCTGGGATCCCTTAAGCACTAACTTATGTCTAGAATACTCTACATTTGCTTATTTATCTTGTTTGTGTATCTCCTCTCCTCGACTTGAGGGCTCCTTGAGAACTTGTATTATACTCATGCACATGCATGTGCAAACACACACATAGTCATTCACATCTACAGCAGGAGCTACAGGACTACTTTGCATTCAGTAAATCCTTGCAGAATGAATGGCTTGATCTCTATTGATCTCTGCACCTGTTTAATTCTTCAACCTGATTCTCTCACAGAACAGAAATTCTCTAGCTAATTGAGCTGCCTACTTTCTTTCACAATTTGTTCCTAAAATTCCTCATGGTGCTCTGTTTTGATTCCATCATCTTTTGAGACCTTAGCTAAACTAGTAAATGAATGACAGGTCTGTTTTTCCTTAGAGATACTGAACTTACTGAATGGAGTGAGGCTTTTTGGTATTTCTACCATCTTACCTGGGGAAATGAACCATTAGTCATAACAAATGGTATGAAAGCAGAAAGAAGAGGACAGCAAAGATGGAGGGAAAAATAGTAGACTAACGTGTGAATAATGAGAGTGTCTGATTCTCATGCTGACAGTTAACAATTGTAGGACCTTGGGCAAACAACAGACTTTTCCAAAAACAAGTTTCTTCCCCAGGAAAAGTATTGAGTCAGACTAGTTGCTCTCAAAATTCTCCAAAAGTCTAATGTTCTCGATTTACTCATATACAGGTCTGATTGACCCTTATGTCCTATGAGTTGGGATAACTTAAAAAAAATCAGAATACACCTTTTAAGTGTCTCTATGTCTATGAACTAAGGGAATGGTTTTCTTAATACAGATCTAACCATTGATCCGATCAGGTTCAGTTGAAAGACCTTTGCACTTAAACCAGACCTTTATTTTCTGAAAATTAATATAAATAAAACTGTCAGGGTTTTCAACATTGATGGAAGGTGGCCTTTGGGAACTTTCTGAATTTTGTTCTCTAGGCTCATACAACACATACAAAATCAAGCTTCATGCTTCCTTTGAAAATAAAATTGGTTTGAAATCAACAGGGATTTGGAAATGGGCAGGCTGCTGAGCAGATTTCCTTCTGCAAATACCACATGGACTCTCCATGGGGCATGGAAAATGCAAGGAATATGAAAATAGGCTCTGGTTATTAATAAACCCAAGGCTCACTCCTGTGGAATTTGGACACTTCCGGTAAAACTAAGTTCAGTGGAGAAGAGAAGATTTTTTAATGTATGCTCATACAAATTAATCTCCTTTAGATTTTAATCAGCATCTTTATCCATGTCCTGGAAGAAACAGTCTTATTAGGTTTAATCAAATGAGAGGTCCTGAGAGCACTAAGTTGGGCAACTTTGTTGAGCAAGGTCATGGCCAGCATTTCCCAGATAATATCTGAAAGCCTTAAGAAATTGGAAAACGGCTTTGACTCTGGATTATATGAATGGCAAATGTGCATACAAATAATTTATGGACATTACCATATAGGCAGAATATTTATAATACAAATTAATTTATTAATGAAGCATCTTAAGCAAAATGGCACAGCTTGTTACTAAAGCACCTTTACTCATATGTTGACTCCTTTAGTGAAATTGTCCAAGTCACAGTCTATTCAGCAAATATTTGAGGGAGATACTATTTTTTAACCAAAATTATTGAGAAAATCAACTCAGAAAGAGGTCCAGTCATTTGCCTCAGCTACCATTGTTGTTAATCATTGCAAAACTTCATCTATTGACTCTCTAGCACCAGTGTAATGGTACTAGAAGGTGGAGCCTTTGGAAAGTAATTAACTTTAGATGACATAGGACCCAAATAAAGAGGTAGGTGCACTCATAAGAAGACCAAGAGTCTCTGGGGTTTACTCACATGCACTGGAAATAGTTTGACCATATGAGAGTAGTACAAAAAGCTAGCTGTCTGCAAGCCTGGGAAGGGCTGGTACTGGAAACTGAATGGCAGAACCTTGAGTTTGGACTTCCCAGCACCCATGACAATGAGAAATCCATATTTGTTGGTGAGGCTATGCAATCCAGGTACTTTATAATAGCAGCCCCTGATGATTAGAACAATAGCAGAGCTGGCATTGTTAGCACATTCTGTCCATGTTGGTGAGAACATGGGATCAAGGAAACAGGGCCAAGGCATCAAATGGTTGGCTGGCTAAAAGGATGGATGGATGGATGGATGGATGGATGGATGGATGGATGGATGGATGGATGGATGGATAGATGGATGAGTGGATGGACTAAAGAACTATGGATAATGGTGGCCCATGGGGCTAGAGAATGATGGAAATGACCTCTTTCTCACAGAAATTTAAGTGCAGAAAACATGGACATTTCCAGTGTTTTCTTTTCCCAGATACCTGAGTCTTGCTGAAGCTCCTTGTAACTTGGCTTCTTATCTGTCCTCTAATCATCCCTATTCTTCCATCCTCAGATCATCACTCTGTCTCCCCACTGGTGTTCTCTCCTCCAGTCAGACCTCATCAACTCATCCATTTCCAGGAGTGATCTTCTTAAAATTAGTTATGTTTCTTTCCTGTCTCATGTCATTTAGGGACACTGGAAAGGGGCACATATGGCACTAGCCAATGTAAGGACCGTGTCCAGCTCCAAGGAAAATACATGGATGGGTGGTACAGTGGTAACCGTTGTTGTTGCCAAAGATGATGATGAGAATGGCTCTTTCCCTATGAGATGAGGGATGCAGCACAACCCTCAGGTCCCCTTTGTGTGACCTGAGGCCATTAGCCTCATTATTTCCCTTGCTCTCTTTCTCAGGATCAGCCAATTCCAATCAGTAGATGGGCTAAGCAGATTGGCTTTTTCAAGGGGTAAAGGCAGAAATAAATACAATAGATAATTAAGATGTTATAGATGGAAATATAGGCAAAAGTAAACAATGCATGATCAAAGTTGCCACTGTAATGTTATTCATATAACACCCCCTCACCCAAAGATGGAAAAGCAACTTATAACTACTCTTAGTTCTCCAATAAATGCTGTTTCAGATCATCAATCATTTTTCTCCCATTCACTTTCTAAGCAATTGTGAGGTGATTTGTTGAGTTCCTCAACAACAGGAACCACACAAAGTCCTTGCCTTTACTGATGCCTCCTGCAGTGCATAGCAACTGAAACAAACACCTGGATACTGTCATTGCACTTAGCCCTCCACACTGGGGTTTGCATAAAGGTGTGGTAGGCTCATTAGTGCTCCTTCTTATTTTCATGATTGAAATTAGGAAGATGATCATTATCAGATTCTTGTGGTTAGGAGCTTTTGTGAATAATTTGTTTTAAAAGTACATTGTTTGCCATCTATAACATAGCCAAAGGCTTAGGTATGGTATTACTGTATATGGTATATAGTATTATGGCATATGTATACGGTATTATGATATATGATCCATTCTCAAGACCCCGCTCATTCATTGGCTCATTGTGTAGACTTCTTTCCAGGTTCCTCAGACCTTCTCCATCACTGAAATACGTGAACTTGGTCCGCCCCCAAGACCTTTGCATTTTTTCTCTCCCTGGCTCTTCTTCACATGTCATTCAGCTCATTCCTTTACTCTATCTGAGTGTAAAGCAGTACTTCTAACCATCCCCTTTTCCTATGTTTTATTCCTCCTTTGCCTTTATCTGAATGCAGCAAATTTATAACATTCACTGATTCATTGCTCTTTTTTCTTTCCCATAATGCACCAACCAGGAGAGTAAGAACTTTGTTTTACTCACTATTATATCTACTCATGCCTAGAACATTACTTGAAAGAGTAATGGTTCTCAAGAAATAGTTGATGACTGAGTAAACAAGTAGATGAAAAAATTAGCCTTGGCTTCTATCTGTGGGATAGTGAGGACAATCTGGAGAATTGTTCCCAACAATGGTTACTTTCTGTTCTCAAGTTAGAATATCAATGTTAATGTCTCAGCCACTGCGATTACCTTAGTATATAAACTGTTTGGATTGCCACAGGTTTGTAACTTTAACTAGTCATATAAAGCGAAGATGTGTTCATAGTCTGCAAGCTGTCATTAAGGCAGAAACTTACTGAAGCAATTAACTACATGCAGATAGAGGATAAACTTAAAGAGTGATTGCAACAAAAGAATGTGATCATCACTCGTCATCCCTCTTCTGTGCAGGACAGTTTCTATGCTGCATATCAGACAGTAAATTTGCACAGGACATTTATCACACATGGGGTGTGCATTTGATTCGGAAGACACAATTCTGAGAAATCATGGAATATATGAAGAATCCTCAAGTTTTTCCAAACAAAACAAAATGTCTTCTAACTGCTGGAAGCCAGATGGTATTATCTATCAGCTACAGCTGCTTCCCAGAATTCCATACTGTCTGCATTGTCTTTAAATGTGACTTTGAAGCATTTCTTTTGACCACTGTGTTCACAATCACCATAGGACATCTGCTTCTACATTCCACTGTCAGCCAATTTCCTTCCTTGTCTCATCAAGCAGAGATATTACACAAGTAGCACTTCAGTACTGGCAGATGGATCAGATTCTAGCATCTCAGTCCTGGTGGTCCTGTTAGTCACATGACAAAATAGAACAAAACTCATTGTGAACATCCACAATCATTAAGACCACTAGCAGATCACTCTGACACCCAGTTTACCAACAAGTAAGCACTAGCAAGTATGTGTCACCTGAGGTCAATCATCACTTCCAAATGTGTTAGACTTTTGCCTATTTCAGAACTGAACATAGCCTTGTTTGCATGCTAGCTGAAGGAAATTAGAAACAGTCCAAAATGTCTAGTACCCCCAAAAGACCCTAAGGCTGGCTTGAAAGTATAGCCATCCAGGCAGTGAGGGCCCTCAGCCATGAAACCCCGAAAGTCAGAGCTGGATTTGAAAGACTGGATGAGTTTCCCAGAAAGGGTAAGAGGGAGAAGAATTAAAGAAAGTATAAATGCCACATTCCAGTTGAGGGCAAGAATGGAAAATTACAAGCCTGATGCTTGAGTATGGCATGGGAGCAGATAGGAAGCAGGGTTTGACAGAGTTGAGTGAGTATATTCAGATCAAGGTAGAGGAGAGACATGAGTAGACACGGATTCCATGCACAAATAGCATAATAGAGTAGAAAGAATGCCCGTGACATTTGCTAATGATATGGCAGAGAGAAAGGAGGAGCACTCAGCCCTTTCAAAAGCAGATAGAAATTCAATATACCTTGGAAAAAGCTGAAGACAGGGGTCAGCTTCAACCAGTATTGAATACAAGTACTACGTAGGGAGAGAGGGAACAGCAATTTGATGCAACATAAGATCAGAAATGAAAGGTTTTGTGACTTTCTGGATGGTGCAGCTGGGTACTGTTATTAAAGCTTAAGGAAACTGAGATTTTGAGTACAGCAGTGACCTGAGTGACTCTCCATTCCTCACTTGAGGCCTTGGCAGATTTGATCCTCTAAAGAGACCAGGTAGTAAGCACAGGAAACAAGAGGATATCGTGTATGACCACCATTAGCATCACCTGCCTGCAGGATAAATTGCATGCTGTGTGCGGTTACCGAGTGAGAGAATTATAGGACTTGTGCACACCAGTGATAGTAACTGAAATGAATTTTCTATCACTTCTCAAATTACCCAGAGAAAGTATTTAAGATTGGGGATATTTTAATGATGGCTGGAACAAAGGATGGTAAACTCTGATTGGTTAGAGGAAGAAATAGCTAGTAGGATTTGGTATAACCAATATATGAGATTGCTGAGAATTTCAAATGAGTACAGGAGGGGAAGGTTAGAAGTAGATCAGTAGGGCTAATTTAGAGGCTAAGACAAAAACAAAGGACAGTTGAGATTATTCAAACTAGGAAGCAAAAAATATGTGAATTACTACAAGATGTAATTAGGCATCTCTGTTAGAAATCAATAAAACCCTAGCACTCAACAAAACTAATGCCAGAAACTATTACTTATGGGATCTTGTACAGTTCATAAAGGCAACTGTATATAATGTAAACTTTACCCTTCCCTATACTCCTGTGGAACTAGTTTGGAGTTAATGTTCTGTCTTTACAAATGAGTACCAAATGAACAAATGAGTACCACAAAATCTTCAGTGGCAGCCTGGAGGGCAGAGCCTAATAGGAGTTGAGATAGTACTCATAGCTGCTGAAATGATCTTCAGAGCTAAGAGACTTAATAAACAGAGACATATATATTGCAATACATAAATCAAAGAAGAAAACTATAGCATTAAATTGTAACCAACCTGGTAACATGGGTTGTGAGCATTTGTTGGGCTTATGGATTTTATTCCTTTTATATAATTTTTTTCTGTTTTTGTATATTATAGGATTATTATTATTAATGACAATAATAACTTTGCCATTCACAAAGCATTCATAATCTCTTGGAAGATCTCATGATTTTGAGCTTGAGGGACTAGAAAAACCTATAGCATGTCCTCAATTTCTTTTTCTTATTCTCTTTCTTCCTTCACTCCTCCCTCCATCCCTTCTTTCATTCCTTCTTTCCTTATTTCTTTCCTTCCTTCCTTCTTTCTTCTTTCCTTCTTTCCTTCCTTCCTTCCTTCTTGCCTTCTTTCTTTCTTTCCTTCCTTCCTTCTCTTTCCTTTTCTTGAGCTCTTACTTTGCTCATTTAGCTCAAGGCTGGCATTCTACCACTTGAGTCACATCTCTACTTCCACATTTTGTTAGTTCATTAGATACAGGAGTTTCAGAGACTTATATGCTTGGGCTGGCTTAGAACTATAATCCTCAGATCTCAGCCTCTTGATTAGCTAGAATTTATAGGCATGAACCACTAGCACCGGACTGAATTATTTTTTGTGTTGTATGTAGAAGAGCTGTGCATAAGATAGAGGGATTTCATAAAATGCCTGTTGAACAATGTTTGACAAGTAAATGGAAAAAAAAAACCTAATTTCCCTTGTAAATAGTGTTCAATTAGAAGAATCCTGACTATGGTATGGAAGAAGAGGTAAGGAAAGGAATGGAAATGAAAGATTGGGAAATTAATTGGAGGAAAGGATTCTACCCTATTTTGGATGTTCTTTACAAGGATTAATGGACAATACATAATTATGAAAAGATATTGTCCAAGAGCATACAGTATATTGATTTTGCTATCACATGTACATTATACTACGCCTTCATGAGATTAAAATGAATAGGGTAACACAATTCTTTACAAATGAGAGTCATTCATTTCCACTTTGAGAAATAATAGTATGCCTTAGCATTTTAATTGAGATCTGGCAGATGAGAACTTTACAAGGTAATAATTTTAAAGGGATTTTTCTTCTAGCTTAAGGGTAAATAGGTATGATGATAGCAATGTTAGTCTCAAGGTAACATGTAGAAAAAAATTAGCAGCATAATGGAAAGACAGTTTGCAACTGCTCTTAATGTTTTAATTGTACTCACATAAACACTTTAATATCTGGTTGGTAAACAGCTATATTATAAAATATAGTCAGTTTTTTATTGAACAGATATTGACTGCATACCTACCAAAAGTGTGTCTCTGTCCTAAATAGTTTAGGAAATTAAAAACAAAGAATTTTAGTGTGCGCTTCTTGCCTTTCAAAAAGAAATGGGAGTTGGGAATGTAGATTAGAGGTAGAATGTATGCTTAGCATTTGAAAGGCCTTGGGTTTAGTCACCAGTACTAAAGGGGAAAATGGAAGAAGAAGAGGAAGAGGAGAAAGAGGGGGAAGAGAAGAAAAGGGAGGAAGAGGAAGGAGGAGGAAAAGGAAGAGGAAGAAAGTGAGCTGAACAAGAAGACAATTCATACTAACAAAAACAGTAACAGTGTTATCATTTGTGGTGCACTTACACTTATTTCCAGCCTGCTGCAACTTTTCCTGGCACTGAACCCCCCAGTCTCTACCACATACATCTCTGTGAGTGAGCCCCATTTCCCCTCCTATTTGATTAGGTAAGGCAGTTGGGGTTCCAAGTCTTCACCCAACACTCGTTCTACATGAGTGAATTTCCAGATAATTGATGACATCCAGACCCCAACATCTGTATGTTCTAAGTGAACTTCTAGGCATCTTAATCATCTTGAGATTGCTAGTTCTTAAGTGTAATCCAGCCAACAGACTCTGAAAATCTTTTTTAAGGACTCAGGACACGCACTTTCTACAGATATTTCCTTTAGTTTGAATTTGGTGTTTGGATGTTACACGCCCCCCCCCCCATGAGAGGTGCCAGCCTGACTAACAGAATTCAAAACAGAACTACATAAAAAAATAAGAACAAATTATCTCTGAATGAAGTCCAGATGAATGAGCCTTCTCAAAACAAAAGAATGCATTTAAAAAATAAACTTTGTGCATTTCAGCTGCTCTGGGGCTTTTACTCATTTATTTGCTGAGTTTAGGTCTCTTCCATCCTTTTATTATTTTTCCTAAACTGTGTTTTGAGAAATTAGATTATGTCCTAAAAGAAACAATACCGTGGCTCAAGTTTCCTGAAGAAAATGTAAGCTAGATTTAAAATTTACTTAGGTTTACTGAATTTTATATAGTTATAAATTCAGTTGATGTGGTTCTGGAAGCCTTAGATACTATCTTCTTTTTACTTTTTTTCTTTGTGTTGGTCATGGGTCTTGAACTCTGGACCTGGGCCCTGTCTCTAAGCTCTTCAGCTCAAGCTAGCATTCTACCACTTGAGCCACAGTGCCACTTGCGTTTTTCTGGTGGTTAATTGAAGATAAGAGTCTCACAGACTTTCCTGCATGGGCTGGCTTTGAATCATGATCCTCAGATCTCAGCCTCCTAAGTAGCTAGGATTACAGGCAAGAGGCACCGGCACCAACTTAGATATTATCTTCTATGACAAGAGCATACATTTCCAAATACAGGTGGTCATTGAGTGGTTAGAAACTAGAAAATCCCCTTTGCCACACTGTGACATGCCATCACTGTGGGTTAGCAGTGGGGTGTATTCTGAGAAATGTACACCTCTGTGATTTCATCACTGTGCAAACAGCAGCTTGCACTGGCTCCAACCAACTTCCTCATAGGTGAGAGAATAGAATGGGTCCATTTTTGTACCTGCAGTCCAGCATTGTTTAGAACATCTTTAAGTGAATGAGCCCATGGCTGCATCTTAGTGGACACAAAAAAATGAAGGGGAGAATAATTTGAATCATAGCTTTTTTGCTGCCCAGTATCCTCCATATCATATTGCCTTTTCCTTACCCTTCCTAGCCTCCATTATTTTCATTCATAATTTATTTTTCTTTTTCTTTCTTTTTTATGTTGTGCTAGTATTTGATCTCTGGACCTTCCTTGTGCTTGATAGGCAGGCACTCTACCACTAGAGTCACATCTCCAGCCCTTTTCTCACTTTTGCCCAGAACCAGCCTCCTTCTACTTTCTGGGTAGCTAGAATTACAGATCTACCCCACACCAGCACACCCAGGTAGTGTTTTTGAGATAGGGTTTCTTGCTAACTTTTTTTTGTTTAATCTGTTTTCAAACTACAATTCTACCATCTCCATCTCCCACATAGAGGATTCTGCATGTGCTTACCACCACATTCAGCCTTCTACTTTCTACACCTACATAATCAACTTTTTAAACTGCCCAGCTTAACAGGGCAACTCCAATCAAAAATAATTTAATTACACATTTCAAAATAATTAGATAAGAAGTTGTAGATAACTACCACATAGATATGATCAAACTTGAGGAGAGGACAATGCTAATTATGCCGATTTAATCATTACATCTTGTATATTTTTTATCAAATTATAATGAACCTCATAAATAAACACAAAGGCTGTGTCAATTAAAAATTTCCAGAAGCACTAGTCTCATAATAACACTAAAAGAAAGGTTAGGCACTGGTGGCTTAATCCTAGTTACACAAGAGGCTGAGATCAGGAGGAACAAGCCTTGAGGCCAACATGGGCAGTAAAGTTCAGGAGACTCCATCACAAAACAAACAGTACAAAAGCACAGCTAGAGGAATGGCTCAGGTGGGAGAGTAACAATTGAATAAGCAAGCTAAACACAAGCAGCGGGCCTGAGTTCAAACACTGGTAAAGAAAAAAAAAAGTAAAAGAAAAAGAATGAACTGTCATTCAAGGGGATTTAAGCCAGATGCATCTTAAGGGTAGAATCACAGAAATGGTGGGACAAAGGGTAAACTGATACAACTGTGATTCTCACTAGACACTATGTTGGAAATGAACTATACAACTTGGAAGGTATGGGAGTCGGGTAGGGAGGAGCGGGAGAAAATGCGGAATGGGGTAACACTGTTCAAAAGAGAAATGTACTCACTACCTTTATTGGGTAACTGTAACCACTCTGTATGTCACTTTTACAATAAAAACTTTAAAATAAATAAATAAAATGAGTTCCAGCTTAAAAAAAAAAAAAGAAAAAAGGTAGCATATGACAGTTTGACCTACCACTGCCTCTGTCCTTTGTAGAGGTCTGCATCTTCATGCTGCTCTGGGCTCTGAGGCCCCACAGAAATTCTTAATGAGTAAACTTGGAGATGATTACAGAAGTGTTGGTAAATGTTCTGTACTATAAATAGGCCGGAAAAGAGCTGAACTTGGGAACCTGGTGATGCGCTTGAACTCTGTTGGGGGAAGGGTTATTTTGGAGCCACCATTACTGTTGTTGTCAATATCTCCCCATGTTATTTAAAACAATGGACCAAGTGTGAATGAATCATTCTCTCACTATGTCACCAGCCCACTGCTGTAGCTCAGTATAAACAGAATTGCTCCTGCATTTGGGTGTGGGCCTTTCTCACAGCAGTGAGTGCCATGTGCCTGGGATGCTATATTGGAGGCTGTTTGGGGGGTTCACCTCTGAAGTCTACTTGACTTCTGCACAGATCCCTGCTCTGTAGCTCAGCTGTCATTCATTACCTTCACTTCAACCTTCACCCACCCTCACTTTTTCTTGAGATGGGCACTCTTTCTATTTCCCTGGCTAGTCTTCAATGCCTGTGCTCAAGCAGTTGCCTCTTGCCCCAGACCCTGAGTAAATGGGGCTACAGATGTGGTCCACCATGCCCAGCTGTTGCCTGCCATTTTCACCTGTGCTTGGGTCCTGGCTACTTGGCAACCTTTTGATCATGCTTTGAGGGTCAGCTCAAAGGCTTGCAGTCTTGTTTTCTTCTCCACTCACACCCTCGCTGCTGTCCCAGGTCCTTCCTCCATCACCTGCTTCAGTGCCTTAGACCCAGATCTGCTGTATTATTGGCCATGCTATATTATTCCTAGCTCGTGAGCTCCTGCCACTACGAGCTTCTCTCAAAGGACATCGTGCAATATCAGGCGTATATGCCTAGAGTCTAATCATGCCTGGAATATTATAGGTACTCCAGTAGTAGTGTTAAAACTTGGTTCTATGCCTCCGAGAATACAGTGAACTCTCAGCCACAGGGTCCATGCCCATAGATTTAACCAATTCCAGCTAAAACTATTGAGGAAAAAGTAAAATGTACTTGTACAACTATTCTTAGTTACATTGCAGCATAACTACTATTGGCATAGTCTTTATACTTTAAGTAACATGGAAATGATTTAAAGTTTATAAGAGGATGTGCATAGGTTATGTAAAACATTATGCCATTTTATATAAAGGACTGTAGCATCCAATGGAAATCCATCCTGGAGGAAGTTCTCTACAGATACCAAGGGAAGACTAGATAGGATTCAGGCATGTCCTCATGACCTAACAGGAAGCTCATCGTGACTCAGTTGAGGAAGATAGAAGGTTATTCTTGCAGGTAATAGCACACAATAGGTGCTTTGTCTTATTACTGACCCTCTTCACAAAGTCATTCACTCATTTTCAGCATGTGGCTATCATGCCACTCTGCACATGATCATCTTGTCTGAGATGGGGCAGAGAGAATGTGCAGCCCTCTGCTTTGAGTGCCCTTGCCCAGGCCGGCCCTTAGCACTCAGCTCAGTTCCCTAAGCAAGGTCTGGCATGGATTCCCTCTGAGAGTTCCAGAAGAATGGAGACTGTGCCTCTTCATGGACAGTCACCTTCTTCCACCAGGAGCCTGCTTTTTACTTTCCAAAGCCTGGCTGTACTCCCCATCATTGGGATTCAAAATATCATAGTTACAGATGACTTCCTTACCTCCCACCAAGAAAATAAGTGAAGTCCTGTTCTTCTTGAATTATATTCTATTTTTGTCTGACATGTATTAATTGTACAAACCAGTGGGTTTCAGTGCAGGTATTTCTACACATCCAGCATCCCTTTATTCATTCCATAAAACTTGCTTCTCAACCACTAATAAACTCTATTCAATATTCAGGTTGATATTTTAGCTTCAACAATTGAGAGAAAATAAGCAGAACTTGTCTTTCTGTATCTGGTTTGTTCCACATAAAAATCAGATCTCAGCCTCCTAAATAGCAAAGTTACAGGTGTGAGCCACCAGCATCCAGCTGGTCACACAAATTTATACAATTTGTACCCATGAAAGTATATATGAGTATACTTTTCTCCAAATTCTTTATGGAATCTGATATGCTTATTGTTGTTTTGTTGATAGTAGCCATTCTAACCAGGGAGAGATAATATTCCATTATGGTTTCAATTTGTATTCTTAGATGGCCAAAGATACCAAGGACTGATTCTTCACATATTTATTGTCCATTTGTACTTCTTCTTTTGAGAAATACCTATTCAGATCACTAACTCATTTTAGGGACTGTGGTATCTCCAGCTATGTTCTTTTGGTTCAAGACTTGACCAAGCTATTTGAGGTCTCTTGTACTTCCAGATTTCAGGATTTTTTTTCCCTAGGTCTGTGAAACATGTCAGTATTTTGATAGGATTGCATTGAATCAATATATGGTGTTGGGTAGTTTTGACTTGTGAAATCTCCTTTCCTTTCCCCCTATTTATTTCTTAGTTGAAGAGGTCATAATATTTTTGTTTGTTGTTTAGAATTTGCACTTTCTAGGAAGGCAGTCTATCACATGTAGTCTACCACATGTACCACCGTCTGTTTTTTCCTTTTAGTTATTTTTCATGTATGGTCTTATGGATTTTTCCCAGGACAGCCTAGGCCACTATCCTCCTGTTATGATTCCCATAGCAACATAGACTTCAATGATTAAGATAGAGTCGCAATAACTTTTTACCCAGGCTGGCCTCGAATTATGATTTTCCTAACTCCCAAGTAGTTAGGATTATAGGCATGAGCCACTACACCCAGTCAAGCACATGAAATATAAAGTTAATTACTGGTTTACGTAAAGCTGGAGAATGAGACAATGGAAAACAGAGTGACAACAGAAAGTTTTGTTGAATACATTTAGATTCTAAGGGAAAATAAATCAAGGAGGGCAACACTAACTCCTCTTTTCTTTGCTTATTTTTATATGGGCTCCAAATAATAACAATGAAGAGAGACAGGGACAAAGAAAAAGACTGGAAATAAGGAAGATAAATCAAATGATTAAAACAAAAACTTGATTCCAAGCTGGCCATACAAAGGGGGTCAGCCAGATTTAGATCGCTTGCTTTGGGCAAAGACTCCTTGGCCAGCAGAGTAGCTCTGTAGTGGAATAAAGTTATAAATAAAATAAATAGAGGCTGTCAACATGGAGCAGTTGCATGAAGTTACCCAGAAGGAGGTCATGCTGCATGATGGTGAGGGGTGAACATTTGGCTTTGTCTGTTTGGTTCCAACTTGCAAGTAGGAAAGCTGAAAAAGTATAGGGAATCTTTCCATTGAAAATCAAGACATTGCCACATGAGGCTGGTTGTTACAGAAGTTACTGTAAGGCTTTCTGGGTGACACTTGAGATAGAAGTCTGGCCTCCTGAATGTCTGACTGGCACCAGTTTGCTTCCTAAGTTGTTCAGTGTAGATGAGAGGGTTGGGTTTCTTGGTAAATGTGAGCCAAAATTCTGTTTCTTTAAATATGCTTTGGCCATTGTCAATTTCTATGTCCAGTCTCTCAAGATAGAGATGAGAAGAAAGTTTGCTGGTTTGTGTGTTAGGGTGGTATTGGCTGGACATGATCAGAGAGTTGGATATGTTGGAGTTTAGGTAGCGCAGACCCCAGGGGAAGCAACTGTTAAAAGAACAAGGAATAAGAAATGACGTCCTTCTGTACATGACAAGCAGCTACTGAAGTAGCTGGGGGCATTTCCTGCTAAGAATAGATGAAGCAGCAGCACTCTCAGAGCAAGCACACACTGAAGCTCTGAGTTGCAGGAAAAAGAGAGGGAGATAAGAAAGGATTCAAGGTAAGCTGTTAACAAGATGGTGGAGTGGCCAGATGCTGGTGGTTCCCACCTGTAATCCTAGCAACTCAGGAGGCTGAGATCTAAGGATTGTAGTTAGAAGTCAGCCAGGGTCGGAAAATCCATGAGACTCTTATCTCCAATTAACCACCCAAAATCCTGAAGCTGTGGGTCAAGTGTTAGAGCACCAACTTTGAGCAAAAAAAAAAAAAGGTAAAGAAAAGCACCCTGGCCCTGAGTTCAAACCCCAGTGCCAGCACAAGAGAAAGAAAGAAAGAAAGAAAGAAAGAAAGAAAGAAAGAAAGAAAGAAAGAAAGAAAGAAAGAAAGAAAGAAAGGAAGGAAGGAAGGAAGGAAGGAAGGAAGGAAGGAAGGAAGGAAGGAAAGAAAGAAAGAAAGAAAGAAAGAAAGAAAGAAAGAAAGAAAGAAAGAAAGAAAGAAAGAAAGAAAGAAAGAAACTGGGTATGAAGTAAGATTCAGAGCTGTAAGAGCAGTGTCTAAAAGATGTTGCTGAGCAAAGCCACTGTGTGTCACGACTGTCTGAAAAGCCCAGCCTGGGTAAAGGGGCAGCCTTCAGCAGAATCATGAGCCCTCCATTTGTCACTGGTTTTAGACTGTACCTACTTCCTAGGTGGAATGTTTTCTTGACAGGCCTTCAGCAATTCATCCCACATTCCTGATTGTCTGCCAGCCCCAGCTCTGCCCAAGGGGAATCTGCCCAGGCCCAGCTGTGGTGCTTGTGCCTGCCTGACTCAGTGGCAGCCTGACTCCCTCACTTTCTCTTCTCTGAACCCCAACCATGCTACGTCAGCACACCCAACAAGTGTTATTTTATATATAAACACAACATCCAGAAATTTGTTCCAGATGGCATCTCAGTTTAGTTACCACTATGGTGGATGGTTAATTAATCTATTCTGTCCTTTAAAAAAGGATTCTAAGAACTAGGCTTAGAGTAGTTTAATTAGCTGTAGAATGACTTACTTCCCTCTATTAATTAATCATGTCTGGAGATATTGAAATGATTTGACATAAACTCCTCTGGTAAACACCACTGCCCACTTCAGAAAAGTTAATTGAATTTTCAACAAAAAAACCTAGAATTCCCCTGCTTGTACTTCATGGTGTGATGTGGTAAAAGAATTCTATTCAATGAGAAAAAAGAGACAGTTGCGGTTAGTGTTGATTTCTCATCAGGGTCATCTAATAGCATAGCAAAACGTGATACAGTATTGAGTCAAATACACACTGGGCATTCAGTGTATATTGTGTGTTAAGTGTGATTTGTGTGTGATACTTTATTGTGTATTTTATGTTGTGAGAGTTGTGTATGATATATATGTGATGTGTGTTTTGATGTGTGTTGTATGTATGTATTGTGTGTGATGTGGGGGTTTTGTGTGCTGAATCTGTATTTGTTGTGTGTTTATTGTATGTGTGTTATGTATGGTGCTATAACTTCACCAGCTTCAATGCCACCATTAGATTTGTTGAGTCAGGACCATCAGTGGACCTAAAAGAGAGAGGTAGATATGAACTTGAATCCTGAATTCTTTTCCTTTTTTAGAAAAAGCACAATAATGAGCCTGGTTTACCCAGAGCCTCACCTTTCATGGCATTGTGGGTTTTCAGCATGAGGAAGTGAACCTCTTGAAGATGCACACAGATAATGTGGCACTCTTGACTCTATAAATGGAGAACAACAAAAGAATATCAGTGTCACCATCCACAATCATTTGTCTGTATCACTCCCTAGAGCTGCACTAGCAAGCACCACACACTGGATATCCTAAGCAGTAGAAGTTTATTCTCTCTCAGTTCTAGAAGCTGATGGTCTAAGGTCAAGATTTTTACTTTCATCTGGCAACCTTCTCCTGGATTGTCACGTGATCATTTCTATGTTCAGACACGTTGAATGCATCTCCTTCTTCTAATGACATCAATATGTTGGACTAGAGCTTGCCCTGCTAACCTCATTTTAACTCGGTCACTCTTTTAGTGTCCTTGTATTTAAACATGGTTATTTTCTGAGGTACTGGTTAAGACTTCAACATATGACCTTTGGGTCTGGGGGGTGGTAGGGAAGTACATTTTAAGTGCAAATTGAAGTCAGAGTAGCCTCTTTTACTGTGTGTTTGACGGGAAACTGGGATTGTTGTATAGAAACTAATCTGGAATTACATCTTGCTTCTTAGGAAATATTAGAAAACGGGACTTTCAAAATCTTACTTTATGTTCAACAAGAAGTTTATGGATTTTGCAGGAAATCCTCCCCATATAATGAAACATCCATAACAAATTTTTTTTGGAAAGGGATCTGGTGTTTTAACTTGAAAAAAATTATTTCAGTTTTGAATGCCAATAATGATCACCATTTTGACTTTAATATATGCTGAGTATGAATAAAATATACAATAATAGTTTGTGGTTTATTTGTCAGTTGTGGGGCTTGAACTCTGGGCTTGGGCACTGTCCCGCAGCTCTTCAGCTCAAGGCTAGCCCTCTACCACTTAAACCACAACACCACTTCCATAGTTTATTGGAGATTAGATTCTGACGGGCTTTCCTGCCTGTGCTGGCTTTGAACTGTGATCCTCAAATCTCAGCCTCCTGAGTAGCTAGGATTACAGGCCAGAGCCACCACGCCTGGCTCACAATAATAGTTTTTAAATGTTATATTGAGAGACTGTCTTACATATTATTCTTATTGAAGAAAGTATGGGTAGATTTTTATAGTGGTAAGTGTAAGGAATAATTCAAATTAAATACTCAAAACAAAGGGGAATAAGACAAGGAAATCTGATTTTCAACTACTTGGGGAAGCAAATTAAAATCATGTGAATACTTCTGACTCCTCTAAGGTATTGGGTAATAAATATATTTAATTGGGGAAATATAAGCATTATTAGTGTGGATGTAATTAAGAAGGAGAATGTCAAAAAATTATCTTATCCATGTTAGACCATGTGATTTTTTTCTGCATTCTAGATCATTCTAAGGAGAAGTCTCTCCCCCAACATGGAACTTAGATTTACATCACTGATATTTTTGTCATAAAATATCTTTGGTTATTTCAGCAGGGTATTGCTTCAACCTAGGAATGCCTCTTAAGCAATTTGCTTTGCCAAGAAAATTTGCAAATGTCTATCATTTATTGAGTTCATGCCAAGTTCATTTCATATATGACACCTAATCTAAGTCACCTCATGTGAATGGAGCCTTTAAAAAAATCATGAAATATGTGTCCTGTGTCAAATTCCTCCCAAATGTAGTCTGCTTCTTGTCCTCACACTGTTTCAGTGCTGAAGTTGTTCATGTTGTCCTATTATAAAGTGGTTTATATAGGACCACTACCAGACCTTCCTTTACAGTATTTCAGATAGTGGGCTTTTATTGATCAAGTGATTGCTTGATTGACTGATTGATTGCCAATTGATTGCCTGAAATCAGGACCTCATACTAGCTCAGTTTTCTGGCACTTTACCCCTGTGCCATTCTTCTAGCTTGGTTGTTAGCTGGCTAATTGGAAATAGAGTCTTGCACACTTTCCCTGCCCAGACTGACTTTGAATTATGATCTTTCAGATTTTACCTTCTGAATAGCTGGGGTTACAAGCATCAGCCACACTTTAGCCAACAGTGGCATTTTAAGGCATCTTGCAAACTGGTCATGAAAGACTGAAAGGAAAGAAGGAAGGAATGCAGGAGTAGAAATATGGGGCAGGGTGAGACGGGAAGGGAAAGGAAAAGAAGGAAAAGAATGTTCTAGAAAGACCAAAATCATTGCATGCACTATATCCCTAGTAACAGAACTGTACTTCACACATTATTCTATGCCATTATTCTTCTAGCTCTGTTAGATTGCATTTGCCAGAAGCATCCATGTTTAGTTTGTTTGAAGATCCTGGTTTGGTGATAAATAATGTTAAGTCAAAGGTCCTTTTCCCTGGAAAACAAGCTTTTCAGTGATAAATTCTATTTTCTCCAAAACAACAGATTCAAGATAAAATAAGTCCATCTGTCTGGTAAATGAACAAGAAGGTGATTGCCTTTTGAGTTTCCTTTGTCAAGTGGTTGTCACACAGATAGTAAACATATGAATATGAAGAACCCATAAAGAATGAGAGCTTCACAAAGAATTCAGTGGTCTCCTTCCCCTTCTGCCTTCTAGTGCAGGAGATCCTTGGAATACTAGCAAATTGCAAGGTGATTCTTCACTTTGATAGAGATGCACAGACAAAATGTAAAGAAAGCTGGGTGCCGGTGGCTCGTGCCTGTAATCCTAGCTACTCAGGAGGCTGAGATCTGAGGATTGCGGTTCAAAGCCAGCCTGGGCAGGAAACTCCGTGAGACTCTTATCTCCGATAAACTACTAGAAAACCGGAAGTGGCGCTGTGGCTCAAGCGGTAGAGCGCTTGTCTTGAGCTGAAGAGCGCAGGGACAGTGCCCAGGCCCAGAGTTTAAGCCCCAGAGTTCAAGCCCCACGATGGACCAAAAAAAAGTAAAGAAATTCCTTCTTCCTATGTACTCCCAGAAAGTGAAAGTCCCATGTCAAAAAGTCAAACACTTTTTGCATTATTTTCTAAATGAGCACTTACAGATAAATTTGATTTACAGTATTTTGGTAAATACTGGACACATTAATTGCTGTTTTTGAAATTTCAAGACAGTAACAAATCATCTACTATTATTATACGTTTCAATGATTTAAACAAGGAAAATTTTTTTTGCTTACAGATTCCAGAGAGTCATCAGCATCCAATATCTGAACTAGAAGGAGAAAGGACAAAGTCAACCCAATCAGACATTTAAAAACAATAAATTTATATCCAGGCAAAAATCACACCCACTTTGGTACCACCATTTACTACTCTATAAAAGCATTTGTGAAAGATATAAATCTAGAAGGACCAGACGTCCTCATCTGCCTTTGTGCAGCTGACAGTTTTCAGAAGCAGCCAAGGAAAGCCAAGTAGACTTACTGAATAGTGCTCAGCAGAATGAGAACATCCCAGTGTTTATGTAGCAGACACTGCCTGCAGAATACTCAATAAGATCCCATTGAGGTCAATATTAACTATGTACATAAAATTCTCTAAAAGTTATTATTCAGTTTTGTGCATTTTTCAGATGTCATCATCTGTTTCCCCACACACCATTTATGAATCCATGGTGGCTGGATGCTTGTGATGAAGGTGGTAGATAAATGTTACCAGTAGACCATTGGTTGCCTATTTAATAACAGGTGAGATTATTTTGTAATACAGATCAAGCTCCACAAATATATCTAGGTTTTAAGTGAATGAGGCCCATGTTGACATATTTGAAAGTCAAATGTCAGTCTTACAAACTATAAAATGAAATAAGACCTACTGTGCTCATCTTCCAATCTTTCTAAATATAACTCTAACCTGTCAAAAATATAAAAAGTGTGTTGTGTGTTTGTGTGTTTATACACAAACTTGAAGGCAGGGCCTCACATTCTTTCTTAGGCTAGCATTCTACCACTTGATCCATACACTCACTTCTAGAATTTTGTTGGTTAATTGGAAATAAGATTTTTCAAATCGAACTGGCTTCTAACTCAATCTTCAGATCTCAGTCTCCTGAGTCACTAGAATTACAGGAATGAGTCACCAATAGCTGACTAAATATTATTTATATATCTTGCATGTGACTGAAAGTCAGCAAAATATCAATGAAGGTGAGCTTATTTATTAATGAAGAAGATTAAAGATCATAGATTCAAGATTATACTATGGATTCACAGTATTTGTTAAATAATAAAGTGAACCACACATAGTTCATAAATTATTATATGTTGATTCAAAGTAATTCTTTTTATTTTATATTTTTCAACACAACCTTAAATATTCTGGTATTATCAGCGTCATCATACCATTATCCTTTCAAGATTGTAGGGTTAGATTAACTTGTTGATTTTTCTTTTTCTTTCTGTTTTCCTTTTGTATCACTTGAGATTGGTTTGCACTAATTCCAGTTTGGATAATCTTTGCTAAGCAAATACCAAACTGAACTGTTAATGAAATTCTTATAATTATAGTTAGATTTATAACACCTGTTGATATTGAAATATTATAAAGATCAGTCTGACAATTTGTCACTATTTTGTAAAATATTATAAAAGTTTAAATTGTTATATAAATCACTATCACAGACCATAATTCTTCCAATTTTGGAAACAATCTCTGGATTCATGTACATATAGCTACAGTGACAACTCAAACTCAATTGCAATAATAAAATGTTTAGTACTTCAAATAACCCTCTGTTGCTAACTCTACCAACTTAATAGTACCTCAGGGAACACGAGTTTAATCATGAAAAGAAGACAAAAAGAAAAAGTGACTTTTGATCATTACTGGAAATTGTTATCCAAGAACATAATGATCTTGATGGTGATCTGGGCCTGGTGGTACATGCTTATAATCCCAACTACTTGGGATGTAACTACAGGAAGGTCACTATTTCCAGACCAGCCTGGGAAAAGTTAGTGAGACCCTGACTCAAAAACAAAATAAAAACAAAAAGACTGAAGGAATGGCTCCAATAGTTTAGGGCTTGTTTGTCATGAGGGATGCCCTGGGTTCAATCCTTAATACTTAAAAAAAACTTTTATTAGTTTTACTAGACATATATGACAATACTTTTTTGTAAACGAATAATATATAAATATACATATGTAATTACATACAAATATATATGTACATATGTATATCTTCAAAAAGAAGGGACTCCAAAATTAATGTTTTTCCTTTCTCTTAACCTGCTTCCTTGCTTAACTATTTCCCATACATCAAGGAATAATTCCAATAGCCAAACAGCCCAAAGCTTTGAGGCATTCAGTGGCAGTCTCCTTCCAGCCAGAAAACACAGTCAGACAAGATACTTTGGTATAGTTCCATGGCAGAAGCATGGAGACAGCATTCAAATATCCCTCATTGAAGTCTGTCTTATTGAAAGCTCCTGTGAGAATTA
Source organism: Dipodomys merriami (assembly GCF_024711535.1). Lineage (NCBI taxonomy): Eukaryota > Metazoa > Chordata > Mammalia > Rodentia > Heteromyidae > Dipodomys > Dipodomys merriami. Next base: position 29,934,785 of record NW_027205603.1, read on the forward strand.
ATGAAAGTGTTTCCTATTCATCAACATGATTGTTTCTTTTTCTACCCAAGTCCAAATGGAGTGTGTTATACACACACTGAGACACAAGACATGCCAGGAAAATATTTCCTAAATAAATGTGTAAGTGAAAAATGCATTAGATAAGTTTGCATTGACTCAGATTGTCCCATTTCTTCAAAGCAAATGCTTGGTTACTAAAGGCTCTGCTATTGATCATTATTATAGGAGTAGAAAACGTTCTTCCTCTAGTCATCTACAGTCCTTCCTCTAGTCCTCATGTGTCCTATCTCTCCTCATTTTCCATGACAACAAAACCATTAAAAACAAAAAACTCAGATTAAGTCAACAGATTACTTGATTATTTATGTTTTTTTATTGTGAAAATACCATACAGAGGGGTTACAATTACATGGGTAAGGTAATGAGTACATTTCTTATCAAATATTGTTGTCTCCTCCTTTGTTTCCCCTTTCCATCCCTTCCCATCTCCCACCCCCACACACACACACACTCCCCCACCCCCTGGCCAAAGTTGTAGTTTGTTTTTCTACATAACGACTTATACATCTCATTGTTGCAATGGGTCCACCTGTATCCCTATTTAAACAATTTGTTTTTTTCCCTTCCCCTCCACAAATTATACCAACATCAAATACAGTGAGAACAGGGGTTATATCATGGGGGAGGGACATACAAAGCAACAAAGAAATCATCTTATAAATGTGTTAGAAACAATCACAAGAAAGAAAAAACCATTTGAATACTTATCTTGGGGTTCATTTCACCTAACATCAACTTATCTGACCTTTTCTGCTTGTCTCAGGCATATACTAGTTATTGCAAATAAGGGAAACTGTGGGACCTATGTTTCTTTGAGCCTGGCTTACTTCACTCAACAGATGCTGGAGGGGATGTGGACAGAAGGGAGCCTACTACATTGTTGGTGGGAGTGTAAACTTGTTCAACCACTTTGGAAAGCAGTATGGATGTTTCTCAAAAGACTCCACATAGAGCTCCCCTATGACCCAGCACTCCCACTTTTGGGCATTTACCCAAATGATCACAAACAAGACCATACTAAAGCTATCAGCACAACTATGTTTATTGCAGCATTATTTACCATAGCTAAGATATGGAACCAACCCAGATGCCCCTTAGTAGATGAATGGTTCAAGAAAATGTGGTATATATACACAATGCAATTCTATGCCTCCGTCAGAAAGAATGACATTGTCCCATTTGTTAGGAAATGGAAAGACTTGGAAAAAAATATGTTTTTTTAAAAGCTTATTGTATATTACATATATTAGCTTTCCACACTGTGACAAAAATGCCTGAGATAAGAAACTATAAATTTAAGGAAGAAAAGTTCACTTCAGCTTGAAGTTTTAGAAGTGTCTGTACATATCTGGGTGCTGATGACTCACACTTATAATCCTAGCTTTGTAGAAGGCTGAAATCTGAGGATTAAGGTTTAAAGGCACCTTGGGAAGACAAATGTACAATACTTTTCTCTCCAATTAACTAGTAAAAAGCTGGAATTGGAGGATGAGCTGAAGTGGAAGCATGCCAGCCATGAGCAAAGAAGCTAAACAAGATCTTGAGCCCTTGAGTTCAAGTCTCAGTACAAGTACAAAGATAAAGTTTCTTTCCATGGTTGCTTGACTCAGTTGCTTTAAGCCTGTGATTAATGATAAAGAATATCACGGTGGAGAAAAGCTGTTACTCTCATGGCAGCCAGGAAGCAGAGAGAAAAAACTAGAGGCAGGGAAGGACTGATATCGGAATATCCCTCTTTAGGGGCACACACACAATGACCTATCTGCCATCCACAAAGCCCAACATCCAAAAGTTCCACCACCTCCTGGCAGTGCTAGAGGCTGGAAATAAAATCTTTAGCATAGCTGCCTTTGGAGGGCAGCTAAGATCCAAATGATAGAAGAATATTCAATATTTACATTTGTGTGGCCATTTATAATCATTAAAAGAGATTTTTATTCTGACTTTGCACTAACAGTCTTGTTAAAACATACTATACCAACAATGATTTGTTATTACCTTCTGTTTTACCTGTGGGCGAAAAGAGGGATTTTTCATGATGAGTTAGGTTTCAGACAGCAACATATACTAATATGGAAAATGAAATCCCTCAGCCTCCAGGAAAACTCATACAATATCATTAGATTAATTGGGCACTGGTGTCTTATGCCTGTAATCCTAGTTTCTCAGAACTCTGAGATCTGAAGATGATAGTCCAAAGCCAATCCAGGTGAGAAAGTCCATGGGATTCTTATCTCCAATTAACCACCAAAATGCCAGAAGTGGAGACATGGTTCAAGAGATAAAGCATCAGCCCTTAACAAAAAAGCCAAAAGTTAACATCCAGGCTTTGAGTTCAAGCACCAGGACTAGTACCCTTACCAAAAAAAATCTTAGATTTTAGTTTTTCACTTACAGTACCTGAGCACTTGTCTTTCCTAAAGGGATTTAAATAGCCATTATTGTAACTTTGTAAAAAAAATTACTCAGTTCCTACTGATATTGATTCACCCTACATAACAATCCAAGGATCTCAGCTGAGTTAGGTTATCAAAATTAAGTAATTTATCAAATAGGCATTTGTGTTCATTAAGTGAACTTGATTACTTTATGCAACCAAATTACTGGTTGCTCAAAACCATGCATATCATTGATCTAAATGAATAAGCCTGCACAAGGAGAGGCAGACTCTGACAGTACTAGAAATCTATGATGGAAAAGAGAAAACTTCTGAAGCTGGAATCTAAGTGGGATTGCAGGAGAATCCCACTTATTCCAGAAGAAAATTTAGGAGCATACATATCTTGTAGCCAGTGTCAGGATTTGCCAGTAGAGAAAAAAAAATAAGAAAAACTTCTTATTATGACCCATCCTTGTGGAGGCTGACAAGGGAGATCTTCATTCATTCAGTTATTCATTGATTTTGCCATGAGGCTGCCTTTGTGTTCACAGTTGTCACTCTACCACTTGAGCCATGCCTCCAAGCCTGCTTTTTGCTGGTTATTTTGGAGATTGAGCCTCACAGATTTGTCTCCCTGGGATGGCTTCAAACCAGTCCTCCAGATCTCAGTTTCCTAAGTAGGTAGGATTGCAGACCAGAGTCACTGGCATCTGGCACATTTATTTTTATTTATGAGTCAGTTCTCTTACAATACATTCTTGAGCAATTAGCTCATTCTGTTAGAAATTTCCAAAATAATCTCGTTAGTATGATCTCTGGCTCCAAACAGGAAGAAAAACTGTCTCACAACAAAACATGCCAGACACTGAGCACAACTAAGTATGGACAAACAAGTCTGCATTGCTCTTTTTTTGGGTAACCTTTCAATGAGTTATTCCCATAGCAATTGGGGAAAGCAACTGCAGGACTCATCCCCATCTTCTTAAGTGAAGAGCTTCTTCCAGCGAAGGTCAGTAGAAGCAACTCTCTTATATCAAGTCTGTGAAGCCATCAGCACCTGAGTAGCTATTCTGATGGGAGGGAGTCAAGAAATCCTGGGCCAAACTCAGAATCTGGTAATCACAGTTCTTTCACATAAAGAGTATTGTTTTACCCTTTCAATGATCATAGTGATCTTTGCACTATTAAATATTACATGCACAGAATGGTGCTCAATGCTTTAGTTTTAATGACAGTTGGAAGACTTGGAGAAGCAATATTGAATAGTGGACATAAGGACAGACAGTCATTTTGGAATATCTGATTTTGGAATAGCTGATGCTCCATCACCCACTGTTCTGTGGGCCCAAGGCAGTCAGTTTCAAATTTCTCTGAGGCTCAGGATCCTGTCTGTCAACTTTATAAATCAACACTTCTACCACAAGGTTGGAATGTGGATGACAGATCTCCTAGTATGTGTAAAAGTGACGTTTAAACTGTAAACTTCTATCCAAGTGTTATCTGTGACTTGGATTATAATTACATAGCAAATGAGCACCAGAAGCGAAAGCCCCAGCCCAGCAGTCAGGATAATTTGTTATGAAAGAGAATCTTGATCTTTTCCTCAAGTTGAGAGCTATTCTAGAAACTCCTTAGTAAAATTATGGCGAACAAAGCATTTAGGTTTTCACATCCAAACATATGCACTTCTCTATTCATAAGTAAAGGAAGCTATTGTACCAGAGTCTGTGTTGGAAGTCTATGTGTATACTTCTTGCCTTTTGGTTTTGGGTCAGCTGTGAGCCCAACCCGCTTCAAAACCCAGGCTATTGAGCTATTACCAAGAAAGAGGAAGGGGACCCAACCAAATTCTTGCCTGCCTTAACTTTAAAAAGAGAAATCCAAATGAAAGTTCTATTAAGCTATCTTCTACTCTCCCAACTCTGCAGTAATTCTTCAGTTAATGCTGAATCACAGCCAAAATGGAATATTCACTTCATGGGTGCAAAAGTATATGACTTCTCTTCTATTTCATGTTGATGCCTACAGATCTACTTGCTGACTGTGCATTTGTGTGTGTGAGACAATAAAAGAGATAAGAGCGAGAGAGCTGGAGGGAGGGAAGAAGAAAGGAAGGGAAAGGCAAGAAGTAGAAGGTAATGTGAAGGGATAAAGCAATGAAAGCTAGAAGCATTATGTAGATAGGCAGTATATTTAGAGCAAGCCTTGCTGATTCTACTTGACACACAGCAAGATGAGAGCCCCTCAGAGAATCATCTTGCTCTTTCTTCTCTTTTCATAGGGCTCATATAGCTTCTACCTTTCTTTTGGGTATCCTCTGAACTGGCACAGTTCAACTGGTTTCCGACGTGTGTGTGGATGGCCTTGTGTGTCTCAGCCAAGCTACAGCCAGGAGTAATGGGGCACAGAGTGGCAATTGCTTTTAAGCCCTATCATAACCCCCTGGATGTCAGCCTCTTTCCCAGGCCTCACCTCATTCAGAGCATAGAAAAGCACACTTGTGTTTGGTTCCTACTAGAAACAAAAGAATTCCACAGACGTTGCTGACTCATGTCTGTCTTCTGGGAGTGCTGCCCAAAGCCTGCACACCTGGCTTTGGAACAGCTCTTGCATTTGTTTCCCACAAGAAGAAAGAATTCAGTTCCCAGAGGTATTGTCAAGAGCCTGAATGGAAAACAAAGAGGATTTTCCCAAAGGTCCCTGACTCAAATTTGGCAGTTGTGAAATGAGTGGCTCTGAAGATCAAAATTATGGAGAAAGAGAAGTAACATGCAGTGGGATTGCCTGGGGTCAGAAGTTGATGAGAAATATAATTGGGCTGTGAAGAGACACAGGGAATTTCAGTGTGGGAAGTGAGACCAGTCAGCCTGCAGAGGTATTTGGCCTTCAGGACCACTCTCCTCATGGGATGACACTGCCATTCAACTTGTTCCCTTAGTGAATGACATCATTAGGAATTTCCTTAGAAACTGCCATCCATCCAAATCTATCAACCTACCAAGAGTGAAGTATACTTAATATTAAAGGCTCTCCATTTCATTCCTTTATAACAAAAGATACATGAAGTGGTTTGACATAGATTTTTGCTTAAGGTCTGATTAATGCCTCCAGAAAATCTGTGTTTAAACTGTATTGTAACTAATGAGGTTATTAAGTCCAGGACTTTTCTTCCAGAACACTGGTCTTATGACATTTCATGATGTAGATTGTTTTTCATCTCCTCCATACTTCCTGAAATCTTGAGTAAATTAAGTCCTGCTATTCCACACCTGTGAAATATGAAAATGAGGAAAATAACCTCACACTCTGGCTTCGCTTTTTGTTTTTTGCTCAAGGTTGGCACTCTACCACTTGAGTCACACTTCCATTCCCAGCCTTTTACTGGTTAATTGGAATTAAGAGTCTCTGAGATCTTCTGCCTGCATTGGCTTCATACCATATTCCTCAGATCTCACCTTCCTGAGTTGCTAGGATTATGGGTATGAGCCACCTGAATCTGGCAGACTCGTTATGTTTGAAACAGGGTCTGCTTTTTGCTTGGCCAGTCTGGACTATGATGCTCTTATTTAAGCTTCCAAGTTAAATAGGGATGATGGGAGCATACCACTATGCCCATCTTTTATTGGTTAAGGTCTTGCCTAGACTGACCTGAAACCATATCTTGATTTCAGCCTCCCCACTAGGTAGAATTACAGGTATTTGCCACCCCATGTAACCAGGAATCTCTCTCTCTTTGCTTTTCTGAAACGATAGAAAGGGAAACCTACACATTGAATTTGGAAGGTTGGAATTTAGTTATCAAAACACATAACTTGGGTTTTATTTTTTGGTCATCTGTGGGGCTTGAACTTGGTCTGGGCGCTGTGCCTGAGGCTAGCATTCTACTAGTTTGAATCACAACTCTACTTACAATTTTCTGGTGGTTAATTGGTGATAAGAGTCTCACAGACTTTCCTACCCTGGCTAGTTTCAACCATGATCCTTAGATCTCAGCCTCCTGAGTAGCTAGGATTACAGGCATGAGCACTTTGGAATAACATCAATTTATATCTTGAAGAAACAAATCAGAACAAAACAACTTTCCAATAACCTTGGAAGCATGAAGTATTTTAAATCCTCCTCCTCCTCATTATCATTAGTATCATCACATCATCCCACAAGAACAAATCCCCAAACACTTTTAATCATTAATAAAGCAAAGTATAACAAAACTTTAGATGCCAGAAGCTGGAGCTCAGCCTGTGAAGATCTTAGTAAAAAGGTGCTTGCTGGTCTGGAGAGTTTCTAGATAGCAGCTGGGGGGGGGGGGGGGGGGGGCGGGGACTGCTCTGTTCAAGGCTAATCCCAGCTTGTGATTTAGATGGCAGCACATTTGTCTGTTGAGGCTTTAGGTACACCAGTTGCTATGAACAGACATTGGGAGTCCCATTCACCAAGATGCCCCCAGCTAAGGAGCTCAGAGCAAAAGAAAGCTTTGGGAATTAATACTCCACTACCAAAGGGAGCCCAGCATATTGCCATCAAGTCTTCTGTGCAAATACGCATAGCCCTGCTCTAGAGAGGGGAGGAGCAACATCTTCACCTACTGTTCCTTCATCATTTTCTCCCACTCTTCTCCCTTGGGCCTTCTACAGGGCACTCCTGCCTGTTGGGGTTCACTTCTAGGTATGATATGTGTTATTGAACAGAAATATGTAGTTTCCTGAAACCTCACTAAGCAAATGTTTTGGGGAAAAAAGGTAGATTTGTTTTTGCACTACTAACATAGGTTAGTTACCCAAAGAAGGAGCTCTGACTTACTGTTCGAGTCTCACAGGATTTTCTTTGCAGAAGGCCTATTCCCCTCTCCTTTTCTTCTTTGCATCTGTATGAGAAAACTAAGAGAATGCTATTGGTTTTTAGGGTAGTACGCCCCCTCTAAGGGGACATCTGGCATTCTCTCACACACAGAATATGCTGTTGTCTGAGAAGACTACAAAACCTGGTGACTCAATTTTAGGCTTAGCTATTTTTCAGATAATTAAAAAATAATAGCTCTGAGTGTTGCCAAGAACGGTAAGGGGTATAAAATTTATTTCTTTAGCTTAAGAACTTAAAATTTTCAAAAATAGTAGCTTCAACAGTGGATCCTGAAGGCACTTTCTGGAATGAACCCAGAGATTTTAATTCACTTATAAAAGTAATTTCAGGCTCATCCTCCCTGTGTGCCAAGTAATAATGAATTTTACAGTTGGAGAATATTGAAGCTCGGTACAGAGCAAAAAAAATTAAAGCAAATATTCATTGGTTCCTCCAAGTGATATTTTTTCCTATTGTAATTTAATTCAATTTTTTGAAGAAAATTGCAAAGTGACATGTAGTTGAAAGAAATAATTCAGAGATCCTCGTACCTTTTACTCAATTGACCCAGTGGAAACACCTTGAAAGTCAACCTAAGAAATTTCATGGGTTTACTTTTGGTATTGGGGATGGGAGTTGAACTCATTCTTTTGTGCTTGCTCTGCTGCTACTCTGCTATTTGAGCCATGTCTCTAGCCAGGCTTTATGTTTTTTATTTTATAGCTAGAGGCTCACTGGATTTTCTGCCCAGGTGGTCTTAAGCCACTATCCTCTGGATCTTAACCTCCTGAGAAGCTAGGAATACATGGGGTTTGCTACTAGCACCTGCTTTATGTAATACTTCATGTAGCCACACTCACTTCCTGTTTTTCTTGCTCAGTTTGAACCCTGGCAACCAGCAACTTGTTTTCTTTGCCAGAATGTTGTATAAATTAAAATGTAGTTTATAACATTTTGGTATTTTTAATTGAGAATATTATCTGGAGATTTAACAAAGTTATACATGTATCAAGAATGTTCTTTTTTATTGCTAAGTAGTATTCCAGAGTATTCCAGTTATTTTTTTTTTAAACAATGTACCCGTTATGAGGTGGCTGCTCGAAGCATTCATTTGTATGCATGTAAGTTTTACTTTCTTTGGGATAAATTTCCAAAATTGTGATTTCTGGGTCTTATAGAAATTGAATGTTTATTTTGTAGGAAAATGACAAAGTATTTTCCAGAGTGGTCATGTCTACTATTTTAATTCACTATCTTTACATATTCATGAACTAAAAACCCAATTTATTATGGCTTAGAGCTTTCTTCTTTTTTTTTTTCTGTTATTTGTGGGGCTTGAACTCCAGGCCTGGGCACTGTCCCTCAGCTCTTCAGCTCAAAATGAGTGCTCTACCACTTGAGCCATAGCACCACTTCCAGTTTTCTGGCAGTTACTTGGAGATAAGAGTCTCACAGACTTTCCTGCATGGGCTGGCTTTGAACCATAATCTCCAGATCTCAGCCTCCTGAGTAGTGAGGATTACAGGCGTGAGCCACAGACACCTGGTTTAGAGCTTTCTTTATGTGCTACTTTATTCTAATAGTTAAGAAATCTTACATTTCTATTTATGAGAATTGGCAACATGAATTTTATGTGTTGTGCTGTCTCTATATCTAGTTTCGGTGTCAGGGTAACTCTAGGAAACAACTCAAATGAACTAAGAAACATTTCTCTTGATATTTTGGAAGATATGTAGAATTGATGCTATTTCTTGTCTTGTTAATTAATATTGTTGTAGAGATGATGAATGGAAGGTCACACTTACATAAGTAAAGCAATGATATACTTCTTGTGGAACACTGTTACCCCTCCCCCCTTGTTTCTCTCCCACCATCGCTCCACCCACCCCCAAGTTGTAAAGTTCATATAGAATTGATGTTATTTCTTGTCTTTTAACAAATTCTATTTGTTTCTTTTTGTTTTCTTTGTCAGGTTGATTAGATCTTTTGCTTTTTCTTTTTTAATACATTTTTTTATTGCAAAAATACTGTACAGAGGGATTATAGTTACATGAGCAAGGTCATGAGTACATTTCCTATCAAGTTTTGTTGCCTCCTCCTTTTTTTCCCCTACCATCTCTTCCCTCCCCAAGTTGTAAAGTTCGTTTTCAACATAGTATTTTATACATCTCGTTGTTACAATGGGTCAACCTGTATCCTTATTTCAGCATTTTGTTTTTCCCTTCCCCTCCCCAAATTAGAGAAGTGTATATACAAGATGCAGGGCAATGACATCAAATACAGTGAAAACAGGGGTTATACTGTAGAGGAGGAACATACAAATAAACAAAAAAATCACATGGTACATTATAAGTACACTAGAAACAATAGCAAGAAAGAAAAAATTATATATGTGTCCCTATCTTGGGGTTCATTTTGTTTAACATCATCTTATATCATCATATGTACATAGCTTTCAACCTTTTCTGCTTTTCTCAGATATATACTAGTTATTGCAAATAAGGGAAACCATGGAACTTATGTTTCTTTGGGCCTGGTTTACTTCAATATATTTTTTTCCAAGTCTTTTCATTTCCTAACTAATGGATTGATGTCATTCTTTCTGATGGAGGCATAGAAGAAAAAATTCTATTTCTTTAAATCAGTCAGTGAATCCATGTTGTCCTGAAGGTTTGCTTTTGGAGAGTATTTAAATTATGAATTATATTTTTTATGATTATATTTAAATTGTTATTTAAATTGTCTATTTATTATGGGTGAGCTACCCTAGTTTGTTTTTCAAGCAAGCGGCCCATTTCATCTTACATCTTACTTGTCAGATTTATTTGGATAATTGTTCATAACATTCTCTTTTATCCATTTGATGTCTGTGAGGTCTGTAACTGTGTCCCCTGGTTTCATTCCTGGAATCAGTAATCATGTCTCTTTTCTCTTTTCTTCTATGTTAGGTTGGATAGAGTTTCGTCAGATTTTTTTTTTTTTAAGTTGGCTGTTTGTGTGGTTTTCTCTACTGCTCTTCTAGCTACACAGGAGGCATAAATAGGAGGATTGAAGTCCTAGGGCCACCCAGGGAAAAATGCAAAAACTCTATTTTAAAAATAAGAAAACAAAAAATACCTTGAGGGCATAGATCAAGTGGAAGACTCACTCACACATACACACACACACACACACACACACACACACACACACACACACACACACATACCAACATAATGATTTGACTTCATTCTGACTTAATAAACTAGATATGGCAAATCTGGATCAATAACTGGGAAAGAAAATATAGAAATTCTGTTCTTTATTATTTTCCTACATGAATATTAGCTATCCATTTGAATTAGCATCAAAATAAGTTCCTGAATAATCCAGCAACACTAAAATTTAATATTGTGAAATACTGGCTCCTTTAAGCCATCCTTTTAAACACTGGGTCCATTTGAGCCTCTTCAAATGCTAGTATCAACTGACCTTATTCCATCTTCAGCTCCATTTCCTGTATGCAACATCATCACTATTTTCTAACAGTCATTAGTGATCTGTCCATGATTTTCTTATTTCTGCCAGCTTCCTTATCACACCTAGAAATCCCTCCAGGTCTTCTCTACTGTGCTCATGAAGAGTTCATTTAAAATTGATCTTCTCAAGCTTGGCTCAATGGTTCACACCTGAAACCATAGGTACTCAGGATGTTAAAATCAGGATCCTTGTTCAAAAGCCAGTCCATGCAGAAAAGTCAATGAGACTCTTATTTCCAATTAAGCACAAAAACCCAGAAGTACAGGTAGGGCTCAAGTGGTAGAGTGCCAGCCTTGAGTAAAAAAGTTGAGCAAGAGCTTGAGACCCTGAATTTTTTAAAGTCTAAAGAAATAAATAAACTCCTATAGGAACCTGCCTGTGGTGGCAGGTGTTCATTGTCTACAATGGCACCAGAAAAGTAAGTTTCAGACTCAGCATTCGCATCTCGCTAGCAGTAAAGTTCATCATCATTCCTGCTCAGTAGAGCCACACCCCAGTCCTTTGACACACAAATGTCTTCATCTTGCCTCATTCAGAATGTGGCCTTTTCTGGATCACCTAGACAGGGTTGTGGTGGGAAACACTAACCATGAGGAACTCTAAATCACACATGAACGAGTACTGGAAAGTTGATGAAGGGCTGGTGGATGGCTGGTGAGCCTCAAGAGACAGCAAAAAGAGAAGCAACTTGTTACAGACATTTTGCCTCCCATCATTTTGTTGGCTTTGTGATTTTTCCTCACTCCTTCTGTATCCTCAAGGCTTTCACCTAGTATCTCAAGGTTTGTTGACTCTATTTCTCTAATATTCCTTAGTACATTTCTAAGACCTGGGCACCTGATTTGTTACTTAGTAGCTAAATATGTAGCTTCTGTTTATGGTTCTGCAGTCAATGATGTGTCTGAATTAATACATGGATAGGTGGGTGGGAGGGGGAAATAAACATATAAATGTTTATGCATATAAAATACATATAAAATGTATTTAAAACCAGGTAATACATATAAAACCAGGTAAAAGTACCACCCAAACACAGATTCAGAGTGAACCTCATTTAATCCAATGTCCCTTTGCATCTTAAGAGGTCAGTTAGAAACTTCAGAATTACTCTCTCATTGTATTTCATTTATTGTTCTTTTCCCATACTTAATCAACAGAACCACTGAGATTATTAACAATAAAATCATATCTAATATATATATACATTTCATATGTTAATATTTGTAAGCTGGAGGTATGATTCAATTGGTAGAGCTGTTGCCTACTAAGTGTAAAGCCTTGAGTTCAAACACAAGTATCACACACACAAAAGGATGCATGTTAATTCAATCATGCTCATCCTAAGTGTAAGACACTGTGTTATTATACAAGGGAGGGACAGAGATGGTCCTGCATGGCTTTTCTACCCCCCCCCCACACACACACCACCACACACTCCAAACACACATTGCTTTCAGATGATACAGAGAAAGGAAGAGGAGGGAGACAAATTCTGTGACCAAAGGCAGTAATGGATGCCATGCCAACTGTACCCTGAAAAAGTCATAGAAAGAGATCTCTTTTTGCCCAAGGCATCAGAGTATAGTTGCTGGAGGGCATGGATTTTGAAACTGTACTTTTAACTTAATAAGACTGAGCAAGGAACTTGTGGCTCATGCCTGTCATCCTAGCTACTCAAGAGGCTGAGATCTGAAGATCATGTTTCAAAGCCAACTGGGACAGAAAAGTCTGCGATTCCATTTCCAAATAACTAGCAAAACACTGGACTGAGTATCCCAGTACCAATACCAGCCAAAACCAAAAAAGGATTACTAAGATTGAGACATTCAGGAAACATGAGATCATTCTTCCCATATACATTGAGGACTGCCTACTATGTTTTTATCAAAGATAAAATACAATAACCAAGTATTGAGTGGATGTGTTATCAAGCTGTTGTTAATTTGGCTAGAGCTAGTTTGGCTAGAGCTCTGAACTGGAGTGGAGGGACATAAAGGTAAGAACAGTGACTATATGAAATAGGATCCTGAGGTCATGATAGTCAGTTCCACCTGCCTTGATCCTTGGCAGGGTGTGTTTCCTCAGCACTTCATGAATTGCAAACTCCATTTTTTTGTTAGGATTTTGTCTTCTAAGTTTATTGACAAAAAGTAAGGTAATAAAATTGCTCCATGGATCATAAATACTAATTATCTGTCTACTTTTGACCAGCTTACAAATGTTTTAGATTTATTGATCATACATATTTACTTTATGTTCAAGCATTTTAGTTAATTTTTATTCCCTTTTTGTGATTTTGTACTGCACAAATCAAGGAAGACTTTGATTAAATAGCATTAAATGAAAATTGCACTTCATAGATGATTAGTTTGCCTGTGGTAACAGAGAAATTCAGAATAATGGTGGCATAGATAAATAAAGGTTTATTTTTTCTTTGTGCAACAGTTAAGATACATTGTCAGGGCCTAGCTATGTAGAGCTTCGATTGTGTCTTCCTCCTGTCCACCATCCTCATTCCCCACCAGAACCTCAGGCGGAAAGCAGCAGTGTCAGCTGTTAGCAGAAAAACAGGACTATAGCCGGGGGGAGGGGAAAGAGAAAGACAGGCACCTCCTTTCTCATAAAGGAAATCGAATTGTAAATGTCTGTTCTTATTCCATTGTTGGGAAGTTAGCTTCAGTTTACCCTCAGCTGATACTGCCAGTGAACAATGCAAAATAGAATCATAGAGGGATGGTACAATTGACCAGCTGAAACATAGCATCCTATTATTAGGAGAAATGGTGATTGGATAGTGGGCAAAAACTAATGCTCTCTCTTGGGGTTACCTATGAACACTATTGATATGTCATTTCACTGATGAGGGCCTGTTAGGCTGTCCTCTTCCACAATGACTATTGTTTTTTGTTGTGGAAAAAGCAACCACAGATGCCACCCAGAAGCATTCCAGGAATCCAATTCCAGAGGAAAGATTGAGCCTTAATGATCAACAGGGAATGAATCATGCAGGGGCACCATACCTAGACACCTTCTAAGATAGGAAGATGGGAACAGAACTTTACATGGAAAGGAGCTCCCAAAGCCTGCACAGGACTAACGGACATCCTGAGAGAGTGAAAAATCTAGGAGCAGGATGAAAAGGAAATCCCCGCTCCCTCACTCCCTGCAGCTTTTGTCTTGGACCAAAGCATTAATGTGTTCACAAATGTTTACAAAGGTAGATTAATGCTCAGAGGACAGGATTATATTATAGAAGAAAGAAACACAGACAGCAAATAAGATGACTAGCTCTTACTTCTGCCCTTCAGTTATTTGGTTGATTGTCCCTAAAGGAGGTATTCACCTGTCTATGATCTCTGTTTCCTCACTTGTAAAATAAAAAGGTTGAATTAGATTTATCAAAGATACAAGATGACATTCAAGCCTATTCTGTGCTGAATACATTACAGACAGGTGGATAGAAGCTTTAAGGACTCCCTGTTCCTCTTTCTTGGGGCTTAAGGCAGGAATACACTAGGAAGCAGACATTGAACATTCTGAATGATGCAGTAACAGGAAGAGGTACCAAGACCTGGGGAAACACATTTAGAGCAGGCTCTGATTTTAGACAAGAAACATCAGATTCAATGAATTCGCTATACTGGATTATAACTCTGTGAACTAAAGCCAAAGTCCACTATTGTAGGTAAGTCACAAAATTATAAGAGGTGTACAATGTTTGTTTAAGATGAGGTAGGTCAGGATTCTGTATTAGATACATATTACACCCCAGTTAGAATGGCCATTAGTAAGAAAACAAAGAATAACAGAATGTGACCAAAAGGGAATGCTACTACACTGTTGGTGGGAATTTAAATGAGTTTAACCTCTCTGGAAAGCAGTATATGGAGGTTCCTCAAAAGATGGCTAAACATAGAACTCCTCTATGATCCAGCAATCCCTCTCCAGGGCATTTACCCAAATGAGCACAAATAAGCCACACTAAAGCTACCAGCACAACTATGTTCATTGCAGTATTGTTTACCATAGCTACGATATGGAATCAACCCATATGTTCCTCAGTAGATGAATGCATCAAGAAAATGTGGAACATATACATAATGGATTTCTCTCTGCTTCTATTAGAAAGAATGACATCACCCCATTTTAAGGAAATGGATAGACTTGGAAAAAATTATGTTAAGTGAGCTAGATGCAAAGAAACATAAACTCCATGGTTTCTTCATTTGTAACAATATTTATATGCCTAGGAGAGTTCTAACAGAGGTTCACAATAGTCCAATAGCTATCTATGTGCATATGACCACATAAAATGATGCTAATTGAAATGATTTCCACTATATGGAAACAAGAGGGTTTTTTGTGGTTGTTTTACTTTTCTTTGTTTCCTTTTCTAGTGTATTGTTTGCACTTATTTGCTTTATCTTTTATTTTTTGTCCTTTGGCTTATGCCTCATGGTCACCATTTCTGATTTCACTACCCTTTGTTTTGTATATAAGTTAATCTGACTTGGGGAAGGAAAAGGGAATCATCACAGAAATGGTGGGTCAAAGGGTCAACCAATGCAACAGCAATATGCATCAGACACTATGTTGGAAATGAACTTTACAACTTGGGGTTTAAAGGGTCAGGAGCAGAAAAAGTGGGAGAAAATGAGGGAGAGGGTAACACTGTTAAGAAAGAAATATACTCATTACCTTACTTCTGTAAGTATAACTCCTCTGTACATCATCTTTACCAAAAAAAGAAAAGAAAAAGACACATGTTACAAAGCTAGCATTGGCCTTTTATGAGGTTTGACCTAGAGGATATAGAACTTGGCTATAATCTACTGAGATATAACAGTATGTCCTTAAACAACCAAAAGGTCATGTCTGCCACTTTATTTGTCAAATGATAGAACTATGGAAAAGAGTCTTGGAGAATTGTCATATTTTTTTCAACCCATAACATTGCTTGGGGATTGCTTCAGTCCCTAAGATACAGGATCAGACTTCTTAGATATGTGGACAATCAAATAATCTAAGACACTCTGAAGAAGGGCTCAAACTAATTGCTCAATTACTTAATCTTGCCAGAGAAGGTATAGAGCAGCTGGACCCTTTGACTTCCTTTTCCTTCTTTTATTTTCCTCAAAAAGTACATACAATTCATTTTCTTTTTTTATTGTGAAAATACCATACAGAGGGGTTACAATTACATGGGGAAGGTAATGAGAACATTTCTTATCAAGCATTGTTGCCTCCTCCTTTGTTTCCTTCCCATTCCTTCCCATCTTCCCACCCTCACCCCCACCACATATCTCATTAACCAATCAATATATATTTACTGTAATATTTTAAATAACAATAAGAAAAAAATGAAACCATGTAAAACTCTATAAACAATTTTACCACCCAGTTATAATTTGCATATACCCAGAATTTTTCTAAATATTGTATATGATTAGTTACATTTATAGTCTAGTCTTCTGGTTTCTGCCAAGGAAATTTTGAAATAAAATGTATTATACTGTAACAATTTCTATAACACATTTTAATTTTAGCCCTTGCACACCGAAAATAATGAGAAGATCAGAATTTCTTGCATTTGCTCAATGCAGTTTATGAAGCTGCAATTCAAAGAATCAGAGAACCTCCTTTTAAATTATTTAGTAAAATAATTCCAAACTTAGTTACTTAGGGGACATAGAACAGGAGAATTATGGTTCAAATCCACCCTGGGCAAAAAAACAAGTGGTGCATGCTTGTAATCCCAACCACACTGGAGACCCAGGTAGAATTATTGAGGTTTAAGGCTGTCCTGTGGGAAATATGCAAGACTCTTTTTGAACATTAACTAAAACCAAGGAGTGACATTGTCCAAAAAGAAATTTATTCATTACCTGACTTATGTAGCTATAACCCCTCTGTACATCACCCTTATAATAATAATATAAAATGCTTTTTTAAAAGTAAATTAACTAAAACAAAAAAGAGACTAGAATATGGTTCTGGTGGTTTAGTGCCTACCTAGCAAATGCAAGGCCTGAGTTCAAACTTAGTACCACATAAAAATTGACTTTTAACTTAACAGAGAATGCAGGGATCTCCTATACATGTCACCCCAAATTTACCACATTTAACATATTGTCATACTTACTCTTTCATTTTTTCCTTTACTGTCTAAATATGTCATACTTACATATGAACATATAGCATATGGATATATGTACAAACTACTTATCTACAAAGTTTATTTTTGCTGAACTATTTGAAAGTAACTTGGATAGATCATATTCCCTTTATCCTTTGGTTCTTTAGTGTGTATTTCTAAGGAACAAGGATATGTTCTGAAGGTACCACTATACTCTTATCGAATTCAGGAAATTAACACTGATACCAACCCTTTATCTGATGGACACTCTGTATGATCTTTGACTGTCTTTTATTGTCCAGCTTTTATAATATTTTCTTCCCTTTCAGGCTGCATCCAGCTCAGGACCATCTATTGCACTGGGTTATCATGTCTCCTTAAATTTCTTTCATTTGGTATGCTCTTGGTCCTCTATCTTTCATTTGTAACATTTTAGAGGATACCAATCATTCATTTTATAAACTGATTCTCAAAATAGAGTTGTCTGGATGTACCCATTTTAATAACTAGGTGCTAATAAGTCCCTGCTGGGGAGAAAAATGCAGGGCAAAGATATTCCTGACAGCATGAAATGTGTAAAACAAAGATCAGAAAGGAGTATGCACTTCATATGAGAGGAATGAAGGCTTTTGTGGCCCACTGATAATTCGTAGGGGTACAAGAGTAGGAGAGGAGCAGAGAGCAGAGAGGGCAGGTGCTAAAGGTGTAGAACACGGGAGTGATTCTGAAGAAGGTCAGTGATCATTTTTATTCCTCTGAAAGATCATATCTTGAAGGAGACTGGTGGATAGAACACAGCAGTGGAAATGCAGGAGGAAAATGGAAAGAAAGGTGAAGAATAGTTATAGCCAGTATAACAGCTGGAATTCTGTGTAGGGCCTGAAGGTCGGGTGCAGGTGTATAATCCCCTGTGACTAAGACACAGGGAAAGCAGTTCTTGGAGGAACAGAGTAGAAACAAAATTGGGCACTGCACTTGAGGTTCATGAAGGAAGGGCTGTCCTCCCAGACTTGAGAGAGATTTGTGCCAGTGAACAGATTGGACTATCATCAAGTCATGGTTACTGATACGCTGAGCTGATTCCCCAGGAGGAAGGTGCCTGTCTAAAGACGGGGCTCAAGGGTGATCTGGGAGAATGCAAGGGTTGTCTACTGACAATGATAGTCCAGAGGTTGGAGAATCAGGATTTATGACCATCAGTTTGGTTGATGGGTCGCTTTTCCAGCAGCTGCAGAATGGGAGGGGGAAACAGGCAGATTAGTAGTGGTAACAGGCTGGAATATGCCTAGTGAGTTAGTGATAGTCACACATAGGAAAGAATTGGCTTTGTTGACAAGTCAGCAAGGAAGTGATAGGTGACAGAGCCTAAGCTGCCTGAGTCTGAATGATAGCTGCTGGGGTCAGAATAACTCCCAAGGGTGGAGGTCCTCATGGCTCAACAGCACCAGTAGCTGAGAGAAGACTGGAGAGCTCAGAGATAGGAATATAGCCTGCATCAGCCTTTCATCAATGTACTCATAGTCCATGTTTGCTGCTTGCTCACAAGCTGGCACTCTACCTCTTGAACCACACCTCCAGTCTGGCATTTTTCTGGTTAATTGGAGATGGACTCTTGAAGACTTTTCTGCCCAGGGTGGCTTTGAACCTGGATCCTCAAGGTGTTAAATGCTGAGTCCTTCTGAGTGGCTAGAATTACAAGCATGAACCACTGTCACCAAGTTCTTCAAGTCTATTTGATTAATGGCCAGTTTGAGATAACTGGCTAAGGTGGAGGGAGGTGGAAATATAGTCAAGGAAATGGAGTGGTAATATGATTTGGATGTGATTTGTCACTGCCAAACTCATATTGAAATCTAGTCCCAGGTGTATGGTGTTGAGAAGTAGTAGGACCTTTAGTCAGTATGGCACAAGGGCTGTGCCCTCACTAAAAGATTAATGCCATTCTGATTGGATGAGCTTGTTTTTCTAGTAGTGACTCTGGTGGTCAGTTATTTATCACAAGAGCATGCTGATACAGAACAGGGCTTCCCCTTCTGATTTGTCTCCCTCACATATATCCACTGGCCCTTCCACTGTTCCTCCATATTAAAATGCAATAGAAGGACTTTACCAGAGGCAGTGGCCTGATTTTAGCTCCATGAATCTCTGTTCTTCTAAATCACCCAGTCCCTGGTATCCTGTTATAGGAACCAAAAAACAGACTGAGATAAGTAATAAGGCAATGTAGAGTCAGACATGTTGGAGTTGTGGATAATGAGAACATTTGAAGGCATATGGAAAGGAAAAGAAAGTCTAGGGATGAGGTAGCAAAGATTCAGTGAGAGATGGAGATAGCAGGAAGGACAGTGGTATGACAGGAAGGAGGGAAGGGATGCTGAGCCTGTTCTGAGTGGAAATGGGAAATGGGATATGAATGGTTCCATATGAGAGGCTGTGATACAAGTCAGGTTTGTTAAGGTAGGACAGTGCCAACAAGTAGGACAGTGCCAACAAGAAAGATGGCTTCCATGGCAGAGCTTCTAGTCAGAGAGGGCTTCCAGACGCAAATGCTGAGATAAGAGAGAGAGAGAACAGAGACAATGAGAAGCCAAGCATCACACAGATACTGGAGGACTGAATTTGCATTTCTGAGTAAAGGGGGTAAAATAAGCTCCAAAAGAATGGATGTTACTTTTCTCATCGACGCTTTATTTCCAGAAGCTTCATAATGTTAGCAAAGAGAATACAAATGAAATTATTAAATATTTTAATCAAATGATTAAAAAATATAAAATGCTTATTTGTATTTTTATAAGGCTAGCGAACACGTTAAGATAAGAAAAGGTAAGAAAAGAAGAGATAAACAAATTATATTCAGTTAATAAAGATGCAAAGATAGGCACAAGGCCCTGAGTTCAAATCCTAGTGCCATTTAAAAGAAAAAAAAGGAGAATAGATACAATATCTAGAACTCACCATGTAAGTAAATAACTAATTAAATTTTAATTATCAATAAAATTCAGTAGCTGGCAACACTACATTTGAAGTATTAAGCAGCCTCGTGTTGCCATGGCTACCCTGTGGTGCAGCCCACATGTAGGACATGTGTGCCATGAAGAAATTACACCTGAACTGCCTTGCTTTGGAAGTTGAATCATGATTTAGGAAGGGTTGACCCCCTGTGTTCCCAGGGTGAGAGTTTCTAGAAACTTCGTTGTTCCAGGCAATATGGAAATAGGAAGACCAGGCAGAAAGACCTCAGGCAGAGTGCTCTTCTCTTTCAAATTAGTCTAGAAGGCCGAGAGTTTCTGCTTGATAGAGTGAATTGGATATATCCACGTTCCTCATGGCATGGTGATGATGCATGTATGGACTAATACAGGACTGTGAGCACATGACATTTTATCCCCGCCCCCTCCAGTGATGTTGCAGCCATCTTGTTGGTGTAGATCCACTCTCTGATGTTTTCAGAGCCCCCCAAAATCTGCTCACATTATACTTCCCAGCAAGTAGTCCACCATTAAGCATGCCAGTTCTTGTGACTTTCATAGTAGTAGATGCTAAATTTACAGGTGCTTGAATATGTCACTTAGCAGTTCTAAGCTTGAGACTTTACCTACTCAACCAGACATGAATAAAAGCCATATGCATATTTCCCAGAAAGATGTGCATGTGGGCTGGTAGAGACTTTGCCTAATTATGGTCACAGTGACCACAAAGATTAAATGTTAAACATTTTATAAAATTGCTAATTAATTTACCAAACATCTTTCTATGCAAGCATTAGAAATAATTTGGATAATATAGGGATAAAGCCTAATGAAGTTCAGTAATTCTTCTTTGTAACCCACCAAACCCAGTACCCCTCAAATCACTGAAGGGAATTGAATCTCATGAAAAATTTTAGCACTCTCATGCCAGAAGAAATAAAACTCTTTCCTACCCCAATTAGATATTAAAATTTTAAAGTATTAAATAATGGTGATATAACATGGAAGCATAAATTAATGTTAATATATTCAACCAAGAAATGTGGAGACATGTGGATAAGATGTGTTATCTTTTTTTTTTTTTGGGTCCGGTAATGGGGCCTGAATTCTGGGCCTGGGCGCTGTCCCTCAGCTCTTCAGCTCAAGGCTAGCGCTCTACCACTTGAGCCACAGCGCCACTTCCAGCTTTTGCTTATGTGGTGCTAGGGAATTGAACCCAGGGCCTTATGCATGCAAGGCAAGCACTCTACCACTGAGACACCTTCCCAGCCCAAGATGTCTTATCTTAACTGTGGTGACTGTAAGGAATTAGCAGAAGGAGAGGGAAGGACTGCATGAAGGGTAGGTGGGGACAATGAGACACAGATGATGGTCCCGAAAGGTAAGCTAAAGCTCAATTGTACCTACCTAAATAGACATGAGTATAAACCATATGCATATTTTCCAGAAAGCTGTGCATGTGGGCAGATAAACTTTACATGGTTGGTAAACACCGAAAGGAGTGGTAGGTTGGTTTCCTTTAAGGAAATGTTTGTTGAGACATTATTATACTTTGCTATTCGCCAAATCCTTTCTGTAAGTAGCAATTCCACTTTCAAATAGAGACTCACAGCTGAGAACATCAACTATGATTGAAACTAAGAAAGTCAGCTCCCAAAACTGTTCAGAGAGGAATATAAAGAATAGAGCCAGCTGGGCATCAGTAGCTCAGTCCTATAATCCTAGCTACTCAAGAGGCTGAGAATTGAGGATTGTGGGTTGAAGCCAGCTGGAGCAGAAAACTGTGAGACTCTTATCTCCAATTAACCAGGAAGAAGCCAGAAGTGGAGCTATGACTCAACTGGTAGAATACTAGTCTTGAACAAATAAAGCTCTGAGACAGTATCCAAGTCCTGGGTTCAAGCCCCAGTACCAGCACTCAAAGAAGAAATAACCAAGCCATATATGTGGACTGGGGGTTTACACAAATTTGCTAGGCTGATTTTTTTCATTTCATAGATATTATCTTTTTTTAAATATATATACTTTTTATTGTAAGGATACTGTACAGAGGGGTTACAGTTACATGAATGAATGAGTCCATTTCCTATTGAGCATTGTTACCATTCCCTTTGTTTCTCCCCTACTATCCCTTTCCTCCCCACCTCCCCAATTCCTCTCCCCCCGCAAAGTTGTAAAATTTGTTTTCAATATTGTGTCTTGTACATCTCATTGTTATAATTGGTCACCCTGTATCCTTATTTCAGCACTTTGTTATTTCCCCCCAAATTAGAAAAATGTATATACAAGATGCAGACCCAAGCATAAAGGCAATTCAGTGGAAAAATGGTAGTATCTGAGGTGGCACAATTCTGCTGTGAAACTTGGACTTACCCATCAAAAGTCAAAATCTCCTTTAATTACTATTAAGGTCCTAGACTTCTGTATGTAAAAGGCAATTGACTTTAACCTAAGCCTTTCACTTTATCACAAATTAAACCAACATGACTATTATCCATGATTCAAATGTAAAACATAAACCTATTGGAACTACAGAGCTTATACAATTTGGCACATGAGGTAGGGGTGGGAAGGAGGGGGGAACCATAAGGGAAAATCTTTTAGATCTGAAACTAGGCAAAATGCCCTTACATTCTTACAAATGTGTGATTCAAAAACACAAAATTGATAGGTTGGACAACATAAAAATTAATTTTTTTGCTCTGTGGAAGACCTGGTTCAGGGAATAAAAATGTAAGCTACAGAAAAGCAGAAAGTATTTGCTAACAAAAAAATCTAATACCTAGAATCTATAAAGAAATCCCAATCTCCATAGGTGAAAAACTCACAATCCAATTAGAAATATGGCAGACAACCTGAAGAAACATTTTATTGAAGACAGAGGATAGATACAAATATTTGCCTACAAAGATGTTTAATAACATTAGTGATTAAGGAAGTACAACTTAAGGCCTCTAAGAGACGCTGTCACATACCTGTCATATGACTCAAACTACAGTGACACCAATTGTTGGCAAGGATATGGAGAAAGTAACTCATGTATTCATTGCCGGTGGGGACATAAAATGATAGAACTACTTTGCAGAACACCATTGGTACCTTATTATAAAACTAAACTTAGCCAGGTGCTGGTGGCTCATGCCTATAACCCTAGCTACTCAGAGGCTGAGATCTGAGGATCACAGTTTGAAGCCAGCCTGGGCAGGAAAGTCTGTGAAACTCTTATCTCCTATAAACTACTCAGAAAAACTGTAAGTGGTGCTGTGGCTCAAGTGGTAGAGCACTAGCCTTGAGCACAAAAAGGCTCAGTGACAACATCCAGGCCCTAGTTCAAGCCTCAGGACTACAACAAAAGAATTAAACTGAACTAAATTTACAACTACCATGCAACTTAGCAATTTGAATCTGAGCATTCATACTGCAGAAATGAAAACTGTATGTGAATGTTCATGGTAGCTTTTCTTGACACATCCAGATCTAGAATCAATCAGCAGATGAACTTAACAAATACATTGCTTTAAAGTGGCTTCAAACACTGCTATGCACCTGGAATCAGTAATCAGTATTTTCAGGTGGGAGGAAGCATGTCTAGGGTCAGGCTTTCAAATTTCAATCCGCAGGTCTATCATATATTAGGTATGTGATCATCAGTAAGTTCATCTTTTCTGAGGCCTGTTTTCTCAGCTGTGAAGTGGGAAACAGCTCCTGCTGCAGATGTCATTGTGAGTTTTAAGTGACTCTATTTTAGTTATCTAGTCCAGTGCCTGATACATGTAAAAACTTCATAAATACTACCTCTTGTTTGTAATATTACCGTTGTTATTTAAAGGTAAATAACTAAGAGTGTCCTTCATTCATTCATTCATTCATTTTTATGGTGCTAAAGATTGAATCTAAGGCCTTGTATATGCTAATCCAGCATTCTACCTCTGAGGTATACACTCAATGTAATAATCTCTTTTTAAATAAATTTTTTGTGGGCATCAAAATTTGAACTTGGAGCCTAGAGTTTACTAGGCTTGCTTTCTCATAACTGGTACTCTACCACTTGAGCCATGCCTCCATTCTAGTTTTATCTGGTTGACTTGAAGATGGAGTCTCTTGGGATTTTCTGTCCTACCTGGCTTCAAATTTTGATTCTGTATATCAGTCTCCTATTTTCGGCCATCTTGGGGCTTGAACTCAGGGCCTGGGCACTGTCCCCGAGCCTCTCTGTGCTCAAGTCTAGCACTCTACCATTTGAGTCACAGCACCACTTCTGGCTTTTTCTGTTTATGTGGTACTGAGGAATTGAACCCAGGGCTCCGTGTCTGACTACTTTTGTTGTTGTTGTTGGTGGTGGTGGTGGTCGTGGGGCTTGAACTCTGGGCTTGGGTACTGTCCCTGAGCTCTTCAGCTCAAGTCAAGCACTCTACCACTTGAGCCACAGTGCCACTTTCGGTTTTCTAGTGGTTTTTTGGAGATAAGAGTCTCACAGACTTCCCTGCCCGGGCTGGCTTTGAACCGTGATCCTCAGATCTCATCCTTCTGAGTAGGTGGGATTATAGGTGTGAGCCACCTATGCCCAGCTTCTGACTACTTTTTAAAGGTACTTTTTACAATAACAGGATAATGGACACATTATTCAGTAGAAGGAGCCTCAGTGGCAGTAGAATTGTTCTGACGTTGACTTTCAGAGTGAATTTAAACATGTCACATGCTTTGGTCCTCAACACTTCAATTGGAGGGTTGAACATCTTGGAAAGATTCTGTTTCACAACATATTCAAGCTGGATGAACATAAGTTAAGTATTTTGGGGAGACCCTCAAATAGCCTTTGGTTGACTACCCAGACACAAACTCTGGGTGGGGGATTCATGTGGAAAGTATATTCTCAAACACCCAGGAAATAGCTGATGAATGACAAGTGGGACAAGGAAGAGGAGACATCAGGCAAAAACCCACAGAATGCTCAGGTCTCTGTCCTTCAGAGAGTTCTGGAAACAGACTAGTAAATAACCTAGTCACCTCTGCTTGGGAGCTGGAGTATTTATAATCCCACATCAGTTGTCATCATTTAAGAGCTGATCCCAGGCACTACCTGCTCTGGGTGGAAGTTAGGAGAGATCAGTAGGGAGAATTGGTTAAAGACACGTATACGTCAGCTTTTTGAAAGTGAAGGCACAAAAGGGCTCAAGGGGAATCTGGCAGAGCCTTGAAGCCATCCTCAAGGTGAAGCTTCCTCTGTCTAAATGGCACTTACATAGAGTCTAATGGGAAAATGGACAAGTAGCCACCCAGAATTTGTAGAACACTGTAATCCATACAGCCATGACACAGAGCATGGTAAAGACCATGTGGGAGAACAGCTTAACTCAGGCAGAGGTTGAAGGCAGGAAAAGGCTGGTGGTATGGGGCTTTCAGGAACTAATGAAATGGTAGTGATTCAGGCAACTACAGAGAACAGGATGCCCAAGGAAGTAAAGGAAATTCAGTGTAACAAGATCAGTGGAAGGACAAGTGGTAAGAGATGGGGCAGGAGGGTGAGCAGGAGAGATTATGAAGTTAATTTTTGAGAAGTCAGCTGTTTATCATCCCTCATTACAGAGGACAGAGCCATTGGACCTGTGATCAGTTTTAAAGAATTAAAGTTTGATAGGTATTAAATTCTTTCTACTCCATTTGCACGGTGGAAGGTAAAGGAATATGTATACACAGGCTAAAATAAAAATGTCTCTGTAGTTTAGCTGGGGAAAAAAGTAAACAAGAAGAGCATCCACGGCTGATTGTGTTAATAATGCTGTGAGTTTTTCTCATTTTTGTCCAGTGCACTCTAACATCTATTGAATTAAATCTGTAGATTCTGGTTTGGATTTGTTCTGAAACAGCCTGTTCTAGCACAATTTAATTTCATGGTCAAATGAGGATAATTATTCCAAAAAGCTTTCAGCCGTGAGCCTCTTGTGATTTTTTTTCCCTTTGAGTTGAAAATGTAACCATTTCTAAACCTGTTCAGTGATTTTTAGGTATGGATATAAGAAACTTTTGCTTGTGCTTACTCTGACTCTTTGTTTTGTTTTTCAACTGGAAAATGCTGAAATTTACCATCTGAAAGCAAGAGACCATCCTCAGATATTTCTGTTAACTTAGGTTAGCGTACCATTTTCTCAAGTTTGTTGAAGGTAATACCTTGCCAACCTATGATAAAAATCTTTATCTTTTTTAAGGTTCATTATATGAGGCCTTTAGGTAATAAATCTGATATTTGTTTCCCTTATATATATGATCAATTATAACATCATTATAGTTGCTTTGCATATTTAATAATATATAGAATATTGTAGAATTCTGTAACCCATATAACCCTGATACAGAGCATGGTAAAGACTATGTGGGAAGGCAATTTAATTCAGCCAGTGGTGTGGGGCAAGGATGGGCTGTGAGTTTTTCCAAGCTTCATAGATCTCTATGTTAGGGTCATAATTTAGCACTTTGTGTAGGATTTAAGCAATTATTCTCTAAATTATCAAGATGGAAGCACTTTAGGGTATGATCATTGGAATTTAATATGGACATCGCTACTCTTCATGTTAGATTATTGGTAGAATATTAACCTATCATTGGTGTTAAGTAATGCCCATTAGAGTCTTAGTTAAAATCTTTTCATGAATTTTATGAGCATTTTTTATAATGGAGGTTTGTCTTTGTTCATTTGTTGCTATAGCAGGGTGTGGTAATTGGTATAGAAAAGATGTTTGTTTGGGCTCACTATTCTGAAGTCCAGGTACTTGGGATTAGTTGCAACTGAACAGCTTTGTGAGAAGGACTCACAGTGGGAGGCAGAAGGTAAGAGCCTGTGTGCAGAGAAGCAAGACAGAGCTGTGAATTCTAACTCACCTGTGTGGCAGTCCACTTGCGTAGTTCTGCAGGAGTTGAGCTCACTCAACACTGCGGGAAAGGCATCATTCTATCCACAGGGTAGACCACTCAGGGCTGCAAATGCCTCTTAAACACTCCACCACCTCTGAGCACTGTTACATTGGGGAACAAGTCTCAAAAAATCAGTTTCATCAGGGCGACCCATACTCAGATCATAACTAGGGAATTATTTCCCTTCTTGTTTACAAATATTTCCTGCGAGAACTCTAGTTACTAGAATAAAAAAACACGCTATCAGTCTAAGATCCTTCCTATGTTTCGTGTGTGTGTGTGTGTGTGTGTGTGTGTGTGTGGTGCACGTGCACCAAAACTGGAGCTTAAACTCAGGGACTGGGTGCTTTCCTTTAGCTTTTTTACTCAAGGCTGGAGCTCCACCACTTGAACCACTATTCCACTTTTGTTGTATACTTGGAGATAAGAGCCGGCGCTGGCGGCTCACACTTAACATCCTAGCTACTCAGGGCCTGAGATCTGAGAATGGCAATTCAAAGCCAGCCCAGGCAGGAATGTCTGTGAGACGTTTATCTCCAATTAACCACCAGATAACCAGAAATGGCACTGTGGCTCAAGTAGTAGAGCTCTAGCCTTGAGCTGAAGAGCTGAGGGGCAGTGCCCAGGTTCAGAGTTCAAGCTCCAGAACGACAAATACGAGTCCCACAGAATTTTCTCACTGGGCTAGCTTTGAAAAGTGATTTTCAGAAACAAGGACATAGGATGACCCGTTGCAACAAAGATAACCACAGGACGGTATATTGGAAATGAACTTTACAACTATGGGTAGCAGGGGGGCGGGCCCCCGGCAGGGTACTTTAGGAAAGTGGGAGGTGGGGGAGGGAAGGGATGGTGGAACAACAACAAGGAAGGGAAGGGGTAACAACGATCAACAGTAATGTACTCCTTGCCTTACTCACGTAACTGTAACCCCTCTGTACAACATTTAACAATAAAAAAAGAAAAGAAAAAAAGAGAAGAGAAGAGAAGAGAAAAGTGATTTTCAGACCTTAGCCTCCCGAGTAGCTAGGATTACAGGCATGAGCCACCAGTGCCCAGCCATCCTTTCTTCTTGTATTTATAGGGGATCCAGGCTGAAAGAAGGAAAGCAGACTTTGACTTTAGAATCTCCTCCCTTAGGACACTTCTGCACTTAAATTCTTTAAGTAAGACAGAGCATTTCATTAGTTTTTTCTTAAAGAATTCCACATGACGCAGTTGTTTGGTTACATTATTCAGCCTCCTTTCTCTGAGTTTATAGCATTTTAATTGCTGTTTTAATCTTGTGTTGTATATATAAAGCATCCATAATTCCCTTGGTGGATAGAGCCATAGAAACGAAAAGTGTTATTATTATACTTTTCTTAGTCTGTTAGGGCTCTGATAGATTTCCTAATTCACTCTTCAAAATCCAATTGCTATATACATTGTGCTTCTTTTACAACATGACTACCATGAGTAGGAGGAGTATGTTAGGGGAGGAAAAACACTGACTGGCAACGAACTGTAACACTGATTGTACAAGCTTTCCGTCCAGCCCATTCTGAGGGCACTATTACACTAATGGGTGGCATGAAGGGAGTGATAATTTGCTAAAAGGTACTTGGGGAATAGATCATTCAGTCTTTGGAGGCATTTAAGTACACTTGGCAACTTCCCATCATGCTCTCTGTCTCCAGTACAAATAAGGGCACAAGCTACAGAGTTATTTGGGGCAGGAAAGGTCCAAGGTGCTGAAGGATAGCAGGGTATTATCCAAACCACTAGATGGAGGTATCTACTTATTCAGGCTGGGCAAGAAGCACATAAAGCGGCTGGGGGGGGGCGGGGAGAGGTAGCAATGAGGCTGTTCCCTACTTCTCAATGCCTTGCTTCCACACAAGGGAGATACACTGCTTGTCAACTGCAATTTCAATGTCACCTCAGCCAACAGCTGCTTCCAATGATGCCCGTAAGGGAAGGATCCCATTAGATTTCACACTGGGATCACTGGGGTTGTGTTTGGGAACAGCATTTTTCTGGGGAACCAATGAATACAGAGTGGCTAATTACAATGGAAGATAAGACTTTGGGTTAGGTTTTCTGTCAAATGATGGGGTTATGCTGACCTAATTATTTCTACCCTGGATACCTGTGGTTTTGTGTACCTTTACAATGAACAGACTAATCTTTGTCAGTCATGGCCACTGATCATGACAATAACTTATGCTTGACAAGCCAGCTCAGCAGGACTAAAGGTCTTAAAGAAAAATGTGTCCAAGAAGCAGACACAATTTCAGGACATAGCCAACGCCAGATGGAAATTCCATCCTTCGGTTAAAATTCTTCTAAGACCTTGGCCAACCGGTTAACTTGGCAGTCCCAATGATTATAGCAATTAAGATTTTTTTTTTAATGTGAGTCACCTTATGAGCCAATCTTATGCCAAATGTTGGCAGACACATCTCCTGAAAAAGGTCAGGGATGTTGTTTCTCGTACCAGTAGTAATTCAATTACATCCAGTCTCAGGCATGCAGGTTCCAGCCCCCAGGAGACCTGATGCTCCTACTAGGTCTTTTGTAAGCTAAAGAAACCCTGCGCTGCCCATCCTGCTTCAAGCCTCATCTTTGGGGTACTGCAGAGACCACACTTGGTTCTGACATCAACTCCCTGGAAAACTGCTATGCAGATTCATTGGTGAGGACCAGTTTAGCCTCTGTTACATTTGTTACAAAAAGAACACTGGGGTCTGGTGGTATTCTGGTAAGATCTTGAAGTGCAAGCATTTTTATTTAAAGAGCAAAATTTTTACCATAGCATTTGACATCTAGCATTAAATAGTATGCCTTCTAAGTGCTACTACCAAGCTGGGCACTGGTGGTTAAGCCTGTAATCCTTGCTACTGAAGAGGCTGAGATCAGAGAATTGAGGTTCAAAGCCAGCCTGGGCAGGAAAGTCCATGAGACTCTTATCTCCAATTAACTAACAAAAAGCCAAAAAATTGGGGATATAGCTCAAGTGATAGAGTTCCAGCCTTGAGCAAGACTGGGAATTCAATTCCAACTAGTGGCATTTTACATATTTATATATACACATATATATACATATATAAATTATTTAAAATATTAAATAATAATAATTATTATTATTACAATGCTGCATTCATTATAACAATTCATATACTGTCAAGCTTAAACCTACCAATACCCTAAAGAAGGGTAAATTTATATGACAGCAAGTTTATTTCTGAAGTAAAATCAAAAGTATAGTTAAAAATAAAGGAAGCAACTTCAAGCTTCCTTTTTTTTTATCCAATCAAGGATTTATAAGTCAATTTGTTACAATTTCACTCATAACCATAGAGGAAAGAATTTTTTTAAAAATATGCTTAGAGGGGGTTGGGAAGGTGGCTCAGTGGTAAAGTGCTTGCCTTGCATGCATGAGGCCCTGGGTTCGATTCCTCAGCACCACATAAGCAAAAAGAAAAAAGCCGGAAGTGGCACTGTGGCTCAAGTGGTAGAGCACTAGCCTTGAGCTGAATAGCTGAAGGACAGTGCCCAGGCCCAGAGTTCAGGCCCAAGACCGGACCAAAAAAAAAAAAATATGCATAGAAAAGTTTGGGAATTTTGTTGATGTTTAACCCTAATTCCTGCTCCTTCTCCAAAACTATAGCAAAAATAGGTTTGGTAATTTGAACTGAGAGACAGAGGGAGGTGGGGGCAAGTGGAGGTTATGAGACAGAATATAATGGGTTACAACCTATTGAATTCTGGGAGCCAACTTCTTCTCCATATAACTGTAAGAGAGTCATTTCATGTTCTTTACATCAGATTTTCCATCGAAGCAGATAGAAAAGACAGGCAGTGTATTTCCAGTGAAGCTCGCTGAGGAGAGGGCATGCTGAGGTCCACCATGATGGACCAGCTAGGCTGACTGCAGAGAGGAGAGCAAAATGCCATGTGTCTATTGTTGCCAAATTTGGTGATTTCATAGCATCCTCTTCCTGTCACCAACAGTCATTAAAGCTAGAATGCGTTTCCTGAATGTCCTAATGGAAGAGCAATTCAGATTAGAGCAATTCACTAACTTTGTACCTGAAATGGGACAGGGAAGTATATTCCAAATGACAGATACTAATGTCCTTAGCAGTTAGCTTCAGTGACCATTTCTGGACAAGCTGTTGTGGACTCAGCAGTTAGACCAACCTCTAAGAATCTAGGTGAGAAAGCCAGGCACTAAAGGAGCCTATGGCCCAATGGCTCCCATGAATTGTATGTTATGGCAGGTATGTGATGGGGCTTTCTGTGTGGCCTATGCTGATCTCAATGACGATTATGAACCAACTGGTGGTACAGAACAAATAAACAGCTTTACCATGACATTAAACCTGCTCTCTGAAGAACATTTTCCAGCAAGGGTTACTGTCAGGGACCACCTGCTCAGGCTGTGGTAGTCACAGCAGGGATCTAGTCCCCAATCAGATGGGTAAAACTAGTTTCTCATTTTCTACTGGTATATATTAAATAGGACATGAGAAGGGATCAGTGGTTTTGCCATGACATTTCCACACAGGCATATAATGTACTTTGATTATATTTACCCTTTCTATTACTTCTTATCACCCTCCACGTAACCACATCTTATGCCTCTACTTTGTCAGTACAGAAGACCTCCAGAATTCACAATCTCCAATATTCTGTGAAAAGGAGAAATGATTGTCCTTTCAAGAAAAAGTGACACACCCAGGAACATACCTGTGATCCTATCACTAAGGAGGCTGAGGTGGAAGGACGGTGAGTCCCAGGCCAGCCTGGGTACATAGACCCTGACATAAAAATAACCAAAAAAGAAGCATTCATGTTTTCAATAGACTTTCTGAATTTCCAGAAATTTTCAAGTAAAAGCCTTAATGCAGCCAGGTGCCACTGGCTCATACCTGTAATCCTAGCTACTCAGGAGGCTGAGACCTGGAGGATCATTCCTGAAGCCAACCCAGGCAGATAAGTTGACAAGACTCCAGCTCCAAAATAACCAGCAAAATGCTAGACTGGAGGTGGGGCTTAAGTGGCAGAGCACCAGATGTGAACAAGAAAGTAAAGTGAGAATCTGAGACTACACACACACATACACACACACACACACACACACACACACACACACACACACACACACACACACACACAGAGTAATGCATTGAATTGTGTGCAGTACCTCATCTCTATAATTTCCAGCTACTTTGGAGGCAGATATGAAGAGGACTGTAGTTTGAGGTCAACCTGAGTGTTAAAAAAAAATCTCATTTCAACTAATAAGCCACATTTGTTATCCCAGCTATGCATAAATAGGAAGTGTGAGATCTTTCCTAACTGAGAAGTAACTGCATATTTAAAGGAAAAACTTCTGAGAAGATTTATCTTTTGTAGATACCTTAGAAGAAAATCATCTTGATTTGACTTAGAACTAAATTGGGTTCTGAGGCCTATGTTTCAGCTAACCCTTCTGAACACCTCAATCCTTCCTCCTTCCTTTGTCCCTTTCTAAGAACTTCCCCACTCCATCCTTCTATTTCAACCCATCTGATTAGAACACACAGTTCCTCCCTTATACTGCTTTCACTCCACTCCACCCATTGGCCACCTCAATTCCCAAATGTGCATTTGGTATGACTCTGAGGCATAGAGGATTGAACTGAATTAAAAGAATGGAAGCATAAAAGAGTTCTAATACTCTTTGTATCAAATGAATTTCCCTCATGCAAATTCAGTATTAAATGTAGATTACAGCCAAAATGGTTCTTAGGGGAATAGCAGAAAGATATCAGGTTTTAAGAAGACTGCTAATCGAAAGGACAAGCTGGCTAAAAAGCTTTTAATAAACATTTACTTTCTATGGCTTAAAAAAAATAAGGCCACTGGAGCAGTGGGCAGAGGAGGCACATGGAAATTATTTGGCAAGAGTAATAGCCTTTGTTGAAAATACTGAGATTGATTAGTTTTGCTTGTGATATTTAAAGACCTGCTTATCTTTTTTCCCTGACACATGAGAGGCGCTTGCTTGATCAATTACATCTGTAACCACAGTCTCCAAGGAAAGGATTCTTTCAGCAGGACTTGAATTCATAGTGGCTGGTGTTCTACATGTAGAGCGTTGCTGTTACCTAGAGTTTGTTTAAGCACTTGCTTGTTGTGTTTAAAAACTTCACCTTGAAGTTACATTGTATCATCATTTACATTCTAGCCTTGCTGATATTACTTGACATTTTTCTACTCTCTTTTATGTCTTGTCTTTTCTGGGCCATTTTCTTATAGGATAGAATGTCCTTAAAATTTCACTCACAGAGCCCTTTCTCATCCAGTTTGGGACCGTAAACATTTCACTTATCAAAAGTGCTATGTTAGCTGGATGCAGATAGCCCATATATATAATCCTAGCTACTTAGAAGGCTGTGACCTGGAAAATTGAGGTTCAAACTCAACCAGGTAGAACAATTTGTGACTCCATTTCCAGTTGATCATCAAAATGCTGCACTAGAGATGTGGCATAAGTAGTAAAGATCCAGCCATGAGCATGAAATCAAAAAGCACGAAACCCTGAATTCAAGTCTTCGTGACTAGAGTGAAGATGGAGGGAAAGGACAGAGAGGCAGACAGACAGAGATTCAGAGAGACAGAGACAGAAAAAGAGAGAGATGAAGAGATACATATTTATGTAAATGTCTGATTACTTCAAGCAGAACAACTTGGTGAACAGAGCATCTCCTAGGGCCTCGAGATCTAAATTCTAGTTCTGGTACTTCTTGTCACTAATCTTATTGATCCTCACTTTTTTCACATACAAAGCCAAGAAGATGCCTGGACAAAGTTTATAAAGTCATCTGTGGAAAAATATGGATGGCTTTTTTGTGCCATATTCTTAGTTTCTATAATAGGTATATTCTGCAATTATTCTGAATATCATAAATGCAACTCACTGGGTTGTGTTTGAAACAGGGATATTTGTTTTCTCTTCACTGTCCACCAATCCATATACACCCTCTTACTCTTAGGTATCATAACAACAAAATCCCTTTTTATGCCAGAGTCTGCAGATATCCGTTGTGGAAAATAAAAAAATAAACAACCACTTCAACTTTTGATAGTGTTTATCTTCGTATATTGGCAAGATTTTTATAGTTGCTCATTTATAATGTTTACCTAAATTTCTTGACATCCTGTCATCAACAATGAGAGGCCAAAATAGTTATTTACTCTAAAGTAGTAGTGAACTAGTCTAAGTTTTACATCTTCATGGCACTGAAATTATGTTTTACAGGTAAAGAAAGAGAAAACTTCCCTTTGCAATTAGTCCTCATCGTTCAGAACCTGGATTTTTATGCTACCTCTTTGACTATAGGGCTCTAGTCTAAGTTCTTTAAAAATACTTAATAGGTTAAAATCTTTCCTATACTCCATTTTTATTAGAAAAAAATAATTTATATCACTTCTGAGAACCCTACAGCCAGAGATCCCATCTGGCCTTGATCTTGGCCCATGTTAGGCCAGGCAGCAATAGAAGGGAGAACACCTGCAGATCACTAAGCTTCTGCTATAGAACAATGTAGGCAGCCAGAGCAGAGAGAAACGTATGAGGCCCAGAAAACTCAGTGGCAATGCCCCATCAGTAGGACATTGAGTAGCAACAAAGGATTCCTTGGGAGGTGATGGTGTTGGCCACAGAAACGGAGATTCATGACTAGAACTCTGTGCCTATGGCATATGGCTACAATTGAGATGTAACAGGAGAACCCAGGAGAAAACAAAGAAATAAGAATTTAGTTTGTGAAAATGTAGTACCAGGCTAGAATTTACTCACAGGGACTAAGAAATAATCCAGTTGACTTGAACTGGTGATCAAAGTGAGAGCAAAAATAGTACAAAGAACAGATCTGGGTTGATGCTAGTTTTTCTTCATTGTTAACTTGGATTTGTGTGTCTTTATTGACAAAGCATTATTTTAGGCTTAGAAATAGGAGACAGGATCATCTGTTCCACAAATATTTCCCCTAAATAATGACCTAGACTCACCTGAATTACCACTGCTCTATCTTTCCCTTATATTTGAATTATAACAGATAGGTATGCTGACACTGGAAAATAGGACTAGAAAAAACTGAGACTAGAAAAGCCAAAAAGTAAAATGATGAATATCTTGAAAAATGGTTGTTGTTGGACACAGGTTGAACATCCTTACTATGAAAATCTAAACTTCAAAATGCTCCACAATCCGAAGTTCATGAGTGACTCATGAAAATATACATAGGAAATTCCACAACCTATCTCAAGGCAGTTCAAAATACAGCCCCACAAAAATACTGAGGAAAACTATTTTCAGTTTGTCGGTACAAGTTGTATATGGAACAAGAATGGATTTCATGCTTAGATTTGAATCCTATCCCCAAGAGATCTTACTATATATATGAAAATTTTCTAGAATCAGAAGTGCTCTGGTTGCAAGTATTCTGTTTTAATTTTTTTTATTTTTTGAATTTCAGACAGTTATGCAGGGGCATAACAATTTGGCATATCCATCTAAGTGTCCTGGGCACTCCTTCCATTACTCTCCCCACACGCCATCTTATTGTTTCCTCCCCCCAGACTCATCTCAAGTTTTTAAAATAAGGGACACTCTTATCTGCATTGTAGAAATCCAATGAAGTTTCTCTGTTCATGTCAGCAAAAATGTATGTGGGGGAATGACAGAAGGGGTGACATTGATCAAAATACATTATACTCATAGATTGATACATTGCATTAAAAGCCCTTTGTACAGCTACTTAAAGATTATAAAAACTATTAAACACCTATTAACAATTGAAAAAGCGCAAGAGCCCTTTGACAACAGCTCAAAACAGTTTTAGCCTTCATGATTCTCTTCTGTCTAGCAATGAATCTCAATCTCAGACAGATACAGAAGGACATTTCCCTGGTTAATGGTTCTAAATCCAGCAAAGGGCAACTTTGCTTCCAGTTTGCCTCACTTTTTCATCAAATGAGAATCTGAGAAGTTGTGAGGCTTATTCTTGTGATGCTGAATATTTACTGGACTCATTAGAAAGATTAACACAGGGGAGTCACTGCCTTGGAATAGCTCATACTTTGTAAGCTTGGACATACAGAACATGTCTTCTCCCATCTGTTCCCAACCTCAACACCAGTACTTCACCCAAATCAGTATACCCAGCTTTGCAGAGAGGATTTGCTCTGAGTTTTTCTATTATCAAATATAAGCAATTAGCAAGTAGGGAGATACAGATCCATATCAAGAAGGAGCATTCTGGATAGAAAGATTTGGTTTCAATATTAAAATTCAGTGTTGTGAGATAAGAACATTTCAGCACAGTACATTTTGTCAGAGCAGAAGAGCAGGCCTCCCAGGAAATTGAAAGTTGTCTGACTTTTGCTCATTTTCCTCTCTTTGTGGCTGCTTGCTCTCTCTCAGCAACTAATTTTTTCCATGAAAAAAACTATTAAGGTCATTGTGACATCAGAATACTGCAAAGTGCAGGAGAAAAGAGAAATACATTGGGGAAAAAAATCATAATCAAGTCACATCAAAGGAACTCTTACATAACCATTTTTTCTGATATTTTATAAGGAAGATTCAAAAGAAAAGAAAAATCTAGACTTCACACTGATAAATAAGGTACATTTTGCCATTTGTATTTCTTTAGTGAATTTTAAATTATTTTACAACTGAAAAGTCAAAGCACTGTTATTTGATCATTTACACAACATACCATGAAATACAAAGTACCTAAATTCATTTCATATATCAAATATATCACTCTTTAATACATGCACCACTGGAAACCAAAAGATTTTATCCACTGAAGTCATTTTTTTTTCTGTCCCTACAGACTGTTGTGTTGAAAGATAACAATATGAAATAACCATTCTCTGATTTGCATAAAATCATGAACAGGAAACTAATGTGTGTTCTGGTCTCCAAAGATAAATGTCATAGTTCTTTTCTTTAAGGAAGGAAACATGAGTGCAATAAAGGGTGGAATTGAAGAGACCACATGCATGGAGGTAGCTCCATATCCATGGGTTCTCCCTGTCTCCGTGCATTCAGACAACTAGGGCATCAAAGATAACTGAAAACAAAATTCATCCGTATTGAACATATACAGACTTCTTTCTTCTGATTCCCTAACCAATATGGTCTGACAGCTACTCATATTTATGTGATGTTCTGTTACATGTCATCTAAATGTAATTTAAATATCTAAGAGGGTGTGCATAAATAATATTTGAATAGTATGAGCATCTACAGATTTGAGTATCTAAGAGAAATCCTAGAACAAATCCACTTTGGACACTGGGAAGCAACTATGTATGCACACATAATAAATACCCATAATATCATAAGATTTAAGTCCCTACATTAGGCAAAGCTATTTTTATCTCCTTTAATTTTTATAATCCTCAGAAATAAGTTAATTGTTTTTTATTTAAACCAAAGAAGAGTTATTTAGCAAGATGGAATAAATTTCCTGGTTTCCCAGTTAGGCAACAGTAGAAATGAAATTTGTGTCTCTATGATTGCATGCCCAACAATCCATACCACTCAGCCAAGCAATGTGGCTGAGAGGAGATAGTGTGAATTGACGAACTAAAATAAAGAAGAGCCTTAACAACAGTCATTATGATTTTTCCCCAATTTATTATTGGAATGACGAAGCTGATGTCTCCCTGTCTCCTCTCATTTCAGCATTTAATCTTTTTGTGTGTCTCCTGCAGACTCAAGGGCTTCAAACCCAGCAGCAGCCTATGCCTTCAATGGGTTATGTTAGGCAGGCTAGAGAGCCTTATTATATATCAATCTAAAAAACAATGATTGAAAAACAGTGCTCAAATAGTGCAAAAAAACAGATCTATCAGTCCACTTAAACAATGAATATTTAGTAAGGAAAAGAAACAAAGCCAACCCGCTTGCTAACTTCTCTGTAAACTAGGGATCTAACATGCTGGGGTAGGAAGTAGCCCTGATAATATGCATAAGTTGCTAGACTAACTCAACCTTTCACTTTCTGTCAGGAATGATAGGAGAGACCATCTATACAATGTGACTCAGCTCACTTACTATTATGTCAAACATAGCCAACTGGTAATGAACCTTTATGCAAATATTGGGCCATTATCTATTTTAATAGATAACATGTACTATAGTATAAGTGTTACTATATGCTATAGTATAAAATATATCTGCATGTACTATATTTATCTTTTCATGTTAAATTTGAATTGTGTGTATGTGTGTCTGTATGTGTCTGTGTGTGTCTGTGTGTGTCTGTGTGTGTGTTACAGAGGAATGAATCCAGGGTCTTGTACATGCTATATAAGCACTCTATCACTGAATTACATCCTTATCCCTAAATTTGTATAAAAAGATAAATAGTATCATGACTATGATGAAAACTCATAGTTGGGCTTCCTTTGCCCAAAGTACTTTGGGCAAAAGAAAATCTGACCATGCTAGGGTCTGAACTCTGGGCCTTTCACTTGCAAGGCAGGTATACTACTGCTGAGCCATGGCTCTGACGCCACAAAATAATGTTTTATCCTGACTTTAAGGATGCTCAAAGCCAGTGCTAGGTGGGGGAAGCACATTCTCTTTCCCCATCTCCATTAAATATTCTCCTTGGTGCAGGAGTAATGGAATAAATCAAGCTTTTCTTACCACAGCTTCTGTAGAGTTTAGGACCTGCACTTTCCAAGGACAGGAGTGCACCTGGCTCAGCCTAACTATGTAACCTTGAGTCACTCACACATATGCTTAAGTAACACTGCATGTGTCTTTGAGACAGACTGAGCATGTGTGACCTTTTGTGGTCATCTGTAGCCTGATGTTGCTTTTATCTAGAACAGTGTAAACAGACACCACTGAAGGACAGGGCACAGGGGATAATACCACTGATGGACAGTGTGCCACCACTGGAAGACAGGGTGCAATGTGATACTGCTGTTGGGGAACAGATGGAAAGGTTGTGTTGGTGGACAGGATGTGAACCTGGGAGCAGAATGAAGCTGGTACAGCTGTACATAGTCTAAGTCTTTTCTGGGATGAGCCAGTGAACAGCATGCTGATATACTATAGGCTGCTTCTGCCATTACTGCTAGTGATGGAATCTATGGACAGAGAGTTTTTGAATAAATACAACTTCTATCCCATGTTACCCATCATCTACCTGTGGCCTCTCTAAATCAAATCAACCTGAGAATCCCTGCATCACAGCCTTCCACACCAGGATTCTATCGTAGGTTTTGATTTAGCTATGTCTCTTCTTTTGATTTAAGGTAATCATAACCTCCTTGAATGAAAAGCCATCCATCTCTCTTCTATTTTTTCACTCCAATATAAAACTCTTACTAGAATCCTCAACTTCTAAGCTACTCTCTTTCTGTCAGGATGTGACATGAATACTGGATGGATGCAGATCTTCAGCTGAACCAGAGCAGATGAATAGACGAGCACCAGCAAACACTTTCCCATTGTTCCAGCAGGGTCAAGTAATGCCAGTGAGAACTCAGCATCACTCACCTCACACTGCCCAAGTTGCTTGACCATCCTACTCTGTTCCTTTGGTCAATTCAACTTGTTTTCAACCACGAGGATTATTTCTGACCTCTTCCACATCCTTCAAACTTGAGTGCTCCACTTCCTCACGTTCCCCAAATACCTTCAGCTACAGAATCAGACTAGAATCCCTCAGCTTTCCACCATCAAACCTCTACATTTACCTCCACATCCATCCCTCATCACCTGACAGCTATGACATATCCTTCCACTCTGGCCCAGTCCTCCCAGCTGGCTATATTTTGGACCTCTTTCTTGCCATTTTATAAAACCTAAGCCATGCCTTATCCTTCTGCCAATTTGTAGAAGAACTCTGATCCTCTGATTTTGGCCTCTGAGTAGCAAGGATTACAGGCATGAGCCATCAACTCCATGCTCCTAAAGAGTTTTTGTAATTTATGAAGTACATGAATGGTATAAAATTTAAGGATTGAACATGTGTGAATCTATCACCTATTAAAAATATATGTGTAACCTTTGAAATCCCTTTCCAGCTTTCCTAAGGCCCATCTTACTTCTTTCTACAGCAATAAATTTTGTTCTAGATTTTGTGTTCTCTATTCTTCCATCAATTTTTGTTTTATCATGTACTCTTATCCCTAAGGGACTAATTGCTGAATTTAGCATTTTTATTGAATTTTGTTGAAATGAAATTATATTACAATATTTTTTCCTAATTTGATATTTCCTCTCTCATTTCCTCTCTTAATTTGCTTCTCATTCTCACCGCTTTTCTTTTTAGATATAACTCCTTTCTTTACCTGTATATAGTAATAATGTATTTTCCTTGTTTATGTATCCTAATGTTGATTTTTAGAACTTTGTTATTTCAGTTCATTTGTTAGTAAACACAGTCTCTGTGAGCATTCCTACAATATTATCTTTAGTAAATGCGTAGGCACACTGTAGGCCATGCATTCATTTGAAGTTGCAGAGCTATGAAGTTGGAGTTTTTCTAAATTTACCTGATATTTTCAAATTGTTTTCTAAAGTCTAACAATTTACACTTCACCATTCAAGCATAACAGCTTCCTTTGCCCCATAAGATTACCAAATCTATGTTTAATCCATGTTTTCAGGTTTGGCCACAGATAATAATAGATTAGCATTTCAATGAGGTCTTAATTTGTACCTACTTGGTATATAGTGTGTTCTTTTGTAAAAAAAATTATATTTTTACGTTTGACCTGGGTACTTCAAGTCAGCACTAAAATTCACACACAGTAGGGGCTAACAGAAAGAAACCTTCCCTACCTCAAACTTTAGGAAGCCTGGGGTTGACCTCCTGGTAGACATTAACCCTTTCTCATCACATAATCCTGTAGGGTTGTTGACTACCTAACAATAACTCATCTGTATCATGAGAAATAAAGAATCTTCAGATTCAAAATTGAGTCTTCTATTTCTTCCACATACTTGTTAAAATTTGTGTAATGTATTTTATGTGCCATAACATGAATGCACCACAAAAATAAATACATATTCAAGAGACTTGGAAAATGAAAAGCCCTAGTCAAAGGGAAAATACAAAGCATAATTTTAGCACAAAGAATTGTCCATTTGGAAGATGTTATTCTTCCTGCACTGTAATGAGTAAACAAAACCAGAGAAGAAAGTGTTTGTGTTCACCCTCTTATTCATTTGCCCATAAATGCACTTTGAGCACATGGATTAACTCTTGTATGTACACTGGATTAACTTTTGAATTAATCTCTTTGATTTACCTTGTAGGCATAAGGGGAAAAAATTACTGGGAAGGAAGGGTCTCAACTTTGTTTTAGAATAGTAAAGAGAAAAACTATTAAATCCTTTGAAGTGAAATATAAATAAAATATGTTAAAACTTAATTTTGAATTGAAATATAAATAAAATATATTAAATCTAAAGAATTATGTAATGAAAATGTTATTTAAACTATCTCTATGTCAACTTAAATATTATTGTTTTCCTAATAAACTTCAAAAGAGTTCAGGAAGGGTTGGCAAGAATCAAAAGCTCTTGTTACTTAAACCTAGTGCTCTTCCTCCCTCATTATACATAATTGCCTGTCTTCCTGCCCACAATCTTATCATTGTCAAGAATAAGTTTCTTCCCTTCCCCTCAAATTAGAAAAATGTATATACAAGATGCAGGGCACTGGAATCAAACACAGTGAAAACAGGGTTTATACTATGGGGGAAGAACATACAAAAGAAATTTTTAAAAATCACACAGTACATTATAAGTACATTAAAATCAACAGCAACAAAGATAAAACCTCTTGTGTCCTTTTCTTGGGCTTCATTTCTCTTAACATCATCTTATATGGTCATATGTACATAGCTTTTGACCTTTTCTGACATATACTAGTTATTGCAAATAAGGGAAATCATGGATACAGGTTGACCCATTGTAACAATGAGATGTGCAAGACACTATGCTGAAAATGAGCTTTACAGCTTGGGCAGAGGGAGGGAACAGTTGGGGAGGTGAGGAGGGAAGGGATGATGGGGAAAAACAAAGGAGGGGGTAACAATGCTCCATAGGAAGTGTACTCATTACCTTACTCATGTAACTGTAACTCCTTTATACAGTATCTTTACAATAAATATAAATATATATAAAAAAAATATATATATATAAAGAATAAGTTTCTATGTAAGAGATATTGGACAAATAAATTTTATGGGAAAATCTTCACAAAAGAATAAAACATGGTAATTTCTGTCTAAGAAATTCGTAGACAGTCAAGGAGATAAGGCTTCACAGGGGGGAAAACTATTATACCAGGCATAATGTGATAAATTCTAAATCAATGGCATAAATGCTAATACAGTAGTGATAGGGATGAAATATGGAATGAGCTGAATTGGGTAGTTGGTAATTGTGAGTGCCAAAGCAAATATTTTGGGCTTGATCCTGTGGACAAGGAAGACCACAGGGGACTTCTGAATTGCCCAATGATGTGATAAGAATGATATTTATGTAGACAAATACAAAGGGAAAGGAAACAGGTAGCAGACAGACCTGTTGACAATGTGTGGTTATTACCCAGATAGGAAATGCACACTTGATTTATCCGTTTAATTATTTTAGCCACCAATCAAGATAAAAACAATAGACACTTACTATGGTTTCCATGTGTCTCCCAAAAGTTCATGTGCTGGGATCGTCATTTTTCAGTGTGTTGTTGTTGGATGGGTCCGTTGAGAGATGGTTAGGTCCCTAAGGAAGATTAATACTTTTGTCATTGGAGTGAGTGCTTGCTCTTGCAGGACTGGCTTAGTTACTTCAAGAGAGCTCCCGTTGGTGTAAGGGGATGGGGGTGGGGAGCTGCCCTTTGTATTTGTGTCTCCTGCATTGCTTTGCTGCTTTCTACCAAGACAGAAGCAGCATGAGGTCTTGGCTGGTTGCTGATAGATTTTCACCTTCTCAGCCTCCAGAACCAAAACCAAAATAAGCCTCTCCTACATAAACTA
Organism: Dipodomys merriami; assembly: GCF_024711535.1. Taxonomy (NCBI): domain Eukaryota; kingdom Metazoa; phylum Chordata; class Mammalia; order Rodentia; family Heteromyidae; genus Dipodomys; species Dipodomys merriami. The sequence continues at coordinate 29,977,653 of NW_027205603.1, forward strand.
CTCGGCCTCAGGTATTCCATTAAAGAATAAAAAAGCAGATTAAAATAGAGCTAAATGAAGCAGAAGAATCCTCAGAACTCTGACCTGGAAAGAACCTTCATATCAGCATGGCTTCATTGAAGTCGTTATGTGCCATCTCTTCCCCCTTCGGAAAAATAAAATATTTACAATATGAGCAAAATAACCATTTCTTGCTCAAAAGAAGCAAAATGAAAACCCATTTCTTGCTTAAAAGGCCTCTTTTATACTGTCCCCAAATCCAGAGGGTAAAGTTAAATAGATGTCTTCAGAATACACAAACTATCTTAAATACTGTGTTAAGAGATTCCTCCTTTAATTTCTAAAAAGCAGTACCATTTATTGGCATTGGCACAGAGGTCAACTGGCCTTCACTTGAGCTCTCCAATGCATCATAATTAAGGTCATTGTAGGTTTAAATTGCCTGAAGGTTGTGCTTTGCCAAAGCCACTTTTGAAGGAGTCCTTGCAATCAAATAGTACTTGTGTTCCTTAATAACTATAAATGTAGCATAATGCCTTGTCAGTGGCTGTCCTGATCTGAAATTAACATTTTCTAGTCATAAAGAGCCATCTCTACCACAGGACTGCAGCAGAATTTCTGGATAAAAACAAATATTCGCTATAACAACTTTTACTTCTGTGACATTTTAAATAGAGAAAAATAAGCCTGCCTGACCTTTCAGCCCGCACAAATAAGATGCCAATTGCTAGATTCACATGGTGAACTGCAAGGCAGAAAATGAGATCCAGCTTTGCAATCAAAATGTAAGTCCATAATGGGGATGGCTCCAATCAAGCCTTGCAAAGTTCACTGTCTAGTTCCTATCGATTGACTTTGTCATAGGTAGGTCTCCAGTTAAAATACCACACTATTTCTGCATGCTACATAGAGCAAAAGGAAGTAGTCCTTGCTTTCATTCAATTAGCCTCCTTCTCCAGTGTCCTAAAGAGTATCATTAATAACATTTGCATTGGCTTATGTATTCTAAGGTGCTTTGAAATGTATCTCCTTGGTTCCCGATCTTTTGGGAACTGCCATCCCTTCAACCTCCAGAAGGTCTCCAATCCATCTGGTCCCTTAAAATCTCCTGAATATTTTCTCTGACCTGCAGATCACCTTCACCTGTGTTCCCCTCAATTATTTTGTCCACTGAAGTCATCAAGGGAGATCCCACTCCGTAGAAAGCTGCATCAGCCACTTCCTGAAGCTACTTGGTCCTTCCTTGCTTGGCTTAGCCCCTGGCTCCTAGCATCTATCTTCATCTCCTATCAATCAAGCCATACCTTCACATGGCCTTCCTACTTATGGGACACATCAAGCTCCTGCTTATGTTGGGCCTACAGCTCCCTTTTTGTAGCTTCACATGATTGGCATGGCCTTTCATTCAGACATGATCTCTAATGTCCACTATGCAGGGAGCCCTTCCCTAACCACTCAGCTGACTCTACCCTACCACCACCCCTCATTCATTTTGTTTGCTTTCCTTCATTGAAGAAAGGAAACATATTTGGTCATGGCTTCTCCTTCACCACCTTGCAGTTGCCTTGAAATAAATATCGCTCACACTCTTGAACACTGCTTACTCTCCAGTGCTAGAATCATGTCTGGGTGAAGTAGGCCTCGGTGGCAAGGTAGGTCTATTAGATGGCCATGAAAATCCTGATTCAATATAACATTTCCTTCTTGACTATTGAAGTTACACTCCTAAACCTCCTCTGGCCCCTGCTTTGTGGCCAGGGTTGTAGATATCATAGTCAATATATTTCAAAATTATAGATAAATGTACTGTGAAGGCCAGGCATCAATGCTACCACCTATAATCATAGCTACTCAGGAGGTTGAGATCTGAGGATCACAATTTAAAGCCAGCCACGCCAGGAAAATCTGTGAGACTCTCATCTTCACTTAACTTCCAAAAAATAAAAGCTGCAAGTAGAGCTGTGGGTTAAATGGTAGAGCACTAGGCTTGAGCAAAACCTCAGGGACAGTACTCAGGTCCTAAATTCAAGCCCCAGGACCAGCACCAAAAAGAAAAATCAAAAGTACTGTGGGTACTGTGTGGAATAATACAGTTCTAAATAAATCTATACAGTTCACATAAAAATTCTATGTATACTTAATTTAAGCAGTAATAGTAACATACTAAGTAAAAGAGCAACATATCACATCAGATATGACTTCACTTTGTAATTAAATACTCCAGGCATGTAATTTCTTTTTTTATTATTATTTTATTTTTGTGAACATACTGTACAGAGGGGTTACAATTACATGGGCAAGATAATGAGTACATTTCTTATCAAGCATTGCAGCCTCCTCCTTTGTTTACCCTTCGCATCCCTTCCCAGCCTCCCCTCGCCCCCGCCCAATCCTCCCTGCCCCACCCAAGGAGTAAAGTTCATTTTCCACATGACAACTTGTACTTCTCATTTTTGCAATGGGTCCACCTGTATCCTTAAATGACTTGTTTTTCCCCTTCTCCTTCACAAATTACACCGACATCAAATATAGTGAAAGCAGGGATTATACTGTGGGGGAGGGACATACAAAGCAACAAAGAAATAATCTTATAAATGAATTAGAAAAAAATGCACGAAAGAAAAAAAACATTTAAATACATGTCTAAGGGTTCATGTTCCTAACATCACATTATCTGACCTTTTCTGCTTGACTCATACATATACTAGATATTGCAAATAAGGGAAACCAAGGGACCTATGTTTCTTTGGGCTTGGCTTACTTCACTTAATATAATTTTTTCCAAGCCTTTCCATTTCCTAATAAATGGGGCAATGTCATTCTTTCTGATGGAGGCATAGAATTCCATTGTGTATATATACCACATTTTCTTGATCCATTCATCTACTGAGGGGCATCTGGGTTGGTTCCATATCTTAGCTATGGTAAATAATGCTACAATAAACAAAGTTGTGCTGGTAGCTTTAGTGTGGTCTTGTTTGGGTAAATGCCCAAAAGTGGGAATGCTGGGTCATAGGGGAGCTCTATGTGAAGTCCTTTGAGGAACCTCCATACTGCTTTCCAAAGTGGTTGAACAAGTTTACACTCCCACCAATGCAGTAAGGTTCCCTTCTGTCCATATCCCCTCCAGCATCTGTTGTTGTTAGAGTTCTTGATTTTTGCCATTCTAACTGGAGTGAGGTGGTATCTCAATTTGTTTTGATTTGTATTTCTTTTATGGCTAAGGAGGTTGAGCATTTCTTCATGTGTCTATTGGCTATCCTTCTTTCTTCTTCAGAGAAGTTTCTCTTTAAGTCTTTAGCCCACTTATTTATTGGGCAGTTGTTTCTTTGAGGATTTGTTGTTGGGGGATTTAATTTTTTGAGTTCTAAGTATATTTTAGATATGAGACCCTTGTCTGTTGTATGGCTAGTGAAGATCTTCTCCCAATCCGTGGGCTTTCTATTGATCTAAAAGACAAGAATGTCCACTCTCTCCACTTCTCTTCAATCTAGTATTAGAATGCCTAGCTACAGCAATAAGACAAGATGCAAACATAAAGGGGATCCAAATAGGGAAAGAAGAAATAAAACTCTCCCCCTTTGCAGATGACATGATCTTATATTTAAAGAATCCCATAGACTTCACTCCCAAATTACTCAAGCTGATTCAAAACTTTGGCAAAATAGCAGGGTTTAAAATTAACCCCCCAAAATCAATGGCTTTCCTGTATGCCAACAATGAGAAAAGTGTGGCTGAAATTAGGAAAGCAACTCCATTTGTAATAGCCCCACAAAAAATAAAATACCTAGGAATTAACTTAACCAAAGAAGTGAAGGACCTCTATGATGAAAACTTTAAAAACTTGAAAAAGGAAACCAAAACAGAACTTGAAAATGGCAAAAACCTCCCATGCTCCTGGATTGGAAAGATTAACATCGTGAAAATGGCAATACTTCCCAAGGCTATCCACAAATTCAAAGCGATACCTATCAAAATTCCAACGTCATTCTTCAAGGAAACAGAAGAGGCAATCCAAAAATTCATATGGAACAATAAAAGTCCTCGAATACCAAAAACGCTCATCAACGGAAAGAACACTGCTGGAGGAATATCAATACCAAACTTCAAACTCTACTATAAAGCCATAGTAATCAAAACAGCTTGGTACTGGCATAAGAACAGACCTCAGGACCAATGGAATAGAATTGAAAACCCAGAAATGAACCTACAGACCTATAGCCATCTAATGTTCGATAAGGGAGCTAAAACAATAGAATGGAAGAAAGACAGCCTCTTCAGTAAATGGGTGCTGGCAAAATTGGTTAACTACTTGTAGAAAACTAAAGCTAGATCCATCTATATCGCCCTGCACCAGAATCAACTCCAAATGGATCTAAGACCTCGGAGTCAAAGCAGACACTCTGAAAACATTACAGGATGGAATAGGAGAAACCCTAGGTCTCCTTGGCTCAGGCCGAAATTTTCTTAATAGAGACCGGGAAACACAACAAATCAAAAAAGGTTGGACAAATGGGATTGCATGAAGCTGCAGAGCTTCTGCATGGCAAAGGACATAGCTAGCAAGCATGTAATTTCTATTTATCAGATTTTCTTCAGGATCTCCTTCCCCTACTCTCTCTCCACGATGCATTAAAATGTCCCAAATTTCCTTGTAAAATAATGTAAAGGAATGGAGAGGTTTTCTTTAATCCACTCACAAAAATAAATCTGATTGATCTACCATCAGAATTATTCAAAAATATTATTTCATATCTTTATATGTGGGTCTATTTTCAAGTACAGAAGGAACAGCCATTTAGTGCATGAAGCAATGTGATGCAATAGAAGATACTAGAATGGATGTTTGGTTTAAAGATGAGCTCTGCCACCTGCAGGTTTTCATTTAATCTCTCCAAGCCTCAGGCTCTACATGAAAAATAGAAAAGAAAAATAATAAATAATTTGCAGAGTTAATTCCATAATGAAGTAGAATGATTTATAAAATGGATTTGTAAATTAAATGAATTTGTAAATACAAGGAATATCATCATCATCATCACCACCACCATCACCATCATCTCTTTGATCCATCTCAGATATTATTGATTTCTTTGTTAGTATATGTAATTTTTCTTCCTCCTGAAAAAGTGACAGAAATAAATGAAGTAGTTGAGCTAAGCAGCCCAGAGCATGGATATTGAAATCACACAGATGTGTATACAGCCCAGCTGTGTCCCCATTACTAGTTAGTAAATTTCTTTCCAGTTACCCAATTTCCTCCCCTGAAAAAAAATGAAGAAGAACTTCATTATCTCTACCTCAACATCAGGAAATAAGGATTAAATGGTGTTTCCAGAAAAACATAATATAGTATCTGACATGTGATTGGCAGTCAACTAGCATTTTTGCTAGTACTGAATTCTCCAGATTGAAAAATTTGGAAAGGCATGCTGTTTTATAAAGAACACATATTATATTTTAGGTGCTAGTGGTAGCTCATGCCTATAATCCCAGCTACTCAGGAGTCTGAGATCAGAGATTTGAAGCCACTTGAGCAGAAAACTCCAATAGACCTTGTCTTCAATTGACCAGCAAACTCTCAGACTGGACACATGGCTCAAATGATACAGCAGGCATACTGAGTGAGAGCAAGGCCCTGAACTCAAGCCCTGATACAAGCACTCACACACACACACACACACACACACACACACACACACACACACACATATATATAATGTTTATATTATATTATATTATATACATAGTGATCCACAGTAAATGAATTAGCTTTTAAATCCTCTTAAGATAATGCATCTGAAAGGTGTATCTTCTGTCCAAAATAACAATTCAGAAGTAATGATGTTATTATATACTCACTCTAAATTTTCTACTAAGATCCTAAACTTCTTGAAGTATCTATATATCATCAAATTGTTCATTTCCAAAACTATTCCACTATTCTCTGTGTTGGAGCTCATGCTTTCCCTCCTCAGTGTCCTTATCATGAAGGGCTCTTTCTTCACTGACTCAGCAATTTGGCTTTCTAGAACAGAGCAGCAGGTGGGGAAAGATTCAGCCTTGGCTCCTGCATGACTGGCCATCATAACTTGCATTTTGCACAGGCTGAATGTGAACAGACTATTTGCTTATTGCGCAATGCTTTCACTGTAATATATAATGTGAAGTTACCACCTTAATCATTTCTAAGTAGGCAATTTAGGGGCAATGCAGCCATTCCCTCCATCCATCTCCCATAGCTATTCATTTTAAATTTCCCCAAATAAAACTCTGCAAACATGGAAAAATAACTCACCAGCCACTAGAACTTTTATGTTATATTATTTATTTAATTTGGTGTGTGTGTGTGTGTGTGTGTGTGTGTGTGTGTGTGTGTGTGTGTGTGTGTGTGTGTGTGTGCTGGTACTGGGGCTTGAACTCAGGGACTTGCAGTCTTACTTGGCTCTTTCACTCAAATCTATCATTCTATCACTTGAGCCATACATATACTCTGACATTTTACTGGGTAACTGGAGATTAAGAGTCCCATGGATTTGTCTGCCTGAGCTGGTTTCAACTTGTATCATCAGGTCTCAGCCTCCTGCCTGGCTAGGGATTAGATAGATGAGCAACCAGCGCTGACTTTTTATTTTTATTTGAAGATATTTTCTAATTTTCCTCATGATTTCTTTTCTGGGCAGTTAGTACTTAAGGGTAGGTTGTTCAATTTCCACATATCTGTAAATTTCCAGTTTTCTTTCTGCTGTTGATTTCTCATTGTAACCAAATGAATGAATGCCAATATGCTGGTTTGGATCATGATGCTGTGATTATGTAAGATGTTGCTAGAGAAAGCTGAGTCAACATGGGAACACCACATACTAACCCTTCTAATCCCCATGTGAGCCTTATTTATTTATTTTTATTATTTTATTTTTTTGTGAACATACTGTACAGAGGGTTACAATTACATGGGCAGGATAATGCATACATTTCTTATCAAGCATTGCAGCCTCCTCCTTTGTTTACCCTTCACATCCCTTCCTAGCCTCCCCCACCCACCCAATCCTTCCCCCCCCACCAACGTTGTAAAGCTCTTTTTCGACATGACAACTTGTACTTCTCATTGTTCCAACAGGTCCACCTGTATCCTTAAATGGCTTGTTTTTCCCCATCTCCTCCACAAGTTATACTGACATCAAATATAGTGAAAGCAGGGGTTATAATGTGGGGGAGGGACGTACAAAGCAACAAAGAAATAATCTTATAAATGCTTTAGAAATAAATGCATGAAAGAAAAAAACATTTAAATACATATCTAAGGGTTCATTTTCCTAACATCACATTATCTGACCTTTTCTGCTTGACTCATACATATACTAGATATTGCAAATAAGGGAAACCATGGGACCTATGTTTCTTTGGGCTTGGCTTACTTCACTTAATATAATTTTTTCCAAGTCTTTCCAGTGTCATTCTTTCTGATGGAGGCATAGAATTCCATTGTGTATATATACCACATTTTCTTGATCCATTCATCTACTGAGGGGCATCTGGGTTGGTTCCACATCTTAGCTATGGTAAATAGTGCTGCAATAAACATAGTTGTGCTGGTAGCTTTAGTGTGGTCTTGTTTGTAAACATTTGGGTAAATGCCCAAAAGTGGGAATGCTGGGTCATAGGGGAGCTCTATGTGAAGTCTTTTGAGGAACCTCCATACTGCTTTCCGAAGTGGTTGAACAAGTTTACACTCCCACCAACAATGAAGTAAGGTTCCCTTCTGTCCACATCCCCTCCAGCATCTGTTGTTAGAGTTCTTGATTTTTGCCATTCTAACTGGAGTGAGGTGGTACCTCAATGTTGTTTTGATTTGCATTTCTTTTATGGCTAGGGAGGTTGAGCATTTCTTCATGAGTCTATTGGCAATCCTTCTTTCTTCTTCAGAGAAGTTTCTCTTTAAGTCTTTAGCCCACTTATTTATTGGGGAGTTGTTTCTTTGAGGATTTGTTGTTGGGGGATTTAATTTTTTGAGTTCTAAGTATATTTTAGATATGAGACCCTTGTCTGTTGTATGGCTAGTGAAGATCTTCTCCCAATCTGTGGGCTTTCTATTGATCTTGCTAGCTATGTCCTTTGCCATGCAGAAGCTCTGCAACTTCATGCAATCCCATTTGTCCAACCTTCCTTTAATTTGTTGTGTTTCCGGGTCTCTATTCAGAAAGTTTCGGCCTGAGCCAAGGAGACCTAAGGATTCTCCTATTCCATCCTGTAATGTTTTCAGAGTGTCTGCTTTGACTTCGAGGTCTTTGATCCATTTGGAGTTGATTCTGGTGCAGGGTGATATATAAGGATCTAGCTTTAGTTTTCTACAAGTAGTTAACCAATTTTGCCAGCACCATTTACTGAAGAGGCTGTCTTTCTTCCATTCTATTGTTTTAGCTCCCTTATCGAACATTAGATGGCTATAGGTCTGTAGGTTCATTTCTGGGTTTTCAATTCTATTCCATTGGTCCTGAGGTCTGTTCTTACGCCAATACCAAGCTGTTTTGATTACTATGGCTTTATAGTAGAGTTTGAAATTTGGTATTGATATTCCTCCAGCAGTGTTCTTTCCGTTGATGAGCGTTTTTGCTATTCGAGGACTTTTATTGTTCCATATGAATTTTTGGATTGCCTCTTCTGTTTCCTTGAAGAATGACGTTGGAATTTTGATAGGTATCACATTGAATTTGTGGATAGCCTTGGGAAGTATTGCCATTTTCACAATGTTGATCTTTCCAATCCAGGAGCATGGGAGGTTTTGCCATTTTCAAGTTCTGTTTTGATTTCCTTTTTCAAGATTTTAAAGTTTTCATCATAGAGGTCCTTCACTTCTTTGGTTAAGTTAATTCCTAGGTATTTTATTTTTTGTGGGGCTATTACAAATGGAGTTGCTTTCCTAATTTCAGCCACACTTTTCTCATTGTTGGCATACAGGAAAGCCATTGATTTTGGGGGGTTAATTTTATACCCTGCTACTTTGCCAAAGTTTTGAATCAGCTTGAGTAATTTGGGAGTAGAGTCTATGGGATTCTTTAAATACAAGATCATGTCATCTGCAAAGGGGGAGAGTTTTATTTCTTCTTTCCCTATTTGGATCCCCTTTATGTCTGCATCTTGTCTTATTGCTGTAACTAGGCCTTCTAATACTAGATTGAAGAGAAGTGGAGAGAGTGGACATCCTTGTCTTGTTCCTGAGCTAAGAGGAAATGGCTTTAGTTTTTTACCATTAAGTATGATGCTGGCTGTAGGTTTGTCATATACAGCCTTTATTGTATTGAGGAATGTTCCATGGATTCCTAATTTTTCCAAAACCTTCATCATAATGGGGCATTGGATCTTGTCGAATGCTTTTTCTGCATCTATTGAGATAACCATGTGGTTCTTATTCTTGCTGCTGTTGATGTGATGAATAATATTAATTGATTTGCGTATATTGAACCAGCTTTGCATCCCTGAAATGAATCCTGTTTGATCCTCAGAGTATTTATAAATGAAAAATTCTTCTAAAAATATACAAACTGAAATAATGCATATTAAATACATTTTAGTTGTTGTGGGTGTGGGAGACAGTAGGAAGAAGAAAATAAAAGATATTTCAGAGTATGCCTAAGTACTTCACTGATAATTCTGGAGGGCATATGACAGCTCTTGTTGCTAGATTATTTACACTGTGAGATTATGAACTCTTTAGTAGTCACTTTTAGAGAGATCTAGTCATCTATATTCATGCCTCATCCCTAGAATCAGCAACATGGGGATTCTGGGACCCAAGCCAGGATCCAGTATCACCATTAATCAAATTGTATTTTTGCTCACCAGCCTTACTAGTTCCTTCATTCTCCACTTCTACCCCAAGAGAGCTTGGGTATGATTTGGTATGCCTTTGTGTTACTTTATTCGTCAAAACCAGGTTTCTGCATGTAAAAAATGGAACCACAGAACTTGAGGGTCTGGATATGGTTGGGAAAGATGGGGAAAATTTATGGAAACGGTAACATTGGCCAAGATGGATTGTACTTAGAAACTGATATTTTTTAATTGAAGCCCGGTTATATAACTACTTAAATGTAATTTTTTATTTTTTATTTTTTTATTGTGAAAATACTGTACAGAGGGTTTACAATTACATGGGCAAGATAATGAGTACATTTCTTATCAAGCATTGTAGCCTCCTCCTTTGTTTCCCCTTCCCATCCCTTCCCAGCCTCCCCCCTCCGCCCCCCCAATCCTCCCTGCCCCCCCCAATCAAAGTTGTAAAGTTCGTTTTTGACATAATGACTTGTTGCAACAGGTCCACCTGTATCCTTATTAAATGTAATTTTTTAAAGAAAAAGAAAAGAAGGAAGGAAGGAAGGAAGGAAGGAAGGAAGGAAGGAAGGAAGGAAGGAAGGAGAGAGGGAGGAAGGGAGGGACGGAGGGTGGTGAGAAGGAGGGAGGGAGGGAGGGAAGGAGGGAGGGAAGGAAAAAGAAAAAGATCTGGTATTTTAACTAGTTATTGCTGTCCTCAAATATGCAATGAAGAGAGCTCAGAAATGACCAGGCCATATTTTCTCTCTTCTTGTTGCTAGTTTATGTCTGGAAGAGCAAAAACAGCCAGGAAAATCATCTGGTTAAAAAGTAAAGAGGAAGAAAGAGAAAAACCAGTGAGATGAGAGAAAAGGGGAAGATGAGAGAATTAATCTACAATAGGAGGGGGAGTAGGGAGAATAAATAGGTAGATGATGTGAGGAAGTAGTTGTAAAAAATGTGTATTAGCTGGATGCCAGTTGCTACTCAGGAGGCTGAGATCTGAGGATCACAGTTCGAAGCCAGCCCAGGCAGAAAAGTCCATATGAGACTCTTATCTCCAATAAATCACTCCAAAACTGGAAGTGTCCTTGTTATGCAAGTGGTAGAGAACTAGCCTTGGGCATAAAGAGGTCCTGGGACAGCATTCAGGCCTTGAGTTCAAGCCCCACAACCAAAAAAAAAAAAAGTTTATATGATATGAAAACATTCTTGAAATACTTTGGATGATGGCATATATTGTAAGGATTTGGGGGAGAGGAGGATAAAGTCCTGCCGTATAGCCCATGCTGGCCTCACAGGTGATTATCTTCCTTCGTCAGCCTCCCAAGTGCTGAAGTTCTATGCCTGAGGATGAACAGTTTCTAATGGAAGACCTATTGCCATTTTTTCCTGGTTCAGAATCCTGTGGCCCTTCTGACAACAGGAAAAGTAGCTTCCTGACAGGAAAGGCAGGATATTTTTCTCACTGTTTGCTGAAAAATCAAACATCTGACTTCTGGTTACCTTGCTGCCATATTTAATATGACGTGTCGCTCTGAGAAGCATGTCTTCTATATTGTTTCCTGCCCATGCTGCCTGCAAACAAAAAGCAATTACAGAAATAGGCAAGCTGATTTGGCACACCCTAGATAATAAAGTTAATTGAGCAATAAGTTAAAATGCAAAACATAATAAAATGAAGGCGTTATGAAAGGGGAAAGACACATGGATATGAGCAAGAGTCTGCTTTTAAAAATAAAAAAAGATCCATTTTTAAATGCTAATTGCTCTCTCAAATTTTGTTTGAAAACTTGCATTTTTCATTTGGGCAACTGTTGTTTTCCTAGTTTCGCCTCCCATATGATCTTAATGAGAAAAATGAAGCTGCAGGTTCATTTATGATAAACATCTGAGGCAAGGATGAGTTTGTGTATGAGAGTAGGAGATAAGTGGGCAGGAATTGTCAGCCCAGAGTGCGTTGGCAAGCTGCTCACCACTGTGGGGACCCGAGACAGGACACAGCAGAGGAAGGAAGAGGAAAGCATTTGCCATTGGCCATCCCCACTCCCCTAGTTCAGAGGTGCCTCTCTGGCTTAGTATCTTTGCATTTCTAAATTGCTTTTGAGAAGTCTTGAAGTCAAGAAGAAAAGATGGAAGGTAGCAAATGCTGGGGAGACTAGACCTGTGCAAATCAACTTGGCAATGGCATGAGTGCAGTTGACAAGGGGGCTGGGAGAGGGAACACAATGCTGTGTGGACTCAGCATTTCAGGGCAGGAGCACTGCAATCCCAGAGGTTCATATTTGGGATTTATATAGAAAAATATAAAATGTTCCTAAAATCACTTTTGTTTATCATTAGATTAAGATTGCTCTGATTATTGTTTAGATTGTTACAGATAATTAAGCAATAATTTTCACAGAGTATTATGTTGTCATTAGCTGCCAGATAACCTGGTATTAGAATCTATAGCAGAACTCCCAGCCTGGCCTTCGCCAACATCTTAAAGGTTGCTCTGAACCATGTGTGGAATTGCATTCAACCCATCTTGAGACCAGATAGCTCAGACCCAAATGAAGTTTTAATAACATAAGAAGACAAAAATCGCTGTGTAGGTGTGGGTGATTGACACATCATTCCAGGCTGGGAAGTGATTATGTGAAGGTAACATGAATCTTGGAGGCCCAAAGAAAAAGCATCTGTGGTTAGCTTAATAGCTCCTGTGACTTTTGTACATGTTCTAACTTTCCCAGAATGGAGATGTCTCCTGGGTCAGAAGGAGTGAGTAACAGCACCTAAAGCTCCTGAGCAAACAAGAAAGCATATAAATAGATTGTAACCAGTAACCACTTGTGTTAGGAAGAAAGTTATTATTATTAATTTCCTTTACTTGATCAGATATATTCCTCTCAGATTGGTTGCTTGAACTGCCCGCAGCTGTTATTCTAATCCAACCTAGAAGTCTGGGCCTGGGTGGCATGGTGTCTTATTTTTTGTTTTTAATTTCAACACGTTTAATTTTAATACACTGGGCTATGGTAAAACAACAGAAGGATGTAGGCAGTCTTTTGTTATTTATACAGCATGCTAAAAATTGTGTGCTAGACAGAAACTTAAGAAAAGCTGCCCTATAAATTTCAATTAGTCTTAGGATGGTTTTAATATTTAATATGTATCAACAATCACATTTCCATAATCTTCAGCAGAAGTTCAGGAAGAGCATAAAAATATATTAGATTTTTATTTTATTATTTTTCCTTAACTGAAGTCTCTCTCTAAATAAAGCAAGAAATTATATTTCCTATGATACAAAAAAATCAAGTCTCATTGACCACTGATGTTGCTGAATTGAGTCCAAACTCAATGTAAAGTTTCAGTTTATACTAGACTAGAACAATTCAAATTACATCCCAAAAGAATGCATGTAAATGCTTGTATTTTTATTGATGTTGTGATTTTAAAGAAAATTGTTGAGGAGGCAAGATTTGCTAATAAAATATGATATGCCACAGGGAAAAGGTCTATAGAGCAAAATGCTCTAAGACTAGAACATAAAAAAAGGTTTAAAATCCTTCATATTCAATTGCACACATAGCTAACTGCTGACAGCCAGCAGAGATGTATTTTCAATTCAGCATGTGTAGTGTAAAGCAATACTAGGTCTTGACAGTGTGTGTATGTGTGTGTGTGTGTGTGTGTGTATGTGTGTATGTGTGTGTGCGTGCACGTACATGCATTCATGTGTGTTCATTTGAGTTCTCATTTTAGCTTTTAGTTTAGCATTATGAATCTAAGTTTAGAAGGACTAGCTGGATAGGCATGAAGGAAAGAAAGAATGGGTACCATTTATTCCTACCTTAAGGCCCTGCATGGAAGAGTGAAGACTCAAGAGACTCTGAGCTAATTCCAGGAAATACTTAAGGCATTGGCCTTTGCTTATCAATGGTAGGTGTCACTTCCTGACACCAGCAAGCTCTAAAACCAGCTCAGAATCCTTCTCATCTCAGTTACTTCTAGTAGGGCGTAACTATTACAAGGCCACTTTGTCATCTGTGAATTGGGCATCATTGGACTCCAAGAGCTTGAGCGCAGAGTGAGCACCATAAATTGTGGTATAAAGATCTCTGTGCAGAGTAACCATAGTTTGGGCAAGGGGGACTAAGCCTGGAAGGTACTTGGATACTTAGTGAAGGGTACAGACTCCAGGAGAGGAAAGACAGAGCCTGCACTCAGAGGCAGTGGTCCTCTACATGGTTCACACCTGCATTGCCCTTCAGTGAGAAAACCTGCCCTGAATGAATGGGTGAATGAATGAGTAAATGAAAACCTTATTAAACTTTTGTTTTCAGGCATGATTCCTAGGGGGGGAAATTCTTCATCATAATTAGCTTGGTAGGTGATCACAGAAGCCTGGAGCTTTCCCAGAAAGGATTCTGAGTGGTGTAGAACTGTTTGGCTAAAGGATCATCCCACCCCCTGCCACGTTTAGCACATTGGTTTTCACAGCCCATTTGCTGAATTGTGGTGTGACAGTCTCCCCTGGGGTATGAGAAACATTTAGGAATACAGGCTGCTGAACAAATCAGTTAAGAAAACAAGGATGAAGAAGGGCTTCTCTTTTTCTGAATTCATTGGGAAATTGAGGTTTTAGACCTCAGATCCAAAGTCCAGGAGTTGCATATGTCAGGTCTGGCCACTTACCATCATATGCTAAATTAAGAGACATGGTGAAGGTCACAGAAAGGAGCTTTATTATGTGGCAGCCACAGGAAGACAGCACTTTAGTACATCTTCAGCCATCTTTGGAGTGATAGACATTTGCCTTAGTTTAAAATGCACAGGGAACTGAGGAGAAGAGTATGCATGACTAAACATTTCTGGTCACAGGGGTAGCTTGGCTGACCATTATCCCAGCCTATATGGCTGGAGAGATAAAGAAAAAGTTTCATCACCTGAGAAGGAAGCAGGAGCAAGTCCCCTGGCAACCAGTCTCCAGAGACCCTGACCGCTCTCCTTCTTAAAGTCTGTTTCACTTTCCTCTTGCTTCAAAATACTAAGTGAAGTCAGCTTGCCTTTACCCACCAAACACTTATGTCATTCCTGTCCATTCTCGAGGTGAACTGCAAAACCACTGCAGAAGAGAATGACTCAGATCCAAGGGCACAGATACAAAGTTAGGAGCATGGTACCTAGCTTTTATCCTGTTTTTACTTAATTCATAGGCCCAGCAAAAGCAGCATTTAGGGCACCTCTTAATCTCCAGACACTGTTCTGTGCTCTTTTACATGAGAACCATTCTCAGGAACATTCTAGACTTAGAAGTGAATGCTCTCAGCCCAAATAGCTCAAACTTTCCTCCTATTTACCTCACATAATAATCTCACCCACTGTGGTCTTGGAGTCTTTCAAGACTTGGAAATTAGATGCACAGAGTAAAGCTGTCCCTGACTCTAATCTTGTAGCACATGGACATTCTTCTAGAACGTAGGTGCTCAGACACATCTCATGACTCAGTGGGGATGGAACCTTGCTGGGCTCATGAGGGGCAGGGAGATGATATGGCGCTCACAAGAGAGCTTTCCTGCTCACAAACATTAGAATAGTTTAGGCTCAATATTTCCAGACCTCTGGTTCATTTGCTCCCCACCTTTCATTGGCACTGTGTTTTAGGTCATTCTTACAAAGATTCTGAAGAAACACAGTTTAAATTGTTTTTGCCCTAGCTTGGAAAATAAATGGATAAAATTCCAATATGAGTGATAATCAAATTTTGTAACAAGAACACACAAATTATTACCTATGCACCTAAATAACCCAAACTATTCAAGTGGGATCTGGAGTGCTCAAGAGATGGTTCTATAGATGTTCTAAACTTTCCAAACATTTGGAAATTGGTATTTTGTGGATGAAATTAGCCTCTCATAATATTCATCTATTTGGAGACACTTTGGGCATTCAGAAATACAGAACATGCCAAATAATTATGCTCTTCCCATTCTACTCCCTTTTCCTGTTTAGCTTCCTGTGATTTGATAGTTCAGATGCTCCAGGCCCAGGGATTTTTATTTTATCTTTCAAACTATAGATGCTTTAAGGTCTACTAAATTCAATCATTAAGATGCTGCACAGAGCTGGGCGAAGGTGTCTCACACCTGTAATCCTAGCTACTCAGGAGGCTGAGATCTGAGGATTGCGGTTCAAAACCAGCCTGGGCAAGAAAGTCCATGAGACTCTTATCTCCAATAAACCACCAGAAAACTGGAAGTGACACTGTGGCTCAGGTGGTAGAGCACTCACCTTGAGCTGAAGAGCTGAGGGACAGCACCCAAGCTCAGAGTTCAAGTCCCACGACCGACAAAAAAAAAAAAGCTGCCCAGAAATGCCTTGGTTTTAAAAGTATAAAACAATATGTAAGCATGCACAAGCATGTGCACACACACACACACACACACACACACACACACACACACACACACACACACACATACACACACCCATACTCACACACCCCACACATGACACTTTCCTGGTCTGTCATAAAACTCATTCAAACTAGGCTTAGATTGAAGGTTCTGATTCTACTACAATCATGACAAATATTCCATTAATCTTGGTGGTTTTTTTTGTCATTGTTAATGCAGTAACAATTTTCTACCAATAGTCTTTTTACTTGAGAATTTGGATTATAGTTACCACACTATGTCAACTAGAAGTCACTGCTATATTTGCTCCTAGATTCTCTTCTCCATTATAATAAACATCTTACTATTAAAATATGAACTTATATGAGTGCTACAAAAAAGAGTGAGTTTTGGAGAAATGCTTCTTGTCCTGTCTGTTTTCTGAACAAGGGTATAATCATGAGTGTTAAGAGCAAAAGAAAATGGGTGCTGATGGCTCACATCTGTAATTCTAACTACTGAGGAGGCTGAGATCTGAGGATCATGGTTTGAAGCCAGCCCAGGTAGGAAAGTCTGTGAGACTCTTATCTCCAATGAACCACCAAAAAACCAGAAATGGAGATGTGGCTCAAGCAGTTAAGCACTAGCCTTGAGCAAGACAACTCAGGAATCATACCCAGACCTCAGGACCAGCAAAATGAAAAAGAGTGAATGAAGATGGACATTGTGATACTTCTAACACCACTCTTTTTCTCAGAATTGCTTTTTCTATTCAAAGTCTTATATGCTTTCCTATAAATTTTTGGATTTATTTTTATTCGCATTTTCTATTGTCTTCTTCAATTTCTTTCTTCAAGTTTTTATGGTTTTTATTGTAGAAGTCTTTAACCTCCTACTTAACTTTATACCTGGGCATTTTATTTTTTCTAGTTTTTCTAAATTTTATTGTATTGTAAAGTACAGTGGGGTTACAATTATATGAATAAAGTAATGAGTATATATCTTTTCAAGCACTGTTACTCCCTCCTTTGTTTTTCTTCTACTATTCCTTCCCTCCCCCACTCCCTCACTCCTATCCCCTCTCAGAGTTATGAAGTTCATTTTCAACATAGTGCTTGTGAATATCGTTACAATGGGTCATCCTGTGTCCTTGTTTCAGCATTCTGTTATTCTCCTTGCCCTCCCCAAATTACATAAATGCATATACAAGATGCAGGGTACCAAAATCAAATACAGTGACAATAGAGGATATAACATAGGGGGAAGAACATACAAAAGATACAAAAAATTACATAGTACATTAAAAACAACAACAAAGAAAAACCTCTTGTGTACATATCTTGGAGTTCATTTCACTTAACATCATCTTATACGGTCAGTCATATGTACCTAGCTTTTGAGCTTTTCTACTCGTCCACTAAGATTTTCCTAGATGTATACTAATTATTGAAAATAAGGAAACCCATGGAACCTATATGTCTTTGGGTCTGGCTTACTTCACTTAATATAAATTTTTTCCAAGTCTTTCCGTTTCCTAAAAAATGGAGCAGTGTCATTCTTTCTGATGGAAGCATTGAAATATGTGTGTGTGTGTGTGTCTGTCTGTCTGTCTGTCTCTGTGTGTGTCTGTGTGTGTTGTGTATATATAGATATATCTATCTATCTATCTATCTATCTATCTATCTATCTATCTATCTATCTATCTATCTATCTATATCACATTTTCTTGATCCATTCATCTAGTGAGGGGCATCTGGGTTGGCTCCATATCTTAGCTATGGTGAATAATGCTGTGATAAGCATAGTTGTGTTAGTAGCTTTAGTATGCCCTCGTTTGAGATCATATGGGCAAATTTCCAGAAGTAGGATTGCTGGGTCATAGGGGAGCTCTATGTGTAGTCCTTCGAGGAACCTCCATACTGCTTTCCAAAGTGGTTGAACAAGTTTACACTGCCACCAACAATGCAATAAGGTTCCCTTTTGGCCACATCCCCTCCAGCATCTGTTGTTGTTAGATTTCATGATTATAGCAATTCTGACTGGGGTGAGATGGAATCTTAATGTTGTTTTGATTTGCATTTCTTTTATGGCTAAAGAAGTTGAGCATTTCTTCATGTGTCTATTGGCTAATCTTATTTCCTCTTCAGAGAAGTCTCTCTTTAAGTCATTAGCCCACTTATTAACGGGACGGTTGTTTTTTCTAGTTATTTTGAATGTGATTGTTTTCCAGATTTCTTTTTCAGCCTGATCATTGTTGGTGCATATAAAAGCTACTGTTTTTACATGTTTCAAATTTGCTGTTTCAAAGGCATTTATAAGATATTAAGAGATTTTTGGTGAAATCTTTAGGGTCTTTTAAGTATAAGATCGTATCTCTGCAAATAGGGGGAAAATCCTATTTGAGTTCCTTCTGCTTCTTTCTCTTGACTTATTGATCTTGGTAGGAATCCCAGTACTATATTGAACCAAAATATATGGAAGAGTCACCCTTGTGTCATTCCTCAAGAAAGGTACATACACCATGTTTATTGTAGCTTTGTTTATAGCACCCAGACTATAGAATATGCAAAGATGCTCAGCAATTAATGAATGAAGAAAACAGTACATATGTACCATGAAATGTTACAGAGCCATAAAGAAAACGAAATCATGTCATTTTAATAAAATAAATTGAACTAGAGATAATCATGTGGGGTGAGATAAGCCAAGCTCAGAAAGGCATATTTTGCCTGTTTTCTCTCATTGGTGAGTCTAGACCTAAATGACACACATATTCATAGACATACATTGAATAATATTGAAATACATTATGTCTATATGTGAAAATGGTATAAGGAATCTCCCGGAAAGCTATACAACAGTGAAGACAGGGAAGATAGATAAAGAGATTGAAATAGTTATTATAATAAAATATAATATATACATGTGCAAAAATACCAACCTGAAATTCCCTTGTACATTTAATACACATAAAATATTGGATAGAAAAGTAAAACAGGTTCTGTTTGTGCAAAGTACTTCATGAGAGAGGAGGAAAAATGGAGAGGCAAATGAGGGTGAATATGAATATTGTACTTTGTATGCATACCTGAACACAGAGCACTAAAATCTGTTGAAACAGTTCTAAGAATGGAAAAAGGGGATGGGGAAGGGATGAGGGAATGAAATTGATTTTATGTATACATGGAAGTGTTATAATAAAACCTACCATGTACAACTAATATGGTAAGACTAAATGAAAACCCTTCCTTCCCTGCAGGACTTCCTCTCCTCTCTCAGCCACATTTACCAAGTCACCCAACAAGTTCTGGCCACACTGCCAAACTATTACTTATTTCCTCTAGCATAACTACTTACACAGTCAATATCTTTATGAGACGTGCCATGAAAATTCAACAAAACAGAAGTAATATATTTTATAGAGAATTTTTGTGTTTGCCAAAGCATGCAATTAGTCAGAAAATAGGCCTCTATCAAATACAACATGCCCATATACACTATAAAACATGAACTGGTCTTCTGTGAGGGCCCAAATTGTTCTAATTATTAGCCACCTATTTTCTGTCTGACAGGAGAAAGTTGCAGACAGATGAAAGCACGCAGAGAAAGCCAGAGAGAGCATTGTTAGTCTCACAGGCAGTACGGGGGTGGAGGGAGACTAATGTACTCAGTAGGTGAAGGTGGTCAGGTTCAAGGACTTCTGGGAAGGTCCTTCTGCCCCTTGCCATGAATATTTATAACACAACAAGAGAGATATTACAACCACATGAATTGTTTTCACAGAGATTGTTGTGCCTCTAGTGTGAGGTGGAAACACCAGGCCCCGTGGGCATGTGGGCACTGATCACATGGTATGGGCAATATTGAGGGGCTATGGAGTAATGATGACAGCTTACCTGGATCCTTCTGGGGCTGGGATAGCCTCCAATGCCCTCATATAGCTGTGACCCTAATGCTAAGACAAATGGCCATTCATTCAGTCCCCTTCAATACATACATATGGGGTTTTATTTTCTATAGATGGTTCATGGGAAATAGAATCTATTCTTAAAGCCATAGTCGCTAGAAAATTTTTCTAACCAAAATCTAGGTCAAATGTTCAAGTCATTCATCTTTTTCAGCAAAGGACAGAGCGGTTGGAGCCTGATATTCTGCTTTAAAAAAAAAAAAAAGGTGATGTGGTTGGTGGTGGTTTGATTTAAAGTTCTTGTTATTTTGTTTTTAGGAGCTATAAGGAAAGGTCCTCCCTGTGCCCCTGTGTTATCCAAGCTGATCTTCAATTTGTAGACTCTAATGATCCTCCTACTTCAGTGTTCTGAGTAGCTGGAAGTGCAGGCATGTACCATTATATGCGGTTGTGGTTGTTGTTCAACATACTCAATATAAAAATTTTTAAGATGACAAATAATACAACTGTGTTATTTAACAATGCCTACAGTTGAGGTTTCATATATATATAGAGATTTAAGTTTTGTAACCAAGCAACAGAAGAAAATAGCAGTTTGTGGAATCACTGTTTATTATTGATGCTGTTTATTTAAAGCTCATCTGGCAGATTTTACTCCATGTATTTTTTCATATAGTAAAAATACCAGCTGCTAGCAGCAAAATTATTTAATATGTAATAAGATAATACGAGATAGTTCAATATTTGGATATATGCATAATATCTTTTAACTATTAATAACATCTGTTTAAGCCATATGGACAGCAGCTAATAACATACTTGATCAAATGTTTTGTAAGAAGTAAAGCGTTTACCATGCATATGCACTATTTGAAGCATGTGGAATCCACATCCCATAATCATACAAGCAATGTAAAAATGTTCTCAATCGCAAGAAACTGTAACCACATGCTAGCTATGTAATACTATACCACATATGTAGTATACAGTTAAAGTTTTCTCCTCTAAGTCTAATGTAGTTGTTATTCTGTGTTTCAATCTGAGGTCAGTGATATGGAAGGTTTCCAAGTGCTGTTTGCACTGGGGAAAATATTGATTAAAAAAAAAAGAATTTGAGAATGTCAATGCAGTTTAAATCTTCAGACTTGCTTTTGTATCTGTGTTGTGTAGCTAAGTTACATGTGGGTGTCTGTATATGTATGGCATGGTAAAGGTGATGTTGGACGGCTTGGGGCACTTCAACATTGCTAAAGAACTTACAAAATAAAAATGTTGGTGGACTAAAATTGTATTGATAAAGTTGGTGCAGAATGCCTGATGACCCTTGGTGCTGAATGGAAAACTGTATCTTCTGCAAGCATGCTTCCCAGGGCAGTAAATTGTGACACTGACCCTAGCAGAGAAAGAACAAATCGTAGGGTAAAGAAAGCCAGTGCCTTGTGGATATTTCTACCTGCAAGCTAGGAGAGAGCCCAGTGACATCTCAGACCAGCCTTCACTCAGAGCATCAACCCACTGGCACTGACAGGAGCTGTTTGTTCATCTAAGGTCACCCTTGATGGCAAAGCTGTAAAACAGTTTTTTCTTTTTAAATGAGCCCTTTGGTAATTATGCTAAATTTTTAACTTCAAATACAACATTTTGTGAGCACTCTCTACTATCTTCACAGACATCTAAACAGAATTCCAACAAGGAAAACCTTTCTAAACCACACTCCTCTACCCAACCTGGATCCCAGCCTGCATTGCCAACACTCAGATCTGCAAAATCCTGTCTCCTAGTAGGAGGATGACTGTGACATAAACACTACACAGAACATATAAAAGATTACCTTTGTTATTAGCATCAAAAAGATAAAGTGTTAAGATAAACTCAAAAGATCAGTAGCTAAGTACCAAGCAACATTCCCATCCTCTCACTGGCAGCCTCCAGCACCCTGCGAGGGGACGTCCATCATCTCTACCTTCACATAAGGACCCATCAGAGCAAAGACTAGGTGGCACGAAACTTGTCCAATGAGATAATGCTAACACAGACTCCAAGGAGAGAGGAGACAAGATGCTGACTATTGTTTTCAAGTATACAAAGGGTAATTTTCTAGGGACTGGCAATCTTCCTCTCCTATCGTAGATATGTGGATATAATTTAAAGCATCTAGATGTACTAGGTGATGGATGATGAATAAGTGATAGATGATGGAAGGAAGGAAGGAAGGAAGGAAGGAAGGAAGGAAGGAAGGAAGGAAGGAAGGAGAGAGAGAGAAAGAAAGAGAGGAGAGAGAGAGAAAGAGAAAGAGAGAGAGAGATTACCTTCAGACTTTGCATTCTTGGGACAATATTCCCCTACATATCACTGAATCTCAAGATGATCCTAGATAATTAAAGGGAGAGCCCAAAGTTTAAGGTAGCATTGCTGCTATCAATTTAACTCCTCAATAAAATAGAGAACAACTTATTTTTAATCTGTTTAGCCACTGCTTATTATATACTTTCTATAGATTATCTTATCTTTTATCATCTCTTAAAGTTTATATCATCTCTTAAACTTATAGTTTTAAGCCTTAGATTTCTATTCTGTTAAACTATAAGTGATTTCCCCAAAGTCCTGGAACTGATGGACTGAAGACTGAAGTTCTGTCCAGAATTAAACTTAACCTTGGCACTTATTGTCTCTCAGACAAGAAATATATTGGTACAGTTGTCATTTCTCAGCTATGTCACCTTGGCAGCTGATCCCTAGCTTTTTCATCCTATGACTCTAGGCCATAATGCTACAGTGTTAGTTATGATAGAAGACTCAGTAATGATTTGGTTACCATGGTCCATATAAGCAGCCAAACTTGAGGATTATAACTTTTAAAATGACTTATCAATGCTGGGCATGGTTGCTTATGCCTGTAATCCTAGCTACTCAGGAGGCTGAGATCTGAGGATCATGGTTCAAAGACAGCCCAGGCAGAAAAGGCTGTGAGACTCTTATCTCCAATAAACCACTCAGAAAACTGGAAGTGGTGCTGTGGCTCAAGTGGTAAAGTGCTAACCATGCGCTGAAGAGCTGAGGGACAGCACCTAGGCCCAGTTCAAGTCCCATGACTGACAAAAAAAAAGGCATCAAAACTGAAAAATGATGTAAGGTCAAATCACAACATAATAAAATATGAAAGGCCAATAGACTTCTATAAATGTTGAATCTCAGTAAGAATTAGAATCCCTAACTCAAGCATGTTAGTTTTCAACCATAAAACTGACAGATTTTTTTTTGGGGGGGGGGAGGTTCAGTCATGGGGTCTGAACTGGGCCTGGGCACTGTCCCTCAGCTCTTCAGCTCAAGGCTAGCACTCTACCACTTACTTGAGCCACAGTGCCACTTCCGGCTTTTTTCTTTTTGCTTATGTGGTGCTGAGGAATCAAACCCAGGGCCTCATGCATGCAAGGCAAGCACTCTACCACTGAGCCACCTTGCCAGCCCTGGCAGAGTTTTCAAAATGGAAATATGTAGCAGTTTAAGAAAACAAGGGGGCTCATATATTTGCCAGTTGTTAAAGTTTTCTAGAGAGGAAGTTTACAAAACATATGAAATATGAACTCTATGAAAGAAGTTGTACCTCAGTGGTGGAATACTTGCCTGGCATGTGTGAGGATGCAAGTTTAGTCATTTATATATTTTTGTTTATTTATATTGTAAAGGTGATGTACAGAAAGATAACAGTTACAAAAGTACATTTCTTTTGGAACAAGTGTCTTCTTCCTCTTCTCTCATTTTCTCTCATTTCCCTCCCGACTCCCCTTTCCCACAAGTTGTATATTATTTTCAGTATAGTCCATAGTGAGGATCACTGCTGCATTTGTTCACTCTTTGTCCTGCCATTTCTCTAGAGAGTTTAACCTTTAGCATCATAAAACAAAACAAAACAAAGCTCAATAAAAACTAAATAAAATATGAAAACTAGCTTAGCATTTAAACATTCACTGTCTTTATTAACTTCAAAAATAGCAATGACCCACAATACCAGCATTCAAAAATCCTACTTGAATATTTTGGTGTTAAACATTCTAAACTGTATTCTGTGCATACGCACACTTTGAAAATATTAGTGAAACATGTGTATACACTATTTATTCTTTTGGGTGGTACTGGGGTTTGAACTTGGGGCCCTGCACTCAATGAGTTCTCTACTACTTGAGCTATACCTTTAGATCTATAAACACTTTTTGTTTATAGGTCTTTTGTCTCTCATAATATGAAAATAGCAGTCTGTACCCACAGATTTTTCTTCAGCAGATTTAACCAACTACATATCAAAGCTATTGGAAATGAAATTGGTCTGTACTGAATGTATACACACTTTTTGTCATTATTATTTTCTAAACAAGATGGCATAATATTTATTTACATAGCATTTATACTACAATTAGTTATTATAAGAAATCGACAAATGACTTAAAGTACATAAGAAGATGTGTACAGATTATATGTACTCATTATGCCATGTTATCTAAAGGACTTGGCCATCTAGACTTTGGTGTCTAAACAGGATCCTGGAATCAATCCCCCAAGACCAAGGGAAAACCATACACTGAAATAGATTAGTTGCTCATTGTTGAGTGCTTGAATTTTAACTATTTTTGTTCTATAAATAAACTATGCTGTATCTCTCTAAAATTTTTGTTGTTTTTTGGTTTGTCATGGGGCTTGAATTCAGGACCTGGGTGCTGTCTCTGAGGTCTTTTTGCTCAAAGCTATCACTCTACCACTTTTGGCCACAGTTCCATCTCCAGTTTTCTGGTGGTTAATTGTAGATAAGAGTCTAACAGACTTTCCTGCCCAGGCTGACTTTGAACTGCAATCCTTAGATCTCAACCTCCTGAGTAGCTAGAAATACCCACATGAGCCAACATCACCCTGTTTTTTGCCTGCAGTTACTTGTTGAAAGCAATACCATAAGTGAGTCTCATGGCTTATAAGGTCAGGAGTTTCAGGCCAATGGCTGAAATCTTATTGGTAAATCATTTCTTGTTTCACTCTTTTTAAAGTAGGCCTGTAAAAGAGTTGTTCTACATACATGTCTTTCTTCTTAAGAAAAGATTTGGACAATTTATTTATTTATTTGTTTGTTTGTTTGTTTGTATGCTGGGCTTGAACTCAGGCAGGGCCTGATCTCTGTCCCTGAGCTTTTTGTTCAAGGCTAGTGCTCTACTAGTTGAGCTCTGCTAGCTGGCCCTCAATTTGTGACTTTGGGGTGGTTAACTGGAGATAAGAGTGTCACAGATTTGCCTGCCAGGCTGGCTTTGAACCACAGTCCTCAGATTTCAACCTTCTTAGTAACCAGGAGTACAGGTGCGTGACTAGGAATTTCATTTAATTTTATTATTTGTTTGTTTGTTTTTGGTGATTCTAGGATCTGAATTCAGAGCCTTGTGGTGCTCTACCACCTGATTCATACCTCTAACCATGATACAGGCATTTGAAAACTATTATAAGGATGAACCTTGATGACACTATGATAAAGAAATAAGCTAGTCACAAAAGGACAGATATGGTGTGATTCCAATTATATATGATTCTGAGTGGGGGTTATATTTATAGAGACAGAAAGTAGGAGACTGGTTCTAGGGGCTGGGAAAGAGGGAAGGAGGAGTTCTTTAATGGGTGCCAAGGCTCAGTCTTGATAAACGAAAGGACTTCTGGAAATGAATGCTGGTGATAATTGTAAACGTATGAATGCACTCAAGCTACAGAAGCATGTAATTACAATGATCTAGATGGAAAATTTTACATAATGTTTATTTGACCACAATTAAATAAGAATAATACTCATCTAAGACCTGAAAATAGCTTTTCTTACTCTCCTTGGTGTATGAGTGCTTGGACTCATTGTGTGAATTACTGGAGGGTTTGGTTTGGTTTTATTTCATAATAAGAAGTTTCCTTTCCATGGAAAGGAAAAGAATTGTCATCAGAACCAGGTTAAGTGAGTTCATGGTGCCAGAAAAACAAGCTTTTTATTGTGACACTAGAGTTCACATCCCTGTGGGCCACAGACCTGGGAGCTATTTTTGTAGCTTTTTAGCCTGTGGCAGCAAAGAGCTGAGTGTATGTATATTTTCCCCAGGTGAGAACTGGCAATAAAATAGCTCAAGGAGGCCTCTGTGGGACTACTACTGTCTTTATGAATGCCATGAAAGTCCTGGGTTTTAAACTTCCACAGTAATTGAAAGAAAGTTGTGCATTCATGCACTTATTTGATCACTCCAGGTGCAAAGGCTGCTCATTCTATCTTTAGGACACATCTCAATGCTGAGATCTTCTGATCACCAGTACCTCTGGCTGATCCTTGCAACAGTATCTGAGCCAAAGTGCCTATTCTTCCTGTCCACTTCCTCCTTGCCATTCTGCCTTCTATTTTCCATATAGTAACCAATGATGGTAAAGTATTCATCATATCCCTTCTTCTATTTAAAATTCTCCAATGAGTTTGCATTACCTTCAGGAAACTATAAAATTGCAAATATTGTATGTATTCAATACATACTCATTGGGTGAATCATCAAAAACTGAATTAGACACAACCTCCAGATTTAGACTCTCCAGATTGTGTTGGGAGATAGCCACTAGTTTATGGTACTTTGTTGAAGCAGCCATAGGCAACTAATACCGACAAGTAGAGGAGTACCGACCTAAACAATAATTGGTGATGATTGAACTGAGACTGTGAGTTTCTAATGGAGTTTTCCAGTCAGAGAAGCAGGAAAGGCTACTCCAAAGTGATTCCCAGACCAGAATGGAGGTAAGAGACAGCAGCACTTCCCACTGAGCTAGTCCGAACCATGTGTGTGGGGCAGTGTGAGAGCACGGGAGGCTGTTTATTAAAATCCCTATAAGCTGCCTGATTGTAAGCTTCACTTTAAACTTTGTTCTGTTTGTACAGAACAAAGATTTGAAGGAATTATTATATCTGCTTTATGTTTTAAAATCACATTGCTCTGCAACTTTGGTCATGGTTGCAAATATGGTATGTGTAAGGAGCCACTAGATAAACAAAAGTGAGAAACCCTGGATAACAATTGTAGCAGAATCAATGTTGAAAGACTTCTCCATAATTACTGGAGGACAAATTTGTGATAACATTCAAGATCTTTGTGTTATCTATATCATAAAGGAGAAAGTAGAGGGAGATGGAGGAAAAGACCTGCTCAATTCCCAGCTCGAACTCTCTGGGCGGGGTTCAGTGGTCATCCTGGAGGAGGTAGAGGCCACAGGATGTTCCCAATGATCCGGCTTGAGAGTGAGCCAAGCAACCATAATGAAACCGGTTTTTAAGCCCTAAGACCAAAGTCCTGGAGTTCCACATTAGGTCTGGCTACTAATTTCCATATGTCAAATAAGGAGACATGGTGAAAGGTAGAGAAAAGAGATCTATTACATGGCAGCCATAGGGAGACAGCTCTTCAGTACATCTTTAGCCATCTTTAGAGGTACAGACATTGGCTTTAGGTTAAATAAGGTGAATTGAAGGTAGAAAGTAGGAAAGGTATGCATAGTTAAAACAGTCTTAAGTCATAGGGTTTTTCTAAAGGATCATTATTATTAGCCTTTTGTCTCTGGAGGAGTTCCCGAGACGTTGTCACTTTACCATTGGGACAAGTAACCTGAGTTATTGGCTGATTCCTTTAAGAGGATAAGAAAGCTTTGCCTATTTGATGGAGTTTGCCTTTCATACAAGGTATTTTTTGGAAAGTCTTCTTTTTTTTGGAGCCCAAGATGGTTGTAAAGTGATTACAGCAGAAGATAGATCAGATCAAAGCTCACAGATACAAAGTTGGGAGACTTTTAGATAGCTCACAAGGCCCAGAAAAAGTATCCTTGAAGTTGCAATGAAGCCTGATACTGGGCTCTTCAATCTTGTCAAACTAAACAGCCTTCTAGAGCAAGGCTGCACATTGAGGAGACTTTACTGGAATTAGATACCAAATTGAACAGGACAGGAACAACCACAAGAAATGAAAGTGAAGGTCCAAAGAAAAAAGAAGAAGAACAGAGACAGATGATCTTAGAAAGTAATAGGGATGCTATTTTTTATCACTTCATGAGAACAGCAGAAGAATGTACTCTATAGCCATGAAACAAGCAAAATCATGCTAACTCTTGATCTCTTTTAAAAGCATATAAAAATGGACTTCTTACACTCAGCATCAAGTAAAAGATCAGTATTATAATGAGAAGGAAATAAGAAAATGTTATTCCTACAAAAATGTACCATAAAAACACATGCAAGACTTTGAAAAAATTATATTAAGTGAAGTAAGCCAGGCCCCCCAAAACGTAAGTCCCAGGGTTTCCCTTATTTGCAATAACTAGTACATGTGTAGGACAAGTAGAAAAGGTCAAAAGCTATGTACATATGACCATGTAAGAGGCACAATTTTTTTCTTTCTTGCTATTGTTTATAACATATTAATAATGTACCATGTGATTTTTTTGTTTCTTTGTACGTTCCTCCCCCATGGTATAACCCCTGTTTTCACTGTTTGATGACAGTGCCCTGCATCTTGTATATACACTTCTCTAATTTGGGGAGGGGAAGAGAAAAAAGTGCTTAAATAGGGATACAGGTCGACCCATTGTAAGCATGAGATGTACAAGACACTATGTTGAAAACGAGATTTACAACTTTGGCGGGGTAAGGCAGTTGGTAGTTGTGGAGGTGGGAGGGAAGGGATGGTAGGGGAAAAACAAAAGAAGAGGCAACAATGTTTGATAGGAAATGTACTCATTACCTTGCTGTAACCCCTCTATACAATATTTTTCCAATAAAAAAGTACAAAAAAGAAGAAAAATATATAAAAAATAAAAAATAACCAAAATGAGCCAAAAGAAATTAAGAAAATTATAAATGCTTTAGTATATATTAATAATATATTAATATATGATAATATATAAAACATAATATATTAATATGTAATAATATATATTAATGATATATACTTAATATTATAAATGTATATATTAAAATAATAGAAAAAATAGAAAAGTAATAGAAAAAATATAGTTTAACCAAAAATCTGATAACACTCAACATAGACTTCTTGCTTTCAAAAACCAAGGCAGAAATGCAAGCTCAATGGGAAGAGTCATTCATGACACAAACACTATAGCTAAAGAGTAAAAAGTTTTAATAAATAAACTTGAGGTTAAGAAGATTCAGGAGTAAATGACAAAAACAGAAATTTTACTGACAAGGCAAAATATATGTATACAAATGTATGTCCTTCAGAAAGAAATCTAAAATAATTAGAAAAAAACATTAAGCAAGAAAATTTGAAACTATATACTCAATCCTGAAGCTGCATAATTAAGAGGTAGGTCACATTCTTGAGAATATTTATGCATAATAATCATTATCAAGATGCATGCTAATAAGAGTATTGAAAGAGACAAAATAGATTTTGAATAACCAAGCTAAAAGGTCTAATACTGGAGAAAAAAGAAACAGAAGTTTTGGTGAGACTCTCCCAAGACAATACTTACTGTTGCTAATTAAAGAATTAATAGATTAAAACACTCATATTAATAAATTGCTGTGAGGAGCTGATGGCTCATGCCTGCAATCCTAGCAACTGAAGAGGCTGAGATCTGAGGATATGGTTCAAAGCCAGCCTGGGCAAGAAAGTCCATGAGAATCTTATCTCCAATTAACCACTGAAAAGGCAGAAGTGGAGATATGGCTCCACTTTTTCACTCAAGGCTAGTAGTCCTGGAGCAAAGAAGCTAAGGGACAGCATCTACACCCTCAGTTCAAGCCCCGGTACCAATACACATACACACACACACACACACACACACACACACACACACACACACACACACACACACACACACACACACACACACACACAATTGCAGGGTTTGCTTGGCATGGAATTGGCATGGATTTTAAGTCCATTAACATGATCTTCCAGCGAGAAGGCTGTCAGAACTTGTCTGCCCTTTTGTTTGCTGGGCCCTACTATCCTTGGCTTGGCATCTTTGAATCTATGCACTGGGAAGTTTCTTCACAGAACCTCAAATCAATCCCCATCTCTAAGTAAAAATGGCGATTCTGGGTTTGTGTAACCTAAAGTACCTTCTCCACATGCAGGACAACTCTGAGCTGTTGTAAATCCACATGAGCTCAGAAACTACTGTCCCTAGCTAGGTTCCTTTTTTGAGTGACCTATTAGAGAGCAAGCTCCAGACAACCATCATTGACATCATGGACAGAAGGCCTGGAAAAGGTGATGGTTTTAGAATATCACCTTTTGCAACCATGAATGCAATACAGTATACCTCCTGATGAGACTATCCCTCACCTGCCTGAAACAAAGACCTTGATCACATCCAAATTCCAGCTCTAACTACTCATTTGCAGAAAATACAAAGTAAAGACATTTAACCACACTGTGTAAATACTGTCATCAAACTCAAGATGGTGAAAAAGATGCAAGAAATAAAGCTGACAGAGTAACAGAGACTAGATACTGACAAAATAATCACCATGGGTAGACTTATTTGGATTTCATTTCAAGCCCAAGGATTGTAATAATCAGGACAAAGTGAACACTGAGTATTTGATAATATGAGGAAATTGTCATCAATTGTAAATGAGAAAATGGTGTTTGTTTTAACTCTCTGTGATGAAACATCTATGGATTAAATAATGTGATGCCTGGGGTTTGCTTCAAGATACTTTGCTGGCTGACAGCAAGCATACATGAAAAAGATTAGCAATATATTGATAATTACCTAATTTCAATGAAAGGCAAAATGAGTTCATTGACCTATTTATTTTCATCTTTTGCAATCTTTGAAGTCTTCAATAATAAAGAAGGTTATTTTGTTTTTATTTTGTTCTCTATTTGATCATGGTACTTAGAACCCAGAGCCTGCACTTGCTAGGCTGTTTCTCTAAAATTTAAGCAACACCCCCAGCCTTTTATACTTCAGCAGTTTTTTAAATAGATGCTCATGTTTTTGCTTGCCTTGGCATAAATGGTTTATGATCCTCCTATTTATATTTCTTGACAGATTGCACCATGAGTACAATCTATTGGTTGACATGTGGTCTGACTGTTCTTTTTTCCAGGCTGGCCTCAAATCACCATTTTGGTGATCGCACTTCCTTAGTAGCTAGGATGACAGTTAAGAGCCACCTTGCTCAGAAATAAAAAGGTTTTCTTAAAGTCATGAAGAGGTATTAGCATGGGGCTCTTACTTGGTATCAGGAGGCAGAGATAGGAAGGATCAACAAGGTCCAAGGCCAGCCTACCTAAAAAAGTAACTAAAAGCAAAAACATCTGGTAGTGTGGTGATTCAGGTGATAGAGTGATTGTCTAGAAAGCATAAAGCCCTGAGTTCAAACCTCATAGAATCAAAAGAAAACAAAAACATAGGGAGGATGTAGAAGCACATGCATGTTAGTACTTGAGACATATGTTGGATCCTAGGAGAAAATTTTACCTCTTGATTACTTGTGGGCACAGAGATGGTCTGAAAAGAAAGAATATATATGATTTTTGTTTTGTTTTATTTCGTTTTGTGTCAGTCCTGAGGCTTGAACTCAAGGCCTGGGAACTGTTTCTGAGCATTTTTGCTATACCACTTGAGCAATAGCTTAATTTTCAGCTTTTTTTTTTTTTTTCAGTTGTGTGGCTTGAACTCTGGGCTTGGGCATTGCCCCTCACCTCTTCAGCTCAAGGCTAGTGCTCTACCACTTGAACCACAGTGCCACTTTTGTTTTTTTTTCCTGAGTGGTTTATTGGTGCTAAGAATCTCACAGACTTTCCTGCCTGGCTGGATTTGAACTGAGATCCTCATATCTCAGCTTCCTAAGTAGCTAGGTGTGAGCCACCAGTGCTACCAGTGCCCGGCAATTTCCAGCTTTTTAAAAAGTGGTTTATTGAAGATAAAAGTCTCATGGACATTCCTACCCAGGCTGGCTTTGGACTGTGATGCTCAGATCTCATCTCAGCCTCTTGAATAGCTAGGATTACAGGCGTGAGCCACCAGTGCTCAGCATTGTATGTGAATTTTTTAAGGAGCAAGTCCCTTTCTGACCTGGGTGTTCATCAAATGTCCCTCTGTCTTTGTCACATTGAAATTCACAGAATGCTTTTAATGAAGATTTAAATCGACATACCCCTCAAAGTGAGCATTTAGGAGTAAGGATCCTCATAAAGCAGCTAACTGGGAGTTCTCAGTGAGAAGCCACCAAGTTAATTGTGTCCTCTGTGTGCTTGCCTAATGTGACTTGCTAAACAGAGTTTGCTTAACAAGTAATCACTCATCTCTTTCTTCTTCTATTTTTCTTTCTAGGTATTTGCACACAATATACTTAGGTATTCGGAGCCGACAGAGTGGGGAGAATGACAGATGGAGGTTTTACTGGAAAATGGTGTATGAGTATGCCGATGTGAGTATGCTGCATTTGCTAGCCACCTTTCTGGAAAGTGCTCCACAGCTGGTCCTGCAGCTCTGCATTATCGTACAGACCCATAGCTTACAGGCCCTCCAAGGTAAGGGCTTGCAATTTGGTTTCTGAATTTGGGGAAAGATTGAATAACTACTTTTGTCCCAATCCAAGCATTGTTGACACAGGCCTGCTCTATGTCTGCTGCTTAACACATGATTTGTGAATGAATGATGCATGTAATTTTCTTCACCGTCACTTGTCCTGAAGAACTAATAGAAAATTTATTTCTGCCCTCCAGATGCCCTCTTACTAGAGAATTAAAAAAAATGCTTTATGATTTTACACTTGGTCAATATGCACATAGAGTCAAGGCTTTCTGGGTTTTATGACAGAATAATTCTCAAAAGTTACAAAGACAGCAATATGTAATCCATACCATTTCCTCCTTTTGACATTAAGAAATGGAACAAGAGTCAGGTACCAGTAGATCACATCTGTATTCCTAGCTATTCTGGAAGATAAATTGGGGAGGCTGGTGATTCAAAGTCAAACAAATGAAAAAGTACACGAGACCTCACCTCATCCAATAAAAAGGAGTATGATAGTGTGTGAGGATCATCCAAAATATGGAAGAAGCATAAATAAGAGGATTGCAGTCTAGGCTTACTTGGGCAGAAGTGAGACCCTATTCTAAAGTAATGAAGGCAAAAAGGGCTGGAGGCATGATTCGAGTGGTTGAATACCTGCCTAGCCAACAAAAGAAAGAGAGCAAGAGATTAAAAGGAAATTGTACAGATTACTTTAACATTAAAAAATAAAAGACTGTATGGAAAAATATCTATATTTAACAATATATTGGCATGCTACAGTTTTATGAAATGTGTACTATTATTAGGTGAATATGTTCATGTTGATTTGTTGTTTAGTCATTTATCAGTGAACCTTTCCCATGTGGAATAGAGTTGACATGGTAGTTCCTCAGCCCATGCTAATCAAATTCATTTGAGAAAAAGGCAAAGCCATGCACTCATGTTTTATACTTGTAATCCCAGACTACTCGGAAGGTTGAAATACAGAGGATCACAATTCAAGGTCAGCCCGAACAGTAAAGTCCAGTAAACTTCATCTCCAAAATAAGCACCAAAAAGCTGGGCTGGAGGTACGGTTCAAGTAGTAGAGTGCCAGAGAAGCAAGCAAGTAAAGCAAGAAGCCCTGAGTTCAAACCTGGGTACCAGCACCAAAAAGGGAAGGAAAAATATCAGAAGCAGTGAGACGATGAGTCAAGCTTGTAGGTAGAGAGGTGAATAAGTGGGTATAAGGAAGATAGTAAGAGGTCATTTCTAAATAAATGTTTCCTGGTTGTTTTTCTGTCCTGTAACTAAATAGCTACTGTGAAGTGCATAACATTGCTATGCTTCAGTTATGGAAATCTCAGCAGAGCCCCATGGGAGGCTATGTGGCCACTCATAACCACCAGGTTCTGATCACCCTCCAACATGACACTTGATCTGGCTGGTAGATGGAACCTCTACAATGTTCTTATAACTTACGCAGAATAGTTAGCTTTCTCTGGGTG
Organism: Dipodomys merriami; assembly: GCF_024711535.1. Taxonomy (NCBI): domain Eukaryota; kingdom Metazoa; phylum Chordata; class Mammalia; order Rodentia; family Heteromyidae; genus Dipodomys; species Dipodomys merriami. Next base: position 30,011,777 of record NW_027205603.1, read on the forward strand.
CCTTAATTTGGAAGTAGAGGTCACGGTAGTTGTTATATAAAAAAAGAAAGGAAGAAAGTGCTACACATGTAAAACTTGCTGTACTTTAAGAAAATAAGAGTGGATTCTGAGCCAAATAAACATATAGTGCCTGGCAAATGTTTGAATGAAGGCAACATCCAACTAAAATTACCTTAAAATACCTACGTCCATGATTAGAAGAGCTGAGTGTCTGCTTACTACAATTAGACAATCACACATTCCTCCTTTATCGACCCCCCCTTCACCCCCAAAACCTAGGTACATGCTACAGACATCAGCAATTCTTTAGAAGAGAAAAACTTCCGATCAAAAGTGAAGGGCTGCAAGTGACTACTCCATGGCCCAAACTTACCAAGGGTCTCTTCTGGTTTTCTTTCTTTCTTTTTTGAAAATTTTATTCTCATGGTGATGTATGGAGGGGTTATAGTTTCATAAGTAAGGTAGTGATTTCATTTCTTGTCTAACTTGTTAGCCTTTTCCTCATTTTCCTCCCTTTCCCTTCCTCCCCAACTCCCCCTACTCCAAGTTGTACAGATCATTTCTAACATATTGTCTTGTGAGTATCACTGTTGCATAGGTTCCCCTTTGTTCTTTGTCTCACCATTTTGTTGTTCCCCTTCCCTTCCTTAGTTCAGATAAATGTATATACAATACCCAGGGTAGCAAATTTAATACAATGATAACAGGGGATAAACAATAGGGAGAAAAAACACAAAAGAAAAAAAATCACATAGTACATTGAGAACAACAACAAAAAAGAAAAACCTCTTGTGTCCGTGTCTTGGAGTTCATTTCATTTCACATCATCTTATATGGTCATATGTATATGGCTATTGAGCTATTCTGCTCATCCGCTAAGATTATCCTAAATGTATACTAATTATTACAAATAAAGAAGACCTAAGGACCTATGTTCCTTTGGGTCTGGCTTACTGCACTTAATATGATTTTTCCAAGTCCTTCCATTTCCTGACAAATAGGACGGTGTCATTCTTTCTGATGGAGGCATAGAATTCATATATATATATATATATATATATATATATATATATATGTATATATATATATCACATTTTTTTGATCCATTCATCTATTGAGAGGCATCTGGGTTGGTTCCATATCTTAGCTATGGTGAAAAATGCTGTGATAAACATAGTTGTGCTGGTAGCTTTAATGTGGCCTTATTTGTGGTCATTTGAGTAAATGCCCAGAAGTGGGATTGCTGGGTCATAGGGGAGCTCTATGTGTAATCCTTTGAGGAACCTCCCTACTGCTTTCCAGAGTGGTTGAATAAGTTTACACTCCCACCAACAGTGTAGCAGTGTTCCCTTTTGGCCACATCCCTTCCAGCATCTGTTGTTATTAAATTTCTTGATTATAGCCATTCTGACTGGGGTGAGGTAGAATCTCAATGTTTTGATTTACATTTCTTTTATGGCCAGAGATGTCGACCATTTCTTACTGTGTATTGGCTATTCTTTTTGTTTACTTTTTATTTTTTCCCCTTCCCATCCCTTCCCATCTCCCACCCTCCTCCCACCCGGCCAAAGTTGTATAGTTTGTTTTTCAACATAACGACTTGTACATCTCATTGTTGCAATGGGTCCACCTGTATCCCTATTTAAACAATTTGTTTTTTCCCTTCCCCTCCACAAATTATACCAACATCAAATACAATGAAAGCAGGGGTTATACTGTGGGGGAGGGACATACAAAGCAACAAAGAAATCATCTTATAAATATGTTAGAAACAATCACAAGAAGAAAAAAACATTTGAATACTTATCTTGGGGTTCATTTTACCTAACATCAACCTATCTGACTGTTTCTGCTTGTCTCAGACATATACTAGTTATTGCAAATAAGGGAAACCATGGGACCTATGTTTCTTTGGGCCTGGTTTACTCCATTCTTATTTCCTCTTCAGAGAAGTTTCTCTTTAAGTCTGTAGCCCACTTATTAATGGGGTGGGTATTTCTTTGAGGATTTGTTTTGGGGAATTTAATTTTTTGAGTTCTAAGTATATTTTAGATATGAGGGAGGCTCTTGTCTGTTGTATGGCTAGTGAAGATTTCTCCCAATCTGTGGCCTTTCTACTGATCTTATTTATCTATATCCTTTGCCATGTAGAAGCTCTGAAGTTTAATGTAATGCCGTTTGTCCAACCTTTCTTTGATTTGTTGTGTTTCTAGGTCTGAAATTTACTACTGGTTTTCTAAAAGACTTAGAATAGCATAGAGAAGATAATGGCAATAAAGGAAAAAAAGGCAAGAAAGTTTAAGAAAATAAGATCACTTTTTCAGTTTGAGATTTATGTAAAATTTCAGGGAGAGGGAGAACAAGGAAAGGTAACTCTTCATCTTCATCAGTTTATTTATCCAAAGTATTGGAGTAAGGATTTGTGTTCCTTAAACCGGGTCCTGGTGGCTCAGGAGACTGAGATCTAAGGATCAAGGTTCAAAGCCAGCCTGGGCAAGAAAATGTATGATACTCTTATCTCCAATTAAACTACCAAAAAAAGGCAAAAGTAGAGGTGGTAGCCTTGAGTGACAAAAAACTCAAGGACAGCATCCAGGCCTTGAGTTCAACCTAAGGACCAGCACATGTGTGTTAGTGTGTACACACACACACACAAATATGTTCCTTTGAATATGGCATTTCCAATACATGTTATACCAGGCATACTAGGAATTCTATTCTGGGACTCAACACTGGCCAAAGCTAAGGCTGACAAATTTCAAATTGCTATAGGAAAACTGACCTTTACCTCATCCAAAGATCAGAAAAAATCAATGCTAGTCATTGTGCACAGATGAAGAATAAACCCACTAGGTTGATCTTATTGTTTCTTGTTTCTTGATGAGGGAAGTGGGGAGAGGGTTATGTTATAAGACCAAAGGATAAAAGCAAACCACAACAACAAACCCTCTAGAAAAGACCACCTCAGACTCCACTTTCTGATTCCAAATATCCCTCTGCTGAAGAAATATCCCACCTGCAATGAAGCCACTTATGAATTAAATTGAGTTAGGTTATATAGATGAGCTTTTCCCTCTAGGAAAAGAAAAATAAATATGATAAAGGAGCTTTGTTTGACATTTTTTTCACACATATTTAGTGTCAGGAAATTCTTTGGATTTAATTGTAAAAGCACAACTCCTTGCTCTGAATGCAAATAATCCATAGGCATGAAACCTGTTAGTTATCTGCCAGTCACTCGATATTAGAACCTCTAAAACATTCTTTTTTATACTAATGTTTTTTATTGTGAAAATACCATACAGAGGGGTTATGATTACATGAGCAAGGTAATGAGTACATTTCTTCTCAAGCATTGTTGCCTCCTCCTTTGTTTTCCTCTACCATCTCTGCCCTCCCATCACCCCCTCCAAGTTGTAAAGTTTGTTTTTCAACATAACATCTTGTACATCTCATTGTTGCAATGGGTTCACCTTTATCCCTATTTAAACAATTTGTTTTTTCCTTTCCCTCCACAAATTATACCTTACAAATTCAATGAGATACCTATCAATATTTCAACCTCATTCTTCAAAGAAATAGAAGAGGCAATTCAAAAATTCATATGGAACAATAAAAGACCCCAAATAGCAAAAACGCTCCTCAATGGAAAGAACACTGCTGGAGGAATATCAATACCAAATTTCAAACTCTACTACAAAGCCATAGTAATCGAAACAGATTGGTACTGGTACAAGAAGAGACCTCAGGACCAATGGAATAGAATTGAAAACCCAGAAATGACCCACAGACATATAGCCATCTAATCTTCGATAAGGGAGCTAAAAAAAATAGAATGGAAGAAAGACAGCCTCTTCAGTAAATGGTGCTGGCAAAATTGGTTAATAACTTGTAGAAAACTAAAGCTAGATCCTTATATATCACCCTGCTCCAGAATCAACTCCAAATGGATCAAAGACCTCAGAGTCAAAGCAGACACCCTGAAAACATTACAGCATGGAATAGGAAAATAGAACTCCTTGGCACAGGCCAAAATTTTCTTAATAGAGACCCAGAAACACAACAAATCAAAGAAAGGTTGGACAAATGGGATTGCATGAAATTGCAGAACTTCTGCATGGCAAAGGACATAGCTAGCAAGATCAATAGCAAGCCCACAGACTGGGAGAAGATCTTTACTAGCCATAAAACGGACAGGGGTCTCATCCCTAAAATATACCTAGAACTCAAAAATTAAAACATTCTTATTCAGCAAGCAGGGAATGGTCCTAAGTCTGCTAGTCACTTTATAAATGACTGTGTCCAAAATTACTATTTTAGGATAACAGGAAAATTTCATACTCCAATTTCAACCAGCTACCACCTTTTGAAGGACATTCTTTTAGAAACAAGAATCTAATCAAACAACAAATATGACATTAAAAAAAAACAGATGGTCAAGAATTGTATTCTCCTTGTGGAAATCATTAGTCCTAAAACATTGTTGTCGGTGACAATCCTTTCCTACTTCTCCTCACTTAGAGAGTTATTAAGCCAGGGAAGCTGGCTTGTGCTAGAGGCTGACAGGCTTAGGGGAGAGCTGTTGAAGCATAATTGCCCTTCAGTTCCTACCTGCCTAGGAGGACAGCTTGGCTCCTTTTTCAGACAAGCAATTGGGACAAAGCTGAGCTTCAGACCTGAACATCCATTTCTTTTTCACTCTTCACTGTCACCTGAGCCATGCTGGCAGGCACCAACAGCTCTTCCCCAGCTTCCAAAGATTCCTAGGAGCAGCTTTCTCCAGAGGCTAAGAAACACTCAAAGAGGTCCACTATTTATTGCTAAGATGGCACAAGTTAGTTAATAAAGAGTCTTCAGGTTTGCATGCTGTCAATTGGGGTGTTCCAATCACAGTCTCACTTCTCATCTGGAAATAAAGGGGAGGCATGTAAGAAGGAAGAAGGATAGAGCAAGGAAGGAGATTCTGAAAAGCATTAATGGACATTGGTGCTCCTGTTATTCTCCACACAGAGACCCTATCCTCGGTGTTAAAGATGTTTAGTAAGGTGAAATACACTTGTATTTTCATTTATCCACTTTGTCTCAATCGATTGCACTTTCTAGTCAAGCCACCTGTACAACTGCCCAGATCCTTGTGGCCAGCCTACCACTTCATACCCAGCTTCTCCCTCTCTGGTCCAATTCTCCTACTAATGGTCAGAGAGGTGTTTGGACTCTTATGGCTTCCAACACATACTTAACACCTTTAGCAAGTTAAATCAAATTCTCGAGTTCATTCCAAAGTCCATGTTACAACTGCATTCTCCTCATCAGTCATTACTCTGCATCCATTCTGTCTTCCTCCCTTCTAGGAAAGTCACCATACCGTACCCTCCTTCAGGCCTTTGCACATGCTACTAACCTTTCAGGAATATCCCTCCCCTTCCTTTCTCTCCCTCTCCCTCTCCCTCTCCTTCTCTCTCTCTCCCTTTCCCTTTCTCTCTTTTTCTCTCTCTTCTCTCTCTGTCTCTCTTTCTTTTTCTTTCTCTCTCTATTTCATTGCCCATCCTTAGCCTTGAACTCAGAACCTGAGTGCTCTCCCTGGACCTTTTTTGCTCAAGGATAGCACTACCACTTGAGCAACAGCTCCACTTCTGGAGCCATCAAGAAGCCTCACAGACCTTCCTGCCCAGGCTAGCTTTGAACCTTGATACTCAGATGTCAGTCTCCTAAGTAGCTAAGATGATAGGCATGGGACATCAGTGCTTGGCTCTTCTACTCTTTTTTAGCCTGGTTCTCCCTTACTCATCCTCATCCTCCAGAACTCAGCTTTTTGTCTCTGAGTAGACTGTCCTGACTACCAGATCAAGTTTCCATGCCTTCACTAATATTTCTTCATAGTATCCTAAACTTCAGCCCTGTGACAACTCTTGCATTTCTTGCTACACCTCCCCTTTTGCCCATATGTTCTGGGGGATGATAATAGTGTGATATAATGAATGCAAAATATTTGACAACTAATCATGACCTATCAGACCTTAATGTACAAGTCACCTATCTCCCCTTCAAGAGTCCTACTGAATTCCATATTTTGACTATAAAAGTCTTAGAAGGGGCCCAGTGGTAAGCAAGGAATGAACAGGTGAATATTTTTACGGTACATGAAAATAGAAAAAATATCCAAATCTAAGATTAATGGGCCTATATATTTTTTAAATGAGGCACAAAAAGCCTCATGAAGAGAGAACGGTTAAGCTGGCCAGATACACTGACAAATGCCCTCCTACAGAACACGTGACTACAATGGCGCTGCTACACAGGAAAACCATCCTGGTACCAACTTCTATCTTCCTCTCTCCATATTCCAAGAAACCCTGTGTACTGTCACTAGCACCAACAGTTTATCCTGAGTATTTTGTGAAAGAAGTGGAGTTTTTGTTTTTGGTAGCCATGGGATTTGAACTCTTGTTTTGCACTGCTAGGCTGGTGAGATACTGCTGAGCCATGCCCCCAGCCCTGTTTTACACTGATTATTTTTAAAATAAGATCTTGCGTCTGTCCTGGCGCACTTGTGAACTACAACCTTCCTTCTGTAAGTCTTCAATCATTTCCAGGATGGCAGGTGCATGCCACTGTGTCCAGCTTCTTCCCTTGAGATGGAATTCCTGGGACTTTTCTCCCTGGGTTGGCCTAGAACTGTGATCTTCCAATCTCAGCCTTGCCAGAAGGTAGGATTACAGGTGGGAAACCATCTGTGCCCAGCTCAGAGGTGTCTTTTGTGTATCCTTTGAGGCTACTAGGAAAGTCAACATTAAGAGGCTGTCCTTAAATAGCTAACAGACTCAGATATGGGGTATCAGACTCAGATCGCTAGGGGTAACTAAGAATCCTCTGCATATGCAAAACTATATTTTGGTGAAGACTCAAGACCGAATCACTTCCAGGTTGTTCCATGCCATAGCAAAGCAGATACAGATAGGCTTCTGTTACCTTGATGTGACTTTGGGTTAGAAAAGAAACCAGCTACCTCCACACCAGTTATTCCCCAGAGCCACTGTCTTCTAAATGTGTCTGGATCCAGATAGGAAGAGCACAGGCAAGTGTGCCAGTCTGTGAGGGGGACAGTGTTCCAATCCCTTTAAATGCGTCTACTTTGCAGTTGCTATTTTAGTTACTTCATTAACACATTTGCTAACATCTATTGTGTGTGATGGTGTGTGATGCTCTGTGTAGAATTTGTCCTAAAAAGAAATTCACTTTGTACTAAAAGTTTATAATGTGACATTATAAACAATATGATCAAACATATTTAGAAATACTTAACTTTTCCAAATGTATTCAGGAATGCATGGTTATATTTTCTGGATGGTACAATAAGGGGAGCCCTGAGGATATTTCCCACAAATCTTTCTACACAACCTGTTCCTGAACAGACTTCACATCATTGTCAGTCAGTTCTGATGAATAGGTTCATAGATTCTGGATTAGAAAGAAGCATTCAGGGCACCTGATTCATTACCATAATTGACACAATGTGACCAAATCTTCCTTTACCCACCACTTTCAACCATAGTCTACCATCCCTCCAGGAAGTTTTCTCAGTATGAGAAGACTCAAACAGAAAAAAATTGCTTGTCAGTTCTCAGTCACATTATTTCCTCTGTACAATACTATTCCTTTTTTTGGGGGGGGAGGAGGTCCAGTAGTGGGCCTGAACTCTGGGCCTGGGCGCTGTCCCTCAGCTCTTCAGCTCAAGGCTAGCGTTCTACCACTTGAGCCATAGTGCCACTTCCGTTTTTTTTCTTTTTGCTTATGTGGTGCTGGGGAATTGAACCCAGGGCCTCAGACTTGCAAGGCAAGCGCTCTACCACTGAGCCACCTTTCCAGCCCATCCTCTGTACAATACTATTCCTGATCAAGTGCATCAAACACTCATACCACGTTACTCTAGTCTGCCAGAAGAGTTGTCTCCTCTGGTTGAGCTGAACACTCAAGAGTTAACCTGAAGTCCTGAAACTGTTTATTTTGATGTATCCTTATTGTAAGCAGAATCTCATTACTTGTTTAATTAGCATAAGACCTGATAAACTGTAAGTGTGGAAAGTTTTGACAACATTGGGAAAGCTGAGTAGGACCATGGCAAAGTGTTAGTCTTTTTGCCTTAAAGCCTCAGGACCTTGCAAAAAAGATTGTGTGCAGCCCTGCAATTCCGTGGCTATAACTAGGGATGTGATCTTGCTTCTCTACTCTTTTGTAGAATGCCCTGTGAACCTGCTGCTGGTAGCCTTTTCTCCTACCATGTATTTTGTTAGTTTGTTTGCTTGTTTTGAGGTTTGGGGGCTGAACTCTGGGCCTGGGCGCTGTCCCTCAGCTCTTCAGCTCAAGGCTAGCGCTTTATGACTTGAGCCACAGTACTACTTTCGGCTTTTTTTTTCTGCTTATGTGGTACTGAGGAATCGAACCCAGGGCGTTTGATTTCATGTGAGGCAAGCACTCTACTACTGAGCCAACTTCCCAGCCCCTCTCCTACCGTGTTTAAGAATAGCTGTAGGCACAATCCTCCTATAAGCTCCAAACCACTTTATATTTTGCTGTTGGAACTCATATTGTTTGCTGCAGAATATTGTTTTTGTTGTATTTTGTTTTGTTTGTTTTATTGATGACATGTCTATTAGAGCACCATTCCCACCAGGAAAGTAGAACATGTTAGGTATTTCATAAAGAGGGGATTTAAGCCAGGTGCTGGAGGCTCATGGCTGTCATCCTAGTTACTCAGGAAGCTGGGATCTAGGGATCACAGTTTGAAGCCATCCCAGGTAGGAAAGTTCATAAGACAGCAAAGAGTCAGAAGTGGAGCTGTGGCTTAAGTGGTAGAGTGCTACCTTAAGCAAAAATGCTCAGTAACCATGCCCAGGACCTGAGTTCAAGCCCCAGGACCAACATGGGGGGGGGAGAAAGAAGAAGAAGAAGAAGAAGAAGAAGAAGAAGAAGAAGAAGAAGAAGAAGAAGAAGAAGAAGAAGAAGAAGAAGAAGAAGAAGAAGAAGAAGAAGAAGAAGAAGAAGAAGAAGAAGAAGAAGAAGAAGAAGGATGCAGGATTTTCAGCTGTATATAAGGGAAAGCATATATCCATATGTATGTGTGATTATGTGTGCATGCGTGCATGCATGTGTGCTTGTATTCATTCAGCAGTATTCTTTTGAGCTGTAATTGCTTGTAGGTGTGACTCATTCATTTTCATTGCTCTATAACTTATTCTAATAATTAGCCTCAATATATTTATCCCACCAATGGCTATTTATTAAGTACTTGTTTTAAGTTTTGGCATATGATGACTAATTCTACAATGGATATTTTTAAATAAATCTTCGATACAAGGGGACAAATAGTTCTGTTGAATTAATACTGGAGAATGAAATTGATGATTCATAGGACACACATTGAACTTTAGGAGATAATGTCAAAGTTTTTGCCAAAGGGATGGTATGAATTTACATTTCCAGAAACAATGTGTGTGTGTGTGTGTGTGTGTGTGTGTGTGTGTGTGTGTGTGTGTGTATATACATAAAACTAGATTGATTCCTAATGACATCATCCCATTTATAAGGAAATGGAAAGACTTGGAAAAAAAATCAAATTAAGTGAAGTATGTCAGACCCAAAGAAACATAGATTCCATGGTTTCCTTTATTTGTAATAATTAGTATATGTCTAGGTTAGTCCTAGCAGATGAGCAGAACAGCTCAATAGCTATATACATTTGACCATATAAGAGGATGCTAAGCGAAATGAACTCCAAGACATGGAAACGAGGTTTTTCTTTGTTGTTGTTTTTAATGTACTCTGTGAAATTATTTCTTTCCTCTTTCATATTTTCTTTCTTCCCCATGGTTTATCCCTTGGTCACTGTATTTGATTTTGGTAACCTGTGTATTGTATATATGTTTATCTGAATTAGGGAAGGGATGGGGAACAACAAATTGGTGAGACAAAGGACAAAGGGTGAACCAATGCAAGAGTGATACTCCTAAGACAAAATGCTGGAAATGAACTTTACAATGGGGGGGCACTTGGGGGAGTGAAAATGAGAGAAAAACAGGGGAGGGGGTAACAATGCTCAACAAGAAATGTACTCACTGCCTTATATATGTAATTGTAACCCATTTGTATACCATCTTGACAATAAAATTAAATTAAAAAAAGAAAATCTCTCTAATAATAAACATGTATACATATGTGTAAATGTGTGTGTGTGCGTGTGTGCGTGAGTGCGTGCGTGTGTGTGTGTGTGTGTGTGTGTGTGTGTGTGCGCGCGCTGAGATTGTTCCAGATCCTTTCCAAATTTGGCACTGTGGGTTTTCTTAATTTGAGCTTTGAGTCATATCTCAACATGATTTTTTAATATGTACCTTCAGATAATGTTCAGACTAAACAGTGATTCTTCTCTTTCTCCATCCCCTCCTTATTCCAGCCACGCATCAGCATGTGCCATCTCTTCCCCCTCCAAAGCACATCCCCTCTCACCCCCTTCAGCAGCATCATTAGCAACACCCTAGCCAAAACCAAAACCCACCTGCACTACCCCAGAACTACCCCAGTGAACTTCAACCCTGTGTCCCTCTTGCCTATTCTTATCTTTTAGTTGTATAGAGGTGTTACCATTCAACCAATCAGTTTAGAAGTACAGTGCATCTTGATCCATGTCATCCAACCTGTCATTCTCTCCAAACCCTCCCAACCCAAGCCCTCCCCTAATTTTCTTAGTTTCATAGGATATGTATTGAATATTATGACTGCAATCTCTCCACAGTTCCTCTATTTATTCATTTACCCTCTCCTCCCAATGTCTTTCAAGTGCCTGTTTCCTGGTGTTTATTTTTTGGACTATGCGTTCATTTTTCTAAGAAATTGTACCTTTGTAATTCTCCACTGCAAATCCAATACTTCACTTATACATTTGTGTGTACTTACATAAAACTCTGTATATCTTTACTTACACATTTATAAATGAGTTCTAGTTTCCATATATGAGAAAGATGTGTCCTTTGTCTCTCTGGACCTTCACTTAACATAATTTTTCCATGTCCATACATTTCTTTGCCAATGATATAATATCATTCTTTGTAATGGATAAGTAAAATTCTATTTTGTATATATATATATATATATATATATATATATATATAGTGTGTATATATATATATATATATATATATATATATATATATATATACACCATATTTTCTTGATTCATTCATATCCATTGTAGGACATCTGAGCTGTTTCCAAATCTTGGCTATAGTGAATAGTTCAGCAAAGAATAAGAGAAGTAAGTATTCTTGAAAAGATTAGCCTTTCATTTGGGTCAAAAATAGCCCTGCTTTGTCATGATGAAGTAACAGAGAAAAAGGGCGTTCTATAGGGGAAAATAGAAATTTGAACAGAACTAGAGGAGAATGTCATGGGTTTGGTTCATGCATGTGTGTTGAGCAATGCTGGGGATAATCGTCTCCTCCAAGTATTATGGATGCCCTTTACTCCATAAAACTAGATTGATTCCCAGGGGCTTGGGAGTTGAACTTGGGCTCAGTGGTAGAGTGCTTGCCTCACATGCATGAGACTCTGGGTTCAATTCCTCAGTACCACATAAGCATAAAAAAGACAGAAGTGGTACTGTGGCTCAAGTGGTAAGGCGCTAGCCTTGAGCTGAAGAACTGAGGGACAGCACCCAGGTCAAGAGTTCAGCCTCCATGACCAACAATAAAAAAAAAAAAAAAAACTAGGTTGATTCCTAACACTTGAAAATGCTCTCTAGTAGGCTGTTTCTATCACAAACTTGTGTTCTTGTATTTCTCACTTGGCTTTTTGTGGCTTGTGGTTTTGTGGTGTTTTGTTGTGTTTCTCTGGGTTTTGTTATGGTTGTCGTTTGTTTGGTTTGTGGTGCTAAAGATGAAAGTCATGGCCTCACGCATGCCAGGCACTTGCTCTATCACTGCACGAGGAGTCCAGCCTATGTACTTGTGTAGAGCTTATGTTTTTGCATTGTTCAGTGTCTGGGAATGTTTAGGAATATAATGAAATAGGTCAATAAAATAATAAACTACTAGTGTGCTGTTATCAATGAAGTTCCATTTTAAAGACCCGTCACAAAGCACTTTGTAAGGAGACCATCACCATGCATACAAGGCATGCTGGCCACTCTACTCTGTGTAAAAGTATTGGCAGGGGAAGCAATGGCGCTATGGAGTAATGGACAGTATCGATCCTTTCACAGGAGTCTCTGAGTCATCACAGTACTACACCAAGTTATTCTTAGAGGAACAGAAAGAAGCTTCATCTGCTTATCATTGATTCAAGTGCTTGAAATCAGCTCTGTGATTTATCAGCCCCCAGCACAGCTGTGAATTACTTTGAATTTGAATCATTTTGAACATAATATAAAATAAGGGAGCCTATTTTTAGGTTCTACTTAATTATCTCCAATAATCAAGCACAAATCTTGGTATTTTTCCACTCAGCATTCCTTCTCTCTCCACTCTCTCCTTCCAAGATATAAGTGAGCATATTGTATGTTTAGATGCTCAGTGATTGCGCTCTAGCAATGGAGAGAAGAAAGGTCAAAAGCATCTGCTTCAGGCCTTTTTGAAACAAGCAGCAGTAAAGAGCTATCTTCCATGAACTGTATCTCCAGTGCTCTCTGCCCCTTGCCTTTCCCAGGGCTGCTTTCCTTGACAGTGTCCAGTGTCCCCAGATTGCAAGAGTGTTAGTACTTTACACCCTCATTTGTTTTCCATTTCCCTGACCTTTAACTTCCAGATGATGTCTGCCTTGACTGAGTATCAACATGCTGTAATTATTACTTCTAAATGCTAAAAATAACTACTGTGTGTGGTAATCAAAATGTTTTCTGAGCAAACTGGAAGACAGGTGAAGTCAACCTAGTAAAATATGTTCAAAAGTGGCATGATACAGTATTTTCTCACATGGCTTGTATTTTGTTTTATTTGGGGTTTTGTCAGTTGTTTTTTTTTTTAATGTGATGCTACAGCTGCATGACTGACAATTTCTGAACATATTAGTATCCAACTGGGTAAGTAGGTGGGTGAGGAAAGCTTGTCCCACTTTTATGATTGTTTCTGCATCATAAACTCTTAAAAGTGTATTTCTGGGTAGAAAGGTATCTTGCATTTCTTCAGTAGATTGGTGTTGAGTTTTAAATCATTCTACAGGCATGTAAGCCAGTATTTGCTTGATGACTAAACAGGAATAAAGAAGAATAAAAAATCAGGATTATATCCTAGAAATTATTTTTAAAGGATTGTAAAAAGAAAATATACTTATTATCCATAGCAATGTATATATATATATATATATATATATATATATATATATACATACATACATATATGTATAAACAAACGTTTACATTCCAAGTGGATCTGTGGCTTCAGCCACCACGGCATCTGTCTTTGAAAGTATACAGAGTAAGCTCCCTCTCTCACACACTCTGAAGCCACAGATCCACTTGGAATGTAAACGTTTGTTAGCATGAAATCACTGGAGATTCACTCTTCAAAGCTCACAATGAGCCTCTGATTGCGGAAGGACAGGCAGGCCTGCTGAGCACTGCCGGCCTAAGGTTTTGTCAGCACTTTCATTGTAATCCTAAATTCATGGCTTAAAACCCAGTTGTAGCAGAAGGTTGGAGACTATGAGACTATAGAGACTCCAAAACTTTTTCAGCGTCTACAATATTATCAGCTCAGACACTTGGACAATAGCATAGGGCACCAGGTTCGCTCATCGTGAACTTCCAGTGTGGAGGTGCATGAGGAGCTTTCCATTACCACAGCAAAATTTCTGAGATAAGCAATATAAAAAGAAGAAATGCTTATTGTGTCTGATTATATTGGAGATTTCAGTCCATGGTCTATGGGTCCTATAAGTCATTTTGAGGCCCATGTCGGGGAAACACATTAATTACAGGAACATGTGGTCGAAGCAGCCCGCTCACCTCATGGCCACCAGAAGTGAAAGAGAAAGACAGAGGAGTTGGTTTCACCATAGTCTTCTCAGGCATGCCCTCTTATCTTCCAGTAGACTCCATCACTGAACATTTCCATTACCTCTCAATAATGCCGTACTGGGAATCAAGATGATTACGTGGCCCTTGGAGACACATTCCAGATCCAATATACAGCTAGAGGTTTTGACAAAGGCTGGCACTTCTAGATTGTTTTGTTAACTCAAACATGGAGTTGAAACTCAGTTTTTAAAATATGTTTTTATAAAACATATCTCCTATAATAAGTATCAAAAACATTTTAAACAAGTTCTTTGATATAAATGAATAAAGGCAAAATATTATTCCACAGGCATAAAAATCATTTAGAGTAAAATTCATATTCAAAGTGCTTTGACAATATAGAGAAGATACTTACTTCAAATCAGTAGAGGCCAGAGAGTCTCGTGGAAGTGGAAGTGTTGGATCCTGCAGAGCAAGTGCAGTATTTGCAAGGGAGAGCTGCTTGAGGCAGGTATAGTTAGAAGTCAGGGCCAGAGAGTGAATGCGTCCTTCCATAAAGACTGAGTGCTGATGTACTGCTGAGCCAGGAAGTGAAAGGCTCAAACTGAATCCTGAAGGTCAAGATCCTGAAAACCACTCTTTGTTCTTAAGATTCAGCCCACATATCACCAAGATAGGCTACAATGCCTTAATTAGAATCTGAAGAAAAACTTCATTAGTTATTACATCCATTTATTTAATATACATTTACTGGGAGTCTATCCATGACAGGCACTGAGTTTGATTGTAGAAAAATAAAGATGACAAAGACCATTTATCCTAGAGTGATAACAGCCTACGAGTGGAGAGTATTTGCAGAATGGATAAGAGCAAATGCTATCATGAGAGTGAAGAGGTAAAAAGATAGGCTAGCCGGGCAAAGGTGGCTCACGCCTGTAATCCTAGCTACTCAAGAGCTGATATCTGAGGATTGTGGTTCAAAGCCAGCCCGGGCAGGAAACTCCGTGAGACTCTTATCTCCAATAAACCACTAGAAAACCGGAAGTGGCGCTGTGGCTCAAGTGGTAGAGCACTTGCCTTGAGCTGAAGAGCACAGGGACAGTGCCCAGGCCCAGAGTTCAAGCCCCACGACTGACAAAAAAAAAAAAAAAAATAGGCTGTTTCCTATCTTCCCATTATGTGTTGAAAGCTTATGGAAATAAACTGACAGGATGCAGATCAGTGGAAGAAAAAGGCATGCAAAATTTTTACATCCACAAGGGAAAAATCACAGTGCAGGAGTAATGAAGGTTGAGGCTTAAATAACTTCAGAGCTACAAGGTGAATAGAGTCTGAGAAGGAAAAGGTATGGCCTATCCTGAAGAGAGAAGGTGGAAGAGACAAAACAGGACGCACAAGGGAGCAAAGGTGTCTTGTAATGTGGAAGACATCATACGTCTGGGCTGTCCACAGAGATGTTGTCAGGTTGATAGAATGAAATTAGATGTGGAGACTTTAAGGCTCCTGTTTTCTTGATAATTATTTCTGATTATTTGATAAAAATCTGGGAGGAGATTTAAGACAATTGCATATCTTCCCTTGATCAGAAAGGGGAGTTACAGGGAGAACTTTCCTCTGGTTCTCAATTGAAAGAAACAAGATAATTTTTGAGAATCTGACTCTTACTTTCTTTGTAGTGCTAGGGATGGAAACCAGAGACTTGCACATATGAGGCAAGTACTTTATCATTGAGCCATGCGCTAGCCCTAGAAAGACTGGTTTCAATGCAGTTTCTTAGGCCTCTCAGCTTGTTAGACTATCTGAGTCCAAACAATACATCCAGGTGACAGTGAACAACCAAAGAAAGAATTTATCGTTCCACCTGAGCATGATGTGAAAGTCTTAATATGCACTCTGGCTTGAGATAAGTTGATAGGTAAGCTAGTAAAATAAGAGAGAGAGCTTGTTGAAAAAGGAAAGGCCAAGGACACCAATAGTGATGGCTCTGGGGTAGAAAAAACTTTTGGAGGGAAAGGAAGGAAGGAAGAAAGGAAGGAAGAAGGGAGGGAGGGAGGAAGGGAAGATGGTACAGTTGATCATATCAGAAGAATTCTATTATATAGTAGCCAAGGTCTGATTCAAAGGAAATGTCCATAAGGAACCAGAAACTAGTTAGATGTGATAATTAAGAGATCTGAGGGACATGTACCAGGTACTTAACAATAGTCAAGTTCAGAGAAACAGAGAATAGAGTAGAGGTTTCTAAGGCCTTGGAGGAGGAAGAGAAATGGGAAGTTGTTTAACTGGTAATACTATTTCAGTTTTTGCAAGACAAGAGTTCTAGAGTTGTGGCTGCCACTATGGAATGGTACAATTATAATACTAAAGATGAAAATGTTTACATTGTATGTACTTTAACTGATTTTTTTTTCAGTCGTGGGGCATGAATTCTGGGCCTGGACGCTGTCCCTCAGCTCTTCAGCTCAAGGCTAGCACTCTACCACTTGAGCCACAGAGCCACTTCCGGCTTTTTCTGTTTATATGGTGTTGAGGAATCAAACTCAGGGCCTCATGCATGTGAGGCAAGCACTCTACCACTGAGCCACCTTCCCAGCCCCTAGCTAAATTTTTAAATAAGGGAAAAATCCAAACTCCTTCACCTCAGAAAGAAGATTCTAACACTTCTCTCTGCCACATAAAGGGCACTGGGTCCATCTGTGCTCTCATTTTCCAGTCTTGTAGCCAAGTGAGAGTGCTCAGCACTTTTCTGAATTGTAAACAGTTCTTAATTCACATTTTGTTTCTCCTTTAAATGCATGTAGACCAATTTAGACTGTTTTAGCCTAACCTTGAGGTTAACTACTAACCAGCCTTCCCTGAGAGTTCTCCATCTGGCCATGGGCCATTCACATCCTCCAGGGCCATTTGTTGTGATCTTGTCCTTTCAACCTAGATTTTCCCACGGGGTTTTGAAACCTCAGAAACCTTCCAGCAAATGGCAGTTGTCTGCTGACCTATATTATTAGCATGAAGTACTTTTAGCTTTGTTAGGTTTGAAATAATATACATTGATAAGGGGGGAAGGAAAGAAAAAGAAGAGCTGTGCATTTTCTTAAAAGCTTCTTAACACATCATCTCTACATCATTAGTCATGGGAGCTAATTTCTTTTTCACCAGCACATCAGTATTTACGTGGTAGATGAGAAAATATTTACAGTTCTAGGACCGTATAGAATTCCTAAAACTGATGGCCATGTATTTGTGATGTTAGAGGTACTCTAGGCTGTGTACAGAACATGAATTCAACAAACAATTCATGAAAAAATGATTACATTTCTTCCCATGTGTGTGCACACATGCTTACATCTATACCTAGGATAAGAGTAGTCTCTACTTTTCAAGCTAGGCAAGAATGTTGGAAGGGTGACATTGGTCAAGACACACTGTATTCATAAATTGCTTTGTTGAATGGCAACTCTTTGTACAACTATTTAAAGATAGTAATGTTAAAAAAAAAAAGCTAGGACACTAAACATGAAAGTTGTAATTCTTGAAGATGACTCATTCTCAGTTTCTACAGAGTCCCCTGGAGAATGAAAGAAAAATGCAGGCTGCCTCCCCCAGGTTTGCAATGGAGAGAAAATTCAGTGTCAGAAGACCTTGTTGGGAACATTGGTTCCATGGTTTAATAACTTTCACTCGTGGCATAATCCTCTACCTCTCTTTGCTTCTCATGGGAGAGTAAACCTCATCTTATAGGGAAGAAAGCTGGGAGGATTGGCAGTGACCATGTTCTATGTGCTACATGGCGGATACTCAAGGAGAATCTCTTTCCTTTTTTGCATAAAGAACATTCAGCTTTTGTATGTCAACCCTATGACAAAAGACACCATTCATAAGCCAACATACCCATTTCACAGCCAAAGCTAAACTGTAAAATACACTCAGGCAAGGGGTAAAGCATACACCATTGCTGATTCCTCAAGAGAGGAGGAGAAGAGAGAGGATAGGAAAAGGCAAAGGAACAAAGGAAGTAAAAGAAGGAGAGGAAAAACATAAAACCTTCAGCAGCATGAAATAGGAAACATAAATCAAAGAACCCCTGAGGAATTGTGAGTTGCTTTCTCCCACATGCCCTCCTGCTGTGTGCTGAAGTATTGATCATCAGACCTGCCACTGGGTCAAGACATTTACATGCTGTTTCTAGGCCTGGTGGACATGGAGAAAAAATATGACACAGTAATCTGATATTATCAGATCCCAGAAAGGCACTTCTGGAAACACTAATTGGATTTTTCTCCAGCCGTTTTTTTTAAATTTAGTGAGTTCCCAGAGAAGATCACACCTCTCCTAACACTTATAAAGAGAATTTGTGTGCCAAGTAATACCTATTCGATGCTTGAGGAGATGTGTTGCCATGGTACCAATCAGATTTTGTCTTCATTGGGGAATAGAAATTAAAACTGACAATGGTTGACTACAAGTGTTTTTGTTTGTCCCTCTGAGCTGTGTTAATGCCTGGAAAGGGTTTTGTGGTTGTTTACTGGCTTTGAAACAATAGTAATTTAAAGTGTATAAGATAGGAAATAATGCAATGCATTTAGAGAAACAAGATGTCTCCCCAAAGGAGCTCATTATTCTTATAAAATTTACATTATCAAAGAACGTGGGAATGCTAAAAAGCAAGTTCTTAATGGTCACAATAAGCAGTGTCATCTCAGAACCAAAGAGAGTTGGTGGGTAACTAATGGGGTATAAGTGCAAGATTGATCTAGAAGCCTAATTGGCTACTTTTATGGCTTTAGAATTCTGATCTTATATTAGAGCTATAAAATATCCATTGTGCTTCGGGGAACATCTGAGCATTTGGCTCTCATAATAAAAGAAATATTGAAAATCAAGAGCAGTAGCTTGCTTTAGAGAAAAACAAGGGAGTGATTAATATGGATTCAGGAAAGTGGCTGCCCGTGGGGGCTGAGGTGGAGAGAGGAGAGGGCTTCAGAGACCTCAGGAATATTCAAGTTCTTAAGTTGAAGGGCACTTCATTATTTTTCCAAGAACTCCATATAGACATCACCTTCAGTCACTGCAGTAAAATTGACTTAAAAAGAGGGGGAGATCAGGTAAATGGACCAAAAGCAGCAGATTCAAGTCTTGACTGTCTTAACTAGTTCCACGATTTGGTGCATGTCACTCACTTTGCTAAAACCCCATTCAACTACCAAATAAAAGGTTACTCAAATGGGTGCCCCTCTCCCTCCTAACCTGAAAACTATCCAAATCTATGGATGGCAAATGGAATAGAACAATGCCAAATTAATCGTGTTGGGGAAAGTCTCTTCATCCCATAAAACAAACAAAATCCCATCTACTCATCCATTCCAGTTCCACCGTTAGTGTGATTTATTCTAGAATCCCAAGGAAATGCCTACAATGTCTAGGTAATCATGTTGTTTGTTGAGCAGAACTGTGAGATTTTTTTTTAAAGCATGATATTGGTGAATCAGTAAAAGCACTTGAAGGTGGAGATCTTATCTCTTTCCATCCTTCCAGACATCTCTTTCTCTGTCAGCCCATCTTCTCACCTTCCCTGAATGTAAAACAGCAATATAATGAACTCAAGAGGCACCTAATTACTTCATGCTCATCAAATGTGTATGAATGCAGTCAGGTGCTTCATATTCTACCCTCTAAAAAATTACCAGAAAATAACGGTTTGTGGGACTGGGCTAATTACCAAACCACTCGGAAGTAAATGCTTCAAGGAAATGCTTCCTTTGAGTTTCCATCAAGATGCCAAAAAATAACTTCTTTCTTCATTCATTAAATCAGTGTTGACGCAGCTTCTCTAGGGGAGGAGTGGGCTGGGCTGGGCTAGGGTGGGAGCAGGCAAGACCAGTGCTGGCTGGCTGTTGGTCATCATTTAGTTTCTGTGAGCACAGATAGCAGGTGTGATCACTGCAAAGGAATTCTGGGGCTCTGCAGCAACTAGCAGGGTTTAGGACACACTTTCAAGTCTTGGATTCATGTGTTCAACCAGAACAGATACAAAGGGGCTGCATGTCCACCTTGGCTCCTAGGTATCAGGATAGATTTTTGTTGCTCCCAGCCTGTCTGGAACACAGCCACCCCCAAGCTGAGCATCAGGCTCTGAAAAATGGGGCAAATTTCTCAACCTCTTGGGGGCTCCATTGATTCTCTCATAGGGGAGCTATTCCACATGTTAGGGACACTCCTAAGGCTTACAGCTTCTTGCATCTAAGGCTCTGAGTGCAAGGTCTGGAACCTAATATTGCTTCAAAAACTATGATCCTGGCTTCCTTTTACTTTGCAACTATTACACTTAAATGGAAAGGTACCAGGCCTCAAAATTCCCTCTTTCCCTCTCTCTGCTATAGTGTTCCATTAGTACTGATGAGAGTTGGACTGGGGGCTTTGATAGCAGCATGCATCTCCAAAAAGTCTCAGAGTCCTTTAGATATAAGCATATGAGTATCTGTGTGAATGAAGAGAAGCAGAGCTGAGCACCTAATGCCTCCTGGGCTTTGGGAAACAAAAGCCAAAGGCCTGATGTCATACCACCCCCTTTATGAGGGGTTTAACACAAATTTGCAAAAACAATGCTTATAACAGCATGTAAAAGTGTACAATCCAGTCTTCTAATCAAATTATCAAGGAAAGATATGCTTGTTCTAAATGTCTTAAGACAATTTAAAATCCCTCCCAGAAACTGAAATCTGAAGTCTGTGATATCCCTCTCCTTACATAAACACCTAGCTAGCAAGAAAAACATAGCATTTAATTGTGCTCTCCATTGCTGTATTTCTATTTCATTCACCCCTAGTTATTTCTATTACATTTTTGTTTTTTAAATACTTTTATTATCTTTAAGGAGTTGTACAGAGGAATTGCCATTCAACAACACAGATCATAAATACCATGCTTCTCGATCAGTCTCACCCTTTGCAACATTCTCACCCACCCCTGGAAACCCACCCCTTCCCTTACTTATCTTCGTTTTAGGTTGTGCATTGAATCTTTCACAACTTACCAAAACAGTTTATGTGTACAATGCATTTTGATCTGTGCCACCATTTACTCATAACACTAACAAGTGATCTATCAGGGATTTAAATGCACATGCAGATTGAGAACTAAGCATCTTGTCTACTATGTCATCAGGAGATTCCAGGTCTGAATAGTCTGCAAAGTCACTCCTGATCACTTCACCTGTGTCTGTGTTAGCTGAAACACTGGGTTGTAATTAGTGCCTGCCACTGGTTCACACAATAGCCTCCCAATAACTATCAAAGAAGTGACGTAGGCATCAGGTAAAAGAATAGAACTAGAGCATTTATCATCCTAAGACTCCAAGTAAAGTTAAACCGTGTTTACTTCAGCCTATAAAATATTTAATGCTTGTTTATCTTTCTGGGTGGGTCTAATGTCAAGGTAACAATCTTCTAAAACGATTTCAAATCTAGAAATAAATACTGATGTGTTGACCATTCAATACAAGAGACACTCATGTATTAAAAATCTAAACTTACCAACCATGATGCAAAGTAGGTTAGGTTATTATTTGCATTTCAAGAAGAAACAATACAATTATTTTAAGTACATATGTTTTAGATGTCAGATTTTAGATCTTATTGTTGCTTTCAACTTATTTTCTTAACTAGGCACTAGTGGTTCATGCCTGTAATCCTAACTACTTGGGAGGCTGAGATCTGAGGATTGTATTTCAGAGCCAGCCCACAGAGGAAAAAGTCCATGAGACTCTTACTTCCAATAAACTACTCAGAAAAAGCAAGAAGTGGTGCTGTGGCTCAAGTGGTAGAGCTCTAGCCTTGATCACAGAGAAGCTCAATGACAGAGTGCAGGCCCTGAGTTCAAGCCCCAAGACCAATACAAAAAAAATTTTTTGCTTCTCTCTGAACTGAGAAATCTTACATTCCTTTTGTTGCCAAGGCAAAGGAGAGTCATTTGGTGTTAATAAGAAGTTATTTTAGTTTCAAAATATGGCTTCTTCTGTGAACAAATAATGGGTTTTCAAATTAACTGAAGATTCCCGTGATAAACACTTATCTGGCATCATTTCTATCAAGTGCTCCTGCCTACTTCACATTTTTTTCTACTGGCACATGTACAATGTGCATTTCTTAATCTTCCCAGGAGACAGAACACCAGACAAAAGAGCAAAGGTCAAATCAAGGTCTTTCAGTTATGTCTTATTTCTATTAGGAAGTGCCTCAAAAATTTCAGTAACATGGAAGTTGTACATGCTGTAATTAAAGGAAAGAGTTACTATTTAAGTCATGCTAATATTATTACTGGAGATAACTTTGTCAACTTGTCTCATCCTAAAGTGCTAAGAAAGGCAATAATTATTTGTGTCTGCTGAGGTTTGATATTTTAGTGGAAGAATTCAACCACTGACTTATATTTAACTCTGTTCCAATAGGAATATGAGGTAATGAATGGGAGAAGTCACTGACCTGGAACAAGATCACTCTGAACATGACACTATTACACAAAATGGAACATTTACTGTCAGAGAACTCCTTCTTAAAGCAGTTCTGAATGTATTCCAAAGAATAAAATGCTAGCTAGTATATTTTGAGATGCATAATCAAAGATGATATCAAGTTACTGAAGGGTAATATACTTTGGCTGATATGCTGAGAGTGTTTGTTTTTAAAAGTTTTTAGCAATAAAGGTAATCAGGTGATTCTTAAGGTTTCCCAGAGCATCTCAGTAGAGTCACTAAAGGAAGAAGAAAGGGAAAGTGTTTAGGTCAGAGGTTCAAATCTGATTCCAGAACTCAAAAATCAATTACATATTGATTCCATTGCCAACATATTATAAGGATAAAAAAATTACTAATACCAACTCTTACTTAATTTGTTTTCAGAAAGATGTTTCATTTACTAATGTATGTTTTTAAGATTCTTGTTTTAATGAACATAAAATAAGATTTCCTATTTTTAGACCCAGTTTGTAATTCCATGTATGTACACAATGTATAATGATCAAATCAGAGTAATTACCATGTCAGTCTCCTAAACTACAATTTTCTTGTGTTGTGAGTCTTTGAATAATTCTCTCTTTACGAAACATGGAATATGCCATGAAAGTCACCTTGCTTTGCTGGAGAGCATTAGACTTTTCTCTTTCTAACTGAGTTTTGGTAGCCAGTATCCAATCCTTCCTGCCTCCCCTCCTTCCTTCCTTTCTTAGCCTCTAGTGACCACTTTGCTAGTCATCTCACCTACTTCTGAGCTCCACATGTGAGTGAGATCTGTAGTACTGGTCTTCCTAGGCCTGACTTATTTCACTTCATATAATGTCCTTCAGTTCCATTCAGGTTGCCACGATAATTGGATTTTATTCTTTTTTATTCTTTACCACTCAGTATCTTAGATAGGTAGCCTCATTTACTCCCAAACTATTCTGTAGATTAGCCAGAGCATTGGGAAACCTGGATATGTATACATATACACACAACACAAATACTGACTAAATGCTGTAAATGAGCAAACTTTCAGACTAAAATCGGCTGAAAATATATTTACCCAATCTTTGATCTACCTAATTACAATCAGACATGAAGAAGCTTTTTATAAATCTCCAAGACTCTGGCATTGTATTCAATCCTTGGTACATACAATAAAAGATTACAAGAACTCAGTGTCCAATAGAAGGGCAAGGATATTAAAGCACTTTATAAACATTAAGGAAACCTCAAGACTATGTTTAGAGAGTTCAGTGTTTGGAAGAAAGGAATTCTTGTTTGGAAGGAAGGAATTCCAGTTTGGGTTTTACATTTTTTTAATCTAAATAACTTTCTACTTTAGGAGAATTAGAACTATAATTTAGAATTTCCTTTTTTAATTTAAATTTTATTGTAAAGGTAATGTACAGAGGAGCTACAGTTACATAGGTAAGGTCATGAGTTACATTTCTTTTTGTAATTTTTTAATTTTATTAAATATGCTGTACAGAGGGGTTTCATTTGCATAACTAAAACTATATTTCTTGTCGAACATTGTTACCCACTCCTTTATTGTTCTCCTTCTATCTTTTCCCTCCCCAACTCTTCCCCCACATCCCAAAGTGTAAATTCATTTCTGACATAGTGTCTTGTGAGTATCATTTTTGCAATGGGTCATCCTGTGTCCTTCTTTCAGCTTTTTGTTATTCCCTTCCCTTCTCCAAATCAGTTAAATGTATATACAAGATGGAGAATCAAAGACAGTAATTGCCAGGGTTAAACCAGTGGGGGAAAAATGAAATAAAATAAGAAGGAAAGAATAGACACAGTAAATTGCAGACGACAAGTGAAGTAAGTCAGACCCAAGGAAACATAGACTCTATGGTTTCCCTTATTTGTAATAATTAGTATATGTCTAGGATAGTCCTGACAGAGAATCATGATAGCTCAATAGCTATGTACATATGATCATACAAAATGATGCTAATTGAATGAACTCCAAGACATGGAAATAACAAGTCTTTTTTTTCTTTTTGGTTGTTGACCTTGTTGTCACCAATGTACTGCATCTAGTTCTTTCTTCTTATTTTATTTCAGTTTTCTTTTTCCACTGATTTACATTTCTTTTTGAACAGTGTTATTCCCTCCCTCATTTTCTCCCACTTTTTCTCCTCCCAGCCTCTCTCCCCTCCAAGTTTTAAAGTTCATTTCCAACATAATGTCTAGTGAGTATCACTGTTGAATTGATTCACTCTTTGTCCCACCATCCTTGTTATTCCCCTTCCTTTTCCCAAATCAGATAAACTTATATACAAGACAAAGGGTATAGAAATGAAAAATAGTGACAACAGGGAATAAACCAAATTTTTAAAAAAGAAAGAAAAAAGAAATAACTGAAAACAGCACAATAAAACCTCCTGTTTCAATTTCTTGTAGTTCATTTCTATAAGCATCATTTTTATACTGTCAAATGCATATAGCTATTGAGCCATTGTGATCCTCTCCTAAGAATATCCTCGTTTGTCCTCACTGTGTGAATACTTACATTGCCAAAGAAACACAGGCTGCATGGTTTCCCTCATTTGTAATAAATAGAATATGTATATAAATCTACAAGTTAATACAATGGATAGTAAAAGACAAATCTAAGTTAGAATTTCTAACAAAATACATGTTAACTAACATTTCTGAAATTATTCCTATTTTCTGAATTATTAAGCCAATGTTGTAATTAATAATATATTTATTTTATGTAACATTTCCAGTGGCCTTGAAGGTTTATTATTATCTCATTTTATGTCTGTGAATCTAAAGAGAAATTTGAGGAGGCACTTTATGATCCCAAATTAAATTAATTTTAAGGAAAGAGATGCAGAAAAATAAGTGGCCAAAATTACAGGATGAAGATGAACCAAACAAGGGTTTGTATTCAGGTAATCTGACTCCAGGTACAGGACATGCACCCACAATCTTGTATAAACTCCACTTATTCATAAACTCCTCACATCTTAGTTTATATGGAACTAGTGAGGAGAAGGAAGGTATCCAATGAGAAGTCTCTTTGAGATGGTCTGTGTTATTAGCACATCATTTGTGGACATGCAGAATGTGAGTGTAGGACATGATACAGATTAGAGAGAAGGACTTTTCGTGGAGGAAGGAACAGCACTTGTCAAAGCATGGAATGTGCTTCAGGAAGAGCAAATCATTTTCATCTGCCTGGAAGGTTTGTGATAGCAAATGAGGCCTAACTGAATGAACATGTTACAGTCAGGTCTTTCAGGCAAAAATAGGCATGAACAAAACCATTTGGGGAAAATACTTTTTCCAATTGCTGAGGGAAAAGTCAAGATTCACTAGAAAAAGCAGTAGGACTTCAAGTTTTTTGCTTATTTTACATAATTTATTGGCCATAATCAACTAGCCAGATCACGGTTGTAGGGACAAAACAAAAAAAAAGTTCTAGAAACAGTTTTCTTATACCCTACCATTGAGAGATTTTCACGGGGGTGGAGGGGAATATAGCCAAAATGAAGGGTGAGACCTGGCATTTCCAGTTGCGGGCTTTTTTGTGCTTTTTGCTTTGGTTCTCACTGAATCATCCTTTGGGAGGACTGGAGGAAATAAGTGTGTTCTGACTGCAGGACAAAGGTCCCTGGAAACTGAGGCTGCAAACTGCCCAGAAGACATTTACCTACAAATTGATGAACAGGGACCTGAATGTAAAGACAATAAATGTTGGTTGTCAAGAAAACCAACCAAAACCAGGAGCAGAGAGTGAATGGCTGGTACCTCAGAAAGCATCTCATCCCACACAAAGTGTTACAGGTCACAATAGATCTAGTTCATTAGCAAATATACCCAACTCAAGAATTTATAATAATCTTTGTCATCTTCAAAACAGATTCTCTGAAATAATTTTTCTCTTTTCTTTTCTTTTGTGTATCAGTCATGGGGCTTGAACTCAGGGCATGGTGCTGTCCCTGAGCTCTTTCACTCAAGGCTAGTCCTCTACCACTTTGAGTCGCAGCTCCACTTCCAGTTTTTCTGCTGCTTAATTGGAGAAAGAGTCTCATGGGGACTTTTCTGCCAAGGCTTTGAACCACAATCCTTAGACCTTAGACTAAGGAGGCGAAGGCCTCCTTAGTAGCTAGCATCACAGGTGTGAGCTAACAGTGCCTGACATCTCTGAAATATTCTTTTTTTTTTTTTTTGTCGGTTGTGGGGCCTGAACTGTGGGCCTGGGTGCTGTCCCTCAGCTCTTTAGCTCAAGACTAGCACTCTACCACTTGAGCCACAGTGCCACTTCCGGCTTTTTCTGCTTATGTGGTGCTGAGGAATCAAACCCAGGGCCTCATGCATGCAAGGCAAGCACTCTACCACTGAGCCACCTTCCCAGCCTCTGAAATATTCTTATGGCTATAAATATGCCAGGGACTCCTCACTGAGAATTTCCAAACCAACCAGTAAGCATTCATTTGTTGGGATGTGTTCGTTTTTTGTGGGGTTTTTTTTGCCATTTAACAAAGCAGTTTATGAAAACAGTACACCCTTATCAATGTCATCCTTTTCATCATTCTCCTCATTCCCCCAATCCCACCTCTTTCCTCAATTTTCTTAATTTTATAGGATATGCATTTGATTTTATGACTGTATTTTCTCTCCTCTTCATTTATCTACCTGGACAATTTTGAATGACCTAAAGATAATTAAAGAATACCATTTTTCAAGTTTTTTAAGAGTAATTTTGATTTTTTAAGAAAATATCCTCCAAAGCATAGTATTAAGTCTGTTTAAAAAATATGCTCCAGTATCAAGTAGAATTGGTGTTAATAAAGGATTAGAAGATTAGCACTGACTAAACCATAGGCTGATTCTGAAGGCTCATTAGTCCTAGTCAGTGTCTTGCCATGTATTTCTTGGAATTTTTTATCCCAGCCCACATTGATAACAGCCTACCTGAATTCTGGCAGACAGGTCTCAATTTTACAGCCTCCATGGATTTTCACTATCCACTGGGTCTCACTCTGACACCTTCCTATTTAATCTGGAAAATCTTCCCCTATAAGAATCTGATCATTTGATTCGGGCATCAGTGGCTCATGCTTATAATCCTAGCTACTCAGCAGACTGAGATATGAGGATTATGGTTCAAATCTAGCCCAGGCAGAAAAGTCCCCTTGAGACTCTTATCTCCAATTAACCACTCAAAAACAGGAAGCAGAGCTCTGGCTCAAGTGGTAGAGTGCTAGCCTTGAGCACAAAGAGGCTTAGGGACAGCTCAGAGACCCTGAATTCAAGCCCCACAATTGACAAAAAGAGAAAAAAGAATCTGTTTATCCATCACGTCTGCTGTGGTTTGAATATGTTTCTCCCTCCAACTTTCTGGAGTTTACGTTCCATTGTGAGAAATTAAGAAGATGGAAACATAATCCAGCCATGACACTTAAAGGTGAGTCCTTAAACCAAATACTGGTAGCTCACATCTGTAATCCTACTCAGGAGACTGGGGTCTGAGGACTCTATATCAAAACCAGCCTGGGCAGGAAAGTCTGTGAGACTCTTATTTCCAATTAACTTAACAGACTATGAGTTCAAGCTCCAAGAGCAACACACACACACACACACACACACACACACACACAGGTGAGACCTTTAGAAAATTATTAAGATTAGAGAGAATTGTCTGTGTGGGGCTCCCATGACTAAATTCTGGTGACTTAAAAAGAAGAGGGACAGAGGCTAGGAGATACACATATTTCTTTTTTTTAATTTAATTTTATTGTCAAAGTGATATACAGAGATGTTACAGTTGCATACATAAGGTAATGAGTAAATTTCTTATCAAACATTGTTATCCTTCTGTCTCTCCCCATGTGATACCTGCACCATCTGAGCACTCTCCTAGCAAAGTCATCACACGATACTGCTCGCAACCTTAAACCATCAGAGCCATAGCCTGATAAATAAACCTCTTTTGTTTTAACCCACCAAGTCAATGGAATTATGTCACTTGAAAGGGAAAATAAAATAATAGACTATCCTGCTGAGGATCTATCTTTGGCCTTAAGCATCTACCTTACTCTTCCATTCCTCGAAGCCATACTGCTTGATGTTAACAATCAGGTATTAAGCCAAAAATGTGATATGCACCTTTATTCCCAATACTTAGGAGAATAAGGCAGGATTATTGTGTGGTTAAGGCCAGCTGCGTGATATAGCAAGACCCTTTCTTCAAAATTGTTTTTTTTTAATTGTGAAAATACTGTACAGAGGGGTTACAATTACATGAGCAAGATAATGAGTACATTTCTTAACAAGCATTGTAGCCTCCTCCTTTTGGGCATTTACCCAAATGTTTACAAACAAGGCCACACTAAGGCTATCAGCACGACTATGTTTATTGGAGCATTATTTACTATAGCTAAGATATGGAACCAACCCAGATCCCCTCAGTGGATGAATGGATCAAGAAAATATGGTATATATACACAATGGAATTCTATGCCTCCATCAGAAAGAATGACATTGCCCCATTTGTTAGGAAATGGAAAGACTTGGAAAAAATTATATTAAGTGAAGTAAGCCAGGCCCAAAGAAACATAGGTCCCATGGTTTCCCTTATTTGCAATATCTAGTATATGTCTGAGTCAAGCAGAAAAGGTCAGATAAGTTGATGTTAGGGAAATGAACCCTAAGATATGTATTCAAATGTTTTTTTTCTTTCATGTGATTGTTTCTAACACATTTATAAGATTATTTCTTTGTTGCTTTTATGTCCCTCCCCCACAGTATAACCCCTGCTTTCACTGTATTTAATGTCGGTATAATTTGTGGAGGGGAAGGGGAAAAACAAATCATTTAAATAGGGATACAGGTGGACCCATTGCAACAATGAGATGTACAAGTCCTTATGTCGAAAACAAACTTTACAACTTTGGTGCGGGGGAGGGGGAAAGCGGAGAGGGATGGGAAGGGGAATCAAAATTGTTTTAAGTAATTAATTAACTTTAAAAAATAAAATCAAGTTTTATATGTTTATGTATCTGTAACTTCTACAAAAATAGTAACTAAGAAGCAGGGAATAAATGCTTGGATATTCCAGAGAATATTAAATAAATTTGTATCACACAACAGCATAGATAGAACAGCCTTTCAAGAAAAGTGCTTTGAAGAAATCAGCCATTCTAGCTTTAATATGTACATTTGGTATACAGGTTTAAAACACTGATTGATCTTTAAAGTCTCACCATCTAGAAAGTGCATAGTGTATTCATATATTTATATTATACTTAATTCATTAGGGAGGAAAAATGTAGAGAAAATCTTTTAGACAAACAGAAAGAACTCAAAACAGAAAGAATTGGCATTAAATGTGATCGAAACAAAATACATTTTAAGTATTCAATTCTTTGCCATGCCTTCATTTTTCCATCATTGCTTGAGTTTCATATGTATAGTTTTAAAAATAGTTCTTTTAAAATAATTTTATCCAAATTATATTGAAAATAATTCTGAGAGCAGACAGCTGCAGTGTGAAATTCAATATACCCAGGCCCAATGAAGTATCAAGACATCAAAATTCTTACGCATTGGTAGGCCTGAGAAAGAACAAGTACTAGTCATGAATGTGAGCTGCAGCATCCATGATGCTGAGTGCGGTAATACTCTAATCCTCAAGGACTCCTTCAGGGAATAGGGGAATGCATTGTCTCATCCCAGCACTTCCCCTGAGGTTGCCCAGAGCAGTCTCTCAAAGCATGATATTTATATACATCCAGAGAGGGCGAAAAGTCCCAGCAAAGGGAATTCTAGCCCTGACCTTTCATTGTGGATGCTGTCTCTAGTAGCTAATTAGCATACCACAGAAAACATCAATTAAAGCCTTTTTATAAAGATCTCATTTCATAGTCTGGAGAGAACCAATCCAGAAAGTCATTCATTCAAATAAAGGCCAGGCCAATTGGTGTCTTATGTAATGTCTATTTCCACTTTCCTAATTTTTGAGTCAGTGATAAATCACTACACTATTAAAGTCCTGCCCATTATGGCCAAACTGGAAATTTGGAAAATATTTCCACCTAGGTGGCCTCTGTGGAATTTGGGTCTTAATCGGCCATGGGGTGTTGTAGCAGAGAGAAGTATGCAATTAGCTGGAAGTCCTCAGGATTCCCGCACTTCTCACTAGGAAGAGAAGCACAAACCAGAGCAATCTGGGCACCTCGTTTTCAATTGAAATGATCCCCTCTTACAGTTTTGGGTTGTTTCTAAATGCATTTTCATCATTTCTAGGAATACAGTTCATTATCATTCATTGTGCATTGGTCAAGTATGCATGTATGGAAGTATTACACTAAAACTTTTGTGTAATCAATATACGCTAACACAAAAAAGAGAAACAATAAATAAATACTGGGTTGGGAAATTTTTTAAATAGTACATGGTTCTGGAATATACATTATATAACGACCCCCCCATGTTCCAAGATACCCCACCTCCTTGTTCCAAGACATGTTCCAAGATACCCTGTGAGTGCTTAAAACCTTGAGTAGTTTCTAATATACTTACATATAGTCCATTTTGTCTGAACATACATACATTACAGTGTGGAAACACTGTACAGAAGAGTACCTAGTTACATCCTTGCAGAAAAAACACCGAGTCACCAGATATCACTCCTCTATTCAAAATACTGCACAATGAAAAACATATGAATTGTTCATTTCTAGAATTTTCCATATTACATTTCTGGAGCATTACTGACTGCAGGCAACAAAGAAAGGGGGATTGTTTACCCACCCCTTACTTCTAGAAATTCTAGATCCAACACACTGTCTCATGTGGCAAATATTTTTATACTTCTATAGTTAACAGTCTATGCAGCAAAAATGACAGAGAAAGTCATCAAAATTGCATTATCTTATAAAAATTATTATCTTTAAGTAGTTGAACAAAGGAGTTCAATTCAACTTGTTAGTTTATGAGTACAATGCCCCTTGCCTGCTTTCCATTGTAGGTTCAGGAATGTGAAATTGATATCAACTAATACACATTGCTTTGTGAATTCTAATTTGTCAGTTCCAACATCCCAGTAGGATTGTATCCCTTGAAGACCAAAATATTTCTGTATTTTTGTTGAGGGTAGTAGTTGTGTTTTGTTTATTTGTTTTGCTTTTTTATGACTCTCACTATGTAACTAGCCTTGAACTTAGAATCCTCCTACTTCAACTCTCTGCTGCTGGAACTAGAGGCGTGTGTCATTACATCCAACACCTTGTATTTTGAATGCTTTGTATTTTTAAAGGCTTTGTGTTTAATGATTTTTACTACTATTATCATTATCTTTTAGGTGTACAAAGAGGTTTCAATTCAACATGTAAGTTTGAAATTAAGTTTTATCTTGCTTCTTTTAAAATTTTTATCGTAATAGTATAGAGGGGTTGCAGTTACATAAGGCAGGTATCGAGTACATTTCTTTTTGAATAGTGTCACCCCTCCTGCATTTTCTCCCATTTTTTTTCCTTCCTGAGGCCCCTCCCTGCAAAGTTCTATACATCATTTCCAACATAGTGTCCAGTGAGTATCACTGCTGAATTAGTGTAAATTTGGAATTAATTTTTTTAGCTCTTGCATTTTCCCTAATAGCATATGTACATCATAGTCCTTTCAGGTTGCTCTATCAGAACATCATAGATAGGGTAGTTTATACAACAAGGAATTTATTGTCTCACAGTTCTAGTGGCTAGAAGTCTGAAAGCAAGGTGCTAGCAGGACCCTGTCAACTCTTTCTGGAGGAAGTAGGGAAGGATCTGTTCAGCACTCTCTCCCAGCTTCCTGTAGTTTTTAGCAGCGTTAGTGTAATCTATACATGATGTTTTTCCATGTGGGCGTGGATCTGTGCCCGAATTCTCCCTCTTTTTTAGATGAAACTCATCAGGTCAGATTAAGACCCATCCTAGTTATCTCATCTTAGTTTAGGAAATCTGCAGTACCACTGTTTCCAAATAAGATCACATTCATAGGTCCTCAGTGCCAGGACTTTAACATACAAAGTTTTGGATCTCACAATTCAAACCATAACAGAAATGTTATTGGCTAGATCCTCAGTGGAAATCAGTCAATTGCAATTTAGTGCCTGAATGTATTTAATCTTAGAACATGGCTGGGACTGAGGAAGTCTCCTGCTGTGGTTGGAATGGGCATGCCCTCTCAGAATTCCGGGGTTGAAATCCTAAAGTCCAAGGAGATTGTGGTAGGAGGTGGGAGCTGTGGGAGGGATTACGTTATGAATACAGGCCATCATTAGTGGGATTAATGTTCTTATATTTTGTTATCACCATCATAGCAAACAAATATAGTCCATACAAATGGGAAACCATCTTTTGTTACCTGCTATGTCACTTTGCTTCCTGTAACTTCCTCAGAAGTTATATAATATTTCCCTGTCTTTTTATTATCTTTAAGTAATTATACAAAGGAATTGCCATTGAACAATTTAATACAAAAGTCAGCAGACCTCAGCTGATTATAAAACTAACCCTTTAAAATTAAAAGCTGCTGGATGCTAGTGGCTCATGCCTATAATTCTAGTTACTCATGAGACTGAGATCTGAGGATCATGGTTCACAATCATCCAGGGAAGACAAATCTGAATGACTCTTATCTTCAGTTAGCCAGCAAAAAGCCAAAAGTAGAGATGTGACTGAAGTGGTAGAGTGCAAGTCTTGAACAGAAAAGCCATGCAAATACATGAAGCCCTGAGTTCAAGTTCAATACCCCCACCTCCCCCCCCCAACACACACACTAATAAGATAAAGAGAGATATGCAATGAAGACTGTACCATGGCTAATAGAGTCTATTTGCCTCCTAAATATCCATCAAAATGTATTGGAAGAAGTGCATTTTATTTTATTTTTTTATTTTTTTGTCGATCGTGGGGCTTGAACTCTGGGCCTGGGCGCTGTCCCTCAGCTCTTCAGCTCAAGGCGAGCGCTCTACCACTTGAGCTACAACGCCACTTCCAAGAAGGGCATTTTAATATGAAATAAATGAATATGCTGGCAAGAAGTAAAGAATATAGTTATACCATCTACATGAGAAAAATAAAGTCAAGGCTAGCTTTATATCCTGCAGAGTTACTCCAGAGTTCCAAATCATTTACTAATTTAACAAATATTTGTTGAGTGTCTCTGGTCTGCCAGGCTCTTCTAGTCCCAATGCTTATTAACTGTCTGTTGAAATAAAGTGAAGTTGTAAGTGTATCTCAAGCCCTTGGCAACAGGCTTGCATCTGCTTAGTTACTGTCATTCTTAGTTCCCTGGGAAAGCATCCATGTCCTCAGATTCCTAAACCTCACACATTCAGCATCTCTCCCACTCTCTGACCCAAGGCCCAGGGTCAATGTCCCTGCCAAGAGCAGATTTCTGTGTTATAATCCTTATGTACAAAGGGTGCAGAGGTCTCTGAAAAGACCCTTGACCCAGGTCAAAAATGCTAAGGGAAAGAAACAAATCTTGACAAAAGGAAACTGGACTGTGGTCATCTCAATTTCCAGTAAGGTTTTCCCTAAGGCCAAGAGATAATGTAACAAGTCATTTGTAAACATGTTCAGGCTTCTGGCTAAGACAGATTTAAAAACAAGAAAAGCCACTTTGTCTCTAGTTAACTTCCTGGCCTTCGGCTTCTGGCTAGTAATGTTTGGGAGAACTGAACTGAAAAAGAGAAGACATTAAGTAATAATCTGACTTGTCAATTTTAATTGAACATTTATGGTCAGAAATAAAAAGATTAATATTAATAGTAACAGTATCCAAAAGAAATTACAGCCTTTGTGTTATGTGAATTGCTGTTTCATTAGAAGATTCTCAAGGAAATTTTATAAAGTAGGTAATGCTGCTACTTTTGCTTCCTTGAATACATTACAATTTATGTTAATCCATTTTCTTTTTTCATCATGTTAAGAGATCCTGATGTTGTACATAGGTTATGCTGTACACATCTATAAAAACAATCGATGCTGTGCACATAGTGCAGTTTCACCATCTATCACTGGGCCCTTCATCTTCCATCAGCTTCCAGCTCTGAGCCACCAGGAAATGGATGCTTCTCTTACACAATGAATTTATTCACTTTGTGTTATTAGATATACCAAGAAACTAAGCCATATCTAAGGAAGCTCCCCAATGTATTACAGGGGAACAAGGAATTTGAAAGTCGTTTTCATATTGTTATTTACCTGCTACCAAGTTGTTAACCAATAAGTGAAGCCAGTACCAGTGATAGTCCATATCTGTGATCCTAGCTACTCAGGAGGCTGAGATTTGAGCCTGATGGTTCAAAGCGAGCCTGGGCAGGCAAGTTGATGTGAGTCTTGTTGCCAATTGACCACAAAAAGCTGAAAATGGAGCTTTGGTTCAAGTGGTAGAGTGCTAGACTTGATTACAAAAGCTCAGGCCCAGAGTTCAAGCCTCAAGAGCAGAAAAATTAAAATTAAAAAATTAAAATAGCCAGGTGCCAGTGGCTCATGCTTGTAACCTTAGCTACTCAGGAGGCTGAGATATGAGGATTGCAGTTCAAAGCCATCCTGTGCAGGAAAGTTCTGAGACGCTAATCTCCAATAAACCACCAGAAACCTGGAAGTGGCACTGCGGCTCAAGTGGTAGAGAGCTAACCTTGAGATGAACAGCTGAGGGACAGCTCCCAGGCCCAGAGCTCAAACCCCATGATCGACAAAAATAAAATAAAATAAAATAAATGAATCCCAAATTGGCAGGTTATATGGTGAGTCTGATTAAGTACTTTAAAAATTCCAAATTCTGACATTCTGCATTGGCATTAGATTATGAAAACATTCTTACCACCCTTACAACTAGAGAAACTAAATCAAAATTACCCTGATGCAAGATTTCTTTTCTGAAATGGTGACAAAATTCAGATGATGATTGACCACATTCTGTATTGGGGGGCCAATGGAGTATCAAAAGCAGCTGTGCAAAGATCACCCCAGGAATGGTCTTCCCCAGATCCTTGACCTGGCAACCCAACATCTTTGTATCTACTCTGAGGGAAGTCCTGAAAAGTATAAAGTCATATTTTCACACGATTGTGTATTTTAATACCATTCACAACAACAAAAACTCAAATTAGGTCAAATGTCCATCAATAAGGAACTAGTTGAATAAATTATATTAACTTTAAAACAGAAAGAACAAAGATAAATCTATGTTCTAATTGGCACAATTTTCAGAATTTATTGTTAGAATACTATGTTAAAATAAAAGGTAAGTATAGCATGTATTATGAGGAAAATTGCACATGCACATGTGCTCATACATACATACATACAACTATTTTTGCAAAAGGAAATACTAAAAGGGCATATAGAAATTAAAATGGAAAACAGTGGGAAAATTGGCCTTTCGTGCTATATCCAAACTATGAAAGTGAATAAAATTTAATACCTAAAAGTTAAGTATATGAATGAATCTATCTGTAGGCTAAGTTAATGAAAAACTAGGAAAAGCTTTATTTCAAATACTTTAAACCAGTATTTTGGCGGAATAACTTAGTGAGTCATGTTCTAAGTAAAAATAGATTAGCAAAGAAATCTTAAACCTCAGAAGTCAGATCTGTATCTGTGATATTAGTACTGATCACTTTGAAACTATCCTAACTGGGGGGTTAGAGTGACAAAAATAATAACTTACGTTAATATTATTAGGAACAAGATTATCTGTGTAGAAAACAAGCTATAAGTATAGAATATATATATAGGGCTTGTGGTTTACAGTTTGGATTTTATACATTAGTGTGAGCTCATGATTTTATAAGCCATATAATATATGGAAATATATAATGAATATATACATCAATTATTAAAAAATAGAAGAAATAACCCAACTGTGTAGACATATTGGTCCTGCTGGTCAGATCTGTTTATCATTCCCACCAAAAGAGAGACCCTGGCAGGAAGGGCTAATTTCCAATACAGGGGCCACATGAGGTGAACCTGATATACCTTATTGTTCCAGGATAAAAGAAGCTATAAAGGACTCAAAGATTATATTAAAATAAAACTAATGTCAGCATGAAGAGGATTTAGTTGGCTAAAGATGAGATCTTTTGAATTAAAAGAGTAATTATTGCATTGATTGAAACTACTAACTATACAGAGAATAACATATTTGAATTATAATTAAATAATCAGAAAAATTCCTAAGAGGAATAAACTTTACTAAACATTTTAGAAATAACTAGGATGTCACATTCTTACTCTCAAAGTTAGCAATTAAAAACACACAAAGGGGGCTGGGAAGGTGGCTCAGTGGTAGAGCGCTTGCCTTGCATGCCTGAGGCCCTGGGTTCGATTCCCCAGCACCACATAAGCAAAAAGAAAAAAGCCGGAAGTGGCGCTGTGGCTCAAGTGGTAGAACACTAGCCTTGAGCTGAAGAGCTGAGGGACAGCGCCCATGCCCAGAGTTCAGGCCCCACGACCGGACCCCCCCCCAAAAAAAAATACACACACACACAAAGGAGGAGGCAACAATGCTCAGTAGGAAATGTACTCATTACCTTGTTCATGTAACTGTAGCCCCTCTGTACAGCATAAAAAACATACAAAATGCACACACACACACACACACACACTAAGCATCTATCTCATCTTTCCTATAAAAAGTACATTTCAAAGATGACCAAACCACCACTGAAGAAGGAAAATTCTCACTAAGAATATAATTTTAGCTCACAAATATGTAAAAACTAATGGAATTAGAAATATCAGCATGGATCATTAAATAGATGAAGTTACTTGATGAAAAATAGATGGAAAACGTATACTATTATTAGACTATCTTTAGCATCCCAAGAACAATGAGGCAATAAGATCTTGTGTGTGTGTGTGTGTGTGTGTGTGTGTGTGTGTGTGTGTTAAAATAATCACAATGAAAGGTATATTCCTATCTCCTCCACAGAAAAGAACAAGAATATATAATCACATTAGCAGTGTGGAAAATTTTAATGTGAGAATTTCTAAAAGCTGAGTAGTCTTCTTTCTTCACTGAAGTATATAAGAAAAATGTCATATGACTGGAAAATGCTTCTCAGTGAAAAAATTAAATGAAGATGGAAGAAAGGAGGGGACAAGGATAAAGCAATTGAGACAAAATAGAGTTAAAGCTTTGTGATGACAATATGGAATCTAATTGTGCTAGTCTTCTCTCTATGGTTTTATTTGAAACCTGTCCTAGTGAAATGTTAAGAATGTGTCTTGTGTGCATACAAAATCCTTAGAGCAATTTTTACCTGCTCTGCTTTCCATAATATTTAAAAATTATAGGAAAGCTGTATCTGGCAAGAAAGGCAAGATCAAACAGAAGCAAAATGTCTACGTGTTTCAGTTGAATACTCTAAGCATAGAAGTTGGATCGGTAATAATAAATATTCTTTTAAAAAGATTGAACCATTTTAAAGCATTATCTACAAAATAGAGGTACTCCCTTTTTTCAAGGTCAAGAATATTAGAATTTTCTTGTTTCTTAAACACTTATGATCTTCTTAAGATGGTGATGTGATCCTGCCTGCCTAAGTCCCTCTGCCCAAGCAGGTTGATGAACAACCAGAATTCCAGAACACTGGTCTTTTAGGTTCTGTGAGAATTTAGAAAGGAAGCAGATCCTGACAATGAAAATTTTATTAGTATCACAGAACATATGTAAGAAATAAACATAAGACATGGACCAAGTAGGAAACAAAGATTGTCATGTTAAATGAAATTAGCCAGTCCGCAGATATGTCAATTTTTTTTGAGGGGTGGTACTAAATTTTCAATTCAGAGCCTCTTTTTACTATTTTAGCAGGAGCTACACCATGGCTCCAACTCTTTTTTGTATCAGTTACTATTCAGATAGCGTATTGCTTCCTTAACTGGAAAGTGCCTAGACTTTGATCTATTTTAAGTTTCCAACTGTAGCTAAGATGACAGAGATATGCAACATCATACACAATCTGTCATTAATATGGGGTATTGTAGAGCTTTTTGACCAATCTGCCCTGGAACCAATATCCTCCCAATCATAGACTCCCACCTTAGCCAGTATTACAGGCGTGCACCATACCACGTAGCTCTCAGTTGAGAAAGAGTCTTTCAAACTTTTTATAGGAACACATTACTACGTGAAGAATGTTGACACCTAAAGAAAATTCCTTCTCACAAATCTAAAAGACCAATTACTTTTATCTTAAAAGCAAAAACAAAACAAAAATTCAAACCAGGAACCAGTGGCTCATGCCTATTAATCCTAGCTACTCAGGAGGCTGAGATCTGAGAGTCACAATTTGAACCCAAACTGGTTAAGAAAGTCCATGAGACTCTTATTTCCAATTAGCTAGCAAAAAGGTGTACATGGAAGGGTGGCTCCAGTGGCAGAGCCCTAACCTTTAGTGAAAAAACTAAGGGAGAATATCCAAGCTCTGAGCTCAAGCCCCAATCCTGACACCAAAAAATAAAGTCAATCAGCATGAAAATGGATTTGTTTTATAATGTTCAATTAGGCATAATTTAGCCTTATACCATAAACTGGTTCAAAGAATAAAAAATTGTCCCTATTGATGGACAGTAGGGACAGAATTTTACCAACAAATCATGTCATAACATGATGTAATGACTTCCACTTCTTGTTTAACTTTCAGACCATGGTCATAAAGAGTTATTTAAAACACACAGCCAGGTTTCAACAGCTTTCCCAAAACATGCCCTATCCTTTGATTCTCTTCACATCATTCTCTCTAGGAGTGTCTATTATATCACTGGTGATCATCCTGGGTTTCTCTGCTTCTGTTGGTTGTCTGCTCTCAATATGCAAATACCTGTTTTGCTTGTTTGTGAGGTAGAGTTCCCCACTGTCATCAATTTCATGAAAGTCTCATTTTTCCCCTTCGTTTTATAATCATTTTGCATTGAATTGCCATATAAAAATCAACAAGGCTGGCCAAGATATACCACCTTAATAGATGCTAGTGTTAATCAGGGAGACACGATTGAGGAAGATAATTGTATAAGTGGTTAATCTATTGTGGAGATTTTTCTGTGGAGTGATATAATGATAGCATCTGGGAAAATGAGTACTTGTATAATGAGTTCTTCTGTGGAAATCAAAGCAACTGTATGCAATGTCTCTACCTGAGAGAGCTGTTTCACCAAGTGATTTTGTTACCAGAGGATGGGTGAGGGCTTCCCTCAGCTTCCCGGGTCCTTGAGATCCACTCATGCAAAGCATTTCAGGGTGTCTTCAAAAAAAAAAGTCTTCTCAGATGAATATTTTAGCAAGGATTTATTTTACTGTAACAAGGTTAAAGTCAGGAGAAATAGAAAAAGAGAGAGAAGCATTTCTGTTCCCTATACAGGAAATGGCAGCTGTTACACACTTCATTTATTTTTGTTTGCTTAGCTGAAGGAATATACAGGATCACATTGTCTAGCGACTCTTAATCCTTAGATATTGGTTTTAGGTGAGTGAAATGGGTTCCATTTATCAATCTAAAATATGCAGATATATATAAGCAGGTGAGCTGGACTTTCTTTTCTCATGTATGCTCTTCATCTCTAGCCCTACCCATTCATGAAGATTTGGCATCGTTTTACTATTTCAATGGAGATCCCAGGTGCAGACAGCCTCTCTAGTGTCTTCTATTGTTGGAACTTAAAAGTAGATGCTTTGAGCCAGGCACTGGGGGCTCACACCTATAATCTTAGTTACTTAGGAGGCTGAGACCTGAGGACCAATGTTCAAATGCAGCCAGGGGAGAAAGTCTGTGAAACTCTTACCTCCAATAATCTACTTAGAAAAAGCCAGAAGTGGTGCTGTGGCTCTAGTGGTAGAGTGCTAGCCTTGAGCACAGAGGCTTAGGGAAAGCACCCAGGCCCTGAGTTCAAGCCTCAGGACCAAAAATGTCTTGGCAGAGGAACCTTTACTCCTCTTAGGTCTTGGTTTTAATTTCCAAGTTTGGCCCTTTTGATATTTGTTATAAGTAATTTCTCCTATCCTGAATCTGTCTATTTTGCCTCCGTTTGAGAGTGAGAAAGGAGAGCTAGAAATCAGTTGTGAATATTCCTTGAATCAATGAAACTGGCAGACATCTCTTCCCGTGACCACTGCTGGGGAAGAGTAGGACCTGTGTGCTGGAGCTTAGTTCTCTTGGATAAAGAAAGGCCCTGGCTGACTTTCCTTGGAGACAGGAGCACTGAGAATGAAGGAGAAAGCAGTCCAGGCTGAAGAAAAAATTGATGATGTCATCTTGACAAATCCTAAGTGTGAAGAGCACAGGTGTATTCTAGCATGTCATCAGACAGAAGCCTAGGAAGACAGAGGACCCCAGTCACAGGCCACCCTGAGGGCCAGCACAAGAATAGTTGATGGAGACTGGTAAAGGTGTTGAGAGGAGAGTAGCCTGGCCTTCACTCTGCTGGAAGATGGCCACTCAGCTTCACGTGTGGCATGGGTCAGCCAAAGAAGTAAGAGAGGTAGACAAGATCAAGTTGGGTAATTTTGAGTAGATATTTCCATCCTGCCTACCTCTCTATGAAAAGCAGAAAGAAATGTGGTCATCCAGGAAGTATAAGTTAGGGATCAGGAGAGAAAGCTGAGGTAAATTTTAGTCAGTGTAGGTTGCTATAACATGTTATCATTGACCAGGAGGCTTAGACAACACACATTTATTTCTCATAGTACTAAAGTCCGGGAGGTCCAAGGTCAGTTTCCATGTCTAGCAAGAAAACCAACTTCCTGGCTTACAGGTGGCACCATCTCAACCTGTCCTCATATGGAGAGTAGAGCTGCAGCAAACTCTCTTCTGTCTCTTTCTATAAGGGCCCTAAGCCCATCTTCATCATCTACCTTTATCATCTGCCCCAAATAGTAACCTCCTAGTATCTTCTTCAAGTTGAGGATTATGTTAGGATTTCACCAAATATTCATTCCATAACATATCCTTTCCCAAACTGTTTTCCCTCTGTGTCTAACATAATCCTGACAATTTTTATTCTACCCAAACCTTCTAGAATTCAAAACCTCTTTTGAAATGCATGTAACTGTGATAGCCAGGGAAGATCACAGCAGCAAAGTGAGGAATTGTTCTCACTCGTTTATCATTGAGGTTAAGAAAATGTTCTGCAAACAATTTATTGACACAAAGGGCAAGGCAAGGTCTATGGCAAAGAATGAAGTCCATGTAGTGAGAAATTCATGGTAACTTGGGGAGAAGGTATTTGAGGCAGAAGTTGGCTGAAGAAAAGAGCAATTGTCACTAAAGTCCCATAGAAGCAGGAGAGAGTAAGAACAGCATGGAAGAGAGACTGAAGGCATGGTTCAAGAAATAGAGTACCTGCCCCTCAAAAACTGAGTGTAGTAGCTCAAGACTGTATCTTAGCTACCTGGGATGTAGACATCAGTGAACTGTGGTTTGAGACTAGCCCATGAGTAAAATTTCTTAGCCAATAACTGGGCAAGGAGGTAGGCTCCTGTTAGTTACAGGATAAGCACAATGCCTGGGCTTAGTGACACATGACTCTCATCTCCAGAGACATAGGAACACAGCCCAGGATGACGTGAACAGAAGTGAGACCCTGCCTCAAAAATAACTAACTGAATACAAGGGACCTAAGGAAACTTTTGCTCTATTTCATAGTTGTCCTTAAGGGCTAGCATCTCTACCTCTTGTTTTCTTTCATTCCTCACTCCTGAAAATATTGGTTTTAGAATAGTGTAGTAGTCAGCTTTCTGTTAGCATGATAAATAGCTTGAAATAGTTTAAATGAAGGCTTGCACTTTTTCCAGAGGTATCAATCCATGGAAAGGCAGCAGATCATAGTGAGAGAACATGATGGAACCAAGACATATTTACCCCATGATGTCCACTAATCAGAGTGACAGGAAGGGTCTGGAATATCAATGTTCCCTTTGTAGGCACTCTGCCAATGACCTAGCACCTTCCACGAAGCCCCACCTCTTTTTTTTTTTTTTTTTTTTGTCAGTCATGGGGCTAAAACTATGGACTTGGGCATTATCCCCCAACTCTTCAGCTCAAGGAGAGCTCTCTACTGCTTGAGCCACAATGCCACTTCTGGTTTTCTGAGGAGTTTATTGGAGATAAGAGTCTCCCAGACTTTCCTGCCCAGGCTGGCTTTGAACTGTGGTCCTCAGCTCTCAGCCTCCTGAGTAGCTAGGATTACAGGCTTGAGCCACAGGCACCGGCCTAAGCCCCACCTCTTAAAGGACCTCCCAGTAGCCCCTCAGGCTAGGGAGGAAACCTTTAACCAATAAGTCTTTCCACAAATTCAACATCCAAACTACAATGGATAAATGAAAGATTATTAGACTTTGCCAGAGAACCATACGGACATCCAGGTACAGAGAACAAAGAAAGGTTTATTGCTTGGAAAGGGGCCGGCAAGACTCCTCACAAGGGAGAAGTGAGAAGAAGCACCAGCTATTGTCTGAGGTAACCTATATAACCTCGGAGGTTTAGGAGGGGCTAGGAGGCAGAGACACCAGTGTGGACATGAGGGCCAGGGGCTTCATCATGACAGACTAGGATTTATGGCTGCTATCCAAATGATAGGTAAGGGTCCTGCAGCTGCCCAGACCTGAAGGTCACTCTAAGGAGTTCTTATTGCCTTATAGGGTGGTAGCTGCCCCAGACAAGTGCCATCCCAAGGTAAAGGGAATTGGAAGTTGATTATTTACTGCCTTTACTACATGAGCCTAGTGTAGCCTAGGAAGGGAGCACGCTAAGCTGTGGAGAAGGAAAGGAGTGAACTAAGCTATGGGAAGAGAGCTTATTTCGCTAATAATACACAAGTGGAAAATATTTTGCTGTGGTTTCCTAAGAGAAAAAAAAATGTATCTTGAATGCAAATGTACATATTCATATTAACATTCCAGCTATGTTTGTCTGGCTGTTTTCTTTTGATAAATTGCTGAGACATAGCAGTACTTCCATACTAAAGCTATGCTTTGAAGATTTTTCATGCGTTTATCTTTGGATTTCCAAACTATTGTAGAGGGCTAGATAGTATACATATCATTTATAAGTAAAGTATAGATCTACTAATAAATCTCTCTGAATATATTTTGTAATATCTAACAATAACTATCCTCACCCTTTCATTTCTGAAGCAATCAATTTCACTTATCAGCCCCCAAAACAGAATATGATAAAAGAAATATGAGTTAATTTTCAGTGTGTCTTTTTATTTTCTCTGAAATTATTTATTTTTATTTTCACAAAAATTGATATAAATCTATGACTGCACATATAAAACAGAAGTTAAGACAATGGTCTAACTCAGAACAAAATTTACTTTCTGTCTCAAATATTCTCTCCATTTCAAGGGAAAATGTTTAAGAGATGTACTGTGTGGACATTTACTTCTTCACTGGACACACATTGGTGTAAATAATGTGAATTTTCCCTTAATGTTCTCTTGTGACAGTATTTTTTGTCTCTACTATATGACCTCAATTGGAAGGTTTCAGAAAATGTAGAGAAATGTAAAGTCCATCTATGTTACTCAGCT
The DNA here is from genome assembly GCF_024711535.1 of Dipodomys merriami. Taxonomy (NCBI): domain Eukaryota; kingdom Metazoa; phylum Chordata; class Mammalia; order Rodentia; family Heteromyidae; genus Dipodomys; species Dipodomys merriami. The sequence continues at coordinate 30,055,827 of NW_027205603.1, forward strand.
GCAAAGTCATATCTTTTGTACAGAGCATCTACAATAAAACAAGCCTCTGTCTATAGTGGGTTAAGTTGGAGTGTGTAAGCTTCTTTGTCATCAGAAAGCAACAGGTGGCCAAGTGATAACACCACCATAATCAATGCACTGTAGGTTTTGTGACTTTGCCCCATCAGGGTTCTGTCATTTAATGAAAGGAAACTCTTTGTCCCCTCTCAGAAGCTCCTTTCTTCCACCACTGCCCCCATCACTTTGTGCATACACAGCTCACCCATGTGGATACACAAACACAGCATATGTGCAATGTTTCCAAGCCCAAGTGGGCATTCCATACCCGCCTGCCACAACCAACTTGTTTTCTACTGAACTTCTAATCAATAGTCTCCAGATTTACTTCAAGTCCTTAACAAGCTAGATGCCCTGGCTGGTCTCAGACACCTTTTGTGTATAGACACTAGTGGTTTCCAAGGACTAGTGGCTACAGAGAAGGAGCTTTTCTTTATGCATCCCTGAAAGCCTGAAAGCCAAAACCACCTTGAGGGGTTCTCGTCAAGATTCATGGAGGTGATCTTCTTGAAGACCCTCAATATGAGCTATAGTGCTATCTGAAATCAGGCCAACTCTATCCCACAATATTAGGAGAAATCTACCTAGTCTTTTTCAAATCATGTGATAATAGAAAATAGTTACACACACATACACACACACATACACACACACACACACACACAAAACATATGATAACCCTAGTGGGTCTATGGGTACGTTGATAGAATGGAAGGGCAAGAACTTTCTTCTCCCTCTTTGGAAGATTCCTTGATCTCAAAAGGGGCCACTAAGAGTAAAAATTGGTACCCCCAGTGTAACCCTGACTCCACATCTGTCCATGACTTCACTAGTCCCCTCAACATAGAACAGCTCCAGAAAGTATACCATTTTTATTTTATTTTTCAATTAAGTTTTTTATTGTTAAAATAGTACAAAGGGGTTACAGTTACATGAGCAAGGTAATGAGTACATTTCTTTGGGGGGGGGGTCTGGTCATGGGGCCTGAACTCTGGGCCTGGGCGCTGTCCCTCAGCTCTTCAGCTCAAGGCTAGCGCTCTACCACTTGAGCCACAGTGCCACTTCTGACTTTTTTTTTCTGCTTATGTGGTGCTGAGGAATCAAACCCAGGGCCTCATGCATGCAAGGCAAGCGCTCTACCACTGAGCCACCTTCCCAGCCCCATGAGTACATTTCTTATCCAGCATTGTTGGCTCCTCCTTTGTTTTTCCCCTACCATCCCTTCCCTCCCACCTCCTCAGATACACCCCCTCACCCCCACCTAAATTGTAAAGTTTGTTTTTCGACATAGCGTCTTGTACATCTCATTGCTGCAATGGATCAATCTTTAATATTTAAACAATTTGTTTTTCCCTTCCCCTCCCCAAATTATACCAACATGAAATACAGTGAAAACAGAAGTGATACCGTGGGGGGGGGGGGAGGGACATACAAAGCAACAAAAAAAAATCACATGGTACCTTATAAATACATTAGAAACAATAGCAAGGAAGAGTTATTCTTGATTGGGAGAGTTCAAAAAAATAATTTAAAAACACTATCATAAGAAATAAACCAAAGAAAAGAAAAGAAAAAGAACAACAAACCATACTATAAAAAACCTCTTCCAGAAAGACCAGAGGAAGATGGTGAAGGAGAAGCTGGGGGCTGAATAAGCTCTCGCATAGAAAGCAGTTTTAGTGTTCCAGTGAACAGTGCTAGGCTAGAGAATCACACCAAGTGTGCCATCACAGTACAGAGAATTTGGCCAGAGAGGGAAAATCTAGACAGCTTGGTCAAGGAGACAGATCTGAGCACTTGCTAGTAACTGAGGCTGCAGACGCTAAACAAACAGACAGAGTCCAGGAGAAGCAACTGACAAGGAGCAGAAATCTTCATCCTGCTGATCACAGACCAGGGATGGGCCAAGAACCAAGAGTCTGGCATGAGTAGAACCCTGACATCCTCACTCCTTCTCACAGAGTGGCAGTGGGAAGGCAGCTCCAACCCCCACCACCAGAGAAGATCTCCATCTTTGATTCTGACAAAGACTAACCAAGCAGCTAGCACCAACTCAGGCCTTGAAAGAAAACAATTGGAACCATTCAGCAGGTCACAGGAACCTGACCTTATCTGCCAGGCTCAGCTCCACCAAGGAGAAAGTCACCCCACCCAGGCAGAATTACAATCCAGAAAAACCATACAAAGAATCAACAAAACAAAGAGATAGTTCTTCAAAAAAATTCACAAAATTGATAGACCCTTAGCAAATCTTATCAGAAAAAGAAGAGAACACACCCAAATAAACAAACTCAGAGATGATAGTGGAAACATCACCAGAGCAACACCCACAATTCAGAATATTTTAAATTGATTTTTTTTTGTTGTTGTTGGTTGTGGGGCTTGAACTCTGGGCCTGGGCGCTGTCCCTCAGCTCTTCAGCTCAAGGCTAGTGCTCTGCCACTATAGCCACCTCGCCACCGATTCAGAATATTTTAAGGGAATACTTCTCAAACATTTATGCTAATAAGTTGGAGAGCCTGGAAGAAATGGACAATATCCTAGCAAATATCGACATGCCAAAACTAAACCAAGATGAGTTAACCCAACTTAACAGGCCCATATCAAACATTGAAATAGAAACAGCAATAAGAGACCTCCCATTAAGAAAACCCAGGACTGGATGGATTTACAGTGGAATTCTACAAGGCCTTCAAAGCAGAACTCACACCAATACTCTTCCAACTCTTCAATGAATTGAAAGAGAAAGTTCACTACTGAACTCTTTCTATGAAGCCATCATAACCCTCATCCCAAAACCAAGCAGGGACTCATCAAAGAAAGAGAACTATAGATCCATTTCTTTGATGAACATTGATGCAAAACTTCTCAACAAAATTTTGGCCAATCGACTTCAACAATTCATCCAAAAAATCTACACCTCGATCAAACAGGATTAATTTCAGGGATGAAAAGCTGGTACAATATATGCAAATCAATTAATATAATTCATCACATCAACAAGAATAAGGATAATAACCACATAGTTATCTCAACAGATGCATAAAAAGCATTTGACAAGATCCAACAGCACTTTAGGATGAAGGCTCTGAAAAATTAGGAATCCATGGAACATTCCTCAATACAATAAAGGCTGTATATGACAAACCTACAGCCAGCATTATACCTAAGGGTGAAAAACTAAAGCCATTTCCTCTAAACTCTGAAATGAGACTAGAATGTCCACTCTCTCCACTTCTCTTCAATTTAGTATTAGAATGCCTAGCTACAGCAATAAGACAAGATGCAAACGTAAAGGGGATCCAAAGAGGGAAACATGAAGTAAAATTCTCCCTCTTTGCAGATGACATGATCTTGTATTTAAAGAATCCCACAGACTCCCCTCCCAAATTACTCAAGCTGATTGGAAACTTTCACAAAGTAGCAGGGTATAAAATTAACCCTCAACAATCAATGGCTTTTCTGTATGCCAACAATGAGAAAAGCATCGCTGAAATTAGAAAAGCAACTCGATTCATAATAGCCCCACAAAAACTAAAATACCTAGGAATTAACTTAACCAAAGAAGTGCAGGACCTCTATGATGAAAACTTTAAAAATCTGAAAAAGGAAATCAAAACAGAACTTAGAAACTGAAAAACCTCCCATGATCCTGGATTGGAAGGATCAACATCCTGAAAATAGCAATAGTTCCCAAGGCTATCTACTAATTCAATGTGATACCTATCAATATTCCAACCTCATTCTTCAAAGAAGTAGAAGAGGCAATCCAGAAATTCATATCGAACAATAAAAGACCCAGAATAGCAAAAAAATGATCCTTAACAGAAAGAATAGTGCTGAGGAATATCAATACCTAATTTCAAACTCTACTACAAAGCCATGGTTATCAAAACAGCTTGGTATTGGCACAAGACCTCAGGACCAATGGAATAGAATTGAAAACCCAGAAATGAACCCACAGACATATAGCCATCTAATCTTCGATAAGGGAGCTAAAAAATAGAATGGAAGAAAGATAGCCTCTTCAGTAAATGGTGCTGGCAAAATTGGTTAATCACGTGTAGAAAACTAAAGCTACATCCTTATGTATCACCCTGGATCAGAATCAATTCCAAATGGATCAAAGTCCTTGGAATCAAAGCAGACACCCTGAAAACATTACAGGATGGAATAGGAGAAACCCTAGGTCTCCTTGGCATAGGCCGAAATTTTCTTAATAAAGACACAGAAACACAACAAATAAAAGAAAGCTTGGACAAATGGGATTGCATGAAGCTACAGATCTTCTGCATGGCAAAGGAAATAACTAGCAAGATCAATAGAAAGCCCACAGATTCAGAGAAGATCTTCACTAGCCATATAATGGACAAGGACCCCATATGTAAAATATAATTGGAACTCAACAAATTAACTTCCCCAACAACAAATCCTCAAAGAAACAACTGCCTGATAAATAAGTGGGCTAAAGTCTTAAAGAGAAACTTCTCTGAAGAGGAAATAAGAATGGTCAATAGACACATGAAGGAATCCTCAACCTCTCTAGCCATAAAAGAAATCAAATCAAAACAACATTGAGATTCCACCTCACCCCAGTTAGAATGGCTAGAATCAAAAACTCTAATAACAACAGATGCTGGAGAGGATGTGGACAGAAGGGAACCTTACTGCATTGTTGGTGGGAGTGTAAACATGTTCAACCACTTTGGAAAGTAGTATGGAGGTTCCTCAAAAGATTCCACATAGAGCTTTCCTATGACCCAGCAATCCCACTTTTTGGGCATTTACCCAATCGATCACAAACAAGACCATACTAAAGCTACCAGCACAACTATGTTTATTGCAGCATTATTTACCATAGCTAAGATATGGAACCAACCCAGATTCCCCTCAGTAGATGAATGGATTAAGAAAATGTGGCATATATATGCAATGTAATTCTATGCCTCCATCAGAAAGAATGACATTGCCCCATTTGTTAGGAATGGAAAGACTTGGAAAATATTATATTAAGTGAAGTAAGTCAGGCCAAAAGAAACAGGTCCCTTATTTGCAATAACTAGTATATGTCTGGGGCAAGCAGGAAAGCTCAGATAAGATGATGTTAAGCGAAATGATCCCCAAGATAGGGGCACAAGTGGTTTTTTTATTGCTGGCTATTGTTTCTAATGTATTTATGAGGTATCACATGATTTTTTTTGTTGCTTTGTATGTTCCTTCCCCACAGTATAATCCCTGTTTTCACTGTATTTGATGTTGGTATAATTTGGGGAGAGAAATGGAAAAAAAATTATTTAAATAGAGATACAGATTGACCCATTGCAACAATGAGATGTACAAGATGCTAAGTGGAAAAATGAACTTTACAACTAAGCGTGGCAGGTGGGGGGGGCGTTGAGGGGGAATGGTATTGGGTGGGTGTGGCTGAGGAGGTAGGAGGGAAGGGATGGTAGGGGAAAAACAAAGGAGGAGGCAACAACGCTTGATAAGAAATGTACTCATGGGGCTGGGAAGGTGGCTCAGTGGTAGAGTGCTTGCCTCGCATGCCTGAGGCCCTGGGTTCGATTCCTCAGCACCACATAAGCAAAAAGAAAAAAGCCAGAAGTGGTGCTGTGGCTCAAGTGTAGAGCGCTAGCCTTGAGTTGAAGAGCTGAGGGACAGCGCCCAAGCCCAGAGTTCAGGCCCCACAATCGGACCCAAAAAAAAAAAAAAGAAAGAAAGAAAGAAAAAGAAATATACTCATTACCTTGCGCATGTAACTAACCCCTCTGTACAGTATTTTCACAATAAAAAAACTTAATTATAAAAGAAAACCTCTTCCATTTCTTAGAGTTCATTTCAATAAGCAACATTTTATATTTTTTATAAACATAGCTATTTTTATTTCTGTACCTTTTGTCTTGTATATAGATTTATCTCATTTGGGGGGAAAAGGGAATACATAGAAACTGTGAGACACAGAATAAACCAATTTAGCAGTGAACCCCACCAGACACTAGGTTGGAAATGAACTATCCATCCTTGTGGAAAAAGAAGTTGGGAGGGGGAAAACTGGGAGAGAATGGAGGGGTGACACTGTTCAAAAGGAAATGTACTCATTACCTAAATCATGTAACTGTAACTGCTCTGTACATTGCCTTTAGAATAAATTAAAAAACAACAACAACAACGGTGTCATGCAGGCAAAAGAATATGTAAGGAAAGGGGGCTGTTCATATTTGTTTGGGCATTATTGGATTCTGTAGTTTTAGGTAATTTATTCATTCACCAATCTAACCCTCATCTTTAAAATGAATACACTAAATAAAATCCAGCATTGTATTCATAACTTTTAGGAGGAGATAAGAAAGAACTATGAATGGTGATTGACTCATGGATGGAATTAAACAGGACTCGATGGTAAGACTGAAGCTATTAAAATATTATAGCCAAGTCATGTTGGTAAATTGATTACAAGGGCAGCCAAAGTGACCTTTTCTCTGGAATCTTTAAGATGCATCTTATCTTCATACATTATTATCTGAAAATAATAGTGTTTTATGTATTGAGGGCTCTGTAGACTTAAGGTTTTCCTCAAAATTCCTAAGGTTGTTAAAACAAAATATTATTCATCATAGCAATGTTTTAGTACTCAAAAGCAATGAGTTTCTTATTCCTCTAAATACCCCCCAGCAAAATTATCTAGAAGTAGTAAGTTATTGTGTCATACTTTAAGTTAACATAAAGGCAAGAGATTCATTCTGAGTTCAACTAGAACTGACATTGACTTCCTGCCAAGAGCTTTGAATTTCCCCCAAATTTATTCCAGCAACCTACATAGCAGAGCATTTCAGTGTCCATGCCTGGAATTTTCCCATTATTTTCTACATGTACAGATGAATGTCTGGCATGGAAGGATGTAGAAAGAACCATAGCATTTATAGCTACACTTTCTGGAACAAGCCTCTAGCCAAACAATAGATTTGTGAGGTAACTTCTTCCTATTGACAGCTTATAGGTTACGTGCTCACTGAGCATAGTCCCTGTTGTCTTGATTTCTTAACTTTTTAAAATTGTTATTGTAAAGGTGATGTACAGAAGAGTTACAGTTACATGTCAGGTAATGAGTACATTTCTTTTTGAACAGTGTCATCCCTTCCCTTGCTTTCTCCCAGTTTTTCCCTCACAATGCACCCTCCCCCCAGTTGTATAGTTCATTTTCAACATAGTGTCTAGTGAGTATCACTGCTTCATTTGTTCACTCTTTGTCCCACCATTTCTGGGCTTCCCTCTTACTCTGCCCAAAACAGATAAATTTACATAAAGAGAAATGGTACAGAAACCAAAAGAATGACAAAAGAGAAAAAAAACAAAATAACAAAAAACCTCATTTCGGTTTCTTGGAGTTCATTTCAATAAACATTATTTTATATGATCATATGCACATAGCTATTGAACTTTTGTGATCCACTCCTAAGAATATCCTGCTTTGGTCTCACTGTGTGAATGCTAGCACATCTAAGATTTGTCATGTCCAAGTGTAATTTTTTATCTTTTATTATCCAGTGTGTTTACTTGTAGATTTATAGGCACATTCTAGTTACTACAAATGAGGAAAACTATACAATCTGTATTTCTTTGGGTCTGGCTTACTTCACTTAATATATTTTTTTCCCAGACATTTCATTTCCTTGCAGATGGTACAGTATCATTCTTTCTGATAGAAGCATAGAATTCCATTGTGTATATATACTACATTTTCTTCATCTTTTTATCCACTGAGGGGCATCTAGGTTGACTCCATATCTTGGCTATGGTAAACAATAGTGCGATGAACATGGCTGTACTGGTAGCTTTACTGTGACCCTGTATGTTGTCTACTAAATAAATGCCCAGGAGTGGAACTGTTGAGTCATAGGGAAGCTCTATGTTTAGTCTTTTGAGGAATCTTCATACTGCTTTCCAGACTGATTGAGCAAGTTCACCTTCCTAACAAGAATGTAGTAGTATTTCCTTTTGGCCATATCACCACCAATATCTATTATTGTTAGTTTTCTTGATAATGGCCATTCTAACTGGGGTGAGGTAGAATCTCAATGTTGGTTTAATTTGCATTTGTGGCCAGAGATATTGAACATTTCTTCATGTGTCTATTGGCCATTATTACTTCTTCTTAGAAGCCTCTCTTGAAGTCTTTAGACCATTTATTAGTTGGGTAGTTTTAACCTGGATTAAATCTCTCCTACTATTTCTGCCTGTCATTTAGAATTCATCGTATTCACGTCTACACTCACAAAATGTGTAGAAATGCACTAGAGACCTCAAGATCTTAAAATAAGGGCTCAGACAGGAATCCAAATGCATAACAACAGTTGTCTTTGACAAGAAAACTGTCTGGGAGCTTTCTGCAACTTGGATGCTTTTACTGAAAAAGCCACCAAGGACGACAGAGCTCAGCAACTTGACTATGAGGATCAGACAGACATCTATGCACTATTTCTTGGTAGAAAAGTTGTGTGGTTAGAGTAAACACATGAACAGGAAAAACGAAGGGAGATGTCAGAAGTGTGCACAGAAGCTTCATTCAAAGATAATCTGTGAGAGTCGGGGGCCAGTGGCATGCCTATAATTCTAGCTACTCAGGAGGCTGAGATCTGAGGAGCGTGGTTTGAAGCCAATCTGGGCAGAAAAAATCTGTGAAACTCTTTTCTCCAATTAAATCACAGAAAAAGCCGGAAATGATGTTGTGTCTCTAGTGGTAGAGTGCTAGCCTTGAACAAAAGAAGCTCAGGCCCTGATTTCAAGCCCAAGGACACACACACACACACACACACACACACACACACACACACACACACACACACACACACACACACACACACTTACACACACACACACACGATAGGCTGGGAGGGCCCAAAGTACAAACCCATTAAAACAGACATATCCAGACTCACCCAGGTTCTAGGAGGAGAGCATTAAGGATTTTCAGTGTCATATTGCTGGGACTTTTCCCCCACATTTTTGACATGGTAGGTACTGTCATCCTTCAGTGTCTTTGGGGGATTGATTCCAGGAGTTACAAAAATGAGAATACAGAGGGCCAACTGAATTTATTACCCCTACTAAGACCAAAAGGTCTTCATCTAAACTTTTATCTTACCATGGTTCAGATAACCTGGAAATGCTAGAGGGGAAAAATGAATACCATTTCATAGAAGATAGCTGGTATCTAAGTCAGCTTTCTAAATGATAGTTTTTACACCCTAGGGACACCAACAGAAGAAGGAAAAAACACTTCTAGACCTTAAGTTCCTGAGTATGTGTCTGATGGTCACTTCCTAGATTTCTTATGACATGTCCACTGCAACCTTGCTTCTCATCCAATAGACATGATACGCCTAAACATTTCTCTCGCTTGCTCTAAGACATGTTACTTGAAATCTAGTTCACCACATTGCCATAATCCTCCAATCCAAGTTTCTAGATTCCACTGTCTATCACTAATCTTCAGAGCACTCTGTCCATAAAGACTAATTCTTTCTTAGTTCTGTTTATTAGATATACTTTTCTGGAGTCTTCTATGGAAATAATTAAATAAGACCCCACTCAGAAAGCTCAGGAATTTTGTCTTCAAACATCCTGTAAATCAAAGTCATAATATAAAATTATGTTATGATTGTTACCCAATAATTGTTCAGTTCCAGTGGCATTAACAACCATCTTTGGATTTTTGTTTACTCTCCCCACCTTGATCATCCTGATACCTTGTGTCTGAGATTGACTCTAAGAAAGCCACACTTGGAGACATGCTTCAATGAGACAGAAACCACAAGTCATACCAGCCTTTGGATGGGGTTAGAGTACAAAACAGAGAGGAAGAAACATGTCCAGGAAGTGAAGGAGGCTTGAGGAGACCAAGACAGGGTGAAAATGGAAGCCAAGTCATACTCTCCTCCTGCTTCTGAATCCACAGGTCTCATCCACATCCCAAGGTGACTTCCATCTCAACAGTGAGGGGAAAGAGCCTCAGTTCATCATGCTGGGTGAACAATAGTCTTTTAAGGGCTATAGACCTGGACATAACTGCATATTGCTTACAAAGTCAGGAAGAGCTTAGCTTTGATTTTCTTGCTTAGCACTGTAGTCACAAACGTGCCTGTCTTGGAGATGACCTGTCTTTTGGATCTAATGAAGCTCTACAAGATGGCGACTGAATGCCACAGTGCTATATGTGAGTGCCCAGAGATACTTTAGACTACAGTCATAAAGGCAGACACAGTGTGAGAAACAAGTGAGTCACATATAAACCCAGCCATGCACACCTAGCATCTGACCGGCAGGTACACAGCTGCTCATCTTTCCATAGGGATCTGAAGTATTCAGGGTGCATAACTTTTTGAGCACCAACATGATGTCACAAGTAGAAAATAATGCACCCAAAACACAGATACACTGAAAATAATGTATCAAATAACCTTTAGGCTATAAAGTATATAAGAAACAAATACATTTCAAGGATAAGTTTGGGTGCCATCCCAGGATATTGTTATGCCTATACCCATACTCCAAAATGCTATAACTCTGAATTTCCTGGCCCAAGTATCCTGGATAATGCCATACTCAGCCTGTGTCTGGCATCAAATGAAGGTACACAGCAGTGTGCACTGGCATGCTGAGTCCCTCTCTGGTGTTGTAGACATAAGTCTACTGGATTCTGTGTCTACTGTGCTTGTTCTACCTGTAAACTGACAAGACATCCTGGCTGTGCTGGGACTTATTGTGTCTGTTCTGAGGACAGCTCCCTTTGTGAGTAAAATTTTTATGTTCTTACCATCTGGCATCCCAGAGCTTATAATCATCACAACATTGCAGGAGAGGACAGGTACAGAGAGGACCAAACCTACACGAATGAGTCAGATCCTTGATGTTCAACAAAAGCAGCCTCCTTGCACCTAGCTAGGGATAAAGGGGCTAATGGAAGTCGCTCACCTCTCCAGCCAGTGACTGCAGCAGCAGCTTCATGCACAGCTTCCACCCGAATGTCTGTTCACTCTCTCACCTTCCTACCTCATGGAGCCTGCAGAATCTCCCTGAGACTAGCACTATCCACATTCCAAAGATGAGGACACTAAAGCACCATTTGGCAAAGTCCTTGATGCTAAAGGGATATTGAGCGAGAGAGAGAGAGAGAGAGAGAGAGAGAGAGAGAGAGAGAGAGAGAGAGAGAGAGAGAGAGAATCAGGATTCACACTTGAGAGTCTACATGTGTGTGTGTGAGTGTGTGTGTGTATGTGTGTGTGTGTGTGTGTGTGTGTGTGTGTGTGTGTGTGTCCATACTGGAACTTGAACTCAGGGCCTGTACACTGTCCCATAGCTTTTGTGCTCATGCCTGGTGTTCTACCACTTGAGCCATAGCTCCACTTCTGGCTTTTTGGTGGTTAATTAAATAGTAGAATCTCACAGACCTTCCTGCCCAGGCTGGGTTTGAAACTCAGATCTTAGCCTCCTGAATAGCTAGGATTAGAAGTATAAGGCACACACGGAGCCAAATTTTTGTGGGTAGAATTCTTTCAGTTTGGTTGTATTCATTGATAAAGGTAGCATGCGTGAGTGTGGGTAATGTGTAATATTAAAAATCAAGACAATTTAAATATACATTCATTAATTTATTTAAATTAAAAACAATATAGCTAGCATTACATGATAACCAATGTATTTTGTTTTATGAAAAATAATGACTTTGTGGCAGGGGGAGGGTCCTGAACTCAGTACCTGGGTGCTATCTCTGAGAAATTTTTTTCCTAGGGCTAGCACTCTACCACTTGCACCACAGCTCCACTTCTGGTTTTTTCTGATGGTTAATTAGAGATAAGATCTCATGGACTTTACTGCCCCAACTGGCTTTGAACTGCCATCCTCAGATCTGGGCCTCCTGAGCATTAGGATTACATGTGTGAGCCACTGGAACCTGGCTATAACTTGACTTTTGGAAGAAAAAATACCTAATGAAAATGACATTTTACATTTATACTATTTTTCTATATCTGATCAGTAATAGAAATCTCTCATACCTTCTTTTGTATTCAGTCTGTTGCAACAATGCCTTGTAGCCTCTAAAACTTTGCAATGCATAAGTTGTGAGGAAAGTCAAAAATGACTTAGTGGTACAGGTTGAACCTCTTATCCAAAATACTTGGAACTGAGAATATGGCTGATTTGGACTATTTTCAAGTGTTGGACTATTTGTATCTACATTCTAAGATCTCTTGAGGATGAGAGCCAAGTCTAAACACAAAATCCATCCGGGTTTCACATGCATTGTTTTCATATACATTGTTTTCTAAAATTGTTTAGTACATCTGCACTTTGACTATATTTGACATAGATCCTGTATAGAACTTTCCATTTGTGTTTTTTGAATTTTAGAGCACTTCAGATTCTTTTTATATTTTTGATGCACAACCAGTTTCACTTTCTGTAACATACATTGAAAATGACCAGAGGCTTTTACTATAATCCTTAGTGATACTTTCAATGTTCTCTGTGCATCTGTAGCTGTGGTGGGGTAAGAAAGCAAGCATTTCCCACCCTCACTAAACACTAAACATCAAACTGAGTCTTTGGGGAAGGGAAACAGATAGGGTCTAGTATGGTGCTTATGATCTAGAGCTAGATTAATTGAGATGAGAATAGTCTGGAGAAGTTCAGCAAATGACAGGAAGGCCGGATCAAGGGGCCAGCAAGCTGCTAAGACACAGGCAGAAAAACAGAACACCTCACAGGCTCTACTCAAGGCCAGGAGGCATCATGTAGGCCTTTGGTGGCTAGTTGCCACCCAACCTTAGCCACCATGCTATACTTATAGAAACTACCTAACACCATTTCTGTAGTAAGGTACTGGTATTTATTCAACACTGTCAGGAGTTAAAATTTTGTTGATGTTTAAGAACAATGTCATGTCTGCTTATAGCATTACAGACTTCTGATTTATATGAATTGCAGCTCCCACTAACTTCACCTTGAGCATAAAAAATAATCTCTTACCAATTGATTATTTATTCTTTTAAATAGTTTCCCTAACTTCCTTATATATTCTCACTTTACAGTTAGGCTACTTATGTGGGAAAGATATATTAAAGTATGCTAAGTAAATTAGAAATTACTTGTTACAAGTATGCCTTTTAGGCAACTGTCAGTGAAAAACAAATAAAAGGATAGACTTACAAGTGGAAAAATGTTGTCTGACTGAAAACAAGCATTAGCCTTTGGCAGTCAGCCATTACTATATAGCCAGCAATTGAGCAATTAAAAGGTTGTAGTTCATTGGTCTCATTGCCATATTAATCAGTCGAAGCTGTATTGAGCGTCCAAGGAAGAATCTAGTTAAAAACTCTGTTTCCCCAAATAAAAACCTTTATGGTATTCACTGCTGGGACCTGGAACATCTCCCATTGTAGAAATCTATAATATCTACCACACAGATAGCAGCTTCCCTTCCAACTTGACTCTAACATTGGACCTTTCCTTCTTGCTCTTCTGGGATACCTTTATGATCTCAACCAGCCTTAGAGAAAGGGAAGGACAGAGGTAAGGCCAAGAAAAAGCTTCTAGATAAGAATTCACAAATACATCCATGTGTATTTCTTACTATCTGAAGCCCTGTTTATATATACAAATTATTCCTTTTAGTATTTGTATATGTTGGAAGTATTATTTCTAACTCATATCATTCTGTTTCTGTTGGTATCTTTCGACCTTAAGAAAGTGAAATGATATATGCATGTATATAAAGGAAAGATAAATAAAATATATAATGAGATATTTGGATGGATAGATGACCACATGACACATAGAATCAATTTATAGAAAGAATTTTTGTTGGCCACCAGTGGTTCACTCCTGTAGTCCAAGCTACTCAAGAGACTGAAATCTGAGGATTGCAGTCCAAAGCCAGACTGGTCTCTGTAAGACTCTTCTCTTCAAGTAATCACCAAAAAGTTGGAAGAGGAGCTGTGGCTCAAGTAGTAGAGTGTCAGCTTTAAGCCAAAAAGCTAAGGGACAGTGCCCAGGCCCTGAGTTCAAGCCCCAGGACTGGCACAAAAGTAAAAAAGCATTCCTAGAATTCAACATTTCATTGTTTGCTTAAGGATGGGAGAATTAACCAGTTATACTTAGCAACCAAGAAGAGCAGCAAGTCTTATTTAGTGCCCATATATGTTAAACTCCATTTGTGCCTCGAAGTAGAATCATTTCTCTAAGAGCTTCTAGTCAGAAGAAAGAACAAAAGAACGATCATATTTTCCATATTAACTGCACAAACACATTTGTGTTCCTTCTTCTTCCTAATCTAGCCATCTTATTTTAAATGTACATGATCCATACAGAATAGTTTACATGCTAGATTCTGCTTGGTCCCAGACTCTCCAGTCTTCAAAAGTAAGGATTTGGCTAAAGCTCTAAATGTATACAGCTTCTGACTTGCCTGTCTTTCTGGCTGCTTTATAGGTGAGAAGAGAACATAGATATCTAGGGACAGAGGCATTCACCTGTCCATCAAGGCAGAGGTACAAATGGTGTTTGGATTCCACTTCACTCACTGTGTAGATTCACGGTAACCCCTGCCTCACAAAGTGACAAGCTCAGATTATGTCTTTGTGTGTGTTGTGCTGCAGCTTTATATGGTTTGACATCTTTGCAAAATTCTTGTCTCTCCACAATGGAAAAAAAAGTGTCTGGTACAATTTGTGCAAGAATGTGATGCTTTAATAGACCAGATGATTTAGACATTTCTTTTAAAGTGTTTCTCTGCTTGCTGAGAATGAGGAACAGTTAGCCTGAGCTCCCAGGACTGTCTTTCTCTTAACACTTGCTGGACCAGAGGAGAAAGCCTCCCGTACACTTTCAAAGTCAAGCTGTCAGGACTAAAATGCTCAGACTAGACACATGTAGCAACAAATTAGACCTGGCAGTCTAGACAGGCACACTGCAAGAGAGGAGGGGAAAAGACATGGGAAGCTAACAGCAGCCGACAGCAAAGCCTCTACCTGTATGGGGATGCGCTCCAGAAGGCACTTCCATTACAGGGTTGATGGGTCAGCCTAGCTAGCCAGCTTTTGTTGTTTGCTTCCTGAAGACTTCAAATAATCTTCACCTTGTTTATGATGAGGGAATCAGAGATGCCAGCATCCATTGCCTTTTGGCTTCCAGGACTCTATCCATTGTAAAGTCACAAGTTAAGAGAGAACAGTTAACTCATGATTTGTGTTTGTAGTGTTGGAGATTTGGAGAATTCAGCCACTCTGACTAGCTGGTCAAGAATCCTTGGATTTATTTATTCATGGCCACATATGCCTTGTCTTCAGTTACCAAATTAATCTTGAAATAAGGTTACTTTCCAGGGAGGCTAGAGGAAGAAATGGATTCTTAGCACAGTCCAAGTCCCAGAAAACTTTGGCTTAGTTCCCTGAATAATGACCCAGCTGCCCCTTTAAGGGTATGTGCAGAGGGTATCTGTTGAAAGAGAATTTGTGTGCCAGAACTCAGCCTCATGATTACTTGGCTATCTGGCTTCTGATTGAGCCCCTCCATTTGATGTAGCATCTGGATCCCACAGGCAATAAGTGTCCTCAATTCCAAGTGCTTCTTAGTCACCAACTACACACAGCTGGTGTTTATTGTTAGAATAAATTTCAGTCACTTACTTGACCACAGGCTCAGTGATAAGATGTTTTTCCCTAGCCTCTGGATATATGACATCTGACCCTAAGCATAGCCTTTGGATGAAAGTGATGGTGAAATTTGTCTCAGTAGAACAGTAGTGAAGACAATTAGGGATATGAATGGGAAAGTTTTTTTCCCTATCCATAGCAGTTACTGAATCCTAAGTGCTTGCTTCCCTAATTGCATCCAGGCTCTCAATCCAGTATCAGAAATAATTATTAAAAATATAATTGTCCTCACTCTTGATGAGCATCACAGTATGGACATTGTACTCAGGTCTGTCCCTGAAGCACTTCATTGAATCCTTGGAGCATCTCTGTAAGAGAAGTGCTAGGACCAATTCTTTGAATAGAGGAGATGAAGCTCCAGGCAAAAGTGCCCTGCCTACAGTCGCAAATCCCATAGCTCATATATACAATTATATAATCCAGCTTGTACAAAGACCCAGGCCTGATCCAAGAACCAAAGTTTATCTACCTTGCTATCTTGCCAAGAGAGTGTCAATCTGTATCCACAAAGTCCAAAAACCAACTTCATCTTTTGCACATCTTGTGATATAAGACAAATGTCTTAATGCTTCTGAGCTTCGTTTTCCCAGTTATAAATTAGGAACAATAACACCCACCCATTGCTAAAAACTTGAGTGAGGAGTGTAAGTGACTAATGTGTTATCTGACACATGTCAATCATTCAGTGTTGATTGCGGGAATGAATGAGGGAAAATAATGAAAAAGGAAGGTCCTAATTAGTCATTCATTTTTAGTCTTTTGGAGTCAGTAAATATAGATGTCAAGGAGGAAGCTGAGAGTCATTATTAATTCAATAATTACTTTGCATATTGAAGAAGCACATTGTCAGAAATAGCTAATAGTTGATAGGAGTTCTTAGGGGGAAATTATTTACATTTTTTGGTTCCTAGCCATGTTAAAAATTCTGAAGCCAGAAAATCAGAAGATGGTAAAGGACAGTTGTCTTTCTTTGAGCTTCTCTGGCCAGCAAATACTTCTTTATAACTCCCTGAGGGCTTGAGATGCTTGACAGAGCTGAGGGATGCTAAGTAGAGCAAACATGAAGCCATGGGACTATGGGGAGTGGGGGGAAGGAAAGAAGGAAAGATGAAAGGAAGGAAAGAAGGAAGTGAAAGAAAAGGAAGAGAGGGAGGGAAGATGGAAGGGAAGGAGGGAGGAAACAAAGGAATGGCAGTGGGCCTAGTTTTCCAGTACTATACCAGAATTTCTTTTTTATTGAGAATTTTTTATTGTCAAGGTGTTTTACAGTTATGTAAGTAAGGTAATAAGTACATTTCTTGTCAAACTTGTTCCCCTTTACTCATTTTTCTCCTACTTTCCTTCCCCCCCCACCAAGTCTAGCTTATACAGTTGTGAGAAGCTGTGGGCTTTTACAGGTGATGTCCTAAAATTTCTAATCCCAGGATTTGAGGTAAACCACTTAATCAGAGCAAATTTCAGACAGTAGAAAGAAATAGAAGGTGATGGTTTTCACAGAAACTTCCAGTTGTCTCTCCGAGGTAGGGTTAATGGAACATGAGAAAAATAAATGTTTTTGAATCTACCTAATCTGTAATATTTGATTTTTGGAAAACTTTAAGCTTTGGTTTGCTCATCCACAATTGGAGAGACAGGAATGAACTCTTTAGGCTTAAGTTTAAACCATAGAACATTCCTCTGTTTATACATCATATATAGTAGAAAAATGAAAGGTACCACGGGCTATCATTACAATGACAAATATTTCCAAACAGCTAGAAGATTTTGAATGTTGTTATCACAAAGAAATGCTAAGCGGGTGATAGATCTGCTAAATATCCTATTATACAATGCATACACACAAGTGATAGGGGAATTCCCATATCCCATAAATGTGAACCATTATTATGTGTCATTAAAAGATAATGTATTTTTTGAAAACTTTTAAACGCAGATGATAAAATCTATAGTCTTAGTATGTCTTTAAAAAATCTGCAGGAGAAAAGAAACATGTTCTATTCAACTTCAGCAGCCAGAAAGAGCAAAGGGTGCGGGAATTCTGATTGCTGAGATGTAGAGAAAGCACAGCTGTAGAAGAAAGTGAAACTTAAATACTTCTGCTGCAGTAGCTTTTCTGTCTTTATTCTCTTGAATTGACTGCTCCTGGCCTCACTGAAATACATCTGAATGTGTTTGAAATAAATTGTGTTGAACAGTCTGATTGGAGCTGGGAGATGATAGGGAATCACTTTCCTTCTATTTGCCACAGCTAGTTGATTCCTCTTCTCTGTCATTTGCCTAAGAAATAGTTTGTTGCAATGGAGCTGGGAGAAAGTTTTCTCTTTCTTAAAGCTTTGTTCTCTCATTCTCAGCCTCATCCTTGCTTACCTCCAATTTCAATAGCCCCCCAGCACCACCAGTCCTTCCGCTGCTCCATGAGGGAAGACGCTAGCAATTGGGTCTTTGTCTTTATTTCATTGCCTTTCTCTCCACTGCCCTTCTCATCTACTGACCCATTACGTTGAGTTTGCAAGGATCTCTATAATGAGTATCTTCATATGTCATTTCTTCCTGTGCTGTGAGCTTCATTGGTAAGCCTGGACATTCCCATATAAGGGCTCTGCAGGTACCCCATTCATGCACAAACAGCCATAATCCTTTGCTCCCAGCACCTCCCAGTCTCCCTGGTCTGGCCTTCCTTTCTTATGTAGAGGTTCTACCAGCCCTTGGCACCTACACTAGTAACCATGGTGCTATGGGACTCATTATTCTTCTGGACAAGTAAGCTGTCTTCAGGCCTTGGAGGATCAGGCCTCTAATCTCCCCTACAGGCTTTCCCACCTTTCCCTGCACCCCTCTGCCCTGGACTATGATGAGCTACCTTGTTTTCATTTCTCCGGAATGAATCTGACTCCTGATGTCAGAGTTCCCTCCTCAAAGCAGACAGCTCATAGCACTTAAAAATTTAAAGTTGCTACTCCTTGCCTGAAGAATAAAATCTATATAGCTTAGTCTCCACTTAAAACCACCCATGAGTTTTCTGTAAAGTATATTCCAAGTTGTTCTCCTAATCTGGGTCTACACAGGCATATGATTTGGAAATACCACACCACATTACACCATATCACATTAGACCACACCCTGACCTTCCTGAGTAGTCCATGTCCCTCTAGATTTTTGCAACCTTCTCTATTCCCTGCCTGTGAAATTTCTGTTACCCCATCAGAGACCCTGGGTTAAAACCATCTTTCTTTCCTCTTGCTTCTGCAATGCATTGTTGAATATTAATGAATCATGAATATTTAGTTTTGTCTTGTACCAAATGTTAGTTACTTGAATCTCTAGTAAGGCTAGAAATTTCTTTTGTGCCATCACCCAGAAGGCTGCACATTTTGTTTGTTTGTTTGTTTTTTCAAGTCCTGGATGGTAATGAAGGGAATAGGACCTTCAAATCTCCTGAGACTCAAAACCTGAGTTTACCAACTTCAGGTCAGTTTTCCATCACAGAGAAGAAATAACTGAGATACTTTGTAAGGAGAAACCATTTATTAAGGTTGATGATTTCAGAGGATTCATCCCATTGTCATTTGGTTCTCTTGATTTGGGGCCTGAGATAAATACAAAGTATCACAGCAAAGGAAATGTGGCAAAGGAAATGACTCACCTCATAGAGGCTGAGAAGCAAAGAGAGGGAGAAAAGGCCAGGGATCCATTATCTTCTTCAAGGGCTCACCTCCAGTGACCTAACTTCTTGCCACAAGCTCTATGTCCAGTGACCTAACTTCCTGCTACAGGCTCTATCTCCAGTAACCTAACTTCTTCTCCTAAGGCTCCATGTCCCAATAGTTCTGACTTCTTGGACAAGGGACCTCATCATTTTAACTTTCAATTTCATATGAGATCAGGACCATAACTGATACTTTCTCATAAAATTCTTGCAACCATTGAATGTCACAATATATCTAGAGTGTTACAGGTGGACCCATTGCAACAATGAGAAGTACAAGTTGTCATGTCAAAAACGAACTTTACAACTTTTGGCAGGGGGAGGATTGGGTAGGGGGGCGGGAGGAGGCTGGGAAGGGATGGAAAGGGGAAACAAAGGAGGAGGCTACAGTGCTTGATAAGAAATGTACTCATTATCTTGCCCATGTAATTGTAACCCTTCTGTACAGTATTTTCACAATAAAAAATAAATAAAAATTTAAAAAAAGGAAAGAGCCTAGCCCACAGTATATGCTCAGTAAGTGCAAGCTATTTTAATATTTTGGCATTCTTATTATTATTCCTCAGTGCTGCACCCAGAACAGCAGGCAAGCTTTCAGTTTCCAAATTAAATTCTTCGAAGAATGTAATTCAAGGACTTCAGGATCACATGCAGAGAGGATAAGAATGATGCTAGCTTGGAAAGTTTTCCTATTTTTTTCATCTATTAACCACTCACTTATCTAGTGCTGACACTTACAAAAGAAAATGGTAAGGCAGGTGAAAACCTGAAGACCCTCAACCCCTTGACTGTATGGGACTAAGGCTTGTATGAAACTTCTCAAAGGGCAAAAGGTTAATGAAAGTGAATAAGGTCCAAGTCATTGGTTTGTTGGTCTGAGGAGGCAACAATGCTTGATAAGAAATGTACTCGTTATCTTGCCCGTGTAATTGTAACTCCTCTGTATGGCATTCTCACAATAAAAAAAAAAAGAAGAAGAAAATAGAAAAAGGAAACCTGTGAAGATTGTTTTTATTTTATTTTTCTTTTTCTTCTGGTCGTGGGGTCTTAACTCTGGGCTTGGGCGCTGTCCCTCAGCTCTTCAGCTCAAGGCTAGCACTCTACTACTTGAGCCACAGGGCCACTTCCGGCTTTTTTCTTTTTGCTTATGTGGTGCTGAGGAATTGAACCCAGGGTCTCAGGCATGCAAGGCAAGCGCTCTACCACTGAGCCACCTTCCCAGCCCAAGGAGGAAAAGGAGTAAGGATGACTGATGGGTAAGGTAGATAGGGTACACTGTATGCATGTATAGAAATGTCACAGTGAAATCATCTTGCACAACTAGTGCATTTTTTTAAAGATTTTATTGTAAAGATAATGTACAGAAGGGTACAGTAACATGAGTCAGGTAATAAAATTCCTCTTATTTCCATTTTTTGGAGTTTGATTCATTAAGCATCATTTATATGGTCTTATACACATAGCTATTGAGCCATGTGTATTCTTACTGTGTGAATATTTCAACTGCTGTTTAATTAATCATATCCAGGTATAATTATTTGTCTTTTACTATCCATTGAGTTTACTTGTAGGTTTATAATATAGTATATGTTGATTTAACTAAAAAAAAGAAACAGAAAACCAGGTACCAGTGATTCACACCTATAATCCTAGCTACTCAGGAGACTGAGATCTGAGGATCAGGGTTTGAAGCCAACTGAGGCAGGAAAGTCAATGAGACTCTTGTGTCCAATGAACCAGCAAAAAATAAAACCCACAGAAATAGAAGTTGGGGTGGGGCTCTAATGGTAGAGTTCCAGTCATCAGAGGCAAAGCTTAACGACAGTGCACAGTGCCTACACCTTGAGTTTAAGCCCTATTGACACAAAAGGGGTAGGGAGGGGAGAAAGATGGGAGGAGGGAAAGTAGGAAAGAAAGGGAAGGAAAGGAAAGGGAAGGAAAAGAAAGGAAAGGAAAGGAAAAGGAAAGGAAAGGAAAGGAAAGGAAAAGAAAGGAAAGGAAAGGAAAGGAAAGGAAAGGAGTGTGTTAGTGTGTTAGTTGTTCACTGAGCTCTGCATAACCTCTCTATGAAGCTCAGGTATTCATTGATCAACCGGAGAAATGGCAATTCATCTCCCTTCAGAATTAGGTGGCAGTAGAAAACCCCATGACTTATAAAGTTCTAGTCAGCTACGAAGTTGAGTCCGAAGAACTGAAAGCAAAGAGGGAGAAAGATTGCAGTAATAAAACTCAAAGCATATCCCAAAAAATTAGGAAAATTGAGAGAAGGGGTAAGGTAACGAGGGATGGGGGAGAATGATGAAGGGTGCCATTGATCAAGATCCACTGTATTCATAAATCGCTGTGTTGAATGGCAATTCCTGTGTACAACTACTTAAAGAGAATGATTTTTAAAGGAAAGGAGAAAATGTGGCTTTTCTTATTTTTAAAAAAAGTAAGAAAAGTCCTTATAGAGGCAGAGACAAAATTGACATTCAAGGTCCAACTTCTGGTCCAATGTTCATTTGTCCACCACGTGTATACCAAGAGCTCTTGCTCACCTGGTAAAACACAAGTGAGAATAAAACATTTGAATCTCAGCCCCTCCCCTCCCCGCACCCATAACTCATTCATAAAAAGATACTTAAACCAATTGAAATGAAGAGGTACCGAATACCTTCTCACGAGCCAGCCTGATTTGCACTCGAGACTCTTGGTTCAGGGGCTCAGGAAGAAGCCCCTGGGTAGACAGAAGTAAGAAGCCCCCAAGTGGGTAAAAAAGCATGTGCACAGGGATCTCTTTTCTCTATCCCTACTGTGGTGTGCAGACCTGAAGAACTAGAATCAAGTGGGTTGAACCAAATGATTTCCTGCCACTTCTGATGAACAGCAAAGGGAAAACAATCATTTGTCCTTTAAAGTGTCCTAGGATGCAAAGATGAAATTTCCAAAGCTGTCCAATGTGGCTTTGATGAGAAAGTAATTAAAGTCCCTGGCAGAACTTATCCCCATGTCTAAGTCAGATGACAATGTCATTGACAGCATGGTCTATGCGAAGGGTGGGAAGAGAAGACAAATGTAACCAGATCTATCCTAGATGGTCTTATTGACAGCTCCTGTTTTTTCAGGTAGACAGACTTGTTCCAGGATTATATCTTTATCTACATCTCTATCTATCTACATATACAATGACAATGTTTAACTGGTTGTTTCCCCTTTTTTTTTTGAAAGGCAAAATGAAGACAAAGAAATCAGTTTTTATTGATCCTATGACAAGGATCTATCTTTAACTTTCCTATACTTTTCTATGACAGCTTTATTTAATTACATTTTCTCTCTCCCTCATTACTTTTTGTGATGGCAGCAATAGAGGAATTTGTGTGTGTGTGTGTGTGTGTGTGTGTGTGTGTGTGTGTGTGTGTGTGTGTGTGTGTGTGTGTGTGTGTAGTGTTGGGGATCAAACCCAATGCCTTACACATCCTGGAAAAATGATTTACCACTGAGCTACACCAGCCCCAAATACCATCTTCTAAATGTTCTTTAATATAAACAATTCTTATGAAAATCTTGGTTCTACTTAAGACTTTTAAAACTCAGTCTCAGGGCTAGGAAGGTGTGGTAGAGTGCTTGCCTCACATGCATGAGGCCCTGGGTTCAATTCCTCAGCATCACATAAACAGAAAAAGCCAGAAGTGGTGCTGTGGTTCAAGTGGTAGAGCACTAGTCTTGAGCTGAAGAGCTGAGGGACAGTGTATAGGCCCAGAGTTCAAGCCCCATGTCTAACCAAAGGATAAAAAGAAAAAAGAAAAGAATGATAGCCAGGTACCAGTGGTTCATATCTGTAATCCTAGCTCCTCCGGAAGCTGAGATCTGAGGATCACGGTTCAAAGCCAGCCCGGGCAGGAAAGGCCATGAGACTCTTATCTCCAATAAACCACTAGAAAACCAGAAGTAGCGCTGTGGCTCAAATGGTAGAGCGCTCACCTTGAGCTGAAGAACTGAGGGGCAGTGGCCAGGCCCAGAGTTCAAGCCCCACGACCAACCAGAAAAAAACCCTCAGTCTGTGGAAAATGAACTATGTAACTTGTGGGCGGGGACAGGAATGGGAAACTGGGTGAAAGGGAAGGAAGGCTGACATTGCCTGAAGGAACTGTACTCATTACCTGACTTATGAAATGGTGATCCCTCTGTACAACACTTTAATAATAACCATTAAATTATATTTTTAAAAACTCAGTCTTACCAGACATAGTAGGACATAAGCCTGACATTGGAGAGGTAGAGACAGCAGGATTACAAGTTCAAGTCCAACCTGAGCTACATAGGTAGGTTCTGTCCAAAGGAACAAACAGTAAAAATAACAGCAATACAACCTCGGTCTGATTTCTTTCAATGCACCAGAAGATTACATCTGCTATATGGGCAATATCAGTATATCTTAGGCTTGTAGATCTCAATCCTGACATCTTTCACCCTCCAGCACCAGTTTTACACTAAAAGGTAGCATTGACATGATAGGGACAAGATAAGAGCACACTTTTAAGTAAAAATATTGCATGGCTGCTTATTAGCAATAGCGCTCATTTCGGATGAATATAATGTTATTTCCTATAGACACAAAAGATTGCTCATGTTTATATAAACCATGTCATTTTGTTACTAGAATAGAAATTATGCTTTGATTGATGAGCATGTGTTATAAATGTTCTACATTATAAAGAAATAATGAAGCCATACCATTAACTCAAATTTGAATTGTGTCTTCATCAGTAAAGGAAAAAACTCTTATATAGAGATTATGCTTAGAAATCAGTCTCAGTCATTAATGTATTAAGACATGTAAGAATTAAGGGAAGTGATTACAAGGGAAACTTCTTGGTTTAGTTATTTGTTTTGCTTTTTGTTTGTTTGTTTTTTTTGTTTGATTTGATTTGGTTTGGTTCTAGGGCTTGAACTCAGGGTCTTGTTGCTGTCCTTGAGCTTTTCTTGCTCAAGGCCAGTGCTCTGCCACTCAAGTCATAGCTCCACTTCTAGCTTTTTAGTGATTACTTGGAGAAAAGAATATTACAGACTTTTCTGCCTGGGCTGGCTTCAAATTGCAATCCTCACATCTCAGCCTCCTGATGAAGGATCCCTCACATCCATCCCAAGGGACCACGCAGAGGCAGGCAGGCACAGGAGAAAGATTATTACCAGGTTTATTAGAGGAACCATATTTCCCCCAAGAGGGAGCACATGACACCTTCCACTATCCAGGTAGCAGG
The DNA here is from genome assembly GCF_024711535.1 of Dipodomys merriami. Lineage (NCBI taxonomy): Eukaryota > Metazoa > Chordata > Mammalia > Rodentia > Heteromyidae > Dipodomys > Dipodomys merriami. Next base: position 30,080,543 of record NW_027205603.1, read on the forward strand.
AGGGGTCTGAGGGTCGGAAGTGAGGTAGATAGGAGGTCACATGGGTCTGGGCAGAGAGAGGGAAGGGCCAGCTGTTTGGTGGGAATTCCAGGACTAGGAGGAGCTCAGGTCTGGGTGGAGCTGAGGACCAAAGGTGGGAATAATACTAACACCTGAGTATCTGGGCTTACAGATATGAGCCACTTGAACCAGGCTGTTCCCTGGTTCTTAAAGGTAGGATGAGTTTATACCTTTCCTAATCAGATATTTGGTAAGCATTTGCTATGTACATGACTATTGCTGGGACCTAGAGGAACTAAAAGGTTCCTGGCAATGAGTTTCTGTCCTCTTGAAGTTTATTAGCAGAAGAAATGTTACCCATATGGAATCTAAATGGAAAGCGGTGAAGGCCACAAGAAAATGTGGGGTGTTTTTTTTTTGTTGTTGTTACAAGCAACAAGGACCCGGAACTACAACTATAATTTGGCAGAGGGAAACACTATGCATCCTTAATAGTGTACTAAACAAACATTGCTGTTTTAAAATCATTTCAGAACTCAGTGGCTTAAATCAATGAATATTTAATGTGCTCAAGGTTTTCACTGTGTATATTCTGGACATGGCTAAGCTGTATGTCTGTGTCTTAAGGCCTCTTGCCAGGATATAGTCCAGCCATCAGCTGTTACCATGGTCCCCAACAAACATCTCTGTTAGGGTGGAAAGGTGAGTGCCTGTTTGTAAACTTTGGCCAGTTTTCAGTGCTTCAGTCTCAGTGCTTCACATGGTGTGACAGCTAGCTTCCTCCATGGAAGGCTACATAAGGAAGAGACTCCAAGATGGAAGCCACAGGACTTTCTTGCTTGAACTCAGGGTCTTGTGTTGGCTCAGCTTGCCTTACCCCTAGCCTGGCTTTTTGCCGATTGTTTTGGGGATATAGTTCTACCTGTGCTGGCTTCTCCATCCTCTACCCTCTGGATCTCGGCCTCCTGTGTTGCTCAGATTATAGGCTTAAGCCTAGCTTCACAGGACTTTTTAAAATACATAATCACAAATCACCATATTCTTTCTGTCAAGTTGCAAGTGCATACAAGGTAAGGGCATAATACCAGAGCATGAAGATCAGGAAATAAGGGTCATTGAGGACCATTTGAGAGTCTACCAGTAACAAATATTTCCTATTTCCCTTTTTACTGCCATAATATTCCTGGGTGTGTATTGTTCTGCTTTCTGCCTGTATTAAGGAAGCATGTTATTCTCAGACGATCTCTGAGTAGATGCTAGAAGGTAGTGTTGTGTTTAAGTCCTTCAGGACAGAGATCGAGCTGTACATGTCTTTCCTCCTTGTTTCTTGCTCAGAACATTTAGTCCTGTCAAAACAGGCAGAGTACATCTTGCATTTCTAACAATAGTCTGTGATCATGCAAAGGAAAAAGCTGAACTCTTAAAGAGAGCTTGACAAAAAGATGCCAGACAACAATATGTACCACCTTTCCATGTCCTGATTATATCTGAGATTATGCAGATCAGGTAGCAAGGTAGCAAATGTATTGTCCTTCAGAGTTTCTGATTGCCCTTTGAAGTCAGTGGGAGGCCGGAAGAGGCCTGCTCTTGGACAGGGGAAGGCCAAGCCTAGATATTGTGAGAGGTTAGCAAGAAAAATTTATTAAACAGAAAAAATAGATTTTTTTAAAAACAGGATAATGTCAGATCCTAACCTGTAGGACACTTTTAATTTAGGGGAAAAAAAAATCAATCCCTTAGGCCCAATGCTTATAATCCTGCCACTCAAGGAAGTATACATGGGAAGGATCATGGTCATTGGGAGAAAATAGTTAGCAAAATCCCATCTCAACCAATAAGCCAGGAGTGGTACCGTGCATATAAAAACCCAAACATGTCACCTAACATCAACTTATCTGACCTTTTCTGCTTGACTCAGACATATACTAGTTATTACAAATAAGGGAAACCATGGGACCTATGTTTCTTTGGGCCTGGCTTACTTCACTTAATATAATTTTTTTCCAAGTCTTTCCATTTCCTAACATATGGGTCAGTGTCATTCTTTCTGGTGGAGGCATAGAATTCCATTGTGTATATATACCGCATTTTCTTGATCCATTCATCTACTGAGGGGAATATGGGTTGGTTCCATATCTTAGCTATGGTAAATAATGCTGCAATAAACATAGTTGTGCTGGTAGCTTTAGTATGGTCTTGTTTGTTATCATTTGGGGTAAATACCCAAAAGTGGGATTGGTGGGTCATAGGGGAGCTCTATGTGGAGTCTTTTGAGGAACCTCCATACTGCTTTCCAAAGTGGTTGAACATGTTTACACTCCCACCAACAATGCAATAGGGTTCCTTTCTGTCCACATCCCCTCCAGCATCTGTTGTTATTAGAGTTCTAGATTTTAGCCATTCTAACTGGGGTGAGGTAGAATCTCAATGTTGTTTTGATTTGCATTTCTTTTATGGCTAGAGAGGTTGAGCATTTCTTCATGTGTCTATTAGCCATCCTTCTTTCCCTTTCAGAGAAGTTTCTCTTTAAGTCTTTAGCCCACTTATTTATTGGGCAGTTGTTTCTTTATAAGATGATTTCTTTGTTGCTTTGAATGTCCCTCCCCCACGGTATAACCCCTGCTCTCACTGTATTTGATGTTAGTATAATTTGTGGAGGGGAAGGGAAAAAACAAATCATTTAAATAGGGATACAAGTGGACCCATTGCAACAATGAGATGTACAAGTCGTAATGTCGAAAAATGAACTCATAACTTTGGCTGGCGGGGGTAGAGATGGGAAGGGATGGGAAGGGGAAACAAAGGAGGAAAGAACATGCTTGATAAGAAATGTACTTATTACCTTGCCCATGTAATTGTAATCCCTCTGTATGGTATTTTCACAATAAAAAAAAGAAATAACTAAAGCAAAACAATCTGAGCCCTGAAAACATTACAGGAAGGAATAGTAGAAACTCTAGGGCTCCTTGGCACAGGCTGAAATTGAAATTTTCTTAATAAAGACACAGAAACACAACAAATCAAAGAAACCTTGGACAAAGATTGCATGCAATTGCCGAGTTTCTGCATGGCAAAGAACATAGCTAGCAAGATCAAAAGACAACCAATGAATTGGAAGAAGATCTTCACTAGTCATACATCGGACAAGGATCTCAAATCTAAAATATACTTAGAACTCAAAAAATTAAATTCTACAACAACGAATCCTCAAACAACTTCCCAATAAATAAGTGGGCTAAAGACTTAAAGAGAAACTTGTCTGAAAAGGAAATAAGAATGGGCAATAGACACATGAAGAAATGCTCAACCTCTTTAGCCATAAAAGAAATGCAAATCAAAACAACATTGAGATACAACCTCATCCCAATTAGAATGGCTATAATCAAGAACTCTAATAACAACAGATGCTGGAGGGGATGTGGACAGAAGGGAACCCTACTGCATTGTTGGTGGGAGTGTAAAATTTTTCAACAACTTTGGAAAGCAGTATGGAGGTTCTTCAAAAGATTCCACAGAGAGCTCCCCTATGACCCAGCAAACCAACTTTGGGGCATTTACCCAAATGATCACAAACAAGACCATACTAAAGCTACCAGCACAACTATGTTTATCACAGTATTATTCACCATAGCTAAGATATGGAGCCAACCCAGATGCCCCTCAGTAGATGAATGGATCAAGACAATGTGATATATATATATATATATATATATATATATATATATATATATATATATTGGAATTCTGTGCCTCCATCAGAAAGAATGCCATTGACCCATTTGTTAGGAAATGGAAAGACTTGGAAAAATTATATTAAGTGAAGTAAGCCAGGCCCAAAGAAACATAGGTCCCATGGTTTCCCTTATTTGCAATAACTAGTACATGTGTAGGACAAGCAGAAAAGGTCAAAAGCTATGTACATATGACCTTATAAGATGATGTTAAGTGAAATGACCCCGAAGATAGGGACACAACTTGTTTTTTTCTTGCTTGCTATTGTTTTTAATGTATCTAAAATGTGCTATGTGATTTTTTTGTTTCTTTGTATGTTCTTCCCCCACAGTATAACCCCTGTTTTCACTGTATTTGATGTAGGTGCCCTACATATACATTTTTCTAATTAGGGGAGGGGAAGGGAAATAACAAAATGCTGAAAGAAGGATACAGAATGACACATTGTAACAATGAGACACTATGTAGAAAATGAACTTTACAACTTGCAGAGGGAAAGGGGGATCTGGGGAAGTGGGGCGGGAGGCGATGGTAGAGGAAAAACGAAGGAGGGGGTAACAATGCTGAATAGGAAATGTACTCATTACCTTACTCATATAACTGTAACCCCTCTGTACACTGTTTTTACAATAAAAACATAAAAACAGTCTGAGGCCATGGCTCAAGTGGTATAGCACCTGCCCAACAAGTACAAGGCCTTGTGCTAAAACCCCAGTTTCACTTAAGACAGTGAGGAAAGAGAAACAAATAGAGAAGGAGAGAGAGAGAGAGAAAGAAGAAAACAGTCCTTTAGATCTCCCTTGCTTTTAAAAATCATTTTTTAGTTCCTAGTATGGATTGGATACTAAGTTCCTGGATAAATGTGTGTGTGTGTGTGTGTGTGTGTGTGTGTGTGTGTGTGTGTGTGTGTGTGTGTGTGTGTGAGTGTGAGTATATGCCAACAAATTGTTGCTACAGAAAATCTAGGGACATCTATTATGTTTGCAAACTATTAGACTCCTCCAAAATTTTCTAGCTCCAAAAAAATTCATAGTCTATGTTATTTGTTATTTCCTCATTTTTGGACATGTAAAACATGAGAACATTGTTTTAAGGACAGAACACATGTTGAAAATATGTATATTAAGCATTAAAATAACATAGACATGGTTCTAATACATTTAAAACTGCAAAATTATACATAGCCTTAAATTTATACAGCTATAAAAACTAAATGACACAACACTTGAAAATTTTTGCTTTGGACCTGGCACAGAGTAGCCATGGAGTAAATGGAAGTCATCATTGTCACAGTGAAAAACCTGTGGTAATCTTGTGGCCTGGAGTAATACAGAGCAGAAGCTGGTGCAGAGAACAAAGGGTGTTGTCTTAGGAGCAGGCAGAACACTAAGCAAAAGGAGCTTATTGTGTGTCTGCTTTCAACATAATTTTTAAATTGATAATTAAAGACCTGGTCTGGAGACTTGCAAGTTAAATGAACATGCAGAGCTAGGAGAACACACTGAGAGAAGACACTAGAAACAATTCAAGGACCAGCAAAAGGAAACAGTAAGGAAAGGCAGTAAGTGAGATGTACAAGTCATTATGTCGAAAAACTAACTTTACAACTTTGGTGTGTGTGTGGGGGGGGGAATCAGATGGGGGGAGGTGGGGAGAGTGTGGGAAGGGCTGGAAAGGGGAAACAAAGAGGAGGCAACAATGTTTGATAAGAAATGTACTTGCCCATATAATTGTAACTCCTCTGTACGGTATTCTCACAATAAAAAAAGAAAGAAATGAAAGCATGAGCCAGATGCCAGTGGCTCATGCCTATAATTCTAGCTACTCAGGAGGCTGAGATCTGAGGTTCATTAGACTCATCTCTAATTAACCTGAAAAAAAAATCCCAGAAATGGAGATTTAGGTTCAAATTGTAGAGGGCTAGCTTTGAGCAAAAAGCTAAGTTATACTGCCTAGGCCTTGAATTAAAGCCCCAGGACTGCTTCCCCTACAAAAATATGGGATAAGAAAAGAGCAGGAAGAATGCTAAGCTGGGTACACAGAGGGTAGTAGCTCCTCACTTCTTAGTTTGGACATCTCTGGGTAACAATAAACTTCATAAATCTTTGCAGGATTATTGCAGTTGCAAATTTGTATTACATGGCCAATTCTTTCCTACCCTACCATTTCTTAACCTGTAAGAACTACAACATCATAGTCTCCCATTCTGGACTAAGTATAACTGCAACACACTTAGGGCTTTGGCTGCATCTAATTCGGCCAAGATCAATTTTGTCAACAGAAAGTCAGTTGGCTTTGATGTACTGCAGTATCTGGGACAGCTTGTCTGGACAGAAAGAAGAGCCTGGCCTACTGCAGCCAGCCAGCATAATAGAGGAATGGGAGCAAAGGTGTGAAGAGACAAGGAATGCATCAGGGGACACTGCCCAGTACCTGTCAGGCGACTTGTTTCCCACAATCGCTTTTTGCTATAATGTATCTGGCCAAATAGAATGCTCATCTCGTAGACATGAGGCTCTGGGTTTCCAAGTAAGCAGTTCCTGGGAAACACTCATTAAACTCCAGCCTCTCTTTTCTCCTAATTATGGCTTTTAGGAATCATGTGGTTTTGCCCTTAATGGGCAGTTTGGGAATGGACTAAACCTTGCCTTACAGTCTATTATGCCCCCAGCACACAGATTCATGATAGATGCATCTATTTGACTATTTTGTTTTCTGCTCAGGCTCTCTAAATAGTCAAACATTTCATATACCAACTAACACAATTCACAGCTGTGTTCATTCAAAAGGATATAGTAAAAGCTGATGTTCTCTGGCATGGTGTACACAAAAACAATTGCTAGCTGGGTTCCCGTGGCTCACGCCTATAATCCTAGCTTTTCAGAAGACTAGGACACACACACATACACACACACACACACACACACACACACACACACACACACACACACACACAAATTGCTTCTCACAGCTTAGTATGTCTTTGTTTACAGATTTTATGTATAATGCAAATTTAATCACTAACTGTCATCTGGTCTTCATATCAAAAAAAAAAGGATAGCACCCAAAAATTTGAGGAAAGGAGTAATTTCAGTGAGTTATGATTTTGCTTGATATATGTGAATCACAAAGGTAAGTAGATTTCTGAATTCAGTTTAAAGTGTTGCCTTTCATCTTAATCTCTGTTTCCATTTCTTTTCATAGACATCACAGTTAGCTGCTAGTCAAATAACAAATATTTAGTACTTGTCAAAAGCAAGCAGTAGTAATGCATAGTACTAGACTGGATCTAGCATGGCCCAGTCTGGGACATGCTGTCATCATGATGGGCTCATAAAGCAGGCACTAGGTGGAATGGGCTGGTATCAGCTATGCTAAGGAGGAGTGGTTTATATGTAAAGTGCCAACCGCAGTTGTCTGAGGGTGTGTCCCCTGAGAAATAAACACAGTTATGTGCGGAAAATTTATTGGGGGAGCTCTTAGAAATGATGCTGAGAAAACTGATTAAACACCTATAGAAAACTAAAGCTAGATCCTTTTTTTGGGGGGGGGTGTCCAATCATGGGGCCTGATCTCTGGGCCTGGGCACTGTCCCTCAGCTCTTCAGCTCAAGGCTAGCACTCTACCACTTGAGCCACCGTGCCACTTCCGGCTTTTTTCTTTTTGCTTATGTGGTGCTGAGGAATCGAACACAGGGCCTCATGCATGCAAGGAAAGCGCTCTACAACTGAGCCACCTTCCCAGACCTAAAACTAGATCCTTATATACCACCCTGCACCAGAATAGGAGAAACTCTAAGGCTCCTTGGCACAGGCTGAAATTTTCTTAATAGAGACCCAGAAACACAACAAATCAAAGAAAGGTTGGACAAATGGGATTGCATAACTAGCAAGATCAATAGAAAGCCCACGGATTGGGAGAAGATCTTCACTAGTCATACAATGGACAAGCATCTCAAATCTAAAATATACTTAGAACTCAAAAACTTAAATTCTACAACAACAAATCCTCAAAGAAACAACTTCCCAATAAATAAGTGGGCTAAAGATTTAAAGAGACACATGTCTGAAGAGGAAATAAGAATGGCCAATAGACACACAAAAAAATGCTCAACCTCTCTAGCCATAAAAGAAATGCAAATCAAAACAACATTGAGATGAATGGATCAAGAAAATGTGAGATATATATATATATATATATATATATATATATATGCCTCCATCAGAAAGAACGCCATTGCCCCATTGGTCAGGAAATGGAAAGACTTGGAAAAAATTATATTAAGTGAAGTAAGCCAGGCCCAAAGAAACATAGTCCTATGGTTTCCCTCCGGGACAAGCAGAAAAGTTCAGATAAGATAATATTAAGCAAAATGACCCCCAAGATAGGGACAGAAATGGTTCTTTTCTTTGTTGCTATTGTTTCTAACTTATTTCTAAGGTACCATGTGATTTTTTTGTTGCTTTGTATGTCCTTCCCTCACAGTTTAACCCCTGTTTCACTGTATTTGCTGTTGGTATATTTTGGGGATGGTATAATTTGGGGAGGGGAAGGGAAAAAACAAATTGTTTAAATAGGGATACAGGTTGACCCATTGGAACAATGAGATGTACAAGATACTATACTGAAAATCGAACTTTACTATTTAGGCAGTGGGGGGGGGGGTTTGAGGGGAGTGTAGTTGAGGAGGAGGTGGGAGGGAGGGATGGTAGGGGAAAATCAAAGGAGGAGGCAACAATGCTTGATAAGAAATGCACTCATTAGGGCTGGGAAGTTGGCTCAGTGGTAGAGCGCTTGCCTTGCATGCCTGAGGCCCTGGGTTCGATTCCTCAGCACCATATAAGCAAAAAGAAAAAAAAGCCAGAAGTGGCGTTGTGGCTCAAGTGGTAGAGTGCTAGCCTTGAGCTGAAGAGCTGAGGGACAGCACTCAGGCCCAGAGTTCAGGCCCCACAACTGGACCAAAAAAAAAAGAAATGCACTCATTAACTTCCTTATGTAACTGTAACCCCTCTGTACAGTATTTTCACAATAAAAAACTTACTTTAAAAAAAGAATGGCCAGTAAACACATGAAGAAATGCTCAACTTCTCTAGTCATAAAAGAAATGCAAATCAAAACAACATTGAGATTCCTCCTCACCCCAATTAGAATGGCTATAATCAAGAACTCTAATAACAACGGATGCTGGAGAGGATGTGGCCAAAAGGGAAGCTTACTGCCTTGTTGGTGGGAGTGTAAAATTGTTCAACCACTTTGGAAAGTAGTATGGGGGTTCCTCAAAAGACTCCACATACAGCTCCCCTATGACCCAGCAATCCCACTTTTGAGCATTTATCCAAAAGATCACAAACAAGACCATACTAAAGCTAGCAGCACAACTATGTTTATTGCAGGATTATTTACCATAGCTAAGATATGGAACCAACCCAGATTCCCCTCATTGGATGAATGGATCAAGAAAATGTGATATAGGGGCTGAGAAGGTGGCTCAGTGGTAGAGCGCTTGCCTTGCATGCTCGAGGCCCTGGGTTCGATTCTCAGCACCACATAAGAAAAAAGCCGGAAGTGGCACTGTGGCTCAAGTGGTAGAGTGCTAGCCTTGAGCTGAAGAGCTGAGGGACAGTGCCCAGGCCCAGAGTTCAGGCCCCATGACCGGACCCAAAAAAAAAAAAAAGAAAGAAAGAAAATGTGATATATATATATATATATATATATATATATATATATATATATGCATACATGTATATATACATACATACATAGATATAGATATAGAATGAAATTCTATTCCTCTATCAGAAATAATGACACCACCCCATTTGTTAGGAAATGGAAAGACTTGGAAAAAATTATATTAAGTGAAGTAAGCTAGGCCCAAAGAAACATAGGTCCCATGTTTTCCCTTATTTGCAATAACCAGTATATGTCTAGGATAAGCAGAAAAGCTCAAAAGCTATGTGCATATGATCTTTTTTTTTTTTTTTTTTAGTCCGGTCGTGGGGCCTGAACTCTGTGCGTGGGCGCTGTCCCTCAGCTCTTCAGCTCAAGGCTAGCGCTCTACTACTTGAGCCACAGCTCCACTTCCGGCTTTTTTTCTTTTTGCTTATGTGGTGCTGAGGAATCGAACCCAGGGCCTTGAGCATGCGAGGCAAGCGCTCTACCACTGAGCCACCTTCCCAGCCCTGTGCATATGATCTTATAAGATGATGCTAAGTGAATCAAACCCCAAGATAGGGACACAAGTGATTTTATCTTTCTTGCTGTTGTTTTTTAATGTATTTATAATGTACTATGTGATTTTTTTGTTTCTCTTGTATGTTCTTCCCCCATTGTATAACCCCTGTTTTCACAGTATTTGATATCAGTGCCCTACATCTTGTATATACATTTTTCTAATTTGGTGAGGGGAAGGGAAATAACAAAATGCTGAAATAAGGATACAGGTTGACCCATTGTAACAATGAGATTACAAGACACAAACTTTACAACTTTGGGATGGGGGGAGGAGTTGGGGAGGTGGGGAGGGAAAAGATGGTAGAAAAAAAAACAAAGGAGGAGGTAACAATGCTCAACAGGAAATGTACTCATTACCTTCTCGAGTAACTGTAACCCCTCTGTACAGTATTTTGCCATATACATTATTTATTTATTTATTTATATATACACACACATACACACACACACACACACACACACACACACATATGAAATGATGCTGAGATCCTGGAGCCCACACATCAGAGAGAATTTTATCTTTAATTAAACAACAAAAAAGCCAGAAATGGAAGAATGTCAGAAAGGGTCACGAGTCAGCCTTGAGAAAGAAAAAAAATATCCAAGTGCAAGAGAGGCCAAGAAGTTCTTTTTATGTCCTGTATGTAGTTGTTTCTATTTTTTATCTTTCTGTTTTGTTTTCTGCACCCTTTGTCCTGCCCTTTGTCTAGTGTATAAGTGTATTTGATCTGTGGAAGGAAAAGGGAATCACAGAAACAGCAGGACAAAGGAGGAACTAATGCAAGAATGATACTCACTAAACACTATGTTGGAAATGAACTTTACAACTTGGGGGAGAAGGGGGAGGGGAGGGGAAAGTGGGAGAAAATAAGGGAGAAGGTAACAGTGTTTAAAAAGGAATGGACTCATAACCTTACTTATGTAACTGCAAGCCCTCTGTTCATTACCTTTACAGTAAATTTTTAAAATGGAAAGAAAAAAAGAACATCTGAAAGTAAGTAAAATAATATAATTATTTTTATAGTAAAATTACTTTAAAAAGGGAACACAACAATAAAAATCACCTCTCTTAATAAAAGAGAGGCCAAATTCAAATCCCAGTACCACTACCACTCTTGAAAAAAAAAGACATTGGAAGAGTTTGAGAAGGGAAAACATGGAATGAAAAACAAATGGTGGTGTCATTGACACAAAAGCTGAGCCCCTGGGCCTGAAAGGGGAGACTCATAATGTCCTTCCTTAGCCACGTGCTGACCCCTCCCATCCCTGTCCCAAGTAGGCTGTGTGTTAGAGACAGGCTGTCCTCATAGAAGATTCATGACCTTGGCAAAACTGTGCTCTATAAATGCAATGTCTAGAATGAAATTCAGCTAAGAGCCATCAGCAACCGCATTTCCAAACTGATGTGAGCTCCGGGAGTTCTCCCTGGATCTGTTAATTTTCACATTCTCCCAGCTCAGTTAATGGTGAATCATTCTTCCAGTTGCTTAAGCTAAAAGCCTTTCTGCTCTCTTCAGTGCCACTGTATTTTTCACACTCCCATCTTTTTCCTCAGCAAAGTCCACTGGATTTAACTGAAAAATAGATCCCTAATTCAACAACCTCTAACCTTTCTATTGCCTTCATCCTGAGCCAGTAACTATACCTGGCTGGGTTCTGCTGCAACCTGAGAGTTGGTCTAACTCACCTTTCTACTTCTGAGCTTATCTGTTTTTCACAAAGCAGCAAAATTGACCCTCTTTAAACAGAGTTCTTGTATCTTCTCCAACATCTGTGTGTGTGTGTGTGTGTGTGTGTGTGTGTGTGTGTGTGTGTGTGTGTGTGTGTGTGTGTGTGTGTGTGTGTGTGTGTGTGTGTGTACTGACACCAAGGCTTGAAATCAGTGCCTTACACTCACTCTCTTTTGGCTTTCCTGCTCATCACTATTGCTCTACTATTTGAGCCATATCTCCAGTCTGGCATTTTGCTAGTTAATTGAAGAGAGAGTCTCATAGACTTTTCTGCTCTGCTGGCTTTGAACCTGGATGCCCTCAGTCTCAGCCTCCTGAGTAGCTGCAATTACAGGCATGACCATCATGACTGGCTTATCTTTTTTTGTGCAGTACTAGAGTTTGAACTCAATGCCTCATACTTGCTAGACGAGTTCTCCATCACTTGAGTCAAATCTCAGTCCTTCACTTGTGGTTTGTTTTTCAGATAGGGCCTCATAATTCACTGCTTTACATCTCATCCTCTTACCTTCTTGAGTAGCTGGACCACAGGTGTGTACCACCACACCCAGACCTCCAAGTCACCTCTTGCACTTCAGGAAAGTTAAACCTGCCTGCAGCAGGTACAGACAGTGGCAATTCTCCCTGCTGGAAGGTTCACCCCAACTTTTCAGGCCTTGGCTCCAACACTACCTTTCCAGGACTGGAGATGTGGCTAAGCAGTAAAGCACCTGCCTAGCAAGTGTGATTCTCTGAGTTCAACTTGAGTACCATAAAAAACTATATCCTTTTCTTTCAACCTTTCCTGACTATACTTTCCTCTCAATTTTCTATGCTGAAGTCCTTCTTTTCTCATTAGCATTTATTTCTATCAACCTTGTACCTATTTTTATTCTTCAGAGGCATTGATTGACTGTCTTTCTTAATAGGAAATCAGACAGGCAAGATTTTAGGTCTTGGAATTTACTGGCTGTCTCTAAGTATTTAGAGCAGTGGCTGGCATATGATTCAGGGTCATTTAATGAGTATGAACACCAGGAACAGGTGACTGGATATCAAAGCTCAGAGGCCTTATGTGGGCTCTTTGGCATCCTAATGTATTGCATTTAGCTTTTAGCTGATGGTTCTAGACTCCAGAATCCAATTCTGGTTCTAACAAATTTTATTTTAGGGTTTTATAACTACTATCATTGCATTCTAGTATTTTTAATGTATGATATAATTAGATTAGCTCCCCGAGGCTTTTAACCAGAATGGAACATTCTTAAGTAGATAAATGAATCAATAAGTGATCTCCTGGGACCTAGAGTCCTGAAAATTAATAATAGATTTATTCATGCTTTAGTCATGTCTAGATTCTCATTCTCAACCATAGCTGACTGCTCTCTTCATCAACTAAAGTTTCAAGAAAGATTTTTGTTTGGATTGACTAGATTATTGACTTTTTTTCAAGATGCTTAAGAACTGAACAATGAAATGGAGATTTTTTAAAAAATTATCTCAATTTTTTGTTAACTGATTCCTCCGATTAGTTCCTCCTATATCCAGCACTTAAAATAAGACAATAATAAGAGAAAGTCCTTGTGAAGCTACAATAAAACTCATGCCACTTCATTTTAGAAATAAATATCACTCCAATAACTTTAATGAAAAACTTGCTATCTTGACTATGACAAATATAGAAATATGTACTTTGATCTTGTTTTGTTTTTTTCTGGTTTTGTTTCAGAATATAATTTTGCTGTGGTTTGGGTTATTTTTTATATTTGTTGTTTTTGTTGCCTTATAGATTAGGTTAAATCTTTTCCTCTAAGAAAATAAACAATAAACCAACTCAACTTATCTGGATTGTAAAGGAATATACATAAAAGGAAGCTATGTCATTTCTCTACTGTAGAACCAGAAAAGTCTAGAAAGATGGGTATTATTGTCAAATGGTATATCTGAATTCTTATTTTCTATTTGAATTTTCATTATTTTCATAGATTGTTAGTCATTCTCTTAGACATAATTACTAAATGTGATAAAAAATATTGGAAGATACAATGCATTTGTAAATATGTCTGCAGAGGGCTGGGAAGGTGCCTCAGTGGTAGAGTGCTTGCCTTGCTTGCATGAGGCCCTGGGTTTAATTCCTCAGCACCACATAAGAAGAAAAAGCTAGAAGTGGTGTTGTGGCTCAAGTGGTAAAGCACTAGCCTTGAGCTGAAGAGCTGAGGGACAAGCCCAGAACCATCTAGCAAAACAATCTAGCAAACATTATGTTGTCATGGCCTTCTAGAATGCTTCCCAAACGTAAAAAGCAAATGAGTCCATTAGACTTCAAATTCAAGCTTTAAAACAGATTTGAATTCAAACCATTGTTTCCTTTTCCTCTTCTAATAACACTAACACTTTGATGCTTTGATGTTTACAGGTGTTTTCCCATATGTTATTCTATTTAATTCATACAGTGACTTTGTTTACAGATTAGGTAATTAAACCTCTGTAGTTTAAGCAGTTGCCAAGGGTCCCAAAGCAATTAATTATGGAGCTACATGAAAAGTGAAAACTTATCTTTGAAGTTAAGTACAAGGATCTCCCCACCTTGCCACACAGTTTACTTACTGGAAGTAGGTCCATTATAAGAAAAGAAAATTCAGGGCTGGGAAGGTGGCTCAGTGGTGTTGTGCTTGTTTTGCATGCATGAGGCCCTAGGTTCAATTCCTCAGCATCACATAAACAGTAAAAGCTGAAAATGGTGCTGTGGATCAAGTGGTAGAGTGCTATCCTTAAGCTGAAGAGCTGAGGGAAACCGCCCAAGCCTAGAGTTCAGGCCTCACAACCGACAAAGAAAAGAAAAGAAAAAAGAAAAAAAGAAAAGAATCTTCAGATCTAATCAATGATCTGTAGTGGTAGCTTGTAAATATTAAGAATATTGATCACTCCTCATTGAAGCCTAATCAACAAGGAATTCTAATACTGAGAGGAAATGTCAAGGCCATCTTCATCTATCAGTATCTCTTCCTCTCTATTTTTCTATCTTAGTCTTTGTTTCTATCTTTCCTTGCCTATTTTTTTCTTTCTTCCCCTCTCCCTGTCTCTCTCTGTCTCTTTCTGTCTCTCTCTTGTTTTTCATTGTCTCTGTTTCTGTCTCTCTCCCTGTCTCTGTTTCTCTCTGTCTGTCACTTCTCTCTGTCTCTGTCTCTGTGCTGTCTGTTGCTCTCCTCTCTCTCTCTCTCTCTCTCTCTCTCTCTCTCTCTCTCTCTCTCTCTCTCTCTCTCTCTCTCTCTCTCTCTCTCTCTCTCTCTCTCTCTCTCTCTCTCTCTCGCTGGCTGTCTTCCTCCTCAGGGACAAGTAGCAGGCAATAGGTTTGGATGCAACAACACACCTTGGTAATTAGGTAATTTTTAGTAGTTATGTAACAGACTATAAGGCTAGACACTTAATAGTTTGCACTGAATGTGCGGGTTTTCCCCTGGGACTTGGCCACCTACAAAGGCTAAATTGCAGTTCCCTCTCTCCGTTTGTTACAGTAAACATGTTTGGTCTTATTTGACCTTTGTGCACAGTACAAAAGTACTGGTTTCAGTTGCACTATTTACATTGAACTTTCCACTTACACTTCTTCAGAAGGAAGAGTGGACCACTAGGGAAGCAGTCAAAGAACAAAAAGTTCTTGATTCCAAAAGCACTTGTCCCTTGTGAAGTCTAGGAACTCCAAGATCCATTCCCCCTTCCATCTTCCTGTGCTTGCACCAAGAAGATGCTACATTGATACATTTATTAATGTCTCACCACCCTCAAAATAAAAGACTGAAATAAAATTGCTTATCACCTATAGGTGCTGAAGATATACAAAAATTTTAAAAATAGTAATTCCATGAATTGAGACCATACCACATACAAATGCATAAAACTAAGCCTTTTTCAGTTTATAATATACTAAACTATGAAAAATTACCAATAGAATCGATAGGCTTCAGTAATACCAGTCACCTACAATGTGAAGTATTCTGTACTAAATCATATTGAAATCACAATGCTAGGGAACACACTCTCCTTACCTCCAGTGAATCAAATTCTTTCACAAGTGAATGCAGAAGGTATGTACAAAGCACTGTATCTATAGTGGGCTCTGGGAAAACTAAAGGAGGAGAAAAAGAAATGGTAGCATGGGAACCTTGGAAGAAGACTTCTTAAACAACAGAGCATATGGGTTGGTCCATGAAGTAGATATTTCCAGGTATCCCAGCTGCAGAAGTAAATACAGGTGAACCTGAAAGGTGTGCTAAAGAAAACTCAATGAAACTGGAAAGCAAAACAGCAAGTCTGGCTGATTCCCAGGGAACAGAGTGATGTGGTGGCATCTGGGTAAGGAAGGCTGGAACCAGATGAAAGTCTTTGACAGCAAAGCTGACTGGTTTATAATTAACCTCCCAGACTGTGGGGACAGCAGGAAAAAGTTCAAGTCAAAGAATGATAGAATCAGAGTCTTTCAGGAAATTTAATTTGGCAGCAGAGCATACAAGAAATTAGAGATGGAAAAAAAAAACAACCTAGAGGTGAAGAAATCAGTGAAGACAGTATTATATTCTTCAAATTAAAAGGAACAATATCTAAAGCGGACAGGTGGTGGCAGGAGAGAGGGACAAGTGGGTGAAGGCTTACCTGTCTCTGGAGCAGCAGTACAGCCATAAATAATGTCCTAATTAAAAAGTGGCATTAAGCTGGGTTACCAGCAGCTCACATCTGTAATCCTCAAGTCAGAAATGGAGCTGTGGCTCAAGTGGTAGAGCACTAGCCTTGAGAGAAAAAAGAAAAAATGGCCCAGCATTGAGTTCAAGCCCTACTATTGTCACACGCGCATGTGTGCGCACACACAAACATTAAGTCCTAAGCAATGCTCTACATCAGTGTGTAGTTTAATAATCTATTGAATCAACAGTAACACACATCTTGAAAGTTTGAAATGATGGCCAGTTCTGTGAGACCAATATCACGCAAGCCCTTGCTTCTGCTCCTCTTGAAGTTCTCAGTAATTTTCCTTGTCTGGCTCAATGTTACTTTGTTTTGAGTGGCATTTTTCATCTTACTTTGTTTGGGAAGTACTTTCTATCCTTCAGATTAAGTGTTCCTTCTCTCAGAATATCCTAGAATCCTTATCTTATATGATTTCTTGCTTACCATCTCCAATTCTACAATATACTACATATGGCATAAAGGCTAGGAATTTGCCCAAGTTTTAGATCTAGTGCTTGGATCAGTAGCACCTTGTGGTAATTATTATCCACTACATAGTATGAATATTTACTGACAAAGTAAATGCTTTATATTCAAGATAGTGTAATATATTGCTTTGCTAAGGGCATCCCCATTATTCATCGCTACAGAATCCAAACACACATCTACACCCTCCCAGAAGAAGACAGATCCTATTTGTATTAGTACATACAACGGATTGACAATTAATCTGATTTTGCACCTGCTTCAAATCACCTCAGGGTATTGCCCTAATTCCAGGAATTAATAGATTTAAAGTATAGTTTTCAAAAATTAAAACCTACCTTTCAAACGGCTACTCACACTTTCCCAAGCAAATGTCATATTGACATCCTCTAAGCACTATAACAAAAGAGCTTGTTTTAGATACATGAGTCATGCCCAAGTTGGCTACCACCGTAATTCTTACAGCCCCCTTTCCCATAGTTAATACAAGTCAATATAGACATAATATTTTGCAGACATCATCCCACTTTATTATCACAATCATTTTTCTAGCTCATATTTTGGTGATGCCTGATTTACATTCAAGCAACTAGCATAAAGAAAATAGCAATCTAGTCCAAGTCTATCTCTAATAGCCACAGAACTAAGTACATGGCATCTAGGGAATGGTAGAGCTAAATATGAACCTATCAGACACTAGTAACCAAGAACCTTTATGATTCTTCTACTACAGACATTGAAGCTTGTTACACCCACTCACCAGTGCCACAGCGAATAACACCAGAAGGGAAAATTATTCTTTGAAAGTTGCAAGTTTAAAATACACTCTTGTGAATAAGCCTTACTTCTTCACCCTTACCATCAGTCTGTTAATCCAACGAAGTTACATATTATATATTACAGAATTCAAAGTGTTAGAACATAGATATTTTCCATTTTTAGTCTTGGCTCTCAGCATAGAGTTGGATTTTTTTTTGGTGGTCATGGGGCTTGAATTCAGGGCTTGGGTTCTGTTCTATGAGTTCTTTTGCTCAAAGTTAGTGTTTTACGACTCTGAGCCACAGCTCCACTTCTGGTTTTCTAGTGGTTCATTGGAGATAAGAGTGCCACAGACTTTCCTGCCTGGGTTGCCTTTAAACTGCAATCCCCAGATCTCTACCTCCTGAGTAGCTAGAATTATAGGTATGAACCTCTAGCACCAGCCTTAGAGTTTGAAGTTTTTATGAAGATTTATGATCTGAAAACTAAGATACTTTACATAAAATCTGGGCTTTTAAGTTCTCACGAAAAACCAGAAGATCTGATGGTCCCAATCTGTAGTCTGTGATGGTAACATGCAGCAGCTGTGGTTGCCCTCTTTCGATGAGCACACACTTTTCAGTGAGACCCCATCCTCACAATGTCCATGATTGTCTTCAAAATAGCATAGATGAGTAAGCCATCTTTATTCCCCTGAATCTACCCTAGAAGCCCTGAGTAACAAACCTCCCCCGACTTGAACATCGAACCAGATCTCACTGCATGTCACTTCCCTCTTGATTTTCCAGCAACAGCAAGCTACTCTGAATTCCATGTGTAAACAATAAATCAGCAACTGAGGCTATCTCTAGAGTGATGTAAATGTTGAATAAGTAAAGAGTTTTGTAAGGATAAGTACAGAGTGGAAATGTATTATTAAGAAAAGAAAGAACTGTGTTTTTTCAAAGTTAGATATAGGCAACTGCATAGAGTTTATTTGACTTCCATAGAACTAATTGAATTCTTTTTCCTCTTCTGTCTTTTCCTGGCTAATTGTTATACAATATATACAACTCTGTTCACATTTTGTTGTTGTTGTTCCTGTCGATAGTGGGGTCAGAACTCTGGGCCTGGGTGCTGTCTCTCAATTCTTCAGCTCAAGGCTAGTGTTCTACCACTTGAGCCACAGCAGCACTTCTAGCTTTTTCTATTTATGTGTTGCTGAGGAATCGAACCTAGGGCTTCATGCATGCAAGGCAAGCACTCTACCACTGAGTCATCTTCCCAGCCCTGTTCACATATTTTTTTTCCTGGAAGCTTTGCCTAAAACTCGTGGCATTTCCAATATTTTCTCCCCCCCCCCTCAAACACATGCACATACACATACACATTCCATGCTGATTTTCCCACCCTTAATCTAAATTTCCCTGTGTTTATATATTTATTATATATCACAGACTTTAACACATATTTTAACTTTATTTTTCTATTTTCTTTACTAAACTTATACATGCTGATGAAAAAATACTATTTGTCCTAGTTCTACAAAACCAATTACAGAGTAGTTTAAAGCTAATGAGTAAATGAATGAAGGAATGAATGAGGAATCAGATGATGATACCAGAAAACATGCACATGAATTGCACATTTAAAAATGCTGTCTGATGTTTAGGATAAATTGAATTAGAAGCAACTCAACCAACAGTTTAAAATCAAATCACATTTTTGCAACCAGGAATCATGAAACCAGCTGAAAGTATGCTAAAAGTTGAGTAATTAAGTACATTTTCATTTTAATCCAAATGGCTTAATATTTGTACACAATGGAAAAAAATCCTTCTAATACAGAGATAGATTGACTTTTAAATATTGATTGACTTTCTGTAAACTTACAGATGATGTAATAACATCTGTGGAATAATGATTTCCTACCAGTGTCTACAGTTGCTATTCACAGCAAATCACTTACCAGAATTTCCAAGTAATAAAATAAAATTAGGTCAGGGCTCCACATAAAATATAGTAATTGTTAGTAAAAGTCTTTTATATTATTACTGTAATGCTGTATTTTACAATCATACAAACATATACTTGGATAATAGCAGCATTTTAAACTTGATGTTCAGAAGTCTTAAAACACTGCTGATTAAATAAATGATGACCACACTGGACATAAAGGGACAACCAATAACAGGAAGCAGTTTGCTCAAAGTAAATTATTTATTACCAGAATAGTTGGAAATAAAAAGATGTATTAATACTAATATATGTGTTGGGAGTTGAGCAAGGATATCAAAGTTAATTTATTTTGTGCTAGTAATCCAAGTCAATGCTTTGTTGAAATTGCGGTTCCTGGCAAGCATATTATATAAGGGGAATTAATTGTCACCATTTCCTTATAAAATTTAAATGATAGAAAGGATTATTTTTCATACACACCTATGATTAGGTCTGTGCAACTGTCCATATGTAATTTTAGAAAACCTAATTCTTCCAAACTAAATGACAGGCTATTTCAAGTACAAATGTTCTTGAACAAATGTCTTTTCCAAAGTGTCTACTTCATAGTTATAACATCCTAGGCATGTTATTTGTGTATTTATCCAACAAATACGTATTCGAGCCTCAGTATGTGTTCCAAGTCCATAGTTGTAGGGAAAATGAGTCAAGGTCCTCACAATCTTATAGTTTATGCTCATTACCCCAATCACCCTGTGAGCTAACCAAGAGAACAATATTCCTTTTGCCACAATGGTGCACAAATTATCCTTTATCTGAACAAATTCTTGTGTTGCCCAGTTGTACCTCAGAGGAAGAACCTAGGACTAGTTTGTGCAATGTCTGTGGTCAGTTCCTAGCACAACCAAAGTAAAAAAGATTATTGGTTGCCAGAGGTTAAGGATGGTCAGGGAGGAGGTAGATGTGGGTAACAGGAGTCATCCTTGTGGTGATGAAAACATTCTGCCTCTTGATTGGCTCAATGTCAATATCTCCTGATTGTCTTCTATTTTACAGTAGATTGGAAAGGTGTTACTGTAACACAGTGTTATATACTGACTGGCTTAAGTAATAGATTTTTCCCTCCCCCACCTTTCTTACTCCCCCCCCCCCCCCGCGACCCAAGTTGTAAAGTTCATTTCCAACATAGTGTCTTGTGAATATATTTATTTTTTTTTGGTCCTGGAGGCTGAAAGCCAGAGATCAAGGTGCTGGCAGAGATAGATTCTTCTGAGGCCCAGCTCCTTGGCTTGGATATGTCTTCTCCCTGTATCTTTCCATGGCCTTCCCTCTGTACCAGTTGGATGGAATTAGAGCCCAGCCAAATGGCCACATTTTAACTACCTCACATCTTTAAGACTCTGTTTTTAACGATAGTCCCATACTGAGGCACTGGATGTTAGAATCTCAACATGAATTTGTAGGAGAGAGAAGATTCAACTTACTTCTTCCTATTAGTGCTAGGATGGGTTTGGGAGAGCTGGGCAAAGTGTCGGGGGGTGTAGATTCTTTATTATTTCTTGCAGCTGGATGTGAACTTACCACCATCTCAAAATGAGAAGCTTAATTAAAAATATTTGTAAAGGGAATTTGACTAAGTAAAATTCAAATATAGTAGAAATGACTGGACCTTAATTAAGAGGAGAAGTAATTAGAATGTGCTCACATAAAGTTTAGTCTTTCTATGACATAAAGCAAAATAGTGTGAGAGGACAGAAAGAACATCCAAGTACCTCTGTTTTTATTATCTACAGAGAATCTTTTTAGTGATTTTAATGGACAGAAAGCCTTTAATCTCCCAAACATCATTAGACTGCATATAGACTGAATACAAATTCACTTCAACTAAAAAGCCATTCAGAATCAGTTTAAAATGCCTTAAACTCCAGTATTTAGTAACAAGAATATCTACAACAAAAGATCAATTTCTATAGCTAGCAGAGATTTAAGGAATGTGGTCGGGTAAGAAATGTATGCATTATCCTGCCCATGTAATTGTAGCCCCTCTGTACAGTATGTTCTCAAATAAAATAAAATAATATTAAAAAAAAAAGGAATGTGGTCCATTTTTCTGCTTAAGAACTCCTTGTTTTGCGCCTATTGTTTTGAGTATGAAGTACGTATGTCTGTATCTATGTTTCAAAGTGAGTTCTTTGATAGCATTTATCAAAAACATCTGATGCATAGATTTTGTGTTCAACTTCTTAAATTCTCACTGTATGTTGAGTATTAGCACTGCATACCATCATTGAAGTCATTCTGAAAGCCACTTCACCGTAGACTACCTCCAGTATTTTAGCAGAAGCTGATTTCCCACTCCAGGCAATCTCACTACCAGTAAGTAGATAAGGCTTATGTCTTGGAGCTGCTCTGGTGAACCATATATAGGCATGTGATTTTTTTGTTAATGCTCCACAAGAGCAAATTCATTGACAGTTGTTTGGACCATACAATACTGTGGATTGTAACACTGCGCTCGCTATATTTAACACTATTCACAAGGGCTACCTTTCCTCCAAGTGGAGGCCCAGTGCAATCCAGAGTTGCCTCACTCATGTGGTTCATGGCACCACAGAGAGCAAAAGGAAAGTTCTTTGTCTTTGCAGATACACAAGACAGTTTGCATGAATTGGAATCAGAGATCCACCAAATATCATTTGTGTGAATTTAGGCAATGGTTTTACTTTTTAGTATCTCAATTTCCTCTCCCGGAAAATAAGGATTAACAATAATACCTACCTACAGAGTCTGTAGAAGATTAAACATTTGTAGATTTAGTTGTGAGTCATTACACAAATATATATTCTGATTTCATGGATATGAATATGAAAACATTTTTGAAGGGAAGTTCCATTTTCAGAGGAATTGCTTCCCATTGCTTCTAGAAAGTCTTCTTGCCTAACTGCTTCTGATGAACTTGTTTTTACTAACTTTTCCAAGAAAAATCCACATTTGTCCATGTACAATCAAAGTGCTTTTTCTCTAGGATCTTCTCTCTAAAAGGGCAAAGAAAATGAGGACCAAGGAATCCTCCCTGTACCATGGAGCTTCCTGTGGGCCACTGAAACCTCTGGGAGACGCATCAGGAAGGAGGGGTCTTTGTCCACAGCCTGTCCCTCCTATCCTGTTCTGCCCATGAGGAGAAGACTTGCTCTAAGAGAAGTGCTTCTGTTTAGTCTTTTTAAAATACTTTTCAATATAAATTTGAATTACAGATTTACTTTTTAAGTATGTATGATGTTTTCCAATCAGTACCATTGTCTTTTGTTCCCAAGCCCAAGTATTATTTCCATTTAAAATATTGAGACAAAAATATATCCTTAGAAAAGAGGTAACTATCTAAAATGCAAAAGCAATTCATTTGTAATTTCTGAAATACTAGCTAACAAATAAGCTTTGCTTATTGCTTTGAAATTACAACACATCAGGGAAGGAATTTGTTCACTGGTAGCCTGAAGTAATGACTGGATATAGGAGCCAATAAATGATGGCATCACCTGTGGCATGCTGCCTCCTCTTATTCCCTTATTATGACTGCCACTGAACAATTGTGAATATAGGAACAGGCAATGAGAGCAAGTCATTAACGTGGGCCTTATTTACTTTTTATACTCTCATTTTCAAGGCTACTGATTTAAGTGAATCTCTTCCTTTTTTAAGAGTCTACTGATAGGCATTATAAATGAAATGAGGATTCATATTCCTATGAATCTTTCTCACTCCAGAGGAAAATAATCTTTAAATCAATTAGAACTTTGGAATGGAGGGTAACATTCAAAGAATGAATAGAAAAGGTGCAGGGGGAAAGGGAAGGAAGGAGGAGGTGTGGGAGGGGAGAAGAGAAGAAGGGAGAGCTAATTGTCTGATAAAGAGTGTTATAGGTATTTGCTATTATTAAAGAATGGAAGGGACAGAAAACAAAAATCTAGCTCTTTAAATAGTGGAGGCAACAATGCTGGATAAGAAGTGTGCTCATTATCTTGCTCATGTAACTCTAACTCCTTTGTACAGTATTTTCACAATAAAAAAAACTTAATTAAAAATAAAAATAAATAAATAGCTATTGCCAGAGAAAAATTAGTGTTAACACAGATACTTCATTTTTCTTTTTAAATATTTATTTATTAAAATACTTATACATACAAAACATAAATTGTGAGCAATTTATACACATATTAGGCAATTTTGTGGACAGTACTGAAACTGAACTCAGGAACTTGTACTTCCTAGGCAAGTATTTTACAACCTGAGCCACATCCTCAATTTTTTGTTCTATTCTTTTAGATAGTATCTCATGTTTTTGTTTAAACTGGCCTCAGACTGCCCTCCTCCTATTTTCACCTCCAAGGTAGCTGGGACCACAATTGTGTGCTACCACTCTGTGACTTGTTTGCAAGATAGGGTTGTCCTAACCCTTTGGCCTGGGCTGACCTTGAACTATGATCTTTCTATCTGTTTCCTGAGCAGCTTGGATGCCCAGCTACATCTGGTAAATTTACTGGTGATTCACAGTATAAATGTTCAACATATTGTCTCCCTATTCTTTAAAACTTTTTACCTAATTGCATCACCTCTGAAAGGAGCCTTCATCATTTAATCATTTTTTTGTTGTTGCTTTGAATAGTGTTACCAGAAGAACAAAACTAAATATAGCTCTGAAAATATTTGGCAAAAGAATGTAACTTTGCAAACCTTTATTTTTTGTTGTTTTTCTCTTGATACTCAACTTTTATTGTTAGTTGAAACAATGAAAAAAATTAGATATGTGCAAATAACATATTAGATACTTGTCTATTGGATGAATTCCAATCACAGCATACAAATCCAGCCTTAAAATGAGATTTCAACATGGGATGGTGATATGCAGACAAAAATTCCCTCACTGGCATGCACAAAGTCAGCAGTCCTTACATTTTGCTTTCTCATGGTTATTCACCATAGAACATTTTCAGATGGATTCCTGTGATGATGTTGGATATGTGTGGGTAAATCTGTTCATGGCAAAGAGATTCCCCAGCTCAGCATGGTATAGACTACTAACTCCACTATTTCTACCATCACCTTAGTAATTGTTTAATGGAAAAATATTTAATTCAAATATTCTTTTCACATGTTATTAGGCCTTCTTATTGTCCGAGGACTTTTCTTGCTTGTCTTTAAAGGCCATAAAGGGTTCCCATGGCCATCCCCGACCCCCCCCCCCCTCCATACCTGCTATCCAAAATCAGGTTCACTGTGAAGTAACTCCTTACCTCACAAAACTTAACAATGTTTTAGTGCGGGGTTTACTATACAGAAAGCATGTTTGCAGTGATTTCATCATCATCATCGTCATCATCACCATCGTCTATATATGTAAGTAGTTATATAAAGGGGTTTCAATTGAACATATCAAGTTATGAGTACAATGCATTTTGATCAATCATTTCCCCATCTTCCCAATCCCACCCATCCCCACTAGCTACCCAGTTCTCTTTTCACATATAATTTGAATATTATGACTGCATTCTCCCCTCCTTTCCTCTCTCTCCTCATCTTCTCCCCTCATCTTTACCTCCTCCAACTTGACAACTTTCAGCTTACTGATATTCATTTTATTAAACTATACATTCGTTGTTCAAAGAAATTACATGATTGCAATCCTCCCCTGCAAATACTGTGCTTTAGACAACATATTTATGTATATATGTATGTAACCCTGTATAGGGTCTTGGGGGAGAGTTCTAGAGCTTGAACTCAGAGCCTAAGACTGTCCCTGAGTATTTTTGCTTGGAGCTAGCACTCTACCACTTAAGCCATAATTCCACTTCTGTCTTTTTTGGTGGTTAATTAGAGATAAGGCTCTCTTGCCTACTCTGGCTTCAAACTTAAATTCTCGGTCTCAGCTTCCTTGGTCTCAGCTAGGTATACAGGCATGAGCCACTGGTGCCTGGCTGCTCTATGTGTGTTTATACATGTTTAGAATCTAGATTTTGCACATATGAGAGAAACTATACTTCTGAAAGTACAAGGAATATTTGTGCTTTAACAAACAAGGCTACTCTCACACCCACAATGGTATCTGAAGTCTTCACTGGACTAAAATATGTCCCATATCTACCAGAGAAAACCTACCCCAGCACTAGCACTGGCTCCTCAAGACCTGGAGAAAATGTATACATGTTTTCTGGGTTTGTATGTGAGGGTGCACATGGAACTTGAGGGCAAAGGGTGAAAAAGTGCAGTAGTGGAGCTCACTGAACACTGATGAAAGTGAACTATACAACTCATAGGTAGAGATAGGAGAGAAGGACTGGGAGGGAGGGAACAGAAGACATTGGACAAAAGGTTATGTGCTCATTACCTTATTCATGTAATTGTGGTCCCTCTGTACATCAGCTCTCTAATAACAATAAAATAAAGTTATTTTTTAAAAAACACTCTATCACCCCATTTGTTAGGAAATGAATAGACTTGGAAAAAATACATTAAGTGAAGTAAGCAAGGCCTAAAGAAACATAGGTCCTAACAAAAGAGGAGGAAACAATGCTAGATAAGAAATGTACTCATTACCTTGCTTATGTAACTATAACCCCTTTGTACAGTATTTTCACAATAAAAAACTTAATTAAAATTAAAAAAAAGAAACATAGGTCCCATGTTTTCCCTTATTTGCAATGACTAGTATATGTCTGGGACAAGCAGAAAAGGTCAAAAGCTATGTACATATGACTAGATAAGATGATGTTAAGTGTAATGAACCCCAAGATAGGGTCACAAGTGGTTTTCTCTTTCTTGCTAGTGTTCCTAACATATTTATAATGTACCATGTGATTTTTTTTGTTTCTTTGTATGTTCCTTCCCCATGGTATAAACACTGTTTTCACTGTATTTGATATAAGATACCCTGCATCTTATATATACACTTCTCTAATTTGGGGAGGAGAAGGGAAAAAACAAAATGCTTAAATAGGGATACAAGTTGACCCATTGTAACAATGAGATGTACAGGACACTATGTTGAAAAATGAACTTTAAAGAATGGCTAATAGATATATGAAGAAATGCTCAACCTCTCTAGCCATAAAAAATGCAAATCAAAACAACATTGAGATACCACCTCACTCCAGTTAGAATGGCTATAATCAAGAACTCTAATGACAAAAGATGTTGGAAGGGATGTTGCCAGAAGGGAATCCTACTGCATTGTTGGTGGGAGTGTAAACTTGTTCAACCACTTTGGAAAGCAGTATGGAGGTTCCTCAAAAGACTCCACGTAGAGTTCCCCTATGACCCAGAAATTCCACTTTTGGGCATTTACCCAAATGATCACAAACAAGACCATACTAAATCTACCAGCACAACTATGTTTACTGCAGCATTATTTACCATAGCTAAGATATGGAACCAACCCAGATGCCCCTCAGTAAATGAATGGATCAAGAAAATGTGGCATATATATATATAATGGAATTCTATGTCTCCATCAGAAAGAATGCCATTGCCCCATTTCTTAGGAAATGGAAAGACTTGGAAAAATTATATTAAGTGAAGTAAGCCAGGCCCAAAGAAACATAGGTCCCATGGTTTCCCTTATTTGCAATGACTAGTTATGTCTGGGACAAGCAGAAAAGTGAAAAGCTATGTACATATGACCAGATAAGATGATGGTAAGCAAAATGAATCCCAAGATAGGGACACAAGTGTTTTTTTTCTTTCTTGCTA
Organism: Dipodomys merriami; assembly: GCF_024711535.1. NCBI lineage: Eukaryota > Metazoa > Chordata > Mammalia > Rodentia > Heteromyidae > Dipodomys > Dipodomys merriami. The sequence goes on from NW_027205603.1 coordinate 30,107,866, forward strand.
TTGTTCCTAAGGTATTTAGAATGCACCACGTGATTTTTTTGTTTCTTTCTATGTTCTTGCCCCACTATATTACCCCTGATTTCACTGTGTTTGATGTCAGTGCCCTGCATCTTGTATATACACTTCTCTAGCTTGGGGAGGGGAAGGGGAAAAACAAAATGCTTAAATAGGGATAGATTGTAACAATGAGATGCACAAGACACTATGTTGAAAAACAAATGAACTTTACAATTTAGGCGGGGAGGGGGTAGAGAGGGGAGGGGAAGTGTAGTTGTGGAGGGGGGAGGGAAGGGAGAATAAGGGAAAAACAAAGGAGGAGGTAACAATGCTTGATAGAAAATGTATTCATTACCTCCCTCATGTAACTGTAACCCCTCTATACAATATTTTTGCAATAAAACATGTATTAAAAATCACTCTGTTTTGAAGGCTAATAATTGTTTGATGACCCAATCATGAGGATTAGTTTGAATTATTTCTCATTTTTCCCTCTTGTGCCCTAAACAAGAAGACTCTTCTTTCTCAGTTTTAAGTGCAATGAAAGAACGTGTCCAGGGTAAGGCAGTGCCTTTGAGGCTCAGGGCATTTCTCAGACCCCAGGTACACCCTAAGAGTGGGGCAAAGACCAGTATAAAGGCCCCACTGTATTATTGCCTCACAAGGAAAAGAAACTGAAGGCCACATTTACCTATTTCTTGGTTTCACCTACTGCTAGACCTAACAGGCATGTTAACTTTTCAATCTTTTAAAATGTATGCTTAGTGACATATTAGCTGCTCTTGAAACCTTCCCAGTGATCCTCAAAAGACTTCCAGCACTCTGCTTGAGGATAAGAAATACAATGCTCTGCAAACTTTTGTGCCCATTGAGGTATCCCAAGTGAGTGTCTGGTTACAAAGCACTTTGGAACACATCTGTTTTTATTGTTTTCTCAAATATTTAACAAGTGCACTATTTTCCCTGCCTATAAAGACCCACTTCTCTCTCATGTTAGTCTAGAACAGACAAACTATTATATTGACAGGGTTTTAAATGAGTCAAATGATAGATTCATTCAAAAACATTTTCATTATAATGAATGAACAGGTCTTTGGCTCACACAGATTGCCTAGGTGCCTCACTTCATGCTACCAAAATTTAACCCATGCCTGGAGTCATTGAAGAAAGTAGTGGCTCACTGAGGCTAGCATAGTCTAAGAATAGCCTGCAGATGGGCTTTTAAGAAAAGAGAGAATTAAAAATAAATGTATTTGACAAGTTGCTGATCAGAAGCCTATATTTACCCCCAACTAAATTAGAATTGGTGTGTACAGAAGTTGAAGTTTATCCTGGAAAATTCCTGAGCAGTGCTCAAATTTGACCTCAGAAGTCTCATTCCATCACCTACAGACATTTGGCTTCCTTGGGCCATAATTTTTGTCACACCTGAGGATTTTTTGGCCATGATCTTTTGATATACAGCCATAGACACTGTAGCTCATTACCAAGGACATGTCATCCTTTGGATATGGCTCTGTTCTGTGCCTCTTTAAGGCTAGAGGCTCAGTGTCAGTCCCAGATTTTCACCCTGAAAATAATTTCTCTTCAGGCCTCTATTTCTGCAAAGTGAATGCTTGATTATCTCTGTTCAAGCTTCAATAATTTAAATATATAAATGCCACAGGCAGTCTCATTGGTGTTGCTCCTAACACCAGAGTTTGGGTGTGCTGAGTTGCTTTCAGACGCCCATATCTATAGCCAACATTTTTATTATTCTCCTTGCTGGCTATGACCTGTCTTGGTTTTCTAAATAAGGTAAAGAAATCCATGTTATAAAAAGTTTTTTTAAACAAATTGTTTAAATAGGGATACAGGTAGACCCATTGCAACAATGAAATGTATAAGATCCTATGTCGAAAAACAAACTTTACAACTTCAGTGAGGGGAGGATAGTCGTGGAGATGGGAGGGCAGGGATGGTGAAGGAAAAACAAAGGAAGAGGCAACAATGATTGATAAGAAAAGTACTCATTACCTTGCTCATATAATTATAACCCCTCTGTATGATATTTTCACAATAAAAAAACTTATTTATAAAAAAGGTTTTAAAATACATTTTTATTATAAACATACTGTATAGTTACATGAGCAAGGTCATGAGTACATTTCCTATCAAGCATTGTTACCTCCTCCTTTGTTTTTCCCCTACACTCCCTTCCCTCCCACCTCCACAACTACACTCCACCCACCCAGCCTAAATTGTAAAGTTTGTTTTTCAACATAGTGTCTTGTGCATCTCATTGTTACAATGGGTCAACCTGTATCCCTATTTAAGCATTTATTTTTACCTTCCCCTCCCCAAATTAGAGAAGTGTATATACAAGATGCAGGGCACCGACAACAAATACAGTGAAAACAGGGATTATACTGTCGGGGAGGAACATACAAAGAAACAAAAAAAAATCACATGGCACATTAAAAATACGTTAGGAACAATAGCAAAAAGAAAAACCACTTGTGTCCCTCTCTTGGGATTCATTTCGCTTAACATCATCTTATCTGGTTATATGTACATAAGCTTTTGACCTTTTCTGCTTGTCCCAGACATATACTAGTCATTGCAAATAAAGGAAACCATAGGACCTATGTTTCTTTGGGCCTGGCTAACTTCCCTTAATATAATTTTTTCCAAGTCTTTCCATTTCCTAACAAATGGGGCGATGCCATTCTTTCTGATGGAGGCATAGAATTCCATTATAATGGAATATATATATATATATATATATATATATATATATATATATTCCACATTTTCTTGATCCATTCATCTACTGAGGGGCATCTGGGTTGGTTCCATATCTTAGCTATGGTAAATAATGCTGCAGTAAACATAGTTGTGCTGGTAGCTTTAGTATGGTCTTGTTTGTGATCATCTGGGTAAATGCCCAAAAGTGGGATTGTTGGGTCATAGGGGAGCTCTATGTGGAGTAAAACGTTTTGATACTTGCTATTCCAATACAGTATTTTCAACATAGGCTGAATATGTCTTCATATATATATATATATATATATATATATATATATATATATATAAAATTTCAGAAGTATGTTGTACACAGAGGTTTTGATAACAGGATTCTGCTCTCCAAACTGAATCAAGAAATAATTTTAGCAAACAGCTTATTCAGTTTTCTATATTAAAGGGGGAGGTTTCTATCCCAAATCAAATCTCAAAGTTTGCATTTGATCTTTGAATCAGGCTTAAGTGGCAACATAGTTGACAATATAGAGTCTGATCTACACCCAAGGGCTTATAGCAAAAGTTCAAAGCTTCCCTTGTTCTAATTATGTTTCTAGCTACCTACATCGATTTTAGAAGTTGGTGGTTAGCCATCAAAATCCCCACAACATTCTTCAATGATATAGAGGAAGCAATCCAAAAATTCATATGGAATTATAGAAGACTCCGAATAGCAAAAAACAATCCTTAGCAGGAAGAACAGTGCTAGAGGAATATCAACATGAAATTTCAAGCTCCACTACAAGATGTAGAAATAAAAACAGCTTGGTACTGCACAATAGGCCTGAGAATCAAAGGAATAGAATGGAAGACATAGAAATGAATCCATATAGCCACCTAATTTTTGATGAGAGGTAAAAATACAGGATGGAAGAAAGACAGCTTCTTCAACAAATGATGCTGGTGGAATTGGCTATGCTTATATATTATCCTACACCAGAATCAATTCAAAATGGATCAAAGACTTCAATGAAAATATTACAAGGATTAGGGGAAACACTAGGGCTCCTTGGCACCAGTCAAAACTTCCTAAATAATGATCCAGAATCACAACAAATCAAAGAAAGACTGAATAAATGGGATTGCATCAAAGTGATGAATTTCTGCATGACAAATGACATAGCAAGATAAGTAGAAAGCCCACAAAATAAGACAAGGTTTTTACTAGCTATGTATAAGACATTGTACTTGTAGCTCAAAAAAATTAATCCTACCAAAAGCAAGCCCTCAAAGAAACAATAACTCAATGAATAAGTAAGCTAAAGGCTTAAAGAGAGACTTTCAGAAGAAGAAATAAGAATAGCCAATAGACACATTAAGAAATATTCAACATTTCTGGCCATAAAAAATGCACCAATGGCTCACACCTGTAATCCTAGCTACTCAGGAGGCTGAGATATGAGGATCACGATTCAAAGCCAGCCCAGACAGGAAAGTGTGTGAGACTCTTATCTCCAAGAAACCACCAGAAAACCAGAAGTGGCACTGTGGATCAAGTAGCAGAGCACTTGGCTTGAGCTGAAGAGCTGAGGGAAAGTGCCCAGGCCTAGAGTTTAACCCCCACAACCAAACAAAAAAAATCAAAACAACACTAAGATTCTACCTCACCACAGTTAAAGTAGCCATTATCAAGAAAACAATAACAGATGCTGGCAGGGATGTCACCAAAAGGGAACATTACTGTTGGTGGGAATGTAAATTTGTTCAAGCACTCTGGGTAGCACTATGGAGATTCCTCAAAAGACAAACATAGAGCTTTCTTATGACCCAGTAATCCCACTCCTGGGTATTTAACCAAAACACTGCAAACCAGGCCAGACTGAAGCCACCAGCAAAACCATGTTCATTGCAGCATTGTTTACCACAGCTAAGATATAGAATCAACCCAGATGCCCCTCAGTGGATGAATGGATCAAGAAAATGTGGTATATGTATTTTATTTTTTGTGGGGCTATTACAAAAAGAGTTGCTTTCCTGATTTCAGCCATGCTCTTCTCATGGTTGGCAAACAGAACAGCCATTGAATTTTGAGGGTGAATTTTATACCTTGATACTTTGCCAAAGTTTTGAATCAGCTCGAGTAATTTGGGAGTGGACTCCATGGGATTCTTTAAATATCATCTGCAAAGAGGGAGAGTTGTTTTACTTCAGCTTTTCCTATTTGGATCCCCTTTATCTTTGCATCTTGTCTTATTGCTGTAGCTAGGCATTCTAATACTAAATTGAAGAGAAGTGGAGAGAGTAGGCATCCTTATCTTGTTCCTGAGTTTAGATGAAATAGCTTTAATTTTTCACCATTAAGTATAATGCTGGCTGTAGGTTTGTCATATACAGCCTTTATTGTATTGAGGAATGTTCCATGGATTCCTAGTTTTTCCAGAGCCTTCATTACAAATGGGTGTTGGATCTTGTCAAGTGCTTTTTTGCATCTATTGAGATAATGTGTGGTTCTTATCCTTGCTCTTGTTGATGTGATGAATTATAATAATTGATTTGCATATATTGAACTAGCTTTGCATACCTGAAATGAATCCTATTTGATTGTAGTATATGATTTTGTTTATGAATTGTTGAAGTTGATTGGCCAAAATTTTGTTGAGAAGGTTTGCCTCGATATTCATCAAAGAAATGGGTCTATCGTTCTCTTTTTTTTGGTGAGTCCTTGCATGGTTTTGGGATGAGGGTTATGATTACCTCATAGAAAGAGCTCAGTAGTGAACTTTCTGTTTCAATTTCATTGAAGAGTTGGTGGAGTATTGGTTCCACAATGGAATTCTATGCTTTCATCAGAAAGAATGATATTGTCCCATTCATAAGGAAATAGAAAGACTTGGAAAATATTATATTAAATGAAGTCAGACCCAAGGGAACGTAGGTTGCATGGTTTTCCTTATTTGTAGTAATTGGAATGTGTCTATAAATCTACAAGTAAACATAATGGATGACAAAAAATTACACTTGAATAGAAGAAATCATGTAAGACTCTAAACATTCACACAGTGAAACCAAAGGAGTGTATTTTTAAGAGAAGATCTCAAAAGCTCAATAGCTATGTGCATATGATCATATAAAATGATACTTACTTGTTCTCACTTATATGTAGCAAAAAAATTAATCTCATTGTTTTGAGAGAAACAGAGCAGAGTAGGTAGAGGGAGAAATGGGGGGAAGTTGCTCAACAGACATTAAAGTATCTTTAGATAGTGGTTCTGAAGGATTGCTAAAAAGTAGAGTTACTGCAGATGTCAGTAATGTATGGTAAACTAGAGAAAAATTATTTTAAAGTTTCATCAGAAACATTTGAAAAAATAAAATAAAATGATGCTTACTGAAATAAACTCCAAGAAATGGAAACAAGAGGCATTTTTGTTATTTTACTTTTTGTTTTTCTTTTTTTAAATTGTGTTATTTTCTTCTTAGGGGCTTTTATTTCTCCTTTATTTCTATTTTTTATTTCTGTAACTTTTGTCCTGTATGTAAGTTTATCTGTTTGGGGAAGAGGAAGGGGGAGCACAGAAATGGCATGACAAAGGGTGAACAAATGCAGCAGTGATACTCACTAGACACTATGTTGAAAATGAACCATGGGTCAGGAGGGAAAAAGTGGGAGAAAATGAAGGAAGAGGTGACACTGTTATAAAAGAAATGCACTCATTACCTGACATATAACTGCAGCCCCTCTGTACATCACCCTTAAAATAAAGAGAAATGAATAAATATGAAAATGGCACTGTAACTCAAGTGGTAGAGCACTAGCCTTGAGCACAATGAGGTTGAGGGCAGAGCCCGGGCCCTGAGTTGAAGCACCAGGACTGGCAATAAATAAACAGTGTAAGGAGGAGAGCAAACATGGCTGAGCATCCACACTGTGACTTCAGGAGGCAAACTACTGCTTTTTTTGACATGGAGGTAGTGTTGCATACTGCAAAACATGGGATCCTTAATAAGACTATCTAATTCAAATCCATCTATACTTCTCATGGCAAGAAAACATAAGCATATAGCATACAAATAAGCAATAGCAAGAAAATACAATGTCTATGCTTCATCTTTGTATCTATAAAATGGAGATTCTAAAACTTACCTCTGTTGGGAAGAACTAATTGAGAGCATTAAATAGGATAAGTTTGCACAGTGTTTAAAACAAGATCTAGCAGATAGAAAAGACACAATGAACACTTAGCAACTAATTGGATAATTGCATTGGTTAAAAATTCATAACAAAGAATTGTTTTGCCTGTCATCATTGGGAATGATATGGTTTGCAGACAGCCCTGATGGTACCAGGGTAGATGACATGAACAATAGAGATGTGAAAGTCTTTAAAAGGAAATATGAAGGGAGTTGCAAAGAGCAAAGAAATAGAAATATGAAGAACCATGAGATTCTCCCATAAAGAGGCTAAGAAGGGTATAAAGAAGGATGGATGGGCAAAACTTAAAAAAGTCCTAGGGTACAATCATGAGAGAAGATGTGCTGCCCAGAGTGGCTGAAAGAGCAGGAGAGGTTGGATGAAGAAAGACTTGATTCAGTGAGTGGAGCACCAGGGATATGTCACTAGGTAAGAAGAGTAAACTTGTTGTGAGCTTATGTCAAGGGAGGAACTCCTGGAGCAATGCACCAAAATAGCCTTGTGTGCTATATGAGCAGTGACTTGCCACAGGATCCTTTGCCTAAAGATGGGTAAAGTATGGAAACAGGAAGCAAAACATTGAGGGGATTTGCAAAAGAGATTGATGAGAGAGAGTATGAAGAAATGAGCCTGCCAACATCAATGTAAAGAGAGAGCCATGACTCTTCTCTTCTTGACAATATAGCTTTTTATAGAGATATAGAAAGCCCTCTGGTTTTCTGCTGGATGAGATATATTTTTTAATGTTGAAGCACAGCTGATCTGGCAGGAATATAAAAGCAAAGTAATGCTGCAGACAACAGGAGCGCAGAATCCAGAGCAGCAGTGGGAAGCCCACTTTTAACATGAGAGCATGTGCTCGTTTCCCTTGACAGAGAACTTGAGGCTTAACCTAAATAGTGAAGAATACCAGCACAGATTCCAGCACAGAAAGCCTGAACCCCTGAAATAGTGGTAAGGAGGAGGAGGAAAGTAGATGGAACAAAGTTCATAGGGGACTTTCAGAGCTCTGCAGAGATCTTGAGCAGAGAAGTAAATGAGATTAAAATGTCTCCTGAAAAAATTTCCACCTTCTAGCTCATTCTGACAGGGGATGTGGTCTTAAACTCACATTGCTTATGTGGCCTTAAAACCCCCAAGTTAGAAATTTAATAGAATGTACAATGGATTGATTTTTGTTAGCCCCAATCACCTGTCAGAAGTAAACAAATGCTCTGTGGGGAATGCATGCTCAACTCATGTATTAAATATTGCCTGTATTAGGCAGTTTTCAGTCACTGTGATAAAATACTTGAGAAAACTAACTTAAAGGAAGAAACATATTTTGGTTGATAGAATCATTGGTTTCAATCCATAGTGGACGCCATTGCAATGGCTTGTGAGACAGATTCTCATGGCAGCAGGAACATGTGGGAGAGGTTGCTACTCATCCTCGGTGGCTGGAAATCCGAAGAGAAGAAAGGATTTGGGATGGGGTTTACTCAATGCTATGTCCCAGAGACCAACTTCTTCCAATTAAGTTCCATCACTTCCCAATCATGCCATCAACTTCTGAATCTATAAATGGATGAATGCATTGATAATGTTACAGCTCTTCTGACTCAATCATTTCCCAAAAACCCTTCATCTGAACAATGCATTAGGAAATAAGCCTACAGCCTATGAAGGGATTAGAGAGGCATTTCATATCCAAATGATAACAGTGTCCATGTATAAAATCCCAAGAAGTTCTGAATTCCTTTGTAATCAAAACCAGGCACCAAGAGTGAGAGATAGAGGACCACAAAAGCAATTCTGTGTAGTCAGCAGATTCAAGAAAAAAATACAATTCTGTCACTGATTAAAAATGACTGTATTCATTTCCAAGAAAGCTACTTATTCTTACCAAGAAGGCTACCTATTCTTAAGCAGAATAAATACAAATGAAGCCAGACATACCATATTAACTAAGGGTCTCTCAAGAAAATGCAATGAAAGCCAGATCATGTTATAATAATATCTTTAAAGTATGGAGGAGAAGAAGAAAAGAGATAGATAACAAAAGAGACACAAAGAAACAGAGAATGATAACTATAAATCTAGATGTACATCGCTAGAAAAAAAAGCTGCAGTTATAAACACAAAAACAAAACAAAACACTTAGTATTAATGCACATTCTCTAAAGAAAGTTACAACTACAAGTAAAAGAAGAATTATTCTATAAAGTATATGATACAAAAAGGAATTAAATGCAGGAAGGTAGAATGGTATTGCTATGAATGTATATCTAAGCAAAGAGTAATGATATTAAACAATTTAAAATATCTCATTTGGGTGACATAAAATTCAAGATAGAACTCAAATCTGGGTTATAAATCTGGACAAGGTGACCAGATTTTTTTTGGTGGGTCATGGTACTTGAACTCTGGGCATGTGCACTGTCCCTCAGCTTTTCAGCTCAAGGCAAGCACTCTACCACTTAAGCCACAGTGCCACTTCAGGTTTTCTGGTGTTTTTTTTTTATTGGAGATAAGAGTTTCACAGCTTTTCCTGCCCTGGCTGGCTTTGAACCATGATCCTCAGATCTCATCCTACTGAGTAGCTAGTATTACAGGAGTGAACCACCAGCACCCAGCATGACCAGACTTTTTTAAAGTCCTGGACTAAGAATTATTTGAGAGAAGGTAAAATTTCAGATTTAGACTTCTGGTTAAATATACCTGTTAAGATTTCTAAGGTAAGAAATACAAATAGAACATGTAACATCTAGGACTGGGAAGGTGGCTCAGGGGTAGAGCGCTTGCCTTGCATGCATGAGGCCCTGGGTTCGATTCCTCAGTACTACATAAGAAAAAAAGAAAAAAAAAGCCGGAAGTGGCGCTGTGGCTCAAGTGGTAGAGGGCTAGCCTTGTGCTGAAGAGCTGAGGGACAACACCCAGGCCCAGAGTTCAGGCCCCACAACCGGACCCCCTCCCCCACAAAAAAAGAACATGTAACATCTAAACCAATATCAAAAAATTTAAATGAGAAAAAAGAAATTATTATGATTATGGAACATGGCTCAAGTGGTTGAGTGTCAGCTCAAGTGAAAAAGCTCTGACATTGGCACAAAAATAAAAATGAAAGCTGGGAGCTGGTGGCTTACACCTATAATCCTAGATATTCAGGAGGCTGAAATCTAAGGATTGCAGTTCAGAGCCAGCCCAGGCAGGAAAGTTCAACTCCAACTAACCGTCAGAAAACTGGAAGTGGAACTGTGGCACAAAGTGGTAGAGCACTAGCCTTTTCCAAAAAAACTCAAGGAGAGTGTTCCAGGTTCTGAGTTCAAGCCCCATGAAACACAACAAAACAAAATCAGAAAGAAAGAAATTTCAAGAAAGAAAAGTTGAAGGTTTTTTTTTCTCATTGACACGGGCATAGAAATTATAAACAAGTATTAGTAAGTTGAATCCAGTTATGTATAATACAATCAACTGCCAGAGCCAAAAATCAGTATCAGATTGTTATATTATAAAACATACTGCTTTATAATATACTAAACTACCTGCCTATGGAAATCTTCAAAGAAAAAGTCGCCTTGTTCTGGCTGGGGCTCAGAACTAAATCTTCTGAAGGTGGCAGTTAATCTTTCAACTCAGTAGATTACTGACTCCAATCTGCAGCTTCCATGTCACTGTACTTCATTCCTCTGTGTCTTCCTACCACTATATTTGGTTCATCCTTTGCTCTGAATCTACAACTTTATTCCTAACAGTGGAGAGGAAAGGTATTCTGCAAGTCCAACCCACAAAGGACCCTGGCTTAGTGCAAACAAATCTGAGAGGTTAAATCTTCATGCTATATAGAGCCTTGGAATGCACAACCATTTGGCCAGGGTTTGGGCACTGTGAACTTATCCAAAAGAAAGACTGAAACAAAACTGCTTTCATTGGCCCATTTCAAGAGATCAGTAGTCATGGGATTGCCCACTAAAGTTTTGGGGACAATATTTCTACTATTAAATACTATTTGGTGATGTCCAAACCTTTCTGGAGTGGATCCACAGACAAAGCCACCTGCTCTGGTCAACAGAAAGATGGACAGTGAGCATTCGGGGAGCAAATCCTTACAGAAAACTGTGATTACCTTTATGTTTAGTACCAAAAACCTAAACCTTTCTTTTGTGAAAAATTGGATAGGAAAAAAAATCTATTAACCCCAGAGGAAAATGTAGTTCTATATCTTTTTTGAGATGAGAGTATAGCTTATATGGTTGAAAAATGATAAGCCAAGGGGTAAGCCTGGGATATAAAGCTGATAATAATACAAATAGTGAGCTCTGGTCCTATAGGGCCATTTATCTGGACAGGAATTATATGATCTGCCAGTCATGAAGCAATCAAAGCTAAGACTAGCAATAGGCTGATACTGAAAAGGTCAGAGAGCACAAACTAATATTAGAAACAGTTTTCTGTAGCAAGATTGGTAGAAAGATGAGTTAGGTCAGATCCATACTCAGGATCAAATCCATGCTTCATTCCAAGGTTGAAATCATAGATAGTAGATGGTCTCTGACCCAGAGCCCTTGCTCTGGGATGAGATAGGAGAAATGAAGACAGCAAATAAAAACTGCCTTCCAAGAAAGTTGACCAAAAATGAAAGAATTAGGGTAATAGGTACAGAAATAGAAGCTGAATTCAATGAGTGCTTTGATGTTTTGCTGCTTTTTTCTGTTCTCTTTTTATTTAATTAAGTAGTTTCATAGAGGGGTTTCAATTCAACAAATTGGTTTCTAAGTAAAATGCATCTTGATTGATAATCATCTCTTCCATCATTCTCTACCATCATTCTCAACCCCACCCATATCTTCAAATAATGCCATTCTTAAATGTGTGTCACTTTCTACCAATAACCATCTTTTGTTAAAATTTTATTAAATTCCACTAAGTATCTGCCCCCTACTTTCAAACAGACAGCCCCACAAGCCCCTCTTCAGAGTAAAGAAACTCCTAGTCCAGCTTGCAATTCAAGCAACATATTTTTCCTGAGGCCTCTGTCTTTAAAAGACTTTTTTCTAAACTGTAGAATTGTAAGGGATGGCTAATTTTTAAGGGACATCCCTTACATTTCCATCAGTGCTTCCTCTCAAGCTGAAGAATTAGGAATCTAAGACTGGGGAATTAGAGACTTCTTTAACTCAGTTTTGATGTTTAGTTTATTAAACTATTCGTTTTGAACAAGGGTAACATTAACCTCTCAAAGTAAATGGCGCCTGCCTGTCAAACATCCTAGGTAGGATGTAGGATATCAGTCAGACAGTGAGTGACACTGAGCTTCCTCCCTCACTCCTGAGACTGTCAGCCCCAGTTACAAAGCTCCCTGGCAGGCAAGATGCCTGTCAACTTTGCTAAAAAGAACAGCTAAGCTTGTACAATTTTACAGCTCCTTTCTCTCTTTGGTGTATTTTTAGCTTGCCAGGAATTGATTTCCTCTTCTGTGCTTTATACATTTCTATTCATAAGCCTGGCACTACCAGACAATTTATTAAACTTCATTTTATTCATATAAAATAGTCACTGCTCTGAAAAAGAATGACTCAATAAAGTGCTCATCTTCCTATGCATCTGGACTCCTAACCAGAGAATGAGACACAAGGTGCACAATGACCAATCAATGAAATGAAGAACAGTTTGAACAAAACTAGCTTAAAAAAATCCAAAGATTTCTTTTATAAGTGACAGATTGAAGGGATCATTGCAAGAAAAATGAATCCAGTCAAAGCCATGGTACTGATTTTGATAAATTAAGCCAAAACCCATTCATCTAAATAATGTCTAGTTGGTAAGATGTTTTCATCAGAGGGGAGAATGTGGTTTGGAGAAGAGGTTGTCGGAGGGGCTTGCTAACTAGCACATTAATTTTCCTCTTGTTGGGCTTCTCTAGATAGTAGTATAATCATAATCCTTGGATTTCCACCATGAACCTCCACCATAACTAAATGGAGACCAATGCTATCAGCTGAAATGCAGTTTAGTAAGGCTGTCTTCCTAAAGTTTTTTTTCTGATGGAACAGATATGAAGCTATAGATGACAAAATCTATATCTTACTCATAAAATTATAACTGATAAACTGATTACAACAGCCTGAACACAAATAAACAACCAGGGTATGTCGGTATATTCACACCAGGCTGGGACAACTGCTGGTGGCCCTGTGATTAAGGCCTCACATACCAGTCACAGTGCTTTTATCTAAATTCTTCTAGTATTCTCAAAATCTAGTCACAGGACTTACTTCTTATATAAAGAGTAGAAGACTTGAATTTGCATCCCTGGGTAATGTTAAAAGGTCAATAAATGTTGTGATCCTAAAAATATAAGCATAAAATTGGCCACAAATGTCAAAAATTGTCTAAGCACTGGTGGCTTGTTCCTATAACCCCAACCACTCAGGAAGCTGAGATTTGCAACCTTGAGGTTTGAAGCCATTCTGGGTAGAAAAATCTTCAAGACTCAATCTCCAAAATTACCAGCAAAAAGTCAGAATAGAGAGAGTACCAGAGCAAGCAAGCTAGGCAAGCAAGACATATTAGCCTAAGACTCTGAGTTCAAACCCTGGTATAAGCAAAAAGAAAGAAGTAAAATTGGCCAAAGATGGGTAACGAACTGAGATGCATTTGTAAAATATTTATTGAGGAAGTGGTGCTATGGCTCAAGTGGTAGAGGGCTCACCTTGAGCTCAGGCCCACAGTTCAAGCCCCACAACCAACAAGGAAGAAAAGAAAAGAAAATATTTACTTTGTAGGGCTTTAGGTGTGAACAGAATGAATATGCTTTCCCCTTCCCCCCCCCCCACCACCACCCTTGTCAGTTACTGGGCTTGAACTCAGGCTCTGGGCACTATCCCTGAGTTTTTGCACTCAGGCTAGTGTTCTACTACTTTGAGCCACAGCACCACTTCTGATTTTCTGGTGGTTAAAGATAAGAGCCTCACAGACTTTCCTGCCCAGTCCAGCTTTGAATGTGATCCTGAGTAGCTAGCACTACAGGCATCCAGTATCCAGCTCCATTGCTTTCTTTACAAGGGTTTTTCCAGTTGTTACTCTAAGCTCAGTCAGTAAGAACACTAGTTTCACCATCAGTGTTCATGACATGGAGGGCTGACTTGATTGGGAAGTGATCAGAATATTATGGTTTTGTCAGTTAGAAGTACCAAAAAAAAAAAAAAAACATAGTAGAAAACAAAATAAGATCTGTAGCTTTCTAGCTGGAGATTGCAGCAGATTTCCCAGGCTGAGGTTGAAGTCTCAGTTGTGACAAGCAACAGATCAATAAGAAATTGAGCAGAGAGATCCTAAATATGAGAAATCCTTAGGAGAGCTGGGTAGGTCCTGTTCCCTGGCTGGTGTGGGAAGGAGACTACAGAGAACCCAGCAGAAAGCTAGAGCCAAGGCAGACTTGAGTATGGATCTCATACACACCAATCAGCAGAGGAAGAACACTTGTGGCCTTAAGGAACTTGAGAAAAATTTTCCCAAATCACTAAGCTATACAGATGAAGGTGCAATCTTAGTAACCAGTGGACATAGGGAAGAAATATCATACCGTTTAAGTCCATAGAACTTAGAGTTGCCATAATATGCTATCTAGAATTCCCATTTTTGAGCAAAATGAGGACCTTGTGACCTATATTCAGAAAAAATAGTCAATAGATTGATGACTTTGAATAGACCTAGATGATGTATTTAGCAAACGAATATAGAGAAATAATCTAAGAACACAAAGAATTGAATGGAAATTATAGAGTTGAAAAAGTATAAGAAACAATATAAAATTTACTTATTCTATGGAAGATTTGAGAAGGGCAGTAGACTGACCAATCACTAGTAATTGTGTCAGTATGAAACATACACTAATGTATAAATAAGCCATCTCAAAGACATATGAGAAAATTTTATATATATGTATATATATATATATATATATATATATATATATATATCGAATGGAATTCTTAGGAGGAAAGGAAAGAGAGGAACACAAATGTGAAAAAACAATTGCTAACATCTTCCCAAATAAATCTACAAGTCTTAGACAGCCCACAAACCCTAAGAAATATAAACATAACAGAATCCACATCTAAATTCCACATAAGCTAACTACTGCAACAAAAGGACAAAGAAAAAATATGGAAAATGGTTAAAGAAATGTAACTTACTATGTACAGGAAAGAATATGACTAATTCTTACTATATCACTATAAACAGTGGTAGCTGGAAACACTGGAATACTGGCGCTTTAAACTGTCAATCAAAATGGCAGCTCCTTTGTAAAACTAAAGATAATAAAAATGTTTTTAATTCTTTAATCCATCAAAACTGTTTCCTCAAAAAGAAAATGCAAAATAAATATATTCTAAGGTAAATCAAAACTGAGAATATGCTTATGAGGAGATATGAGGCACAGGCAGTACTAAATATTTGGGGCTTAACAAAATAGTTTCAAACAGAAACTATGACCCATTGAAAAGAATGAAGGACAATGAAAAATAGTAAAATGTAAATTAGAAATTTCTTTT
The DNA here is from genome assembly GCF_024711535.1 of Dipodomys merriami. Taxonomy (NCBI): domain Eukaryota; kingdom Metazoa; phylum Chordata; class Mammalia; order Rodentia; family Heteromyidae; genus Dipodomys; species Dipodomys merriami. The sequence continues at coordinate 30,123,313 of NW_027205603.1, forward strand.
TTAACTTAGTTTCCTTTTAAAAACACAAATTGTAAACAATAATTAAAAACCTTTATTGGTATGTATGTAATATGAAAATGAAAGTATGGATACATAGACATCTACATGTAATGGTGTGTCTATGCATGTGAATGACAATCCAAAGAAGGAAGAAAATGGGGTTGTATTACAGCAGAGTCGTTATTTTTAACTGGAATTAAGTGTGTATTAACCAAACATACAGTGAAATTCACAAAACATTGCTGTGAGAGATTTAAAGAAGATCCAAACCAAAGAAGCTAAACCATGTTTATAGATTGAAAACTGTTAGTGTGACAGGTCCTGCATGGGTTGATGTACAGTTTAATCCGGCCCTCTGAAATGTTCTGCAAGGTTTTTAATAGACAAGCTTACAGGGAGAAAGATAAGAATAGCCAAAACAATTTTGAAATTTATTGATTTCCAAAGTAGCGATAAAACTGCAAAAATTGAGAGGGTGACATTGGAGTAAGAAAAGGAGATCAATAGGGCAGAATGTTGACTAGAGAATCAAACTTTCATCTTTATGGTCAAATGGGTTTTGACAGAAGGACCAAGGCAACTCAGTGGGAAAGAAGAGGGAGCTCAACAATGTTGAAATAACTGACTATGAGAAAAAAATAATGATCTTAGACTCCTAGCTCACTTCAACAGCAAAACTTATTGCAGAACGGAATGTAAACCTAGATATAAAGATCGAACTCTAAAATATCTGGAAGAAAACAGGAGAAATTCTTTCTGTGATTTACACAAAAATTCATTCAGTGTGATTGCAGATGCCCAATCCATTAGAGAGTATAATTGAAAATTAAATTTCATACAAATTATCTTTTTTGTACATCATTGTAAAACTGCTGTACAAAGGGGCTACAGTTACATGAGCAAAGTAATGAGTATGTTTCCTATTAAGCATTGTTGCCTCCTTCTTCGTTTTCCCCTCCCATCCCTTCCCTCCTACCTCCACAACTACAACTCCCCACCCCTCCCACCAAAGTTGTAAAGTTCACCTTCAACATAGTGTTTTGTATATCTCATTGTTACAATGGGTCAACCTGTATCCTTATTTAACAATTTCATTTTTTCCCTGCCCTCCTCAAATTAGAGAAGTGAATATACAAGATGCAGGACACTGACATCAAATACAGTGAAAACAGGGGTTATACCATAGGGGAGGAACATACAAAAAAAATAATAAAACACATGGTACATTATAAATACGTTAGGAACAATAGCAAGAAAGAAAAAAGATATTTGTGTCCTTATCTTGGGCTTCATTTCACTTACCATCATCTTATATGGGCATATGTACATAGCTTTTGGCCTTTTCTGCTTGTCCTACACAAGTACTAGTTATTGCAAATAAGGGAAAACATGGACCTATGTTTCTTTGGGCCTGGCTTACTTCACTTAATATAATTTTTCCAAGTCTTTCCATTTCCTAACAAATAGGACAATGGCATTTTTTCTGATGCAGGCATATAATTCCATTGTATGTATATACCACATTTTCTTGATCCACTCCTCTACTGAGGGGCATCTGGGTTGGTTCCATATCTTAGGTATGGTAAAAAATGCTGCAGTAAACATAGTTGTGCTGGTAGCCTTAGTGTGGCCTTGTTTGTGATCATTTGGGTAAATGCCCAAAAGTGGGATTGCTGGATCTTAGGGGAGCTCTATGTTAAATCTTTTGAGGAACCTCCATACTTTTTTCCAAAATGGTTGAACAAGTTTAAACTCTTACCAACAATGCAGTAGGATTCCCTTCTGGCCACATCCCCTCCAGAATCTGTTGTTATTAGAGTTCTTGATTATAGCCATTCTAACTGGGGTGAGGTGGAATTTCACTGTTGTTTTGATTTGCATTTCTTTAAGGCTAGAGAGGTTGAGCATTTCTTCATATGTCTATTACCCATTCTTATTTCCTTTTCAGAGAAGTTTCCCTTTAAGTCTTTAGCCCATTTATTTGTCGGGCAGTTGTTTCTTTGAGGATTTGTTGTTGGGGGATTTAATTTTTTGAGTTCCAATTATATTTTAGATATGAGACTCTTAATTTGTTTTATGGCTAATGAAGATCTTCTCCCAGTCCATGGGCTTTCTATTGATCTTGCTAGCTATGTCCTTTGTCATGCAGAAGATCTGTAGCTTCATGAACTGCCATTTGTCCAACCTTTCTTTGATTTGTTGTGTTTCTGGGTCTCTTGTCCTGTGCCAAGGAGACTAGGGTTTCTGCTATTCCTTCCTGTAATGTTTTCAGGGTGTCTGCTTTGACTCCAAGATCTTTGATCCATCTTGAGTTGATTCTGGTGCAGGATGCTATATAAGGACCTAGCTTTAGTTTTCTACAAGTGATTAACCAATTTTGCCAGCACCATTTACTGAAGAGACTGTCTTTCTTCCATCCTACTTTTTTTAGCTTCCTTGTCAAAGATTAGGTGGCTATAGGTCTGTGGGTTCATTTCTGGGTTTTCAGATCTATTCCATTGGTCCTCAGGTCTCTTCTTGTGCCAGTACCAAGCTGTTTTAATTCCTATTGCTTTGTAGTAGAGTTTGAAATTTGGTATTGATATTCTTCCTGTAAAGGATTGCTTTTGCTATTTGGGGACTTTTATTGTTCCATATGAATTTTTGGATTGCCTCTTCTATTTCCTTGAAGGATGAGGTTAGAATATTGATAGGTATCACATTGAATTTGTAGATAGCCCTAAAAAGTATTGCCATTTTCAAGATGTTGATCCTTCCGATCCAGGAGCATGGGAGGTTTTTCCACTTCCTTAGTTCTACTTTCATTTCCTTTTACATTTGTTTGAAGTTTTCATCATAGCAGTCCTTCACTTCTTTAGTTAAGTTAACTCCTAGGCATTTTATTTTTTGTGGGACTATTACAAAGAGAGTTGCTTTCCTGATTTCAGCCATGCTCTTCTCATGGTTGGCACACAGAAGAGCCATTGACTTTTGAGGGTGAATTTTATACCCTGATACTTTGCCAAAGTTTTGAATCAGCTCGAGTAATTTGGGAGTGGAGTCCATGGGATCCTTTAAATACAACATCATGTCATTTGCAAAGGAGAATTTTACTTCATGTTTCCCTGTTTGGATTCCCTTTATGTTTGCATCTTGTCTTATTGCTGTAGCTAGGCATTCTAATTCTAAATTGAAAGTGGAGAGAGTGGACATCCTTGTCTCATTCCTGAATTTATAGGAAATGGCTTTAGCTTTCCCCATTAAGTATAATGCTGGCTGTAGGTTTGTCATACACAGCTTTTATTATTATATTGAGGAATGTTCCATGGATTCCTAATTTTTCCAGAACCTTCATCATAAAGGGGTGTTGGATCTTGTCAAATGCTTTTTCTGCATCTATTGGGAGAATCATGTGGTTCTTATTCTTGCTCTTGTTGATGTGATGAATTATATTATTTCACTTGTGTATATTGAACCAGCTTTGCATCCCTGAAATGAATCCTGTTTGATCATGGTGTATGATTTTGTTGATGAGTTGTTGATTTTGTTGATGAATTGTTTGTTTTTATGGGCAAGGTGTGACTCTTGAAGGCAGCAGATAGAAAGATCTTGATTTTTAATTCAATTAAACAGTCTATGTTCCTTAATTGGAGAGTCAAGTCCATTAATATTGAGAGTTAGGGCTGAGAGGTGTTTGTTAGTTCCTGCCATGTTATCCACCTTCTTGGGGTCTGTGACAACTGGGTTCTTCCTATGGTTCCTGGATTCTTTGGGTGAGGTTTCTTGGCCTTTATCATGGTCTTGTTTGTTTTCTCTGTGTAGGACAACTTTAAGTATCTTTTATAGGGCTGGTTTGGTCGAGATATATTGTTTCCATTTTTCTTTGCTATGTAATGTTTTTATTTGACCTTTGGTTATGAATGAGAGTTTAGCTGGGTACAGTATTCTTGGTTGATTGTTGTTTGTCTTTAGGGCTTGGCATACATCATTCCAGGCTCTTCTTGCTTTAACTGTCTGCTGAGAAATCTGAGGTGATTCTAATTGGTTTCCCTTTCTAGGTAATTGATCTTTTCTCCTTGACAGCTTTAAGGATCTTTTCCTTGGTCTGAATTGATCCTGTGTGGATTATAATGTGACAGTGGGATGTCCTATTCTGGTCTGGTCTATTTGGGGTTCTAAAGCTTTTTGTATCTGAATAGGCCTATCTTTTTGCATGTTTGGGAAGTTCTCTGCTAGGATCCTGTTAAATAAATTTCCTAGACCATTAACTTCTGTCTCTAGTTGCTCCTCTACACCCATTACCCTGAGCTTAGGCCTTCTGATGGTGTCTTCTAAATGTTGAATAAATCTATCATATTTCTTGGATTTGTCTTGGATAGTTTGTATGTTCTTTCTCTATATTATCTAAGCTGTCTTCAATCCCAGAGATTTGATCTTCATTGTCTAACCTACTGTCAAGATCTTTCTACTTTGCTTTTTTATTTCCTTTTCTTCTAATTGGTTGGCTTTGATGGCTTCAAATTCTTTGTTGGAGCTTTGTTTTAGATCTTGTATGGATTTCTTTACTTCCTTAATTTGTTGTTCAGTGTTTATGCTCAAATCACTTAGTTGATTGGTTCTGGTTTCCTTGAACTCTTTTTCCTTTTGACGGGCTCCATTCAGCATTCCCTGTTTGGTCTCCCTGCAATCCTTCATCTGTCTGTTAATGGGTTCCGTGAATGTCTCCATTGATCTTTGTCTATTCTCATCCTGCTCACACAATTCCTGTATTACTCTTTCATTAGCTACCTCATGCTCATGAAATTCCTGTATTACTCTTTGACTGTTCTCAGCCTGCTCACCCAATTCCTGTATTAATCTTTGATTACCTTCCTCACACTCATGAGATTCCTGTATTAATTTTTGGTTAGCCTCATTATGCTCGTGAAGTTCCTGTAATAATCTTTGGCTAGCCTCATCTTGCTCCCTATCATGCCTACTGAGTCCTTTACAGGCTTTCAATCTTTTCATTCACCATGTATACCAGTACTGTTTGTACAGCGTTTTGGAAATCTCGTCTGGATTAGCCATTAACTGTTTTGTGACCTGATTATCATGTGTGGAAGTTGAGATACCTGGACTTGCCACTTTTCTTGTGTTTCTCCGGATTGTTCTGTCCATTTGGTATAAAACTAACACCAATTTCATGCTGGAACACTATTTTAAGGCAAGCATCAACCAGAGTCCTGGAGTTGCACAGATAGATTGATGCAGTCTAAATGGCTGCAGACGCAATCTATTTCAATAGATACAATCTACTTCACCATCAAACAACTGTGGATTAATGGACTAAGAACATTGAAGAGGGATTCAGCAGACCGAAAATTAAAAGATTTAGGGAGAAGTGGGGGGAAAAATAGGATTAGAAGAATGTGCAGTGGTAAAAGGAAAGAGTGAATTTGACTAAGCTCTAATTTAGAGAGGAAATGGTTACAACAAAATGAAAGGAGGAAAGATAGAAAGAAACAAGAAAAAATGAAAAAACAAAAATTTAAATTTAAAAAATGAAACACTTAAAAATTATGTAAGTATAAGAAATAATACTAATAGAAAAAAAGGATAGAATGAGAGAAGAAGAGAGATAAAAAGGAAAAAGGAAAAAAGGAATAATAAAGTATTAAAAATAATACTACTATTAAAGGTGTTAGCCTAAGATGTTGTGAATTGAGTAATCAATTTCTGAATTAAGCATACACACAATGAAGGATAAGGTCTAATAATCAACACAGGTATATCTCTGAAGATGAGCATAACAGCAGTTAAATCATCCAAAAATTTAAAAAGACCAAAAGGTTAAAAGATATTTAAAAAGGAAAACAAAAACAAAACACACACACACACGCACACGCGCACACACACACACACACACACACACACACACACACACCTAAAGTAATTGTGAAAGAAAAAAATAGAAAACATTTTTTAATTTAAAAAATTACTTAGAAAAAAGAGTTCTTTGATTTTTTTTGGAGGGGGGCTGGGAGGATCTTGTATCTCCCCTGTGTATCTGTAACCAGTCTCTTGGTGGATTCTCTGGTTTGCTTGTGGTGTTTGGTTTTCTGTGGCTTGATTGGTTTCTTAAGTCAGTTTGTTTAAGCAAGCAGAAAGCTTTGCCTTACCCCAGACTTTATGATCCTCCTCCCAGTCTAGTTCAGTGGGAGGGAAATCTGCTTTGGGTATCACAAAAGAGAGATAGATGGCTGATTCCTCTAGCTTGGAATTGTGATGAGGCTAGGTTATAGGTAGGGTTGAAGCTTATCAGCAATCAGTAGCTTTTCCCTGGGGGGCTAGCTCTGGAGACACTCACAGAGCTCAGCCTGGAGCCATTCTCAGGATTTATGTTTACTGAGTTTCAATTGTTTTTCTTTTACCTCTTCTGCTGCTGAGTCTGTGGCCTATGCTGCAGTGGGGAGGACAGCCTCTGGCTCTGTTTACCCCGTGAAGAAAGTCACTCCTTGGGGGTAGAGCTACCTCTGCCTGGGAAGGGCAACTTATCCTGGGATGTAAGTGAGCCGGTCAGGCTCCTGTGACCTGTTGAATGCCCCTTATTGTTTTCTTCCAAGGCTTGAGTTGGAGTTAGCTGCTCAGACCAGGCCTTTGTCAGTATCAAAGATGGAGTTCTTCTCTGGTGGTGGGGGAGGGGTTACCTTCCCACTGCTGCTCCTTGAGAAGGAGTGAGGATGTCTTGGGGCTATTCACACCAATCTCTTTGTTTTCTGGCCATCCATGTTCTTTGATCAGCAGGATGAAGATTTCTGCTTCTTAGTTCCTGCTGGCCATGAGTAGAATCCGCTCACACACCTCCTCTGGCGCCTTTGTCCTGGACTCTCTGTGTTGATATGGCAGCTGTGGCAGCAGCTGCCACAAATGCCACAGCAGACACCAGCAAGTGCTGATATCTGTCTCCTTAACTAAGCTGCCTGAATTTTCCCTCTCTGGCTAAGCTCTCTGAACTGTTATGGCACACTTGGTGTGATTCTCTAGCCTAGGACTGTTCACTGGAACACTAAAACTGCTTTCTATTTGAGAGCTTGCTTAGCCTCCAGCTTTTCCTCTGCCATCTTCCTCCAGACCTCAAATTATCAACTCTTTCTCTTCAAGGAAAAATTAAAATAGAAACCATTGCCTAAATGACATTTATGAAGTAGGAATTACACTCATAATATGTAAATAATGATTGCAACCCAGCAATACTGCAAACAATCCAGAAAAAAAGAGCAAAGATTTGACTGAACTTTATACCAAAAACAGTGGAATGTTAATAAGCTCATGAAAAGATTGTCAATTGTAGTAACTGGAAAATGAAAAATAAAAGCACCCTCCCTCAGAAATGGCAACAATAAAGAAGACCAGTAACACCAAGAGTTTGAATGAATGTAAAGAAATCAAAACCTTCATCCCTTGTTAGTGGTGATATAGAAGAATGGTGTACTTACATAGAAAGTAGATTGGCCATTTTCCTAAAATCTAACTAAATACACACAACCCAGCAGTTCTATGCCTTTAATTTCCCAAGAATTGATAGCATATATTCACACAAAGTCCTGTCCACAGATGCTTGTAACAGAAATTTTCATAATAGCTAGAGAGAAAAAACAATGTCTATCTGATGAATGCCAAACAAAATATAGTAGATTCAGATAACTGAATATTATTCAACAATATAAAGGAGTAACTATTGAGAGATGCAGCAGCTTAAAAAGCCATAGAGGAATACTATATATTATATGATACCAATTATATAAAACTTCTAGAAAATGCAAAGCCAAACAAATAGAACACTGATTAAGAGCAAACTGAGGTGGAAGGGCAAAGTGTAAGGATTGATTGCAAAGGGCCACAGGGTAAAACAAGGGTGATAGAATGTTCTCAACTGGATGATGATGATGGTTATTCCACAGAATAAATTTGTTGTTCAAAATCATTGAACTGCATGTTTAAAATTATGCATCAATTATGTTATTTAAAAAATAATCAGGGATGGGAAGGTGGCTCAGTGGTAGAGTGCTTGCCTTGCATGCATGAGGTCCTGGGTTTGATTCCTCAGCACCACATAAGCAGAAAAAGTCAGAAGTGGTGCTGTGGCTCATGTGGTAGAGCACTAGCCTTGAGCTTAAGAGCTGAGGGACAGTGCCCAGGCCCAGAGTTCAGGCAACATGACTGGCAAGAAAAAAAAATCAACAGATAAATTTCTCCAAGAAAATAAAAACAGAAGATACAAAAAAAATTATTCACCCATAATTTTTAACTTTCATAATCAGACAATTATTGTATCATTTTGTTGATGTTTCTTATGCTATAAAATGTTTCTTTGAGCTTTTTGTTTCTAAGAAATACAGGAATCATGTGGAATTTCCCATTTCTGTCCCAGAAGCTGGTCTGGAATGATGGGAAATATACAGATGTTTCAGACTAGGCAATGCCCATCCGGCTCCTAATTGTTATGTAAACTGCTTCTTAGCCTGAGGTACTCCCATCAAGGAAATACATCGCATCACCCTGTTAACAGCCTAGGACCCAGTGTCAGTTCTAATTTTGTCTCTTCATTTCTTGCCTTAGGGGTATCAGATTACAGTTCTGAATATGTGAAAACAGAGGGATGAAAACAGCCTTTTCTAAAATACTGCATTTTGGTCATGATTTTTAGCCTCACTTCCAAGTACTATTACTATTATTAAAGTTAATCCTTTAATCCAAAAATACTCAAGCCCCTTACATAACATAGTGTCATATTTGATGTTACCTCTATGTCTATTCCTATGGACTTTAAATCACCTGTAGATGACTTAAAGATGTAGGGAAAGATTTTGTGTTAATCTGGGACCTAAAATAAGCTATCAAAAATTACTTTGGATAACTAAAGCAGTATACTTTTCAGGCAAGATTATCTCTTCCTGCTGAAGTGCAAAATAATGATGAGATATATTCTTGACAGAAACAAAATCACTTTATGATTTGTCCACTAAAACATAGGCTCAAATTCCCCCTTTGTTTATAGTTGAGTGAATCATAATGAAAGGATGTCAGTTCCTTAAACCTCACCTGAAGAGTCAGCACTAAATGTTCCTACTTATAAAATAAGATCGTCACACCAACTGACCTCTGAGGTACTCCACAGACCTTACATTCGTTCTTCTTGATGTCTCATCCACATTTTCTCTTTTTTTGTTTTTTAATTCTATTTTATTGTAAAGGTGATCTACAGAGGAGTTACAATCACATAGAAAGATACATTTCTTTTCAAACAGTGTGAACCCCTCCTTCATTTTCTCCTGCTTTCCCTCCCCTCTAACTCTTATCCCCCACAAATGGTAAGTTCTTTGCCCCTTTCCAAGACAAAATCTAAACTCTCACTTTCAGCTTCTCTCTCTTTTAATTTTCAGATTCCTACAATGCATTCTTACATTCTTTAAAAGAAACACTCCATTTCAATTTCCAAATAAAATACACAAAAGCAAACTCTTACTACCAATCTCAAATCTCTTGGTTTCCATATTCCTTAGATTTGCACTACTTTCCTTCTTGGTACATAGTTACAAGCAATTTTTCATTATCTTGTTTTCATGTGTATCTAATCAATATGTAAAAAAAAAAAAAAGAGATCTTGTCTCTTTAAGCTTCTTTTCTTCCTTCCAACATATGAGTTCAAGGTCCTAGTCTGTCTTTTCAGGGCTAAGTGTTGAAAATTCTTCATATTCTTTATCATTCATCAGTGGAAAAAGCCAAAATACCATAGCCAGCTTACCATTCCTATGGTTCTCTATTTTTTCTTGAAGTAGAAACTCCTACAGAGCCTGACAATAAAGCCCTTTTTTCCTTTTGTTTAAATTATCTTTTAAGTAGTTGTACAAAAGGATTTCAATTAAACATGTCAGTTTAATGCATCTTGAGCAATGTTACCCAATCCATCATTCCCTCCATCTCTCTCAACCCCACCCATACCCTCAATTTTCCTAGTTACATTTTCACACAGATACTTGAATATGACTACAATGAAGCTTTTTGAGGTAGGTCTCAGTCTGGATTTCCCAATTTTTGTTCATCTTCTTCTTGCTTATGCCCACAGTCTTAGTCTCCTGAGATACTTGCTGTTTCCTGACTGTTTTGCCTATTCTTTGGTTTTTCTATTTCTTTTTTTTTTTTTAATTTTATTTGAGAACATACTGTACAGAGGGGCTACAATTACATGGTCAGGATAATGCATACATTTCTTACCAAGCATTGCAGCCTCCTCCTTTGTTTACCCTTCACCTCCCTTCCCAGCCTCCCCCCTCCCCCCACCCAATTATACCCCCTCCCCCACACACACCGACATTGTAAAGTTGGTTTTGACATGACATTTTGTACTTCTCATTGTTGCAACAGGTCCACCTGAATCCTTAAACGACTTGTTTGTCCCCATCTCCTCCACATGTTATACTGACATCAAATATAGTGAAAGCGGGGGTTACACTGTGGGGGAGGGACATACAAAGCAACAAAGAAATAATCTTACAAATGCGTTAGAAACACATGCATGAAAGAAATGAAAACATTAAAATACATATTTAAGGGTTCATTTTCCTAACATCACATTATCTGACCTTTTCCGCTTGACTCATACCTATACTAGATATTGCAAATAAGGGAATCCATGGGACCTATGCTTCTTTGGGCCTGGCTTACTTCACTTAATATAATTTTTTCCAAACCTTTCCATTTCCTAACAAATGGGGAAATGTCATTCTTTCTGATGGAGGCATAGAATTCCATTGTGTATATATACCACATTTTCTTGATCCATTCATCTACTGATCCATTCATATCTTAGCTATGGTAAATAATGCTGCAATAAACATAGTTGTGCTGGTAGCTTTAGTGTGGTCTTGTTTGTAAACATTTGGGTAAATGCCCAAAAGTGGGATTGCTGGATCATAGGGGAGATCTATGTGAAGACTTTTGAGGAACCTCCATACTGCTTTCCAAAGTGGTTGAACAAGTTTACATTCCCACCAACAATGAAGTAAGGTTCCTTTCTGTCCACATCCCCTCCAGCATCTGTTGTTGTTAGAGTTCTTGATTTTTGCTGTTCTAACTGGAGTGAGGTGATATCTCAATGTTGTTTTGATTTGCATTTCTTTTATGGCTAGGGATGTTGAACATTTCTTCATGTGTCTATTGGCCATCCTTCTTTCTTCTTCAGAGAAGCTTCTCTTTAAGTCTTTCGCCCACTTATTTATTGGGCAGTTGTTTCTTTGAGGATTTGTTGTTGGGTGGTTTAATTTTTTGAGTTCCAAGTATATTTTAGATATGAGACCCTTGTCCGTTGTATGGCTAGTAAAGATCTTCTCCCAATCGGTGGGCTTTCTATTGATCTTGCTAGCTATGTCATTTGCCCTGCAGAAGCTCTGCAACCTTATGCAATCCCATTTGTCCAACCTTTCTTTGATTTGTTGTGCTTCCGGGTCTCTATTCTGGTTTTTCTATTTCTTATTTTTGTTGTTTAAACTTTTATAAATGTTTAAAACATCTACTTTAATACCAGAAAATATAATACTTGAACATATACTCCTTATAAATAAATACTCAATACTTCTTTTAATTGGGGCCAAAACAGTATCTCATCCATCATTATCCATGGAGGATTTGTTTTTGAGCTTTCTGATGCAGATTTGAAAATCCAGTGATCCTTGACATAAGTACTGTAGCATTTGCCTATAACCTGACTGACTTTTTCTACCTCTAGATTACTTATAATACTTAGTTAAGTACACCTGCCTATAAGTAGATTTTACATGATATTTTGAAGGATCAATAACAAGAAAAATATGTGCATGTTCATCAAAGATACAATTTTTCCCAAAATATTTTTTCTCTGTAATTGATTGAATCCATGAATCTAGAACCTGGGTAGACAGAAAGCTGACTCTATTCCATGTAAAATTAAGTATAGTAGTAGGATGCCAGATGAAACAATATCTAATGCGATTGAGATTGACTGTAGTGAAAGATGGATGGAGACTTTAGAGTCTCTACTCCTCTCTCCTTTTCCTGAGAGTCATAGGAGTCTGCTCAACTAAGGTAACGGCTATTCAGGAAAATGTTGGACCAGATATTTGAATGATAGTGTATAGCACTGACAATGAACAAAATCTTTGTCTGGTCAACCATTCATTCAGCAGAGGCTTTTTGTGCCTGCCATATGTGATGTGCTGGGTCCTGGGAATACAGAAGTGTATGTTCTCTAATAGTAAATGTGTGTGGATGACTAACTACAAAATGAAAGAAATGATTACCTTTATAAAGGTAGAAGTAGTCTACTGGACTAGAGTTAGAAGTCTAGTCTGTACTAGAGTTAGAAATAGGAAAGCAGAAGGATTTCATAGACCAAGTAATCTCTTGGGCTTCTACAAAAAGATAAGTAAAGTTCATCAAGGTAGATCAACAAGCATCCAACACAACCAATAACAGAGAAGCCTGAAGGAAATGAAAGTATTTAGGGAAAATCATGAAAATATTTAGGAAAATCTCAACAATTTTGGGAATTTAGATATTAATGTAGAATGTGTGGGAACATAACATGGTTATCTCATAAATGTGTCCAGCTTTTATGGTTTTGTCAGTTAAAGTGAATTTAAAACCAGAAAAGGAAGTTTAAGAGAAAACATAACAAAGTTAAATTTGGAAGCAAGGCATTTTCCCTGATACAAAGACACTTGTAAGTTCTACAGAAGTATTTGGAACAATAATTGTTATCAATATTATTATCAATATATATTATCAATATTATTATCAATATTATTATCAATATATTATCAATTATTATCAAAATTATTATCAATATTACTAGCTTTTTTTTACTATAGTTCTATTTGTTGCTCACATTCTATAATCACTATAGTAAGTGATTTATGTTGATAGGCAAACAAACAGAATCAAAGATTATAATGCAACATGGGCATCAAGTATTGGAGGCAAGATTGAACTGTTTTACCTAATCTCAAAGCTGATTGCTTTAATTGCTATAATCCATATTTACTCTATAGAGCATTGAACATTTTAAGTAGAAAAGAATCTTGAATGAATTCTCCTGTCATAATTCTGGAGAGTAGGGCCAAATTGTGCTTTCCAATTTAGTAGCTTCCAGGAAAACTAAGTAACTACTTAATAATTATGAGCCCAGGTACTTGGTGGTAGTAGCTGCATATAAAGTGCCCAATAACTATGTGTCTAATAGCTATTGACTTGGGTAATATAGAGGATGTATTAGTTTCATTCTAGAAATTACAACTGGCTAATATTGATATAAATAATACACTGAAATGGGGCAGGGAAATGTCAGACACGTGAGAGGAAAAAATTAAAGTTCCATGTGTGGAGAATTAAATCCATGCCACTAATGTGGAAGACCCCAGTCTTCTCATAATTTAACATTACCTAGGAACTTGATAGAAATGCAAATCCTCAGTTCCACCCCAGACACACTGAGAGAAAGAAACTGGGAACAAAGCCCAGCCATGTGTGCTGCAGCCAGCAGTCCTGGGATGTTGATACTCACTGTGGTATGAAGATCATTAATCTAGAAGAAAAGGAAGAACTATAAAGTATGGCAGAGAAATGTAGGTGACCTTGAACCTAAGTGAGCTATGCTCAGAGGAAGAATGAACCCAAGATAACCCCAGATGGACTGGTGAACAGAAAGTTAGAAACATACTTAGGGGTGGGTGTGGAAGAGTTCCGGACTAGAGATGCCAGGATTTACATGGCAAATTATCCAGAAGTGAATGAGCTAGATAATTTCTTGACTTTTCAACCTACTTGATTAATACCATCTTTGGTGTCTGTCTAGGCTTATGCATAATTCTCTCCAGTTTCTTTTTTCTCATTCAAAAAGATCACTAGGAATGAGAATTCAGTCAGCTATGAATATATTCTATTTTGAAAAATAAATAATGAACACATCTTGTTATTCTGACAATTAGTATTTATAGCTTATCAAGAAGGATGAGCAGAACCTTATAATATATTGTGAAAGGAGAACACGCATAAAGGCCAGCACCACTTCTTCTTAATATTAGAGTAGGGTCTAGTAAAAGGACTGCCTAGATAAGATGAGACTGAGTCTTACCCAGTCAGAGAGGAGCAATTCACAGAGAAAAGGATGGACACTGTCCAATTCTAGAGACATCAGTGAGATGAAACTCAAAGTCATTTCTGTATAATGTATCCCATCAGTTCAAATAAGTAGTTTGAATAAAGAAGCGGGAAGGGAGTGGAAGCAGCAATAGAGAATATATGCTTTGAGCTATCAGTTGATTATAGACAAGTTGCCTTATATTCTCAGCATCTTACAGAGAATTTACTGGAACAGCACTCCAAATTTTTTATACTTTCTTTTCCTAAAGCCCTTGCATAAATATGGCAAGAAAGAGCCATGTTAGAAATAGCATCATTCTTCCCACTAAATCCATCCTCTGCTCCTAGATAATGAATCCATGGTGGTCCTCCTTCACCCAGATTAAAATCCTTTCCAGGTTCTTCCCTGTCCTTCACGGTCTTGAACAGCATGGCCCATACCTACCAGTAACAGCTCTGAATGCTCAGAGGAAATATAGAGCAGGCTTGGAAGTAGGGACCTTTTCTACTAAAATACCATTTGACTAGTCTCTCTGAGAAACCTGGTCTAAATCCATCTTCATGCCCCTCCTGTGAAGTGGAAAAGAAAGGATTATGATGCTTGTTTAGGAGGTGAAAATTGAACCTTAGTGACTTGTCTGGTATCGCCACCCCTCCTAAGTCACAAAACAGTTATCTTATTTTATATACTGTACTAATGTATTTATCTTACATTTTCCCATGAAATATTTCATATAGTGGGGATAAGAGGGAGCATCTAAAAAATAATGAGTAGAATGTGAAGACGAGATGATGAAAGAATCTGGATATTCAGCTGTAACTCCTCTACATAATTGGCATAGCTGAGCTTTAAATTTAGCTCTAAGCTTTTTGGCAGCCAAACAAAAAGGCAGACAGTGTCAATTATGCAGTTCCTGTTTTCAAAAAGAAACTTAAGTACATCCTTGCCCAAGTTCCAAAGGAAATTTTAGGTCCTAGTCTTCTCTACTCAAGTGTAATGAAATCTTGCTTATAGTGGCTTCTGGTAAAATTCCAATTAAATCCCTAAGTTAAAGCAACTTTCTATCATAAATACATCTACTACTTATTGGTCATTGATGGAAAGTTACCAGAAGTATGTAAAACCTTTCAACTTGAATTGCCTCTCTGTGGTCTTTGCTATGGTTAAATTTTGTGCACTAATTAGTGTGAATTGGTGTAGCAAGTTTCTTGGATAAATCAAAAGATCAACTTAGTTTTCTAAGTCTTTATATTTGTATACATACTATATACACTATCACCATCACCATCTAAAAAGCAAAAGGGAAAACAAAAGCAAAAAACAAAACAGTCAAGTTCAATGGTATGCCTCTGTCATCCCAGCTACACAAGAGGTTGAGCTCAGAACAATGGTAGTACTAGGGTATGCTAGACCAAAATAGTCCATGAGACTCCATCTCACCAGAAAAGTCTGAGCATATTGGCTATACTTGTCTTTACAGCTATGGCAGAAGTAAAAAAGGAGTATTGTGGTCCAGGTTGGCATGGGCAAAATGCAAGACCTATCTCTAAAATAGCCAGTACAAAAAGGGCTAGGAGCATAGTTCAAATGGTAAAAGCATTTGCCTAACAAACATAAAATCCTGAGTTCAAACCCTTATACCATCAAAATTAATAATAACAAGAAGAACATAAAGTACTTTCTGCAAAAAAGAAGTTAGTGTTTTGGGAATCTTAGGAAATGGTCATTGACTTAATTGAAATGTCAACTATTAATTCTAATACTGTCTTGGAAATAATACACATTGAGGTGACTAGAACATAAGCAAAATTGGGGGGAGCATTTAAGTAATAATTTGAGTGGGTGTGAATAATCATCTCCCTTGCCAGTCAGGCAATGATGATCACTAACATTTTTAATTAATCACAAATCCCTAGTGAATGCTAACAAGACTATACCAAAATGCCCTTCCCTAGCATGAAGCATCAAATGAGCACATAGCCAATGCTATGTTTGTAGCGCTCATTAGGTAATCTATCCACAGAAATCCACTCATTGCATTAGCATGGTGTTCTCAAGACATGCTTGTTCTAGAACTAAGGTAAGTGAATGGAGGAAAAAAGTCTGTGGAAATACATTTAATGAACACCTGCAGGCTCCAGAATCCTGAGCAAGGCACTGGTCCAGAATATTAAAGAAACAAGACTTCTTTCTGCCTGCAAGGAGTTTAAAATCTTATCCAAGAGATAAATAAACACTCATCACTAGGAACACATGCAAAATAATGCAGTATGTAATAAATGATACTAAAAAGCAAACAAACCTTAAGGAAGGAGGTAAGGGTAAGAACTTTGATGGGACAAAGACTTAAAGAGTGACCTCCATGCCCACTGACTGATAAAAAATAACATCACATAGCATCCAAATGCAGAAAACAATGTTAAATACAATAACAAGGTGTTATATCTGAGCCAAATTATGCTTCATGCAGAGGAATTTCATGGTTAAAGTTATAAATTGTCTTGATCCAGACCAATAATTTATCAGTGATGACAAGCTCTTACTTTACCTGGGACAATTTTTTAAATGAAGACTTGGGAACAATTATATTCATATTCTGTGAATATGAAGTGGGTACTTGAAAACTACATTTTCTCAGTACTCCCAAGAGCATAGTTAATTAAATAAGTCCTAGTTGCAGTCTAAAGCCTAGGGCACTAACCCAAACCACATATGACAAAGGGATGAATATTCGTGGGGGCTCACAGTTCCCAACCATTATTCATAAGAAGTACATAGAAAAGGATAGGGACTCTTAAATACCCTATCAAAATCAGAATGTCATTGAAAGCCAGAAATAGGTAACATTTTAATTGATGAAATTGCACATTAAATAGAAATTATAAACACATGCACAAACCTGTATTAAAAGCTATTATTCTATGCTCATTTACTAATCAGTAGATTTTACCATATGATTATATGTTGGGTTTTTTAAAATCATTTAATTATGCTCACTGAATTTAGAGGGGAGTACAATGTAAATTCAAAGGGGAATAATAGAAAAGAGCTGTTTACTCTGAGGTTTGGGGGTTTTTGTTTGTTTATTTGCCAGGCCTGAGGCTTGAACTATGAATTGTCCCTGAGCTCACTTTGCTCATGGCTAGCATTCTACCATTTGAGCCACAGCACCACTTCTGGCTTTTTCTGTGATTTAATTGGAGATAAGAGTATCACAGACTTTCCTTCCCGAGCTGGCTTCAAAATGTAACTCAGATCTCAGCCTCCTGAGGAACTAGGATTATAGGCTTAAGCCACCAGCTACTACCAGATAACTTCTGTTGAATGTATTTTGATTTCCAGAAGAGAATTTCTATTCTTTATTATTCAGCAGGTCTCAGTTAGATGTATTTATATTCTGTTTAAAGACTGTGAAACCACATGCCATAGTGTTATTAATTATATATTGTTTTAAATTTTTCAGATATGAGACCTCTTTACCAGAAGCATTTGCAAATGAATAGTTATTAGCTGTGTTAGAAGAAACTCAGAAACATTAGAAGTTTACATAGGTTTTCTGAGCAAATGAATGTGAGTAAGAATCGACTGTAAGCTCATTCATTCAGTTGGGAAAAACACTCATCCTATGTTCTCAGAGTGGGACCAGATTGGGCAAAGGACTGGATACTGAAGGTCTGGGAATTAATATGGTCATACCTTATACCATGTCTGTCCCCAAATAATAATAATCACTCTGCATTCTACTACTACCATACCAACCACAAACTTAACCAAGAAAACTCACTCTAAATAGGAATTTTTGTAGCATACCCTTTAAATGACTTGGCAACTGATTTTTTTTTTAGAAATGAATAGTTGATCATTCAAGAATTTCAAATATAGGCAAAAATGAGATCTCAAAGCAAAGCCAAGGGTAAGAGTATTCTAAATTGTCTAGAAATAGAATTCTTTTTGCAAGCAGCAATAGGAATTGAGGCTATAAAATAGATTGAACTAAATATACAAGGTTTAGAAGCCAAGTGGACCCCCAAATATTGGGGAAACTAGAGAAAATACCTGAAAGCAAAACAATATAATTGAAAATAGGAAGTCAAAAATGAAGTCTTCAGGGATATTTTTAAAAATGCATCTAGCTGAATGACAATGAAAATACAATGTAAGAGTGAAGTTGAAAATGAGGGAATAGGTGACACTGTTAAAAAAGAAATGTACTCATTACCTGACTTAGGTAACTGCAATCCCTCTGCACATCACCTTTACAATAACAATTTTTTTAAACAATAGTGAACTTTACAACAGAAGTCCAAACAAGATCTAAAACAAAGCTCCAACAAAGAAATTGAAGCCATCAGATCTGACCAATTAGAAGGAAAGGAGATGAAAAACAAAGTGGAAAGTCTTGATCGTAGGTTAGACCATGGAGAGGATCGACTCTCTGAGATTGAAGAGAGCCTAGACATTATAGAAAAAACAGACAATTATTCAAGACAAACCCAAGAAATATGATAGATCCATTCAACAGATAGAAGACACCATCAGAAGACCTAATTTACAGCTAATGGGTGTAGAGGAGGGCCTAGAGACAGAAGCTAAATGTCTAGGAAATTTATTTTACAGAATCCTGGCAGAGAACTTCCCAAACATACAAAAAGATAGGCCCATTCAGAGGAAGCCTTTAGAACTCCAAATAGACCAGACCAGAGCATGACATCCCACCATCACATTGTATTCCGCACAGGATCAATAGAGACCAAGGAAAGGAAGCAATCAGAATAACTATAGATTTCTCAGCAGAGACCATGAAAGCAAGAAGTGCCTGGAATAATGTATGCCATGCTCCAAAGTCAAACAATTATCAACCAAGAATACTGTACCCAGATAAACTCTCCTCCATAACTGAGGGACAAATAAAACCTTGCCACAACAAAGAAAAATTGAAACAATATATTTCCACCAAACCAGCCCTACAAAAAATACTTAAAGATGTCTTACACTTAGAGAACCAACAAGACCGTGATGAAGGCAGAGAAACAGCCCTCACACAAAGAATCAGATAAACATAGTAAGAACCCAGTAGTCACAGCCCCCAAGAAGGTGGATAACATGGAAGGTACTACCAAACACCTCTCAGTCCTAACTCTCAAAATTAATGGAATTAACTCTCCACTTAAGTGACATAGTCTTAGTTGGATCAAAAGATCCTTCTAGCTGCTATCTTCAAGGGACACACCTTGCCCACAAAAAACAAACATATTCTGAAAGTGAAGGCTGGAATAAAATCTACCAAACAATGGTTCCCATATCAGATAAAATAGACTTCAAATTAAAATTAGCCAGAAGAGATAAAGAAGGTTATTACATACTAATAAAGGACTTTCTCCCACAGGATGACATAATAATTCTAAACACCTATTCACCAAATAATGGAGCACCCAAATTTATCCAATAAACACTACTTTCCCTAACATCATACCTAGATCCAAACGCATCAATTGTTGGGGATTTTAACACACCACTACTCCCGTTGGATAGATCAACCCAGCAAAAACTAAAGAGAGAAGCCTCGGATCTAAACAACTGCATAGACCAACTAGGCTTAACATACATCTACAGAATATTTCACCCAGCAGCAACAGAATACATGTTTATCTCAGCAGCACATGGAACATTCTCCAAAATAGACCACATTTTAAGTCACAAAGCAAATCTGGCCAAATTCAGAAACACTGAAATTATGTCCTGCATTATCTCAGACCACAAGAGAATAAAATTTGAATTCAACACCAAAAGCCTTCAAAGAAAATCCTGTAACACATGGAGGCTGAACAACACACTGTTAAACCACCAGTGTGTCATGGAGGAGATTACAAAAGAATTGCAAATGTTCATGATATTCAACAAAAATGAACATAAAAAGTACCAGCTCCTCTGGGACACAGTAAAGTCAGTACTCAGAGGCAAGTTTATAGCTCTGAGTTCCTACATCAACAAATTGGAGAGATCTGAAACCAACAATTTAACAGGGCACCTGAAGCATCTTGAAAAAGAGAAACAAGCCAAACCCCAATCCAGTAGACAGAAACAAATAATTAAAATTAAATCAGAATTAAATTAATTAGAGTCAAAAAAACATAGAAAGAATCAACAAAACAAAGAGCTGGTTCTGCAAAAAAATTGAGAAAATTGACAGATCCTTAGCAAACCTTACCAGAAAAAGAGACAACACCCAAGTAAACAAACTCAGAGATGAGAATGGAAACATCACCACAGAAACAACCAAGATTCAGACCATTATAAGGGAACACTTCTCAAACCTGTATGCTAATATGTTTGAGAATCTGGAATGAATGCAAGAATTTCTAGCAAATATTACTATACCCAAACTAAACCAAGATGATTTAAACCAACTTAAGAGACCCATATCAAGCATCATAAAAACAGAAACAGCAATAAGAGACCTCCCACCAAAGAAAAGCCCAGAACCACATGAATTCACAGCTGAATTCTACAAGACCTTCAAAATAGAATTCACACAATACTCCTCTATCTCTTCAATGAAATTGAAGGTGAAAGTTCACTACCAAGCTCTTTCTATGAAGCCAGAATAACCTTTATCCCAAAACTAGACAGGGACTCATCAAAGAAAGAGAATTATAGACCCATTTCTTTGATGAACATCAATGTAAAACTTAACAAAATTAACTAAAGAAGTGAAAGACCCCTATGATGAAAACTTTAAATACCTGAAAAAGGAAATTAAAGCAGAAATAAGGAAGTGGAAAAACCTCCCATACTCCTGGATTGGGAAGATTAACATGGTGAAAATGGCAATACTGCCAAAGACTATCTACAAATTCAAAGTGATACCCTTCAATATCCCAACTTCATTCTTTAATGAAATAGAAGAAGCAATCCAAAAATTCATATGGAACAATAAAAGTCCCCGAATAACAAAAATAATCCTCTACAGAAAGAACAGTGCTGGAGGAATATCAATACCAGACTTCAAACTCTACTACAAAGCCATAGTAATCAAAACAACGTGGTACTGGCACAAGAGCAGACCTGAGGACCAATGGAATAGAACTGAAAACCCAGCTAACCTTCGTAAGGGAGCCAAAAACATAGACTAGAAGAAAGATAGCCTGTTGAGTAAATGGTGCTGGCAAAATTGGTTAAACATCTATAGAAAACTAAAGCTAGATCCTTATATAGCACCTTGCACGAGAACAACTCGAAATGGATCAAAGACCTCAAAGTCAAAGCAGATACCCTGAAAACATTAGAGGAAGGAATAGGAGAAATTCTGGGGTTTGTTGGCATAGGTTGAAATTTTCTTAATAAAGACCCAGAAACACAACAAATCAAAGGTTGGACAAATAGGATTGAAAATTGCAGAGCTTCTGCATGGAAAAGGACATAGAAAGCAAGATCAATAGAATGCCCATGGATTAGGAGAAGATCTTCACTAGCCATACAATGGACAAGAACCTCATATCTAAAATATACTTAGAACTCAAAAAATTAAATCCTCCAAAAACAAATCCTCAAAGAAACAACCACCTCATTAATAAGTGGGCTAATGACTTAAAGAGAGACTTCTTTGAAGAAGAAATAAGAATGGCCAATAGACACATGAAGAAATGCTTACCATCTCTGGCCATAAAAGAAATGCAAATCAAAACAACTTTGATATTCCGCCTCAGCCCAGTTAGAATGGTTATAATCAAGAAATCTATTAACAACAGATGCTGGAGGGGATGTGGCCAATAGGGAACCCTACTGAATTGTTGGAGGGAGTGTAAACTTGTTCAACCACTTTGGAAAGCAGTATGGAGGTTCCTCAAAAGACTTCACATAGAGCTCCCCTATGACCCAGCAATCCCACTTTTTGGCATTTACCCAAACAATCACAAACAAGGCCATACTAAAACTACCAGCACAACTATGTTTATCACAGCATTATTCACCATAACTAGAATATGGAATAAACCCAGATGCCCCTCAGTAGATGAATGGATCAAGAAAATGTGATAGATATAGATATAGATATAGATAGATATAGGAATTCTATGCTTCCATCAGAAAGAATGACACCACCCCATTTGTTAGGAAATGGAAAGACTTGGAAAAATTATATTAAGTGAAGTAAGCCAGGCCCAAAGAAACAGGTCTCCTAGTTTCCCTTATTTGCAATAACTAATATATGTCTAGTTCAAGCAGAAAAGGTCAAAAGCTATGTACATATGGCCATATAAGATGATGCTAAGTGAAATGAATCCCAAGTTAGGGACACCAGAGGTCCCTCTTTGTTGTTGTAGTATTTAATGTACTATGTGATTTTTTTTGTTTCCTTTTTTTCCTGATTTTTTTCTTCCCCTATGGTATATCCCTTGTTGTCACTGTACTTGATTTTGGTACCCTGCATCTTGTATATACATTTGTCTAATTTGGGGAGCTAAAGGAGAATAACAAAATGCTGAAACAAGGTTGATCATTGCAACAATGATACCCACAAGACAGTATATTGGAAATGAACTTTACAACTTGGGGGAAGGAGTGAGGGAGGTGGGGGGAAGGGATAGTGGGAAAACAACAAGGGAAGGGGGTAACAATGTTTGACAAGAAATGTACTCATTGCCTTACTCATGTAACTGTAACCCCTCTGTACAGCATCTTTACAATAAAATAATAATAAAAACCATAGGAACCAAAATAGCTAAAACAATTTTGAAAATAAAGTGAGAAGCTGTCTTCCAAATTTCAGAACTACTATATAGCTACAGTAATCAAAAGTATGTGCTGTACAGAGCACATATATGCATCACTCAATGGGCAGCACAGAGCATCTGAAGATTCACAGGATGCCAACTGAATTTTGACAAAGTTGCCAGTGTTATGTATTAAACAAAGGTAGCTTTCAACATACAGTACAAGAATCACTGGTAATATTAGAGCAATGGGCAATCCAAAAGCAAAATAATAAAATAATAACAATTAGGAGAAGTGGAAGAGGAGGAGGAAGAGGGGAGGAGGAGGAAGAAGAAGAAACGATGGAGGAGAAGGAGAGAAGAAGGAGAAGAAGAGGAAGAAAAAGAGCAACAAGAACAACTCTAAATCTGATTCTTTTCTAGAAATTCACTCGAACATAGATCATAGGCTTAAATGTATGGTATAAGATGGTAAAATCTCAGGAAAAAAATCTTTGGGATCCACCACTAAGCAAAGTTCTTAGAATTAACACTAAAAGCAAAGCATAAAAGGAAATTTGATTAATTAGATTAATTAGATCCCACCAAAATTTAAAATTTTCCTCTGTGAAATGTTTTGCTACAGAAAGGGAAAAGAAGCCAAGTACTACAGCTGGCTCACACCTGTAATCCTTGCCACTCAGGAGGCTGAGATCTCAGGATGGTGGATTAAAACAAGCCCAAGCAAAAAGTCCAAGAAACTCTTATCTCCAATTAACCAGCAAGCTGCTACACATAGAGATGTGGCTCAAATATTAGGGTAACAGCTTATACCAAAAAAGCTAAATGTCCAGTCCCTGAGTTCAAGTCAATACAAGCACTGGAAAAAAATTATTTAAAAACACATGAGCAGTAGGGACCTGGCAAATTTATTGGCAGAAGGTAAGGCATCTGGTATGAAATAATATTAAGGTAGTTGAGAGGGAGAGAATTCTACTTAAAATTTGGGGGGAAATGATATTGAGAAAAGAAAAAGGAACCTTACAAGCAATAAAGTTATAACCTCCAAAAAAATGGAGGAAGGAGAGGGGACTGGAGGGAGGATAGTTCTCTATTGCTACAGAGACTGAAGATAGAGTACCTTTCACCACTTTCCTCCTCTGAGGTGGAGAAGAGCAAGAGTTCAGGACACTGCTTTTCAAATTAGGATTCAAAGAACCTTGGGGGCCTGGGACACACAGAATTTGAGGGAAATTGACTTCTGGATTTCCCATATCCCTCTGTATTCTTTCTTAAATATGACTTTACACACTCCCTCCTCACTTCCCCAAAACAAGACAAGTCTCATCTTCTCATTGCTCAGGTGTGACATTCCCAGTGCAGAAGACAAAGGAAAAATATTCAAGTGTTCCTTATGTTACATAAGAAGATACCCATTCCCATTCATCTGAGAATTGCCTTTCCAATAAAATATTGATGGAGCAATTATCTCTGCAATCCTACCATATATCATGTTTTAAGTATCTCTCTCTACATATACAGATATATCTACCTATATTTATATATACATAGATAGATATGGTAGCATGTAGTCTTGCAGTTATAGTACATAAAAATAAATACAAAAATAAAACCCATCTGTATTTTATTGTATAGATGTTCAATAAAGTGATTAATCCCATCAAATACAAAGATGCACTAGGATAATCTGGTGCTGGTGACTTATGCCTGAAATCTTTGCTACTCAGGAAGCTGAGATGCAAGGATCACAGTATAAAGCCAGGCCGGAAACTGTGAGATTCTGATTTCCAATTAAACACACAACAAAAAAAGTAATGGTGTAATTCAAGGGCTGGAGAGCCACCCTTGAGCAAAAATATAAAGTTCAGCTCCTAGACACAATAAATAAAAATTTTACAAGATATTAGGATAAAATTGGAGGAAATCAGAACGGAAAATGAGCTCAGAAAGTGAAAAGAATAATGCAAAATCTCTGCTTTAAAAAAAGGCTTTGTAGATCTTATTAAATAGATAGAGCTAGGTGTCAAATTAAGCTAGTATTACCATTATCCTGAATTCATTGAAAGGAATGATGTAACACTTTATCTTTAAATTTCAATATTACAATATGCCAGAAAGTACACATGTTTAATTACTTCAACTTCTGCTGGAAACTTTTATGTCAATTTTTAAATGCACAAGTATATACATAGATTTCTAAAATTATTTTAGGGTATATAATGATTTAAAAGATTATTGTAGTTCTCTAGGGAAACAAAAAGACTTGAATGAAGGGAACTATGAGTACAAATACGTGCCCAGCTTGAGATAACATGGATGTGTAATAGATGAAGTTGGCAAAGTTTCAGCATTTTCCTTGGCAATGATCTGTGGCCAGGAGCACAAATGAAGAATGAATATAGCAGTGATCCAAAATTGGGCATGGCAGAAACTGCTAAGAAGGCTTTGAGTATGAATGGAATCAAGTTAAAATTAGCTGATCATATAAAACTTAAATTGGATTGGGATTTGAGACCAGAGGTAAGTTCCCAGATAGTATAGGGTGAAAAGATCTCAGTTTAAAAGTTGGGGCTACAAGAAGGAAAAAAGAGTTAAAGGGGAAATAGTAATTTCAAGTTGAAGGCACATCAGTATGGTATAACAATAATATTGCTCTTGGCTGCACTGTGGAAAAGATAGAAATTTTCAGCCCAAATAGTATTTTGACTTTCCATTACAGCTCAGTGATGTTCCAGATAGTTTCAGCGTCAGCATTTCCCTGATCTCCCATTTATAACTTTACTTCTACTTACTTTCTACCCACCAGTTTTATGTATAGTAGACGCAACATGTGTCAAACCAATGGCTATCAAATGTGAACAGGTTGCCACCTATGGCCACTACAAAGGACATGTACCCTACTTGCTGAAAAATAAATATATAAAGTCAGCTTTCAAGAAATTAACTTAGGACAGATTTCTCAATCAAGTTCATTCTGTTAGGCCATAAGAAGGAAAGTAATTTCAAAGAACCTTTGCAACATTTATTATAGAATAATAAAATTTTACAAGGTGATAAAAAGGTTGCCTTTTCAAATTATTTGCTATGTAATTGTTTTTGTCATTAATAAAATCTTTAAGCAATGTAGTTTTTAAAAAAGGAAATTTTCAGACCAAGAAGGCCTAGGAATCATGAGGCTAAGGGGGGCGGAGGGAGAAGAACCACATACATAGCCTGTCAGTGATGTATAAATTTAGTAGTAGTTTTAATGTTATCTTTTTCTCACTGACAAAATTTTCCTTAAAATGACAAATTCTTTTGAAATAGGCACGTATTTATTTTCTTTTCCTTAATTATTTTGGTGGTACTAGAGCTTGAACTCAGGACCTTAGCTCTCATTCAGTTTTGTTGCTTAGAGATGACACTCTACCATTTGAGCCATGCCCTTATGCCCTTTGTCCAGCTTTTTGCTGCTTTATTGGAGATGGAGTCATATAGACTCTCAGCATAGGCAGCCACAATCCTCCAGGGCCTAACCTCCAAAATAGCTAGGATTATATCTCTTAACCATTGTTATATTTAAGCCTCAATTTTACAGGGGTTAAAAGATTGTGAACCACTGATAAAATCAATTATATCCCAGCTAACCCAGTAGAATTTATCCACAGCATTAGGTTCTCCTTGGCATCCCTGAGGGGACTTGCTGCATAACATTTATAACTGCTGGATCAACTGTGGCATAACTCCAAAGGTCCAGTGAGCCTCTATCCCTGGATTCAAGATAAACATATTACCTTTTTTTTTTTTTACTGTATTCACAGAAGTCTGTGAATCATTGATTGCAATCTGCAAGTTTGTTTCCAAGCTACATGTGTGTAGTAGTGTGTGTGTGTGTGTGTGTGTGTGTGTGTGTGTGTGTGTGTGTGTGTGTGTGTGTGTGTGGATATTTAATCCAGGCTGTGCATAGCTTGGTGATAAAGCACTCTACCTCTAATCTACATGCCTAGTCCCTGAATGATGCATTTCTTTATGTCTTAAAAGACTTTAAATTCTGCATGTTCCTATGTGTATTTTTTGAGGAACCTCCAGATTGCAGAAAACTAAACATAGATCTTCCTTACAATCCAGGTATACCACTCCTTGGTATCTTCCCAGAATATCACAAGCCAGCATACTGTAAAGACACTTATCCACCCATGTTTTTGCTGCACTATCCATAAAAGCCAAGTTGTTAAAACAGACCTACAATAATGAGTGGATCCAAAAAACATGTGGTGCCTATACACAGTGGAATTTTACATGGCCATTAGAAGAATATTATTTTCAAGGAAATAAATGGACCTAGAACAAATCATGTTAAGTGAGGTAATCCAAGCCCAGAAAGACAAATGGCACATGTTTTCTCTCATATGCAGAAGCAAGGTCTGAAATACACTGGGACATAATAAATTATACAGGACTCTAGGCATTCACACACAGTGAGACCAAAGGAGGACACTCTTAGGAGAGGAATACAAAGGCACAATGCCTATATGCATCTGATCATTCCATTCAGGAAATGGAAGCAAAAAGATTTCTTTTTTGCTGTTTTTGTTTTCTTTACTTTTTATCTTGCTTGTTCATTTATACATCTTTGAAAGTGTAAAGGGAGGCACAGACATGAAGGGACAAAGGGCAAATGCAGCAGTAGCACTCACTGGACATTGTTGAACATTAACCACACAAATCGTGGGTGTGTCGGGAGTGAAAAACTTGGAGAAAGCAAGAGAAGGGGTAACATTGTCCAAAAGAAAATATACTCTTTTTTATTTTTATTTTTATTTTTATTGTGAAAATACTGTACAGAGGGGTTACAATTACATGGGCAAGATAATGAGTATATTTCTTATCAAGCATTGTAGCCTCCTCCTTTGTTTCCCCTTCCCATCCCTTTCCATCCTCTCCCCCGTCTCCCCACCCAATCCTCCCCGCTACACCCCCCCCCCGCACCAAAGTTGTAAAGTTCATTTTTCGACATAATGACTTGTACATCTCATTGTTGCAATGGTTCCACCTGTATCCCTATTTAAACGATTTGTTTTTCCCCTTCCCCTCCACAAATTATACTGACATCAAATACAGTGAAAGCAGGCGTTATACTGTGGGGGAGGGACATACAAAGCAACAAAGAAATAATCTTATAAATGTGTTAGAAACAATCGCGTGAAAGAAAAAAAACATTTGAATACATATCTTAGGGTTCATTTCCCTAACATCACCTTGTCTGACATTTTCTGCTTGACTCAGACATATCCTAGTTATTGCAAATAAGGGAAACCATGGGACCTATGTTTCTTTGGGCCTGGCTTGCTTCACTTAATATAATTTAGAAAATATACTCTTTGCCTGATTTTTGTAACTGTAACCCCTCTGTTTTTAGCATTTTCAATTTAAAAAAAGACTTTACATTCTATGGAATTGTATACATTTTTCAGTCTCAACACTTGCACTGCCATTCTGGGATTTCTGGTATCTCTCACAGCATTGCCAAGTTTGCAACTGTAATACCTACAATCATCCTGTTGATACTGGGACTGTATGAATGTGTGAGCACTATGTTTTCATGGGGCTAAAGCATTTATGCAGAAGGAGCAGAGTTGATGATGTCAAACTTAATTGGTTGAAAAGAAAAGGGTCGTATCACCACACACACATGCAAGGACTCAGGAGGAGACTACTCACCACATGGATATGATGTTGATTCCTTCAGGAAAACAAAGAAACTCTTCCAAACATTTTTTTTTAACTAGAAGGGATAAAAAGGTGTCATGAAGGTGCAAAGAATGAGGTATTTGGTGGTGCCCAAAGATGAGAAAGTGCAGAAAGTCTCACCAGCATAGCAGGATGATGTCATCTGCCCTCCCACAGTGTGAGGGGCCCATAAAGCCTGGACTGTACCACTGTGGCACCTGGGGCATTCATCTTCACCTTTCAAATAGATGGCAAATATACTGCCACTGCCAGGATCAGGCAATTTCCCTTTTCTTTTTTTTTTAATTTAATTTAATTTTATTTGTGAACATACTGTACAGAGGAGTTACAATTACATGGGCAGGATAATGCGTACATTATTTCCCTTTTCTTCTCACATTTAATTTGTTGTGAGTGGCTCTTGTTGCCAGCAACAGATCTCAGCTGAGCAGGAATCTGGAAAGGGCAGTTTGCAGGTTTTGGTTGTTGTAGTGAAGCAGAAAAAATGAAAGGCCAATCATGGGATGCATCAACCCACAACACTTGGCACCATTGACTAGGCCAGTTACTGTGCCTGCCAGTCAGTCTGGAACACAGTACCAAACTCATAGGGTTATTATAGGAATGTAAGGAGCTGTATAGCTTAAGAGCCTGATTAAAAGTATCTGGTTCATAGGATGATCATCATGGGGTTTGCTATTTGTAATGAATATATGGTAGAAGAACAGTTAACCTATTACAAAGGTGACCATGCAGGGACAGTTTGTGAAGATGTCTATGCCCTTTGCCACTAGTGCTATCTGTCCACCCAGGCTTCCTGTTTCCAGTTAAATAAAAGAAAACAAACAAAAGATTTCATTGATTTCCTGCTTACCATGATAGTAATTGCCTATAGACCATGAGCCCTGTGTAAGTTAATAGCCTTTGTAAAAGAAGGTCCTTACCAAACACACATATTCATTTACCTGTCAGGCACCATATGAGGAATATCTTAAGAAGAATTGCCTCAGACATAACAGCAAGGTGAAATTATCTTCAGACTATGCATTCTGAAATGTTTGCTGAGGAATTAACTCACTCAACCAAGGTCCTCACAGGCCTTGTCGCAACTTGGCTGAAGTAGGGAGGGATTGATGTGGTTTTTAAGGAACATGGAGCATGTGGGCATTAATAAATGTTAGGGAAAGAATACTGAGGATAATGAGGACTTAGTATTTGGAGGAGGGGGGAGTTGGTCAGTTGAAGAGCTCTAAGTACTAATGCTCAAAGAATGGGCTATAGAAACTTCTCCTCATCACCAGAACCACTTGCACTTAGCATGTTGGCTGGTTCCTAGACCAGGGACCAATTGTTTCTTTATATAAGGATCCATAAACCTCATAGGATGTTTTTAAGAGTGTCGGAATTTGAAGAATCCAGATGTATGGCTTTAAATTATGACCCTGACTTTACTAAAGTGGATTCAAATTCCAACCCTCTATGAAGGGTGAGATCATAAGACAGCCGGCCTTTCCTGAACTCAGTTTTCCATCTAAAATTTAGGGAAATAGACAATATTTTAAGGTTGCAGAGTACTCACCCATCAATCATGAGCATTCTTATTATAAAACCAACCTGAACTTAGAGGCAACTGTAGGCCATTTATCTTCCTTTAGAAACTTCAGTCAAAAGACCCAAGAGAGAACTGGAGCAGATCTATTCTGCTTTTGTATGTGACTCCATTTGAATATCTATGTTTCATACAAATGCAGTGAAAACCCTAAATATCTAATTCTGGATGAAGTAGGAAGTGATTTACCAACATTGACACTTTCCAAATATTTGGATTTTATAAATTATAATCCTATCATTATAAAGTACATGTGGTCGCTTAGGTTTTGTTCTGTAAGTCTGAATGGTTGTAAAGGAAAACATTCAAGTCAGTATACCCAATATGCCTCTTCTTCACTGATCTCCACCAGAAAAACAAAGCTTGTACAAAGCCCCTCCCCCCCAAACTCTGTACCTGAAAATTATGCAAACCTTTCATTCTCTATGTATTGGGATCAGGAGATGAACTTACAAAGAGAGTTTTCCTCCATAAAAATGTCTCCTGTCTCTCTTCTCCTAATGTCTCCCAGTGAACAATGAAAAAAATATATTCAATCTCTTAAATATTCTGAGCTGTATTTCCCAGAGGCCTATTTAGGAAAGTGATACTTACCTATTCATTTCATACCTAATCTGAACACTAAAAGTCAAGAAAGAGAGTAACAAAAAATTTACATGTGCTAATCAACAAGTAATTTCAAATATGGCCTTCTGAAAGTCCTCTATGAAATGGTTGTGGGAGAATTTGTGTGCTTGTTTTGAATATGTTTGTTGCTGTTGATTTTGTGCCAGTCCTGAAGCTTGAACTTAGGTCCTGGGTACTATCCTTGTCCTTTGTTTGCTCAACGCTGGTGTTTTATCAACTGAGTCATAGTTTCACTTTCATCTTTTTGGGGGTTTTTGGTAATTTATTGGAGATAAGAGTCTCACAGACTTTCCTGCCCCAGGCTGGCTTCAAATTGCAATCCTCAGATCTCAGCCTCCTGAGTAATTAGGATGACACAGGAGAGAGCCACCAGCACTCAGCTTTGAATATGTAGTTTATTCCATGTTTTACTAACACAAAAAGTCAAAGACAAGTGTAATCAGAGTTTGTTTTGAGAACTCAGACTTACATGACCTCTTATAACATCAGAAGCACCTTTATACATTTATTCTATATGCATAAATATATTTTTAGAAAGCTTAATATAATTTATTCTCATCCATTCAGTAGATTTGGAGAGAGCTTTTAATAATAATGAAGTTGATTATTTCCACATAAAGGTCTCTGTCTTGGAAAATTACTATTCTCTTACTTCCCACTAGCATACAAAATCCTAATTGAAAAACCTTTGCACTCGTTGATGGCATGAATTTAATCTACTCCTGTCCTATTAGTAACATGTCTTGGTGAGGGAACAAATGCACATTGGATTCTTTGTTATTTGTGCTTTATACAGTCTTCCCCAAGGGCTAAATCAGCCCCAGGACACTAATAAACAGCCTCAGATCCAGGTTATTTGTGTCTTTATTATAGGCAAGAATGGTACCCAAGCAATACTTCAATTTACAACATCTCCAAGTTCCATTCAGTTCAATCTAATGCAATTTATCAAGTAATTATCAAATGTGCTAGGCATTTTCAGAGTCTCTGGGAGTACAGCAATGAATTGAATCAGTCTCTACCCTCGTGGACTCCACAGAGGAGAAAGGCTGACAAACAGCTCAAAAACTAAAATGATGATAGTAAGGAAACATGAGGAAGAACTCCTGGTTGCCAGCAGGGAGAAGAATGATAGTTTCCTAGAGATGACAGCTCATCAGAGGTCACCTCGTAGTCAGCTATGTGTGAAGGGAGAATATGTAAAGGAAGTACAAGCCCCAGATATAGTTCACAGAACCCACTGGTTTCAGGACAAATGGAAGATGGGGATCAACCAAAGCATGCCAAGTGTAGGCCAGGGAAAATCCACTCAGTTAATGCTGATTGAACAACTGAATATAAAAGAATATAAATACAAGCCTAATAGCAGCATGCAACAATAATCAGTCAGGTGCTGTTTATTTATCAGTATCAATAATGGTGCACAGAACTAGAGATTACCAAAGACTGAACAACAATCTGTTAACCTCATTTTGAGGGGACTCTTCATATGAAGCAGCATTTAATTTTTCCAGTGAAAGGTAGATATATAAGATAATTTTGAAGACATCTTAAATATATAAAGTTTTGGAGATGTAGATGAAATAGCTAGATCTGTATCATTTATATTAATTCATTGATAGAGACATATGAAGTAATATGTATAACATATAGATTGAGGTATTTTACTTCCTTTCTTTGTTATCATTTTCAGTCATCTATTCTTTTTCAGTGTAGGGGGAATGGTTTCTCCTTCCTATCTATGTTGCTATTCTGCCTGAGGCTGAACAGGTATGTGTGGCTCTCATTAGAGACTGCAGCATCCAACTGAGGCTCTCCCTGAATAACTGTAATCTTCATAACCACTTATTGCCTTGCTTTAAAAAGGCTGATTTGCTACTTGGGAGACAGAGATTTAGAGAACTGCTGTGAAAAGGAAGACAGAACAAAAAAATTAGTGACACTCAATGTCACCCACTAATCAGAGTGTAGTAGCATATGCCTATCATTCCAGCTATCTATGCTGGCCCTGGCAGGGGGAACATGTGTGAAATCCTATCCCCAAAAACTGAGTTAATTTTCTTTACTTCCTTTGTGTTCCTCTTCATTTCCTTTTACATTTAGTGGTTTTCCATAAATCTCTAATAATTCCCAATCTTTAATGACTTAGATCACTTCATACATCTTCCCATACAGAATTTTCTTGTTCAAAATAGCAATTGAATCTCTCATTGTAAATACTACAGAATTGAGAAATATAAGGGAAAGGATGGGTCCAGGGGGAGGGGGTGGAGATTTTGAAATTATGACACAGATCAAGATGCATTGTACATATAAACTACTCTGTTAAAAGACAAAGAATAAATACATCACCTAAAATTAAGGTAAGTAAGGGAAAGGATAGGTTGGGAGGGGTGGAGGAGAATGTTGAAAAAAACATGGCATTGGTCAACATGTACTGATTTCATAAACTGCCTTGGTGAGAGGCAACTCCTTTGTATGCAAATTAAAGATAAGAAAAATCTTCAAAATAAAAGAAAAACCTCCTCAAAAATATAATGCTATCTATCTGAGGAATATACATGGGAATGAGTCTTGCATGATCCTATGTAGAAAATAAGCTAGTCAGCTTGTCGCTACAACAAAACATCTGAGATAACCAAGGTTAGGAAGATAGAAAGTTGATTTTGCCTCACACTTTTGGAAGTTCCATGATTCTGTTGCTTGGGGCCCATGGTGGCACATCATGGCTGGAGCATGTAGCAGAAAAGAATTATTTACCTCACGGCACAAAAGGAAACAGAGGCGTTTAGGTCGCAGTGACTTAAGACCCGCTGGGCCTTGCTTTCCACCTAGGGTTTGATCCTTTAAAACCTGGGCCTTTGAGAGACATTCAGGACCTAAGCTATGTCAATCACTATAGAACACAATCAATACAGAACACTGGTGGGAGGCTTAGTTCTTTCTAAAAGCAAGTTTCTTCTGGAAAAGACCAGTTGAGTTGGTCCCAGTATTCCTTTCCCTGTTTTTTACTCTAGGGTTCCAGCCTAGGGAATTTCCTTGCCCACTTTCAGTGATGGTCTTCACCCCCTTACATAATCTTCTGTGGACACACTCTCACAGATACTCCCAGAAGTATGCGTTGTTAATCTCCTAGGTGCTCCTCGATCCAGTCAAGTTGACCATCAAGAGTAACCATCGTAAATGTATACCTCACCCTATTGTCCAATTGCATCCAAATAAAACAAAATACATATTGTATAAGTAAATAATACAAGTATTTCTCCTGTAGCTTCAGGTGACTTTTAAAAAGTTTGTCCTAGCAGGACACCAGTGAATCATGCCTCACAGGATCAAGGCTCAACATAGCCTGGACAGAAAAGTTCAGAAGGCTTTATTACCAAAATAACAAGCAATAAACAGGGCTAGAGGCATGTTTCAGGTGGTAGAGCAACAGCCAAAAGAGCACAAGGAAAAACTTCATGACTACTACAAAAAACAAAGGTTATCCTATCCAAAAAAAAGCTTGTAATCTCCTCAGAGAAATAAAATCTTTGTCCTGTTGATTATAACATAGATGTGAATGCAAAGGGACATAAAAGCATAAAAGTACATTTTATACTTTCCTAAGGAGACAGACACAGGCAAAATTAAGACCAGAACTAGGATTTGAAATGGCTGATAGATATAGAGCAAGTTTTCTGCTGACAAAGAAAGCGAGCCTCCTTGACCTATGGTAGGTGATACCTTGACAGACCCATCATCAGATGCAGAAACAGGAGGCTGAAGATGCAGTCCACACTGCAGCCCACTGCAGACTCTGCTGTTTCCTCTCTTGATCCTGTAGGAGACTGGGAACTGTGGCTTTGGCCACATCTGGCATCACCACAGAGGATAGACTGCATAACCATAGCCAAGGATAGGAGAAAAATGAGCAGACATGATGTCTGCTAAATGTGTATCACTTTTCACCCAGATGAGCCATGTGAATCATGTACTATCTATACTGTAATAAACACTGGGGACCAATCCTCACTAAACTCTGTGATGAATGAGGAAAACCATGTAGGCTTTAGAGATAGCTAGCTAGCAAGCCTGCGTTCCTTAGCACCTCACTGACATGCTTTACCTACCCCAGGTACACAGCAATGCCTCATACCTCTGCTAGGCCTGATTCTCTAACCCGGGTTCATTCTGCCCCTTTAGAGACGGCACATACCTTGCCAGATGGCTGCTGTGTCATCATCATCATGATGAGGTCTGGGAACTCACGGCCAAGACCACCAGCTTCTCTAGCCATCTTTTTCTATCTCCTCCTTAAACACACCAACTCCAGCCCCAGCTGCACCTCCATGCTCTGGTTGTGCCCTCTCTCTGCTTGGGTCGTCTTTCCATGCTAAGACTACGCATCAGCCCATACATTCTGACTTTACTACATTCTGCTCACCATGTGGTGATTATGTGTTACAAGGGCATAAGTGTCTCCCATGCTGAGTCTTCAGATCCTTCAAGGAAACTACATTTGTGTCCTCAGAGCACCTTAGTAGGTGCTCAATAAACATTAGCAATGGCAAACAATTGAGGGAAGAGGAGAAGAGAGAAGACATAAGAATGTGACTCTCAGCCTTCTGGATGCAAATCAAAGGGGGTGGATAGATAATTCTGTGGGTGCCTCCATGGGTTCCCATCCCTATGTACCCTCCATGGTCATTGCTCTGGAAATTCTCCTAGCAGACACTCCTCTATCTTCCTCTCTGGACAGAGTTTCCTTTGAGTGTTCTCTTAGCTCTCCTACCAGGAAAGACCTTTGTGTTTGTACCAAGAGACACAAACACATGTGCCACCTGAGGCATCATGCACAATCTTTTTTCAGTTTTTTAAAATTTTATTGTAAGAGTGATATACAGAGGGGCTACAGTTACATAAGTCAGGTGATGAGTACATACTATCTCCCTCATTCTTTCTGAGGTTTTTTTCCCTCACAACAAGTTGTGTAATTAATTTCCAACATAGTGTCTAGTGAGTATCACTGCCAAATTGGTTCACCCTTTGTCCCATTGTTTCTGTGCTTCCCCTTCCCCTCCCCAAATCAGATAAACTTATATACAAGTCAAGGGGTGCAGAAACCAAAAAATGGTGACAAAGGGGAATAAACCAAAGGGGGGAAAAGAAAGAAAACAAAAGAACTCTTCTTCTTCTTCTCCTTCTTCTCCTTCTTCTCCTTTCTTCTCCTTTCTTCTTCTTCTCCTCCTTTTCTTCTTCTTCTTTTTGGTTGGTCATGGGCCTGAACTCTGGGCCTGGGTACTGTGCCTCAGCTCTTCAGCTCAAGGCTAGTGCTCTGCCACTTGAGCCATAGCACCACTTGCAGCTTCTTCTGCTTATGTGGTGCTGAGGAATCGAACCCAGAGCCTCATGCATGCAAGGCAAGCACTCTACCACTGAGCCATCTTCTCAGCCCCTCTTATTTTGAATTCTTAGAGTTCTTTTGTTAAGCATCATTTTATATATCATATCACATAGCTCTTGAGCCCTTGTGATCCTCTCCTAAGAATATCCTCCTTTGTTCTCATTGTGTGAATCTGTACAATGCTGTTTAATTCATCATGTCCAAGTGTAATTATTTGTCTTTTACTAACCACTGGGTTTACTTATAGATTTCTAGGCACATTCTAATTATTACAAATGAGGAAAACAATATAACCTATGTTTCTTTGGGTCTGGCTTACTTCTCTTAGTATAATTTTTTTCAAGTCTTTCCATTTCCTCGCCAATGGGGTAATGTCATTTTTTTCTATACATATACCACATTTTCTTGATCCATTTATCCATTGAGGGGCATGATTCCATGTCTTAACTATGGTGGATAATGCTGCATTGAACATGGTTGTACTTAGTGTGGCCTGGTTTGTGGTCATTTGGATAAATTCCCAGGAGTGGGATTGCTGGGTCACAGGGGAGATCTATGTTTAGCCTTTTGAGGAACCTCCATACTGTGTTCCATAGTGGCTGAACAATCTTACATTCCCAATAACAATGTCGTAGCATTCTCCTTTGGCCACATCCACATCTGCATCAGTTATTGTTAGTTCTCTTAATAAAGGCCATTCTAACTGAGGTGAGGTACAATCTCATTGTTGTTTTGTTTTGCATTTCTTTTATGGCCAGAGATGCCGAACACCTCTTCATGTGTCTATTGGCCATTGTTATTTTTTCTTCTGAGAAATCTTTAAATCTTTAGCCCACTATTAATTGGGTTGTTGTTTCTTTGAGGAATTCTTTTAACGAGGTTCAACTTATATATATATATATATATATATATATATATATATATATATATATATATAGTTTTATTGTAAAGATACTGTACAGAGGGATTACAGTTGTATTAGTAAGGTAATCAGTGCATTTCCTATGGAGCATTGTTACACCCTCCTTTATTTTTCCCCTACCATCCCTTTCCTTCCCACTTCCCCAGCTCCTCCCTCCCTCTTCCATCCCTGCCCCCAAAGTTGTAAAGTTCATTTTCAACATACTGTCTTGTACATCACATTGTTACAATGCGTCAACCTGTATCCTTATTTCAGCATTTTGTTTTTTTTCCCTTCCCTTACCCAAATTAGAAAAATGTATATACAAGATATAGGACACCAGAATCAAATCAGTGACAACAGGGAGAAGAACATACCAAAGAAACAAAAAAAAATCACAAAGTACATTATAAGTACCTTTAAAACAGCAGTAAGAATGATAAAACCTCTTGTGTCCCTATCTGGGGGTTCATTTCACTTAGCATCATCTCATATCGTCATATGTACATATGACCTTTTCTGCTTGTCCTACACATGTACTAGTTATTGCAAATAAGGGAAACCATGGGACCTATGTTTCTTTGGGCCTGGCTTACTTCACTTAATATAATTTTTTCCAAGTTTTTCCATTTCCTAACAAATGGGGCAATGTCATTCTTTCTGATGGAGGCATAGAATTCCATTGTGTATATATACCACATTTTCTTGATCCATTCATCTACTGAGGGGCATCTGGGTTGGTTCCATATCTTAGCTATGGAAAACAATGCTGTGATAAACATAGTTATGCTGGTAGCCTTGTTTGTGATTGTTTGGGTAAATGCCAAAAAGTGGGATTGCTGGGTCATAATGGGAGCTCTTTGTGGACTTCTGAGGAACCTCCATGCTGCTTTTCAAAGTGATTGAACAAGTTTACACTCCCACCAACAATGCAGTAAGGTTCCCTTCTGGCCACATCCCTTCCAATCCAGCATCTGTTGTTATTAGATTTCTTGATTATAGCCATTCCAACTGAGGTGAGGTGGAATCTCAATGTTGTTTTAATTTGCATTTCTTTTATGGCTAAAGAAGTTGAGCATTTCGTCACGTGTCTATTGGCCATTCTTACTTCCTTTTCAGAGAAGTCACTCTTTAAGTCTTTAGCCCACTTACTAACACAGTTGTTTCTTTGAGGATTTGTTGTTGGGGGATTTAATTTTTTGAGTTCTAAGTATATTTTAGATATGAAACCCTTGTCCGTTGCTCCCTATCCATGGGCATCCTATTGATCTTGCTAGCTATGTCTTTTGCCATGCAGAAGCTCTGCAGTTTCATGCAATCCCATTTGTCCAACCTTAAGAAGGTTTAATTTTTTGAGCTTATATTTTAGATATGAGGCCCCTGTCTGATGCATAACTAGTAAAGATCTTCTCCCATTCTGGAGGCTTTCTATTTATCTTGCCAACTATGTCCTTTGCCATTCAGAAACTCAGGGTTGGAGGAATATCAATATCAACCTTCAAAGTTTATCACAAAGTTGTACTAATAAAAAGTTTAGTACTGCCATAAGAATAGGCCTGAGGACCAATAGAATAGAATAGAAGCCCCAAAGATGAACTCTCAGACCTATAGCTACCTAATATTTGATAGGGGAACCAAAAACACAGGATGGAAGAAAAACAGCCTCTTCAGCAAATGGTGCTGGCAGAATTGACTATACACATGCAGAAAACACATGCAGGTCCTTATATATCACCTTGCACCAGAATGAATTCCAAATGTGTCAAAGACCTCAATGTAAGACTAGATACCCTGAAAATATTACAAGAAGGTATAGGGAAACACCAGGGCTCTTTAGCACAGGCCGAAACTTCTAAGTAAAGATCCAGAATCACAACAAATCAAAGAAAAACTAGATAAATGGGGTTGCATTAAACTAAAGAGTTTCTGCGTCATGGATATTCTGAACCAGCTAACTTGATCCCAGTTTGTAAGTCCAAGTTAATGCCACTATTTCCATCTCCTGAGTCCCCTTCCAAGTCCTCTAAGCATGAGTGACTATGACTGTGGGTGATTAGAGAGTCCTCAATAGAATGAACAGGAATTAACACTTGATTACATACTGCAGGACCCAGATGCCATTACTTTCTCAGAGACACAGTGCATTACATATCCCTGTGTATAAGCCAATAACTGTCAGTACTGGTGACCTAGTGTGTGTGATTTGTGGCAAGTGAGCCACTGAATTCACATGCATGACAGACTGCAAAGGCAGGAATATATAAGAGGGAAGAGCAAAAAGATTCTTAGATATTTGGACTGGCACAATCAGCCAGGCTGGGTGGAGACACCAGCAGCATTTCTACAAGCCAGGGGAAGACTACAGCACACAAGGGACCAGCTTGAATCCACAGGCCACCTTATCTTGTCATTCAGCAAATGTCTATCTGCTTCTTTTCAAATAATGAAGTGGACAGAGGTGTGCCATTTGTGCTCCAAATCCAATACTGTTAGGGGCAATGAGCCAACCTTCAAGAGGTTTATTCATTCTCCAAATCCATCCTGTGTATGAAATAAGCTGACATAAAGAGATTTCCTTTGGGTGGTTTGATTGGTTGGCTAGTCACAGTGCCTCTGAGATTGAAGGCAAATGCACACCACCTAAAATTACACTAAAAAGTTTTCCCAAAGACATCAGGTTTTGTCACAACTCTCAAATGTCTTGTGTGTATAAGGAATTAAAGTCAGAAATGTGACAATATTGTGAGGGTTAGAAATTGAATCTTCATATTAAATAAAGAGGCAGGAAATGAAGGCTCATAGGCCAAATAAAAAAGTTTTTTTTTTCATTTTAGTGTTGTCTATGACTGCTTTATCTCTATAATATTAAAAGTTCCATGGTGGTGACTGAGACACTTCTGGCTTACTAAGTCCAAAATACCTATCTAGCTACCGAACTCTCTGTTTCTTCATCTGTAAAATGGACAAAAATTAAGAACTTATGTAAAAAATAAGTGGTAATAAATGTGGAAATTTCAACCACAGTCAGTCCATGTCAGGATCTTTAAATGACTTCTTTCATCATGCTATTGTCCAGCCATATCGCTCTTTGACAGGTAAGAGAGACTACACACCTCGTTTTCCAGCCTCCATCCTGTTTCCCTCTTTATTTACCTTCATTTCACCCCACTCCAGGCTACAAGATAAGGAGAAAAATCATGTAGTAGTTTTAAAATTGGGATGTAAAATACATTCCTCTAAAATTTAATCTATTGAACATCTAAAGATATTTCTTGTTTTATGTCTTTCATAATCATCTGTTTTCCACGAAAACTTAGCCATGTAACATGGAATAGTATATGAAGAACAGTGACTCATTGTCTTCAATATACAGACTTCTTTTTCCAAAAGAAAATATTGTGTAGATGGTTTTAAATACTGCTTTTCTTGAAAAAAAATTAACAAAAAGCCCAGTTAAAAAATGATAGAGTGACATGAGACTATCTGTGAATTCTTTCCCATCATAAGGGAATAGTATTTTACATTTGTTAAAGGGAAAAGACATTTTGATTCTCATGACATTTCTCAACTACTTTCATATTAAGACTCTCACCATTTTTCATTTAGTGTTTCTCTTATCATCTCCTTAGCAGGCTTAAAATTTGCCTTGCAAAGAAGTTTAAATCCTCAGAATGGATTACAAAAAGAATGAATATCCCTAGAAAACCTAAACATGTTACAGCATTTAAATATTTTAATCAGAACTATTACAAGGTTCAAAACAGAGATTAAATGGTGTCAGTGCAGGGAGACAGTACATCTAGATGTAGCAAAACTTGTGTTACCTTTTCACCTTAGCCTCACCCAGCAAAGATCTGAGAATAGAGAGTGTCACATGTTTCCAATGTTCCTTTAAACCAAGTAACTAATTGATATGATTACAGCCCTGTTGGATCTACTGCTTTTGAGTTTGAGGCCAAAAGAGTTATTCTATACATGCTGAGGCAATGGGACAGCATTCTGATTCTGGATATTCATTCTGTGAGTATCACAGGATTTTGACTTGATTTGGCAGTATTTCCCCATGTGAGAATTTAAGAAGGCTGGGAGGGTTATTTTAGTAGATCGGAAAGCATGGCTTTTCCCCAGGAGATTGTTCTTCTAATCTATTTTGTGAAAAGAGTCCCAAATGGGCTCCTTTGGCTAAGAACATGAAGAGTTTCCATTGGGCCAGAGAAGTAAAAGGAATGGGAGGCCATTTAGGCAGACACCTGCAGTGGTAGCATTAGGTTAAAGGATCTCCTGGTATCTGCAGCTTGCTGCCTTGGTACTGGTACACAACCCATGAATCTGGAAGACTGGAGAATTCACCACAATTGTTAGAACCCAGATATCCAGGATAACTGTAGTGATAGAGTAATGGCATCTGGGAATTCTGATGATTGTCTTCCTTTCTAAGTGTAGGAACTTGGTTGAGTTATTTAGCCTGGCTTCTGTTTTAGTTCCCCATTTCTGCTCTCTCTCTCTCTCTCTCTCTCTCTCTCTCTCTCTCTCTCTATATATATATATATATATATATATATATATATATATACATATATATATATATATATATACGCCTCAAAATTTTTCAAAACATTTCAAGTAAACAAAGATGCAAGGATGTGGTACCAAGCATAGCACTATGCATAAAGCAAGTCCCAATATGACTTCTTCCTTCTTCATGTATCTAAGATCATAAACCTCAAATGCTTTAAGGAAACTATACAATTTCTTGGCTAC
This sequence comes from Dipodomys merriami, assembly GCF_024711535.1. NCBI lineage: Eukaryota > Metazoa > Chordata > Mammalia > Rodentia > Heteromyidae > Dipodomys > Dipodomys merriami. The sequence goes on from NW_027205603.1 coordinate 30,165,154, forward strand.
AAGAGAAATTGATATTATAAAATTCATTATTTTCTTTATTCGTTGTTTAGGAACTACATTTAGAGAAATAAAAATTATGGTGTGTATGAAAAGGCTGTATGTGTTATGAATAGTCATCTGATTTTTAGCTCCATAGTCACAAGGATTCTCTGATAAATCATCCATTCCCAAACTGCTTGCATAAATATACTTTAAAAGCTGAGCACAGATGGCTCACACCTGTAATCCTAGCTACTCAGAAGGCTGAGATCTGAAAGTTACAATTTAAAGTCAGCCTGGGCAGGAAAGACTGTGAAACTTTTATCTTCGGTTAATAACTAAAGCAAAAAAACAAAAACCTTGAATTAGAGCTATGGCTCAAGTGGTAGAGCACTGCCTTTGAGAAACAGAGAGACACACACACACAGAAACAGAGACAGAAACAGAGAATGAGAGCTCAGGAACCACACTCAGGCCCTTAGTTCAAATACCAGGACTGGCAAAAAACAAACACAAATAAAAAGCACCTTTAATACTTTTTTTTTAAAAAAAAAAAAAAGGTAACATTAACCCAAAGACAAGAAAACAAAGAGAAAATAATAATGTTTAATAACGGAAGTATAGGAAGAAACAGGAGAGCAACTAATAGCAATCTAAGAAACTGATCCCCAAGCAGAGTGAAAGATGGAGCGACATGAAGGTGAACACTGAGGACAAGCTTTGCCTTTCCTGGAGACAATGAGTATGCTGAGGTGTCTGGCAAGAACAAAGGTTTTAAATCCTCAAAGAAACAACTGCCCAATAAATAAGTGGGCTAAAGACAAAGAGAAACTTCTCTGAAGAAGAAAGAATGATGGCCAATAGACACATGAAGAAATGCTCAACCTCCCTAGCCATAAAAGAAATGCAAATCAAAACAATATCAAGATACCACCTCACCCCAGTTAGAATGACAAAAATCAAGAACTCTAATAACAACAGATGCTGGAGGGGATATGGACTTCATTGTTGGTTGGAGTATAAACTCATTCAACCACTTTGGAAAGTAGTATGGAGGTTCCTCAAAAGACTACACATAGAGCTCCCCTATGAACCAGCAATCCCACTTTTGGGCATTTACCCAAATGTTTACAAACAAGACCACACTAAAGCTACCAGCACAACTATGTTTATTGTAGCATTATTTACTATAGCTAAGATATGGAACCAACCCAGATGCCCCTCAGTAGATGAATGGATCAGAATGAATGGCATTGCCCCATTTGTTAGGAAATGGAAAGACTTGGAAAAAATTATATTAAGTGAAGTAAGCCAGGCCCAAAGAAACATAGGTCCCAGGGTTTCCCTTATTTGCAATATCTAGTATATGTATGAGTCAAGCAGAAAAGATCAGATAAGGTGATGTTAGGGAAATGAACCCTAAGATATGTATTCAAATGTTTTTTTTTCTTTCATGAATTTGTTTCTAACGCATTTATAAGATTATTTCTTTGTTGCTTTGTATGTCCCTCCCCCACCGTATAACCCCTGCTTTCACTGTATTTGATGTCAGTATGATTTGTGGAGGGAAAGGGGGAAAACAAGTCATTTAAATAAGGATACAGGTGAACCCGTTGCAACAATGAGAAGTACAAGTTGTCATGTCGAAAATGAACTTCACAACTTTGGTGGTGGGGGGGGGAGCGAAGGAGGGTGAGGAGGATTGGGTGGGGGGGGCGCGGTGAGGATGGGAAGGGATGGGAAGGGGAAACAAAGGAGGAGGCTGTAATGCTTGATAAGAAATGTACTCATTATCTCGCCCATGTAATTGTAACCCCTCTGTACAGTATTTTCACAATAAAAATTAAAAAAAAAAAAAAAAAAGAACAAAGGTTTTGTGGGCACCTTGTGAAAGGGGGCTGAGTCTCAGCTGTAACTAGCAAAGTCTTGCCTGAGGAAATGAATGGCACTTCAGGGGTAAACACAAGGATGGCGCCTGGAAATGAGTGCCCTGAGAGCAGCTTTCCAAGGAAGTGTCGTGAGAAGAGAGCACTGTTTTACGGTTCCCCAGCTTTACGGCTTCCCAACTTTATGACTTTAATGAGCGTTAAGATAGTGTCGCAAAAGCACAGTGGCAGAAATAGTGCACTGGGTACAAGATGAGGTGAGGAGGGCAGGGCACAGCAGGACAAAGACCTGCCAGGTGGAGCCTTGGAAGGTGTCATCACAGAGCCCCTGACGCGATGCTGTCCGCACCGTGAAGCCAGGGAGTTAGCTTGCACAGCCATTTTGCCCATCAGTCTCACATTGGTTCTGTATTTAGCGTGTTTGTATTCATTCATTCTTTGTGTTTGAATGTGTTTGAAATATTTCACAGTGGTACCTTTTCAACCCTAAACATCACATAAGAGTTTTGTTTGTTTGTTTGTTTGGGGTTTTTTGTTTTTCTTGAGCTGCAGTATGGCTGTGCATTATGAGACTGCAACCTTCGCCTGGCCTGTAGCAAAGGAAGGCTGTGCCCTTCCCAGGGAAAAAGAGGCTCATTCTGTTTGGAACCTCCTCCATCTGGGAGATTAGATCCTATGAATCATTCTCTGGGGACTTCTGGAAATCTGGTTTGTCCCAGACCACAGGCAGCATGACAGGGTGCGGGTTTATTTCAGTGTTTTGACATTTGCAGCTCCAACTGAAATTGCAAAGGCAAATCAAGAAAGAAAAAGGAAAATAAAATATTTTTTTAAAAAAGAAAACAAATGGTTCATATCTTTTAAACATCTCATTCTGTCTGTGGTTCTGCCTATACATTTGAAATATTCTTTCCTCACTTCCCCCTTTCTTCTCTCCTTCCTCCTTCCTCTCTCAGGAAGGTCTAATTCCTCTTATGTCTGGCACTGTGCAAACCATAAAGAGATAGAAAGGTAAACAAAACAGGAATTTATCATTGCCTAAAGGCTTCCTCTAGGGAAAGTCACCATCATCAAACAAACTCAAAATTAAATATAATTACAAATTGGTTAAGCCTCTGAAGGCAGAGGACAGGGCATTTGATATGGAAACATGTTGGTAGAAAGAACAAATTTACATTTTGAAGCTAGAAATAATCTAAATGTTTCCAAATCTAAAGGACCCTTCCAAGTGTTTTATGTGACATACTAGCCCCTTGTTCATTATTTCCCAGAGGAAATTTTTAAAGTAAGATGATACCGCTTTCTCCTTCAATGTCCTCCCATACTTCCTATCAATCATAGGCTAAATTGTAATTTTCCATAATATAAAGAATTAAAGAATTTCTTTAAAAAGAATTGCATTCCCCATTAAAACTGCTTCTAGATATTTACCTTCTAGAGGAAGATTACAGGCTACTTGTGACAAAAATAAATGATATAGAGTCTATTTGATGGAGCTATCAGCAGCCTTTAAAGCAATCTAGAATTGGAGCAAAGCTATAATATTCAGAGCAGGATTAGAGAAATGAATAACTATAGAAGACTCTCCTAGTCCATCTTCATTTGCCATAACAAAATTCTTAAAACTGGGTACTTAATAAAGAAAATCTAGTTTAAGTCATTTACCGGTTGGATTATCTGGCTGGATTTTTAAATTTCCATTTTTAAAACTTAAAGTAGAAAATAATGGTTTACATTATGATATTTTCATATTTTCATTCGCATTTCTTTTTAACATCTTGAGCTCAAGTTTCATCCACTTTCCTGCAAATAACATGATTTTATCCTTCTTTGTGGCTGAGTAATACACCATTGTATATATAGTCATCTGTTGATGGGCAGCTATACTAATTAGCTAGTCTGAACTTAGCTATTGTGAACAGTGATGCTGTAAACATGGGTATATAAGTATCTTTATTCTATGCTGACTTTTGTCTCCAGGTATATGCCCAAGAGTGATTATGGCAGGGTTGTATGATAATTCTATTTAGTATTTTTTCTTCAATAAAATGGTTTGAACACAGGCCTTGAGCTTGCTAAGCAAGGGCTATACCGCTTGAAAACGTCCCAACCTTTATTTGCTTCAGTTATCTTTCAGTTAGTGTCTAAAGTTTTTGCCAGGCTGACCACAGATCATGATAATCTTACCTGTGATCTACTGACCATGATAATCTTACCTGTAATCTTACCTATGATCTATTGTTTGCCTGGGATCAATAGGAACATGCCACCATGCCCACATTATTTGTTAAGAGGGGTCTTGTTTACTTTTTTGCCCAGACTGATTAACTTTAAATCTCTAAAAACCAATCTCTAAAACTTTGTTCCTCACTTGGACTTCATGACATTGATTTCTATCCATCCACTTGAAATATTAACTACCCACTGTGTGATCCATATCAAAATTTTGAAAAACACTAAGAAGGTGACATGTGTAACCTGGCCTACTTCACCTGACCTACATTCAGCTTTTTCAGGAACCTCCATATTGATTTCCACAATGGTTGAGCTAGTATATATCTCCACCAACAGTTTTTAAGGGGTCCTTTTTCCTTATCATCACCATCTTTGTTGTTTGTGTTCTTGATCATGGCTATTCTAAGTGGGGTAAGATGGAATGTCAGTGTACTTTTGGATCACACAGACTTTTTGTGTGTATGTCATGGTCCTGTGGTTTGAACTCTGGGTCTGGGTGCTATCCCCAGGCTTTTATGCTCAACTCTAGTGCTGTACTGCATGAGCTACAGGTTCACTTCTGGGGTTTGGATGATTAATTTGGGAAAAGAGTCTCATGAACTTTCCTGCCTGAGCTGGCTTTGAACCATGATCCTCAGATCTCAGCCTACAGAGTAGCTGGGATTACATGGCTCCTGGCTGTCACACAGATATTCAAATCCTTATTTTGAGCTTTAAGTTTTCAGAGCAATTTTGAGATTAGGTGTCAGAAATATCAAACTATTTTATCCATACAATTATTTTTTTAAAAGTAGTTCCAAAGGTGACAAAGGTGGTAAATGATTATGATTAACAAACTTTATTTTTTTAAAAAAATCCAAATTACATTCAATGGAGACCAGGATTTAGGGGGGAAATAGTAGAGAAAAAGCCGAGAAGGGAAGGAGAGACCAAGTGCTGGAAGGAAAAAAAAGTGGAGGTAGAGAAAAACAGAGAGATCCTAAGGGAAAATGACATCTTAAAGAAGAAAAAGAGGGAAGAAATTTAAAACTCTGCCATTCACTTGGACTATATGCTATTAATTTCCATCAATCCTTTTTGAAGTGTTAATTTTTTCTAACTACCCAGTATGAGACCCATAACCCTTATTCGGAAAAATAGTTGTTCAAGATAGGCAAGTATGTTAGACATCTCTCTGAAACTAGCCTCTGGCTTACTGAGCAGTGTCTTTCATAATTCATAGGCACAGATCAGAAGAGTTAAAAGTAGCCCTGCTAACCTAGATATTTAAAGGCCAAAACCCATAGATTATAATATTTCCAGAGGTTTTATGTCCTTTATCAACCTTTTTCCAAACAGAATGGCTATCTAGCTACATGATCTGCCCCCAGATGATTAAATAAATTGTCATCTTAGCTTTATAGACATTGAATTGTATCTAAAGTCAGATTGATCATCTGGACTGTAATGCAGAAAGATAGAAAAGCACTTGCATTAGGTGGATTCAATCTAGTAACAGAGCAAAGCACCAAGCTGGCATGCCTTACAAATGTGTAGAATTGAGGTGACTGACAGCATAATATTTCAATTAAGCTGCACATAATTCCCTGTCCTTAGAATTGGGGCAGCTTACCTGGAAATTCATGTTCCCTTTTATTCTGAGAAAGGCATTGTTGCAAGCATGGCAGTCTCCAAAAGAGTTCTCCATGAGGCTGGTGTATTTTTTTTTTAGTGAGCCCTGTCTACATCTGGACATGAACTTTCAAACATGGTGGATGGACCAAACATACAGGGACCCAGCAATGAAAATAATTTATAAAGTCTGGAAGATGTTCAAAGGCAACACTAACAAAATGGGGCTGATAAATGATAAACTCAGAGAAGTGGCTGAGAGTAATTTCAATATTTTTTTAATTTATGAAAGGCTAAAGATGAACAACCACAAGAGTATACTTCTTCTTTTGAGAAAAAGGTAGTAGACAGATAGTAGCTGCAGGGAGAATATCAACTTACATTATGAGGAAAATTATATCAGGTCTCAATAGAAACAATGCCAACCTTGTGCTATGAAGCCCTGTCCTTATTTTGAGGAAAGAGTCCTATCTATTAGGCCTGAACTACAATTTTTCCTGCATGGAAACAGAAAGCAAACCAGGTAGTTTTTCTTAAACATGGAATCTCCAGGTTCACAGGGAACTTTGGAAGAACCACTTTATAAATAAGAACACCACTTTCAGTGATTGTCCAAGGTTATGCAAGTATTAAGCAGTCAGGTTGGAAAATTGCTCAAGTTCTGTCAACCTCCAGTCCATGGCTGTTTCTCTGTACACAAAAGTACCTCCTTAGTCTATTAACACCAAATACACCAAATCTCACCCCGTATCTAGATCCTTGGGGCAGCATTCTCATAGCTCTAGACTTTCTCCATACATCTGGCACTTCTGAGTGAGTTCAGAAACCCAAAGAAACTGAAAGGTTTTGCTGAAGCCAAGCTAACCTGTCATAAGCTACCAGCTCTGGGTGACTTGACTTTCAGGGCCACCATTGCCTTTCCCTTTTGACCAATATCTTCCTGCTTGCATTTGTAGGTTTCACAGCCGCAGCCTCTCTTGTGTCCTTGGCTTGGGCCCTGGCCTCCTACCAGAAAGCCCTGCGAGACTCTCGAGATGACAAGAAACCCATCAGCTACATGGCCGTCATTATCCAGTTCTGCTGGCACTTCTTTACAATTGCCGCCAGAGTCATCACATTCGCGCTTTTTGCGTCAGTTTTCCAGCTGTACTTTGGGATCTTCATCGTCCTCCACTGGTGCATCATGACTTTCTGGATCGTCCACTGTGAGACGGAATTCTGTATCACCAAATGGGAAGAGATTGTTTTTGACATGGTGGTAGGAATCATCTATATCTTCAGTTGGTTCAACGTCAAGGAAGGCAGGACACGCTGCAGGCTGTTCATTTACTATTTTGTGATCCTTTTGGAAAACACAGCCTTGAGCGCGCTTTGGTACCTCTACAAGGCTCCCCAGATTGCAGACGCATTTGCCATCCCAGCGCTGTGCGTGGTGTTCAGCAGCTTTTTAACCGGCGTGGTTTTTATGCTGATGTACTATGCCTTCTTCCACCCCAACGGGCCCAGATTCGGGCAGTCACCGAGTTGTGCTTGTGAGGACCCCGTCGCTGCCTTCTCCCTGCCTCCAGAGGTGGCCACAAGCACCCTCCGATCCATCTCCAACAACCGCAGTGTGGTCAGTGACCGCGATCAGAAATTCTCAGAGCGGGATGGGTGTGTACCCGTCTTTCAGGTGAGGCCCACGGCTCCATCCACCCCATCATCTCGCCCACCACGGATTGAAGAATCGGTCATTAAAATTGACTTGTTCAGGAATCGGTACCCAGCGTGGGAGAGACACGTGTTGGACCGAAGCCTACGAAAGGCCATTTTAGCCTTTGAATGCTCCCCGTCTCCCCCAAGGCTACAGTATAAAGATGACGCCCTCATTCAGGAGCGGTTGGAATATGAAACTACTTTATAAGACAAAGTGACTTGCAGGAGCCACAAGGTCCAGAGGAAGGGGTGACAGCAGGGCTGTGGCAATAATGACACTTCATCCTAGAGTAAGGCAATGAGCTGTAATGTCCTTAGTTTGACCATTATCATGATTATGGTTTGCTCTTCGGTCAGCTGACTGCCTGCTGCTGGTCTCCTTTCAAACCAGCAGCCCCAAGAGTCTCTAACTCCACCTGAAGGGGCCATGCAGTTTCATTTGACTGTGCTACCAAACTCCCCCTTCATAGTCTTGGAGTGCATCTATCAGAGGGTACTATTATTATGGAAAATTTTGTTTCTAAACAATAGGGTGTTTTGATGGAGTTAACTGATTTTTGCATAAATAGATCAGTCATATACATGCACTCACACACACACACACACACACACACACATACACACACTAGTCCTCTGTCAAATAGCTTAGGTGATTTTCCTGGATGCAAAGCACTGATTCCCACGGGGATAGAAGAACAAAGAAGAGAGAAAAAGAGAAAGATAATACATCCCTCAAGACTCCAGGAGAAATAAAACAGTACTGCTTAGAAAGGAATTCAGAAACCATTTTCTCATTTGGAAACTAATATTGTGTGTGAAAAAGCTATCCAGTGGACAGCAGACTCAAGTGTGTTTACACATGCATTTGCATTAATGGAACGGTTCATTTTCTATACATTTCAGGATTTGTTGTTAAGTTTTCAGTTGAGAACATCCTTTATGACAGAAATCCTATGCAGCACATGTATGGCTTTCAACAAGACCAAGGAGCTCAATAACTTTGTGATGTAAATTCAATGGTAACCACAATTCAGTATTCAATTGCAAAATTTTAATACATGCACAAAGAGGATAAGTTGGGGAGGGGGAAAAATGAAAGTCTGACTCCCACCTTGGAATGTGAGGACAGAACCACAGGGAAGGGCTATAACCTAATCTGTGTCTCGATGTAGAATACCAGGCTTCCTCTGTGTGTATGTGATTCCAGAAGATGCCATGCCATGTCTTTCTAGTGCCAAATTCCACCCAAACACAAAACTGTCTTGGAAGCCCCAACAATGGAGATTCAATGGTGGGAGCACCCCAAAAAATCAGACAAGAGAAAGAACAGTCATGTTCTCCACTGTGTATAGATTTACCCACTCCCCAATCCAAGGTCAAAGTGATGTATCTTCTAGAGGCTTTGGGACACATTTTAGTAAGTATGGAAATATTAATATGGGAATACTTATGAATATGCTATGAGGAAACCTTCTGAACTGATTGAGGGCTTATCACTCTCTCAGCTCAGATTTGTATTTGAATCATCTGTAAAGTTATACTCTTACAACAAGCTTCTGGGTTTTAAATACCTCCGTACAGCAAGTAAACGTCCCCTGCTTTCTGTTCTCAGTGTCCTTGGTCATGGTGCTTTTTGTTGCATTAAAAGTGCCGGTCAAACTTTGATAGTATTTTTTTATAGTTGGTGCAGAGTGGAATAACTCATGGATTATTTCAATATTTTTGTAATAAAAATATATAGGGTATACATATAGGCTTCATCACTTTTTTTATAGACCTGAAATCATTTCAAATACTTTAAGCATCATAATCACTTGAGATGTCAGAAACTGGTCCACCAAATCATCAGCTTGCCTCAGCAGATGGAAAACACTTGTCTCTTGCAAGATCACCTACTTTGCAAGTTGGTGCCCCCAGGAACCTGGCCAGGGGTGCTATCAGAATATCATGTGAAGAGAGAAGCTGCCTAAGTAGTAAGGGCTTGTCAAGACTGGCCATTGTTTCCCAGGAAAACAAAGGTATATATGATTACTCTCATTCATCCATTATAACGACCACAGTGGAAGCCGTCTTAAACTTCCTTCCCTGGTTTTATATGAACACAAATCATATTAAAGATTAGTCAAATCACCTTTAAAAAAACAGAAAAAAGAAGGAAAACAGTTTCACTTAATTATTCACTTATTTGGACTGTCTCAGTTATGATACTCAAGTTCTAGAGTCACCATCTGTACAATGGATATGTCATCCAGAGACCACTGTCCCCAAGATGGCAGCCACAGGAAATGACAGAGGGCTCCGCCTAGGACTTCTTTTGGTACAAAGCCCCAAAACGATATTTTTTAAAAAAGTCAATTTTTAACAGTAGATATATTTCTTTGTACACCATGATTTTGTTCTCCAAACAAGATTTCCACTAAACTATCCTAATCTTTTGTGGGGATGTGGAGACATTTCCTAACCACTGGCAAAGCTCCAAGAAGGCATCGTTCTGTCAGCGTGTGGGGAAAACATACCAGCCCCACTGTAGAAGTCATCCGTGTGGCAATTTCTTCACATTTGTGCAGAACCATGAGTTATTAGCTTCAGTAGTTCCAAGACAACTTTTAACTGATGATCTTTTGGAAGTTGAGTTTCTCAGTTGAACTGGACCTCTGACTCCATGAGTAGATAACAAATCACAGTATAATAATGTCAAGGAAAATAACCAAGACCAGGCCCGGCCCCTTCACTCTTCAGTCATGTAAGTGTGAAGTTACTTCTCAACTTGATCCCACAGGTAACAATGTTCAGAGTTGAAACTGTTACAATAGAAATAAAAGATAATGGTCTGGTCTCTGTCTCAGATTGGCAGACATGAAGGTGTAAGAGCTTTGCATTTTTCAGTCATTTCCCAAATATTATGAAAATTGTTACCCAATACACTTGAAGATTAAGTTTTAGTTAGTGATGAGTTCTTGGTTAAGGAAGTGATATATCCATCATGCCATAAATTTCAGCTTTCAAAATGCTGAAGCCACAGGATAGAGAAAAAGTGGCTTCCGAGGATAACCATGATTGAATCATCTCATATTGCTTTCAGATTTCACAAAACACACAGTGTATCAGACTGTTGTGCAAGGACACAGGCCCAGATAGGAAAGTATTAGGATTTAAAGCAACATCCCCAATGGACAAAAGAACAAAATTTGACTCCTAAAATTTCTGATGTTGAAGCCTTCACAGGGAGTAACTAGAGAATAATTCAGAAGAGATGAGTGACAAATGGGAACTCATTTTCCCCAGCCTGGGCTTCCTGTGGCCAACTCCAATTTGATGCCTTTAAAAGAGGGTCTGCTCTTAGCATTCATTCTTCACATAGGAACATGATGTTTTCTAAAAGAAAAATAATTGAATCATTTTACTTTCAAATTTTAATTTCTAAATGCATTGATATTTAAAAAATATGTTTATGAACATACTTAAATTGAACATATATTTATATTGAACACACATTTAAAGCTCTACCATGCTAAGTGTTTAAATGTTCAAGTGGAAGAAAATGGGGTTTTTTCCCACATATGTCAAAGCATGGTCCTTTAAAGTGACTGATACCCTTTAACTACTCTTTGCACATTTTCATTATCATACTTAACTATTGTCTAACCCAGTATCAATGACTTTGCACACACTCCATTACTATTCATTCACAATGAATGCTGCTAACCCAAAAAATGTAATAAATTCTCTTACCAACAGGTCAAGATAATGTAACTCAAGTGTTAGCAAAAGATAAAAATGCAAAGATAATTTGAAGAAAAAAGTAAATGAAGAATTTATGGTTATTTTCCAAAAGTCCCATTAACTTCACTCTAGAAATAAATAAAGTCATAGTGCTGTATGGTTATGAATGAATGGGTGCTGAGTGCTAGTGGTTTTCACTTATAATCCTCGCTACTCAAAATACAGATCTGAGCATCAAAGCCAGCCCAGGCAGAAAAATCCTATGAGAGTCTTATATCCAATAAATCACCAAAAAGCCAGAAATTGAGTTGTGGCTCAAGTAGTAGAGCACTAGCCTTTAGCAAAAAGTCTCAGAGACGGTTCCTGGCCCTGAATTCAAGTCCTAAGATTGGTGTGCAGGCATGTGCATGCACGCACGTGAACACACACACACACACACACACACACACACACACACACAAATGGGACTAGCTTAAATTAAAATGACTGTTGGGTTTGTTTGTGTGTGTGTTTTGTTTTATATCACACACTATTAATAAATAACTAAAGAAAAAAGTATATACTACACTCTAATACATTTAAAGTGGTATTATTGGCACATAATTTCTCAATGAGAAGCTTTGCCCTACTCAGATTTCAAAAAGAACCATGCTTACAAACTATGCCTTTAAGATTTCAACATAAGATATACCTATATATAATTACATTCCTCTTAACTTGAATGATCATGAAGGCCATTCCTTAAGGATCCCAAAACTCTTTTAAGAAACAAAATAGTATAGTTTTGTATCATTACAAAGTTTGTATCCCTACAAAGTTTGTAGGGGAGACAGTTAGATTGAGCAAAGAAAATCTCCAAGTCTGTGCAAGGTTACACATTTACCAAACTATGTACCAAACTATGTCATTGAGTGGAAGGAAGTTCTGACACAATGTTTAGACAAGAATTCAGAGACTTTTTTCTAATGAAACATTTTCTAGACTAAATATATGCTCCCTCACATTCTCCACTCATCTTTGCCATCAGCCATGACTCTTTCTATATAAAGCTCAGAGGAGATGCCTGCATTTTTCTATTTCTAAGGAGAATTCCTTAAAGCCTTTTTAAAAATAGCTCCGACTGTCTCTCAGAATCTAGCTCAGAGGCGGGGTGAGGTAGGGGATGACAGCACAACAGGACTGAGGTGATCCTTGGTCCCATTTCACTGATGGATACAGATGACTTCACATTTCTTTATCCAAAGCGATCCAGAGCTTGGCTTCCTCCAGCTTCTCCCATCTGACTGATGTTCAAGTATTACCATTGGCTAAGGATGAGCCAATTCCCTCTATGTCTTTTCTGAGGCGCTTACCCTGACCTGTATCCAGCTGTGAAATGATCTCAACTCTTCGGTGCTATCTCCACTTCTTGTTTGGACACCTGTGGGGCAGTGCCAGGCTACCACAGGGCTTTCTGTCAACACATGTCCTGTCTAGTAGCTTTCTTGAAAATGGGCTCAAGGAAAGACTCTCAAAATGTGCCTGTAACCAGCAGTCTCTACTGGATCATTACTCATGCTAAAGGAAAACTGCACAATGTGGGTGGAATTGTATAAAAACATAATGAGCCATTTAATTTTGCTAATTGTAGCAATTAGACCAACTCACAAGTAGCCTGCAGCAGAAAGCCAAATGGAAGAAATGGCAGACAGCCATGTGCCCATGGAAAAAAAGGGTTCAGAAACACTCTCCAGAGTGGTCAAGGTGTCAGGTTTTCCTGTCTATCTGTAGCTCTTTTTCTAGATTCCTAAAGAAAACATGAACTAATATATATATAATTATATATATACATACATACACACACACACACACACACACACACACACACACACACACATATATATATATATACATGCAGTGATCTAGCCCAGAAATACAAAAGTCAGCAAACCTGGTGGACAGCGTTCTGCTGAGTATTCCTAAAACATCAATTCAATTTGCAAAAATGTTTTTTATATTTTACTGGCAGAGACTAGATCAGAAACAACTGGATTCTTGCCTTGGTTATTTTGTTTGCAGTTTCATTCTTTTGGTAGTGTTTTTAAACCTAGGGCCTCATGTGTGGTAGGCTGGTGCTCTACCACTTGAGCCACATCTCTAGCCCTCTATTCCAATACCAATAGCATGACTGAAAGATTCTTATGTACCTAGCCTTGTGTTAACAAGCTGTATTGCCATGACCTTGTCTCAACCTTACAAACATCTATGAGTTAAATATCATTTCCAGGTGATGAAACTTGAGCTCAGAGCTGTTGAGCAACTTGCCAAAGGCTCCACAGCTAGGGAAGAGCCAAGCTGAGAGTTGAGCCCAACTTCTAAGAACTGAAAGACCTTCTAGAAGACCAATGAATATTCCACCAAAATCAATTCCTCATTTTGCAAATCTTCGGAGGAAACAGAATCACTTTCTCACAATCAGAGTTTTTCAAGAACATTTTGTTTTTTGTTTTAAAGTCAAAGATGTCTTCTAAAATGAGAAACTAAAAGCAAAGTCGGTGATGAGAAATGGAAGTCTATCACTTGTTACTGAGTTTACTTCAACTCCAGAGGCAGATCAGTGCTGTACCTCATTCCAGCAACCATTCTGTGTGATACCATCATCCAGTTAGGCTGACTGAAAATAGCTAAAGCTGCTACTTATTTGGCAAGTGGGGGAAGGTAGGGAGGGAGAGAGAAGGAGGGAGGAAGGGAGGGAGGGAGGGAAGAGAGAGTTGGAAGGAGGAAGAGGAACAGGGAAGGAAAGAAGGAAGGAAGGAAGGAAGGAAGGAAGGAAGGAAGGAAGGAAGGAAGGAAGGAAGGAAGGAAGCAAGGAAGGAAGCAAGGAAGCAAGGAAGCAAGGAAGCAAGGAAGGAGGGAAAGAAAGTTGGCTCTGAAATGACGTCATTTTTATATTCCATTGCTATTTTTCCTAAATTTTATTTAGTATCTTTCAGGTCACACAGTGTAACATTTAAGAGAATTAGCGCAAATCATCATATAAGTCTAGAAACCTTAAGTTGAAGGGTTAGATGCAAGAATATAGCAAGCATTTATCAAATACTAGTTGAATCAAGTGATAAAAATAATTGGTGCATTCTTTCCCTTCTCTCTTTAACTATATAGCCTATCTGCAGGTCAATAAGATGACAGAGTTGTAACCAAATTGGTGATGTCCTTGAATATGAAGTTGTGTGTGTTGTTTGAACTGATGCTAAAAAGGTAGCAAATAATAAACCAAAAAACTTTCTTGACCCTGGTGTTCATTTTTTTAAATCTTCAATGTCAATGTGAATGTAATGCATTAAAGTAATCCTCTACCTTCCCCCCACTTGGATTTGATGTAACTAGCTATTTGGGAACCTATGTTAAGCCAGAGGTTACTAATATTTACAGAATATAACAGCTAAGATAAACCTAAATGTTGTTTATCATTTTTATTTTAGATATGAGACCATTTATACTCAAAATGTTATCAAAAGGTAAATTTGTAATCAGCATTGTACACTGTTGAGCCTCATCTTTCACCCATTTTTCGTGACCTCTGTGACAGGAAGCTTAATGGTATCATTTTTAGTGACTAGATCAGTTTTCTGACTGTGTCTCTACATCTTCTACTCCAACATATTGCTATATCTCTTCTCACTATATTTAATTCTGTACTGACACAATAAACAGAAGATTTTTCCAAGATTATCCTGTAAGCCTCACAATAAACAATCACCACACACAATGATAAGCATAAGGTGATGATATAAATGAGAAAATAAATAAACATTAGATGACTGCCAATAAAGAGAAAAGCAAGTTTATAACTTTTTTTATAACTCTCCAACAGTAAAAGTTTTTGAATCAAAATCACAAAGCAACAACAAAAAATGAAATACTCCCTTGGCACATAGTATTTGACTCTAAACCATCGTCTCTGAATTATCTCTGGAGACAGACCGAGAATTCTTTCAAGGAAAAGCATGGTCTTAGACTTCTAAGAGTCTCAAGTTTTCCAGTAAGTCACTATCTTCTAGGATAGGAGCCTTCTCCAGCACATACAGGCTCTCTCCAACATGGTAGTTATTTAGAAATAAACGTCCCTATGAATCTAAGGTCTTCTAATTTGGGAGGTCATGTTAAAGCCACACTCCCATGTCTAAGGTAATATTGTACTACAAAATACAAAAGGAGAAAAGACAACCAGTTGTAGTCTCCTTGTGGATATTCATACCACATCGTTCCTTCATTATGGTCCAGAGTGTTTGATTTCCCACCCATGTCAGGAGCATATAGCGAAAAATCACTATCAACCTGAATAACTAAATCTCAGTAAGTGAAATCATTCCAGTTAGGTGATGTACAGACCATGTGCCAAATTTTTTTTCTTTTTTCTTTTTTTCTTTTTTTGCTGGTCCAGGGGCTTGAACTGAGGGCCTGGGCATTGTTCCTAAGCTTTTTTCCTCAAGGCTAGAGGTCTACCACTTGAACCACAGCTCTACTTCTGTTCTCACTGTTGTTGTTGTTGTTGTTGTTGTTTGTTTGTTTAGTAGCGATAAAAGTCTCACAGACATTTATTTCTGCCCAGGCTGGCTTCAAACCTCCATCCTCCGATCTCAGCCTCCTGAATAGCTAGGATTCCAATGGCATCAGCCACACTGGTGCCTAGGCAATGTGTTAATTTTTAGAAGCACAGGATAATTGAAGAAGTTTTTGGTGCATCTCAGTAAGCACTAATGAAAGACTTAACAGCACAATGTTGGTATGTTCAGACAATGTTTGTTTAGGTTCAGGCCAACAGTTCCCCAGGCTTTTGGGAATGATCACCATTTCAGCTATCAGACACAAGAGGAGGCTTGGAGTTATTGAGAAAATGTTTGCAGAGCAAAGATCATGCTTAACATCAAATCAACATCAAATTAGTTAATCAAAATAATAAGCAAATATTATCAACACAGTGGCAACACAAAATTTTCTCTGTGCAATTATTCAAGCCTGTCACCTACTCTGTTATTAGAATTTCAGAAAATATGAGGTTTTGTGTTTTTATTATACTTCCATCTACCAAATTAAGCAGGTTGGCCCTTTTCTTTCTCTACTGCTTCATTTGCATTAAAATGGAATTAATCAAATTCTTATTTCAAGGGCTGCAAATAGGAACAAATGGAGATGTTATGTTTAAGCTAATTTAATTTAACTGTTGTAGTGGCCTTCTGGCATGGCATTGTATCCAATCAACACTTTTAATTATTTCAAATTAATTCATTATCAGTAAGTTCTAAGACACCCCTAAGTGTGCTGAAATATATTTTGAATTTTTCTCATTGTAACAAACTCCTGTTTTCATTACAAACCCGTAGAATATGTCTTAGTGAACAGGAGAATTTCAATGCATTATAATTCTGGAAAGGAATCCTTGCATTTCAACGTGCTAGGCATTGCTTCCTACATTCACATAGCAATTAAACTCTGACCTGTGGTTTTCTATGGATTCACTGTGGTTTCTTATTCTGTTCAAAATGGGACAAATAGAGTACTATCCAGTAACCAAAGGAGACCTGACAGCTCATGCAAGAATTGTCATTTTATATCCTCCTTTCAAAGAACTAAAATACTCAACTTCCCTTATTAACCTTCCTAATGTGTTGTGCATAAAAAGAAAGTAGGTCTCGGAGGCATGTTTCAAGGGCTGGGTGAAACATTTTCCTTCATCTGAATCAAAGGTCTGCTACTTGGTGAAAAGAAATAAATCTATCCCAAGAATGGGGAAGAGGGGCATGAGCCAGTCACACTCAGCAATAGTCAGGACTGTCACAAAACTGCAAATTGCTGATGTTATCGACTCCTTTCTTTTTTTACAGAAACATCTTGGAACTTGTCAAGTTTTACTGGAGGTGATTTGCCCTTCATTAATTCAACAGACACTTTAATCTTGCAAATTCTTGACTTGTAATATTGTAATCAAGCTACTGCAAGGGGACATTAATCAATTAGTAGACAAGGAGCACTAGGTTCAACACCGTGCCATGATGTGCCCAGGCCTAAGGAGAAAGACTTCTTGAAATAGGCCTATTAAAAAAAAAAAAGCTAACTGGTTCTCAGCACTGATGCTACAAATAGAATACTCATCCTCTCCCTTTGTTTTTGCCAGTAGGCAATGCTCTAAAAAGAATAAAAGGTAATAATAATAACAATGTCAATAGATTCCTAGGAGATTGTCTAGTTCAAAGAATGGTATAAATTGTGGAGACTTGCTTCAATGGGAAATGAAACAAAAGTCACTGTCACCTGTTTAATAACTGATCTGAGTACGATTGCTGCCTTTACATCATTTCTTGAGATTATAACTGTCAACATTGTAATAATGTATTTGAAAGCTTGAGTTTATCATTGTTTCAGAGGTCAAATCTGCAAGGGGGTAGCTTTGAATAACTTTATGCTTGCCTTTCTAAGTAGTGACATTACCAGTCCCAAACTCTTACCCTTTTCTATGTGGAACTGACTGTCCTCATTGCTTCTTAGATCCAGCTAAACCTTAGTTATCAGCCTAAAGATCACCAATCAAATATTCTTAATGTTTATATATTCATTTAAATGTAAACCAGTGGTTTCCAAATTTAAAACCATAGTTCTTTCCCACTTCAATATTTTTCTAAATAAAGATAAGAATGAAGCTTCCAGAAGTTAGCAAAAACAAGTTTTGGAATTGAAAACAGTTTCACAATATGCAAGAGAGTAATGTGTCTTCATAAGGTTTTTTTTGGTTTGCTTTTTTTTTCAGTCTACCCTTTTTTTCTTTTTTCTTTCCTTTTAATTTTGTGTGCCAATACTAGGGCTTGAACCCAGGGCCTGGACGCTGTTCCTTAGCTTTTTTTGCTCAAGGCTAGCACTCTACCACTTGAGCCACAGCTCTGCTTTCTGGCTTTTGGTGGTTAATTGGAGCTAAGAGTCTCACAGAGTTTTCCTACCTGGGTGAGCTTTGAACCACGATCCTCAGATTTCAGCCCCCTAGAAGCTAGGATTACAAAGTATAAGCCACTACTGCTCTGCTTTCAATCTATTCTTTTGATATCAATTTTAACTATTAGCTCTAGGTGAACAAGTGGAAATTCTCAAATATATCCACTAAGCAGTTCAGAAGAAAAATAAGAGCAGAAAGAAACAGGGATCATTTTTCTTGTGTCTCAGAGATGTTGTCTCTTTCTTAATCACCTACACAACTATTTCCAAGAAGTTTCAAGAGCAACTGAGTGACACTGCCAGGGAGCAGGGCTAATATCACACATGACAAGCCAGCTTTCAGACCTAAGCACTAAAGTGGCTTACCATCATGTGACTTATTTTCAAGTGCCAGACAACAAATACTAGCAATTTGAAGAAAATGTTCATTTCCTAAGTTCCAGAGCCAAAGATAGGCACAAAGATACTGTGTACTATGTAATGAGTTGGTTGACTGTGGAGCTACAGGAGCAATAAACAGTGATCTTCCACAAGCCTTGAGTAAGAAGGCCCCCAGTGATGCTGCGTGTTGTGACACAGGGTTTCTATTAATGTAGAGGCCCAAGGATAGTGATAAAGAGAAGTCTTGTCCATGACTCATCAAGAATAGTTACTTTTATTTTTACAGAGCAGAGATTTGAAATAGTCACTGCCATTCTGTAACTGTGACAGCAAACATGATATCTTCTGAAAGATTGAGGCCTGACAAAAGTGGGGAGAGGAAAGAGGATGTGGGTGGTGACATATCTAAGCTTGACTCTCTCCCTAAGGAAACTCACTCTGGGACAATTTTCCTTATTACCTACCACTCACCCTTCTCTGCACTCCAGGAACTTCTAAGCATAATAAAACCTAGTATTTTAAAGTACTGTAAATCACTCTTGCTTGTTCAACAGGAACCATTTGATCATTCCTCTTTAAGATTCAGGGTGACCACAGCCTTTACTCATTGACCCATTGAAAAATACGTCATAATAGAGCAGATCATTTGTGTTCAAATTCATCCAACCAGATTTACCAGTGTTAGAGTGTCTCTGAAGCATCGCTTGAGTCTTGAATCACTTAGTCTGTGTAGCTACTCCCAAATTAGAAAAAGAATTCTTGCAAGAGTGATTTTCAGTTTAGAAAAGTGAGCAGTTAAGCAATTTTTCAACATAGACAAAAACCACTCGACCATCAATAGCCCTAAAGCTCTGATTCTTTTCCCCATGGCGACATTTCTTTTCATTTGTGAGCTTTTGACATTTTCCAGATCACTGATAAACCATTTTCACTCAACCAAAGTAGACATGATAGAATTATTAAACCATAAAGACTGTCCAGGTAAATGCAAATATCCCAATGATAAGTAAAGAAATAGGTCACTGAAGTAGGGCCTTTGGTCTTCATGATGTCAAACAACTCTATGCTAGCTCAAAGAGTCCAGATATTTGAAACATACCATTTTTCCATCTAATTGTGTTGCCTAGACAGAAAAACTGCTCAGGTTGTTAAGAATATTGTTAGGGGTAATGGAATTGAACTTTCTTGTTTGGCCATGATGGCTGGTGATGTTCTACTGCTAAAAGTCTCTTTGTTGTGCAAAGAGAAATAAATAACGCAGAGCAAATGTTATCTGATTTTTATTTACTTTTGGCAAACACATGAATAGAAAAGGTTGGAGGGCTCTTTTTCTACACCTATTTGACATTTCCTTCATGCTCTTTCTAGGCAAGCAAGCTAAATCATGCAGCCTTGGCTACTTTCATCCTTTTATCATTGCTTTTCTGCTGTTCATACTTCTGTATCATCCACAAAATCTACTTAACAGAATGGTTCAAAGGAAATACAAACCGGTTATGGTTGTATTGTTCACACAAACATTTTCAGTTTTCCTTGTTACACCTCATGAGCTAAAAACAAAATATTGGTTTAAATTCCTGGATACACTTATTTCATGGTGAATTGTATAATATCAATAGAAAGAAAAGGCTACTTTTTCACAAATCAACCAAAATACACAACTTTAGAGTTTGGCTTGCTGGTGTCATTCCCATTGTTGAGTACTAACTGGTTACTGTGACTATTGAATATTAGTGTTTAGTTATTTGGCCCTGTTACAATTCCCCAGAAAAAGTTGAAATCAAAGGAAACTCACCTTCTGGAAGGGAAGCTTGGAAAGGTCATACTAACCCTTATAACTCATGACTAATTGTTGACGTTTCTTCCTTGTACCACCAGAAAGTTGATATTGTTTCTTCTGGTTTAGTTTTGGGTTGATGAACATGTAGATTTCCTCAAGTTGTATGCTTACCTCATGTACTGATCTAATGCTTGGCAGAAAAAAAAAAACACCACACAATCTGTTCAGACCAATTTTCTTTTAAGAGTATTTGTAATGTAAAACTTGTCCAGAGGCAATGACTCTACAGACTACAGAGTTGCAGAAGGTATTCAGTTATGCCAAGATCTGGAGGGATTTCCAAAGACAAACTAGATGTGTTCAAGGGCCTTAGATAGTGACACTTTTTGGAGTCCCCTGTTCTCTGAACATCCAATGGCTTCCCCTTGTGTGATAGCATGTGCTGTGCTGTTTTGTAGGCCTCCTCTGGAGGGCAGGCGGTGAGGATGCAGCACAGATACTCATGATCATAACTTTCCCAACCAGCTGATGTGTGCCCTGAACTAATTTCATTTTACTTGTGATTGCTTTACTTCCCTGGATCTTTGATTCAATCTTTTTACCTTCCTGTTAATGACAGGATGTTTAGTTGATTTGAAAAGAGAGATGTCAATCCATTGGCAGCCACAGAAATATTAGTCTTTTTTGTTGTTGTTCCCTTTGGTTATGAGATCATAAAAAAATCCCTGTGTTTGAATATAATGACGACCATAAATCTTCTGACATATATTGTATGAAATGATATCCTCTGACACTATGGAGCATAGATTTTTCTGGATGCAGGAGGGTGAGGGTCATGGCCTAAGGATGGGAACAAAAGAACCAGGAATCTACTGCTACCTGAGTCCTATTCCCTGCTTCAGCCTCAGAAATTCACACTGGCCTCATTTTTCCTATATGTAGAAGAGAGTGGATACTTGCTTAGCTACCTCCTAGGGAGCTGGGAAGACAGGAGAGCTGATAAAGTACCTGAGGCTAAAAAGTACCTGAGGCCTTAGTGTCAGAACTGCTTGTAGCACAGGGGATAGACTAAGAAAGGGGCAGGCAGTCATCTGAGGAGCACAACAACAACAACTAACCAAGCAAAGAATCGAATTATTCTTAGTCACTGACTATAAATTTTAAAATGTCCCTTTAAAGGTTTATATGGAGTTTTTTAAATGGTCAGTTTTTTAATTAGAAAATCAATTCCTTTCTTACCCACATCATGTAGATGGACCATTTTCCTCTTAATCAAACTGAATTTTGTTAAATATTTATTTAAGTGCATCCAGAAACTTTGGCTCTTCCTGATGCCTGAGAACTCTGCATGCCTGATCCCCAAATTATATTTTATGACACTACTGTGTGGCATACCCAGTCCAGTACTAATGATATCAACTGTATTGTAAAAAACACTCCTGGGGAGGAATCCTTAGCAGATATGATTAAAAAATCAGAGTTTTGGTCTAAATTTCCATTTTCTTTTTATTTCCAAGATTATATATATATAATCTTAAATATATATATATATATATATATATATATATATATATATATATATATATATATATATCCCTTTACAACCTAATAGAAGGATATAAGACCTTGTTCTTGCTTGAATCTCCTTAGATGATGCATTTTGTGACTTTGTCTTAAATATTTCAGAAAGGTCTTTACAAAAGGGCTTCAGTAATGTATGGATATCCAGGAACATTCATTTGCAGAAGTGTGAATTCTAATAAAGGACCAGCGAGATAGATGGTAGAAAAGCAACCTGCACAACTTTCTAATGTAACATGTTTTCTCTTGCTTAAATGATTAAACCTGAACAGAGCTAACTTGAAATAAGATTTGGGAATTATAAATATTTGTAGTTTTTTACTCATTGAGCCAATATGTAGGAACACACTCATGACATGATACTAATGATAGTGTATTCTTGATGTGGTTTCATGAAGCAAAGTTGCTGTATACAAATATAGATATTGTACCAATATCTAATAATTATATTCCTTTGTAAAAAGAACAAACAAGGGGCTGGGCACAAGACCTTTATTCTTATAATCCTAATCTCAGAAAACTGAGATCCAGAGGAACATGGTTCAAAACCAGCCCTGGCAGAAAACTCCATGAGACTCTTTCTTCAAAGTAACTAGCAGAAACCAAGGCTGGAAGTATGGCTAGTGGTAAAGCACTAGGTAAGCAAGCAAACTGAGGAATTCATATATATATATATATATATATATATATATATATATAACATACATGTATATGTACATATACATGAATTAATTGTTTAGAAAGCTTACCTTGAGGACTGGGTTTAGAATCATGTCATGCATGGAACTACTATAGCATTTATATTCAACATACTCTACTCTGGCTTCTCAACTCTAACTACCAATTTTAAATTTTCAAATTGGTTAAACATTCTAATGCATGATATTAGGCTTTCTGAAACATGATTTCAACCTAAGAAATTATGTGATCCATTAAAAAAAATCTTTCCCCAACACCAGACATTGTTTTGATAGACCAGTCAGTCATGAGTGTAGTAAATGAGTAAAAATTAATTTGAACTTTCTTGGCCTTTTTTCCCCAAGATTCTATTATCAGTTATTTTCTAACCCAAAAGATAAAACAGATAAAAATGATAAAACAGATAAAAATGATAAAACAGATAAAAATGATAAAAACAGAATGCCCCCCTTTCTTACAATGAAAAGTGATGACCTGCTTTTATTTGTTTTTCAAATAGAAAAGAAGACTGAAGTTGACTATTTGAACCAGATTGGGGATGGGGGAGGTGTGAGGCTGGCATGGAAGGTGGCAGCTTTTCTCATGAATCTGTCAAATAAAGACAAGAAAAGGCCAAATATAGGTAATGGGTGACTTGCCACAAAAGCCTGAAATGGTATCCACATTAGAGTTGGACGGCTCTTTGAAATGATAGTCTAGATTCTTCAACCGCCAGATGAAAACCAGTGATGACACTGCTCAGCTACTAAGAACACACCTAATTACTGAGAGAAAAGACACTTGAGTCTCTCTCCAAAGCCCTTCTGGAAAACAAGAGACTTACTTGGTAAAAATGAGTATTTAGCATATATATGTATATATATATATATATATATATATATGTATATATATATATGTATATATATATGTATATATATATATATATATATATATATATATATATTACCGTCCTGCTGTGTTCTAGTCATTCTGTAAACACCACACATCGAGGCTTTGTAAATGTAGTTGTCAACTTTTTGTATCAACTTTACAAATGATTTTAAATACACATGTAAATTCTTTTTAGCCCCAAAGAAGTATCTCATAATTTATTTCTTTGTGACTTAGCATATTCTAAACACAAAATTCTTTTTCATCCTTAGTTGGTGTGGGAGAAATGGAAGAATGAATCTTTTGGTCAATTGCTTATGAAAGGTTCTATCTGAAGCCTCTCTTTGGTAAACAGGGATAGTTACTTCTGAGTAAGAACCTTGCTTCTATAATAATTTCTACTTTCCTTCTTGGGAGCAAGCAGGTCAGAAGCCTCTGGAGAGACTAGTGAAGGGTGTGCACACATGTTTTCCTGTTCTCAGAATAATCAGTGACCAAAAGGTCTGTGCCCTCTTTGAAACCAAATTGTACAACTGAAATTTAGGGGTAAGACAAAGCTATTGTTAAAGTGAGAGAAAAAGCATCTTTCATATTGATCCTTGTCTCAGTTTTTTTTTTTTTTGTGGGGCGTCCGGTTGTGGGGCCTGAACTCTGGGTCTGGGCGCTGTCCCTCAGCTCTTCAGCTCAATGCTAGCACTCTACCACTGGAGCCACAGTGCCACTTCTGGCTTTTTTTCTTTTTGCTTATGTGGTGCTGGGGAATTGAACCCAAGGCCTCATGCATGCAAGGCAAGCGCTCTACCACTGAGCCACTTTCCCAGCCCTCTTGTCTCAGTTTTTACTATTCTCTTTTCACATTGAGGACTGGAATTTTTACCATGGTGAATAATGTCATTTTTATCTGGTGGCTTCCATGCAGAAATGGTGAAAGTATTCATTACACATGAGATGAAGAGAGATATAGCCTACATATGTACTTGACACCTTCCCAAGCACATTGAAACCAAGTACAGTACTATCACTGATTTCCTTGTTTTGTCACATCTAGTGGAAAAATGGAAATGTTTGCACAGCATTAAACCATTGCACAATATAAACCCATTTCCAAATGGCAAGGGTGTTTTCTCTTGACATTTGTTCTTCATTCTCCAGTTATTTTAAGCAAAATAAGTTTCACATAACTACCTCAGCGACTGTGGTTTTATTTAGAAACATGAGCTCATACACTTTGCAATCAAAAAACTTTTCATTTAAAATGGCAAAAGGATAGTCAGTACCAAGCAAATTTCAGGAACTGATCAACAATACAAGCAACCAAACCTCAGGAGGTTTTATCTGTTAGTGTTCATTTCTAGGTTTGATTGGGGTGAAATCTTCCTTTCCACTCAACAAGCCAGGCTGCTCAAACTTTGCTTCATTTTGCCTTAAACATTCTGTGACTCTGTTCAATTTTTTGTTGTTTGACATCTATCTCTGGAAAAAAAATCAATGTAACAGATGGCAGATGGACAGCAAACTGAAGAGAATGGACCCCTGATTTCTCAGTTCCCTGTTGTCAGCTGTCTGCCTGACATTCTGATTGTACAAAACTGCCATTTGTGTGTTTCTCTCTCCACCACAGAAATAAGGTATGTGTGTCAGGCATGACAAGAACTTTTTTCCCTACACTAGCATAGTGCCTGAACCCGAATGAAAACCCTGGTGGTTCTTGTGATTTTCCTTTGTAAACATTGTACAAATGTATTTGGAATTTTATTTGAAACAAAGAATTAAGCAAGTTACAAAAAAAGTTTTTTTTTCCTTCCTGTAAATATATAGATTCAAGTTTCATGTATCTAAACATTCCATTAGCATTGGGATTGTAAGCGTGTCTTTATGGGCCGGAAGCTGCTGTCTCCAGGCAGTGACCTCTTGTGCTCTAGTTCAAAGCACAGTATGTGGAGTGTTTGATGTACTACAAGTACCATAGGTATTTTGGTCTGTTGAAGTAGGTTGCAATTTGTGATGAGATGAAGTGGAAAGTAGTACTTCCTATGAATAAATTTCCTTGGTTATCTGATTTTTCTTGTAAAACTTTAAAAACAAGAAAACTTGAAATTTTATATATTTGGATTTTGTAGATTTTTTTTAATTTTATTGCAACACAAAGTACCAAAATCATTAAATAAAGTACACTGTGGTCATTTTAACTGATGTCTGTTCCTGGTTCTTTCTAAGTCCAGAAAAGGTGAGATCATAGAAAAGGTGAGAGTTGGGAGAAGGGCCTGTGGAGAGGCATTGCTCAGAACACTGGGAGGAAAATCTGAAAATGAGCAAAACTGAGCACTAACATACCTGGAATACATCAAAAATTAGCTTATCACATTTTCTTTTCATTACTCTGTATGTGTGTGTGTGTGTGTGTGTGTGTGTGTGTGTGTGTGTGTGTGTGTGTGTGTGTGTGTTCATGCGTGTGTGCATGGCTGTTTGTATGCAGATACTGAGGTTTGAATTCTCTTGCTTGGCTTCTTCTACTCAAGGCTAGCACTCTACACTTGATCTATAGTTCCACTTTGGTTAATTGGAGATAAGAGTCTCACAGACTTTCCTGCCTGTGCTGGCTTGGAGCTATGATCCTCACAGCTCAGCCTCCTGAGTGGCTAGGATTACAGATGTGAGCCACTAGCACCTGGCTTCTTTTTCTTTTTGGAGGCAAGGTATTGCTATGTTGGCCAGGTTTTCCTTGACCTAGAGATCTTTCTGACTACAGAGTAGCTAGTAGCTCTGGCTACCAAAGGCTCTCATGTTCAAATGCCATCACATTGGGAGCTAGAATTCCAACACCTGAACTGGAAGGGGTGGTGGCACTATTTAGTCCAAAGTCATCTGTAACAGCCTCCAAAAACTCCAAAGCTGAGATTTCTGTACTCTTAACCTAATTATATACTTATCACTTTTACAAAAGATTTCTTGGGATTAATACTTTCTTGGGAGCATCGTTCTGATCGACAGTTGCTAAAAAACTGAAGTCCTCATTAATTTCAGACATAATGAATTCAATTGTTAAACTTGTCTTTAACAAGAATAGAAATTGAGGGTAATTAGGAAATAATGAAGTCTTTGCCAAAAACAGCAGTTGATTTTTAAGAAAGGAAAGAAAAGGTAAGTTACAGAAGGCCCTGGAAATATTCTAATGTATATAGGAACTATATTTCAAAAGAGATGATCCAAAATGTTTCAAACACCACACCATCTATGCCAGTGTTTAATCCATAGTATTTCTACTCCAATTACACATATATTTCAGCATATAATCAATTTAATGTAGCCACACTGGGCCACTAACAATGCTTGTACTCTGTTCATATATTGACTCACACAGTGATTTTAAACAGAACCAAATGTTCAATGACATTATAGGATATATATCCCAATTGTCTTGGAGATGAATGCCCATTCTTGCTAATTTTCATATGAGCCAAAGTTAAAAGTACCATTGGGGGGCTGGGAAGGTGGCTCAGTGGTAGAGCGCATGCATGCATGAGGCCCTGGGTTCGATTCCTCAGCACCACATAAGCAAAAAGAAAAAAGCCAGAAGTGGTGCTGTGGCTCAAGTGGTAGAGGGCTAGCCTTGAGCTGAAGAGCTGAGGGACAGCACCCAGACCCAGAGTTCAGGCCCCATGACCAGACCCAAAAATAAAAAAAAAAAAGTACCACTGGGGTGAGAGAACCAAGGAGGGCGGTAGAAAGACCCAGAGGCTGCAGGGGCTGGCTGGACATGTGGCCTCTGTGGGGGGTGGGGGGGTTCTAATGATAAACAAGCAGCAGGAAGTTATAGAAACAAACCTCCACCATCCTTCATGAGAGGACTTTTGGAATACAGGACAGCAGCTGGCAGATTGCTTGCCCAATTCCATCTTTGTGAGGACACCTCGTCTCTGGCAGCCTCCAGGCTTCTTACCAAATGTCCTCATCTTGAACACAATCAAACCTGGCCTAGGGATGCCCACACGCCATCTACAGTTCTGTGCTTTTTGTTAACTCTCGAGCCTGAGTGTCTGGTAGCACTGCGCCACCTAGTAGGGTGAGAGATGGTCTAGACAAAGTGAAGGTCAGGATGAAATGAGGAACAGGAAGACAATGCAGAAAGACAGAATAACTAAAGTCTGGTTTACTAGTTCCTCTTTTCCTCCCCTCATCCTCAAGCCCCCACCTCCAATGCTGCTTCGCTGATAGGTGTTATGGACTGATTTATATGTTGAAATCTCCACCCTCTGCAGATGGTGCCATAAAAAGGTGATTATTGAGGTGATTAGCGAGGGTCATTAAAGTGAACCCTAAAATGGTATGGCTTGTGTTCTCTTTTCTTTGTTTTTTTGCAGTGCTGGAGCTAAACTTAGGGCTTCAAGCTGGCCACGCTGCATGCTACCACTTAAAGCACACTCCCAGTCCTTTTTGCTTTGGGGGAGTTTTGTTTGTTTGTTTGTTTTATTGTTTGTCAGATAAGGTCTTTCACCTGATCCTAGCCTCAGACCAGGATCTAACTGCTCCCAAGTAACTGGGTAGTCAACTCCAGTTTGTTTTTGAGATATGGTCTCACTGATATTTTGCTCAGGCTGACCTCAAACTGATTTTTCTGACCTCTTCTGCATAATTGAGATCAGATATGCATCCTATTGAGATCAGACTGTGTATATTTGTATCTGTGTTTGTGTGTGTGCATTGTGTATATGTGTGTATATATACACATATGTGCATATATGTAAGTATGTATGTGTGTATGCATGTGTTTTGCAAGGCTTAGGATCCAACCCAAAGCCTCACATATACTAACCACAGTCTCTACTACTGAACTATCCCCAGCCCTGCAATAGAGTTTCAGTGTGTATTCCTTAACATCATAGCTATCAAGGATGATGGGTAGGGGCATACTCATGCTAGAAAAGGACAGATGCCGCTTGGAGATCTCACTATCCTGGTGAGGTGACATTTGGCTTCAAAGTTGACAGTACTAGAAAAATTCCCAGTCAACAGACAGCAGCAATAACCAGATACATGAGGGAAGGATGGTCTCTATCCAGCCCCTCAAAATTCACGTGACCCACCCACCATCACCACAGTGAAAACATTGAGAGACTTCAAGGGAGGAGTACCAAGAAAGTGCCCACCATCCACCATGCTTTTATTATGTGAGTGTATGTGTGTGTGTGTGTGTGTGTGTGTGTGTGTGTGTGTGTGTGTGTGTGTGTGTGTGTGTGTGTGTGTGTGTGTGTGTGTGGTGTAATAGGGTTTGGTAATAGGGCTTGAACTCAGGATCTGGGTGCTGTCCCTTAGCTTTTGTTGCTTAAGGGTAGCACTCTACTATTTGAACCACAACTCTACTTATAGCTTTTTGGTGGTTAATTGGAGATAAGAGTCTCACAGACCTTCCTGGCCAGGCTGTCTTCAAATCATAATCTTTAGATCTCAGACTCTTGAGTGGCTAAGATTACAGGCATGAGTCACCAGTGTCAGTATTAAGACTTGAACTCAAAGTCTCTTGCTCTCTCTTAGCTTGCTTTCACATGACTGGCTCTCCACTGCTTGAGCTACACCTCCAAACTGGCATTTTGCTAGGTAAGTGTAGATGGGAGTCTCACAAGCTTTTCTCTTCCTGGCTTTGAATATTAATCTTTTGGGTCTCAGCTTCTGAGTAACTAGGATTTCAGGTGTGAGCCACTAGCACTTGGCTGCCTTACATCATTCTTCATCCTGAAAAAGGAACAAAATGAAATCGTTCATTGTGATTTTAGACCAAAAGGTTTTAAGGTTATCTTGCTCTACAGCTACAGTACCTGATCATCTGCTTATAGATCCATGTAAAAAGAGAGCAGGAACCATTGTGATGTTTTAGAAACAAAGAAAAATGAAATGGAAATTGCCTAAAAGACATTCAGCTACAACTTAGTCTCATATTAGGGTAAAATAGACATGTAAATTGATAGATAGCAAAATTGACTAGAAACCTTTTTCTAGGATATATTTCCATTTATTTGTGTGTTTGTTTATATTATCTTTAAAAGGTTGTACCAAAAATGTTGTACCAAAAAAGGTTGTACCAAAAAAAATGACCTAAATAGGAACTGTGCTATAAAATTCCCAAATCCTAAGTGTGAATTTAATGAACTTCAGATTTAGTAATAGATTCTTAACTGTGATATTAGAAACTAAGAGATACAAATAAAATATAGATAAATTGGACTTTGTAAAAGAATTTTTATTTCTTTTTTCCTTTTTTTTTGTCGGTCATGGGGCTTGAACTCTGGGCCTGGGCGCTGTCCCTCAGCTCTTCAGCTCAAGGCTAGTACTCTACCATTTGAGCCACAGTGCCACTTCTGTCTTTTTTCTGCTTATGCAGTGCTGAGGAATTGAACCCAGGGCCTCATGTATGCAAGGCAAGCACTCTACCTCTAAGCCACCTTCCCAGTCCCATGTAAAACTATTTTAAATGTCATGGAAGATAATTTGGCAGTTTCTCAAGAAATTTTCAATCCATAAAGATAGGGTTCATTTCTGATTATTGTGTCCTTAATTTGTTTCATCAAGGTCTTTTAGTTGTCATTGCTTAACTCTTTACCCTCTGTAGTTAAGCTTTGTCCTAAGTATGTCATCCTATTTGACTCTATTTTAAATAACCAAATCTATTATCAAGTAACACTACCAAAAAAATCTTTCAAGGCCAAACTCAGTGGCTTATGCCTAAATGCCAGCTCCTCAAGAGGAGAATATTGGGAGAATTGCCAGTCTTATTGCTCTCTGACCACAGAAAAGAGTGAACCTCTCTGTTAAATAAGATATAAAACTTCAGAGAGGTGGCAGCAATAAATAGATGAGAAGCCAGGCCGCCAT
The DNA here is from genome assembly GCF_024711535.1 of Dipodomys merriami. NCBI lineage: Eukaryota > Metazoa > Chordata > Mammalia > Rodentia > Heteromyidae > Dipodomys > Dipodomys merriami. Next base: position 30,195,424 of record NW_027205603.1, read on the forward strand.
CTATCTTGAAACAAGCCCTCTGTTATATACCCTGGAGCCAAGCCCCCCTGATCCTTCCCTTAAAAGCCAGAAGTTGTCTCTCTGTAGGAGGATTGCAGACTTTGAGACTGAAGTCCCTGAACTCCTCATTTGCAGGGCAAATTAATACACTTTAATCTTCCTTTTCCTCCAAATCCTGTTCATATTATTTGTAAATTGGCACTGAATCTAAGAACTGAGCTTTCCATCGCAGTGCAATGTGAAAACAATCTTAATTATCCCTTAATTCTCAGCCCTAGTGTCATTTTCCTGTGCAAAATTATACATAGAAAACATGTACTTACTACATATGTGCAATATATATACACATATATATATTCTTAACCTGCATGTATAACTCCAGAAATGATTTTACTCCTTCCTCGAATTTGGATGCCTTTTTGCTTTCCTTTTTGAATGGTTTAGGTTGGCAGAAAAACTGAGAGAAAGGTACAGAACTGTCCCATATGCCATCTGCCCCCACACATGCACAGCCTCCATTAGCTACATTCCCCAACAAGTTTTCACTTTGGCTATAGTTATGAACTGATGACATATACCATTACCACCTAAGGCTCAGTTTACATTAGGTGCAGAATGGAGGAGCAGGAAGAGCTTTGGAGAGCGGGGAACAATGTACAAGAAATACCCGTTGCTTCAGAGTTGCTTAATTAATAGGGTTAATAACCAATGGCTTACACTTCTTATCCTAACTGCCCAGGAGGCTGAGATCTGAGGACCATGATTCAAAGCCAGCTGGGGCAGAAAAGTCAATGAGAATCGTACCTCCAATTAATCAGCAAACAGCAAAAGTGGAGGTGTGGCTCATGTGGTAGAGCATACTCAAGCAGGAACATGAGGCACTGAGTTCAAGCCCTAGTACTGGCACCAAATATAAAGAAAAAAAGGAAAGAACATAAATGCATTTCATAAAATTCTGAAGGCTGAAAGTCCAAGATCAAGGCACTAGCACTGCTTCCAAGATGGCACTGTAATACTGCAGCATCTAGAAGAGAGGAACCTGTATTTACACATGGTAGAAGAGCAGAGGGGAGGAAACACACTCCTGCAAGCCCTGCTTATATATGCCTCCAATATTCCCAACATCTTCCAGAAGATCACACCTCCCTGCTCCACTGCACGGAGGAATCAAGTTTCCAACACAGGAATTTAGAGAGACAAGATAGCAATGTAAAAATGTTTTGTCTGCCAGATCTTCAAACAAAATTTACACACTAGGATGAAATACTATATTTATTCTGCAGTTTAATGTGGTATGTGGTAGCCAACTCCTACCAGCTCCAGAAATATGCTGAATGGATCTGCAGGAAGGTTGTCAGGTGACTGTTATCATGAAATTGACCCCTGTGAGAATATTTATACCAGGAAAATTGACTTCTGATACAATTTGGATACTTTCTATAAATCTGTTTAAGGATATTAACAAGCACATCATTCTCCCAGACTCCTACAGGTATGAGGACCCCAAGTAGAAGGTGAACAATAAGCAGTCAAAGTTTCCTGCACTTTTATCTACTTCACAAAACATGGTGACCATGCAGGTTACCATGCCTGTAATCTTAGCTACTTTCAAAGCTGATCATGGTTCAAAGTCACACTGGCCAAAAAAAAAAGTTTATGAGACTGCTTCTCAAACAATAGCTGGATGCAGTGGTTCACACCTGTTCTCCTAACTTGATGGGAAACATAAGATGAGTTGTAGTACAGGTACATGCCTGGGCAGAAGGCCAAGAAGCAGACCCCATCTCAAAAGTAACCAGTACAGTCCAGGGCCAGTGACTCACACCTGTAATTCTAGCTACTCACGGGGCTAAGATTCAGATCATAGTTCAAAACAGCTGGGGAAGGAAAGACATTGGAACTCTTAACTCCAATTAACCACCAAATCATGAGAAATTTAACTGTAGCTCAAGTGGTAGAGCACCAGGCTTGAGGGTGAGTGACAGTTTCTAGTTTCTTAGTTCAAACCCACTACTGGCACACATACATAAAAACAGTGCGAAGAAAAAGGCCGGAAGTGTAGCTTAGTAGTAGAGTGCTTACTTAGCAAACACAGGGTCCTGAATTTAATGTCTAGTATTGCCCCCACCAAAATGTTTGTTCATCTACCTATTCTTGAAATTCAATCTTAATATTTCCACCTGCTCCCTTTTTGTTCTTTTCCTCCTACATATATGTTATTCCTCTTTCACATTTTTTTCCCTCCTTCAACATAGCTATTCTATGAGGGAAAGGAATGAGGAAATGAACACTTTCTTCCCAACTCTGGAAACAAAAAGAAAATGCCATTGGATGTTCCAAGCATCAGTGATATGTTATATTACCCAGTCATCAAAAGCAAAATATTTCGAAGTACTGATGTGGGAATTTGAGATTTCAAAATAAATCAAGGTAATATTTTGCTACTTCTAAATGGCCAGAGGTGAATCAATACGGCAAGATGAATATTTCATTACTCATTTACAAGGTACTGGCCTCAAATGTTTCATAGGATGCACAATTTGTGCTGTAAGTGATTTCTACAGTTCTAAACATATCAAATAATGGCTATTTATATGTAGAAAATATAAGATGAGTGAAAATCGACCTCTTTGTTCACAGTAGCCTGTATTCTACCAAGTATTTTGTGTGCTTATAATTTCTTACTACAAATACTCTTTATTGACATGGTGGAATCTTCTTGTGTTTTGTCTTCAACCTGTACTTAGCCTTAGTAACATATATAGATATGTATATATATAGTCATTCTTATGTTCATTGTGTTTTAATCCAATAATGTTTGTCAATAACATCTATGTACCATGTCAGTAAATAGAAAAAAAAATTGGTACGAGTCTGTGTCTTAAGCTCAGGTTGTCCCTGAGTTTTCTGCTCAAGGTTTGAACTCTGATGGTTAGTTGGAGATATGAATCTCACAGCCTTTCCTGCCTAGACTGGCTTTGAACTGCTATCCTCAGATCCCAGCCTCCTAAGTAGCTAGGGTTACAGATATGAGCCACTGGCACATGGCTACTAACTATCCCTTTATAAACTTGAATATTTTATTGTGCAGGTATACTGTAGTTTATTCCATCCATTCTCTTGGATGGTACTGAACTTTAAACTTAGAACCTCAACCTTATTAGAACGGGTTGTTATCACTGAGCCATGTATTCAGGTCCATTTTCTGTGTTTATAGTGGTGATTTTTTTTTAGATAAGACTTTGATTAGCAGTATGGAGGTTCCTCAAAAGACTTCACATAGAGCTCCCCTATGACCCAGCAATCCCACTTTTGGGCATTTACCCAAATGTTTACAAAAAAGACCACACTAAAGCTACCAGCACAACTATGTTTATTGCAGCATTATTTACCATAGCTAAGATATGGAACCAGCCCAGATGCCCCTCAGTAGAGGAATGGATCAAGAAAATGTGGTATATATACACAATGGAATTCTATGCCTCCATCAGAAAGAATGACATTGCCCCATTTGTTAGGAAATGGAAAAACTTGGAAAAAATTATATTAAGTGAAGTAAGCCAGGCCCAAAGAAACATAGGTCCCATGGTTTCCCTTATTTGCAATATCTCATATATATATGAGTCAAGCGGAAAAGGTCAGATAATGTGATGTTAGGAAAATGAATCCTTAGATATATATTTTAATGTTTTTTTCTTTCATGCATGTGTTTCTAACGCATTTATAAGATTATTTCTTTGTAGCTTTGTATGTCCCTCCCCCACAGTATAACTCCTGCTTTCACTATATTTGATGTCAGTATAACTTGTAGAGGAGATGGGGAAAAACAAGTCGTTTAAAAATACAGGTGGACCTGTTGCAACAATGAGAAGTACAAGTTGTCATGTCGAAAACGAGCTTTACAATGTTGGTGTTGGGGGGGGGAATCGGGGAGGATTGGGTGGGGGGGTGGGGGGCGGGGAGGCTGGGAAGGGATGTGAAGAGTAAACAAAGGAGGAGGCTGCAATGCTTGCTAAGAAATGTACGCATTAACCTGCCCATGTAATTGTAACCCCTCTGTACAGTGTGTTCACAAAAAATAAAAATTAAAATTAAAAAAAAAAGACTTTGCTTCCTCCCCAGGCATGTGCCTGGATTGTTACCCTCCTGTTTTTTTGCTTCCTATAGTATCTAGAATACCAGGTACATACCACCATGCCTAGCTTCTTTCATTGAGGTGGAATCTGATAGATTTCTCTTCCCAGCTGTCTTGGAACCACAATCCTCCCAATCTTAACCCCACATACAGTTAGAATCTCAGATAAACACCAACACACCAGCTACTAGTTGAGATGGGATCTCAAAAACTTTCCTGCCTGGGCTGGCCTCAAACCATGATCCTCCCAATCTCTATCTCCCAAGTAGCTGGAATTACAGGTATAAGCCACTGCCATATGGCTGATCTGTTGTTATTGGTGAGTAATGCATTATTTACTTTTTAATACTGTTAAAAAAGAATACCATAATGTTTGTTTTTGAATGTTTGATTTTTATGAGTATTTCCTAGAAACTGGATAAAAATGAATATATTTTGTGTGTGGTGTGGTGCTGAAGATTGAACTCAGGACCTTGTACATCTTAGACAAGCACTCTACCACCTACCTATATCCCTTATACTTGAAATCACTTTAATTCTGGGCATATATTCTAGATCAGAAGTTCTCTGAAAATGTAGCCATTTACAATATTACCAACAGATAAGAGAATGACTTTAGCTAAACACCTTAATTAATATCCATTATTGGAAGTGGTGCTGTGGCTCGAGTGGTAGAGCACTTGCCTTGAGCTGAAGAGCTCAGGGACAGTGCCCAGGCCTAGAGTTCAAGCCCCATGACCAACAACAAAAAAAATACCCATTATCATGTTTTCATCTTGTCAATATGGAAAATATAATAATATAATAAAAATAAAATAAAATATTTTATTATTTCCTATCAGAAAGTCCCTGATTGTTTAATTGTCTTCATTTCTTCTAGTACATTCCAATTTATAGGATTAGCATTTACAAGAAATAGCTCAAGCTAAGTTTTACTTACATTTACAAATTCAGCAAAATCAAATCACTTATTGAGTAGTGACATTAGACTCTATAAGTCCCTTAATTTATTTTAACAATCTTGTCATATTTTGTTATTCTATATAAGCCAATCTATAGTCACAGAAAGGTTTCCATTCAATTGACAGGTCAAAAAAAATTTTTATATTAAAATTTTACTTTGAAGACTATCTTATGTTATCCAAGGTACCTTAGACACTTTTATCACCTCAGTGTATGAAATACTTTTTATTTCTGAAAGGAGAAAGAGAAAATGGGCTGTTTTATATGTTATTTAATGTATGAAATTGTCCTCTTTAAAATACAGAAAGTGATGCCAGGTGCCAGTGGCTCACGCCTGTAATCCTAGCTACTCTGGAGGCTGAAATCTGAGGATCATGGTTCAAAGCCAGCCGAGGCAAGAAAGTTGGTCAGAGTCTTATCTCCAATAAACAACCAGAAAACCAGAAGTGGCACTGTGGCTCAAGTGGTAGGGCGCTAGCCTTGAACTGAAGATCTGAAGGGCAGCGTTCAGGCCAAGTTCAAGCCCCATGACTCTCACACACACACACACACACACACACACACACACACACACACACACACACACACACACACACACACACACACACACACACACACACAAAAATACAGAAAGTGACAACTGCCTCTGACTTTCTGAAATGTCCTTGCAATATCTCCCGGAACACTGAAAATTAAGATCTTTCTGTCTAATGGGTTGCTTGACATAAGCATTATTATTTTAGGAACAGCCACGATCTCCTAAATTGTTATACAGTCTAAATTGTCTTTGCATTCTTTCTGTGAACTTCATGAAATCCTGTTGAAACAAAATGTCTATTATGAACAAAGAATCATTTTTCTGACTAGGTGCTGCTAGGGCTGGGTGTTCTGCTCTTAAATAATTGATTAGGTGAGCTCTTAATCCATTTCAAAAGCAATCACATAAACTGAGAACCTAAATTATGGTCATTCAGAATAAGAGTTAGTAACTGGATAGGGATAAAACCTGTGTGGACTGCCTGCCCAGTATACTTGCTAATCTCTTTTCAGTTACATATCCTTCGGCAGAAGTAAAACTTTACCTTGCCAAATAATTTCTGAGTCTTTTCTGGATAATTTCTGGATAATTTCTGGGTCTCATGACACCTCTGATTCTAAAGGTCATCTCCAACAACTAGTTCATGTTACTCAATACACCAAAATAACTTTGATGGATGCAACAGAGCAATTCCTTCCATTGCAAGTCACCCAACAACAACACAGTTAGACCACACTATCCCTTTAACTCCCTTACTTTGTTCTTCAGGCATTTATCTAAAAAATCAATAAATCAGTTATAGACTAAGCTCTTATTCAACAATTCAAATGTATTTTTCCAGTTCTGAGTCTTTAAAAAAAATAGAAGAAAAAGAATAAAGAAGAAAAAGGAAATGAAGGAGAAAAAACTATTATTTCACTAGAAGGAATGACAGAAGGGAGACGGAGGAAGATGGCAGAGGAGCAGGTAGGAACTTACCACGCTCTTGCATAGAAACCAGTTCTAGTGTTCCAGTGAAAAATATAAGGCTAGAGAGTCACACCAGAGAGTTTGGCCAGAGAGGAAAAATTCAAGCAGCTTGTTTAAGAAGACAGATTCGAGCATTTGCCTGCAGCCATGACAGAGCCTGTGACAAAGACACAGGAGACAGAGTGACAGCGGCTTCTACTTACACCAACACGAACCAACAAGGAGTGGAAATCTTCATCCTGCTGAACACAGACCAACGCAGACCATGGATGTCCAAAAACCAAAGGAAAGGTGTGAGTACCACAAAAGACATCCTCACTCCTCACAGAACAGCATTTGGAAGATAGCCCCTCCCCCACCACTGGAGAAGAACACCATCTTTGATACTGGCTAAGACTAGGCTAGAGCAGATAGCAGATGACTCAGGCTTTAGAAGCAGACACTGATGAGCCATTTTTGAACAGGTCAAAAGAACCTGAGCAACAGGGCTCACTTCCACCCAGGAGGAAACTTGCCCTTCCAAGGCAGTGGAACCTCCACCCAGGGTGAGGTGACTTTCTTCACTCAGTAAACAGAGCCAGAGGAGGCCTGCCCCTCTGTAGCACAAGCAACAGTTCCCAGCTGCAGGAGGGTAAAAGAAAAACAATTTGAAACTGGAAGCTGCATAAATCCTGAGTGAATCTAGGCTGGGCCACAAGAGTATCTCAAGAGCTAGCCCCTCAAGGAAACCCTACTGATTGCTGACAGGCCACAATCCTACCCACATTCAAGATCCCTCACAGTGACTCCAAGCTAGAGGAAGGAGCTATCTCCTTCTTGTGCGACCCACCCACTGAACTAGTCGGGGAGGAGGGTCACAAAGTATTTGCACAGGTAAGACAGATCCTCCTTCTGCCCTGCTGAAACAAACTGATTTAAGAAACCTAATAAGCTACAGGAAAACCAAACACCATAAGCAAATCAGAGACTCCACCAAGAGACCAGGTATGGACACAGGGGAGACACAAGATTCCCAAAATAAATCAAAGAATTTTTTTTCTACTTAATTTTTAAAATTTTTTTTTCTTTTTTCATTTTTCCCTCTGCCCCCTGATTTTCCCTTTTAGTACATTTTCTTAATCCTTGTTCTGCTCAGCCCCAGATATATACCTATCTTTGAGTATTAGACCTTATCCTTCATTGTGTGCAAACTTTATTCAGACATCGAGTACTTAATTCATAATTTCTCAACCTTAGTTTCTTTAATTGTAGTATTATTTCTTTATACTTATTTAAATTTTTAATTTTTAATTTTTTTCCTTTTTCTTTTTGTTTCTTCTCCTTATTTCCTCTCTTTTTCTTCCCTCTGATTTAGGTCTTAGTTATCTTCCCTCACTTCCTTTCTTCCCTACATTGCTCTAATCTTTTTTTCTCCTCACAATTCTCCCTATACTTATTAATTTCTGTTCCCCTGACTCCTTTGATTTTTCTTAGTCTGTTGATCCCTAGTTATCTGTTGTTGAACTAGATTGTATCTGTATTCATTTTGACTGTGTCTAAAAATCTGTAAAACTACAGGGCTCTGGGCTGATGCTTGCCTAAAAATAGTGTTCTAGCCCATAAATGGTTGTGCTTTCATACCCAAATGGGCAGAACAAGCCATAGAAACACAAGAAAAATGGTAAGTCAAGCAAGCCTCATCTCCCACTCATGATAAACAGGCACCAGAACAGTTAATGAATAATACAGAGGAGAGCAACCAAAATGCTCTACAAACACTACTGGTAAACATGGCAAATGAAAAGATTGAAAGCCTGAAAAGGGCTCTGCGTGAGTGTGATAGGGAAATGTATGAGCATGATGAGAATAACCAAAGATTCATAGAAGGATTCATGGAATCCACAAAAGCTGAGGAATCCATGGAGGCCATAAATGGAAAGCTGAATGAATTCCAACAGTAGGAAAGGGAATCCAATGAAACTATAACCAACCAAGGGAGTTGAGTGGAAACACTGAAAACCAAATCAAGGAGGTAAAGAAGTCCATACAAGATCTAAAACAAAGCTCCAACAAAGAAACTGAAGCCATCAAATCTGATCAATTAGAATGAAAGGAAATAAAAAACAAAGTAGAAAGTCTTGATAGTAGGTTAGACATGCAGAAGATCAAATCTCTGGGATTGAAGAGAGCCTAGACATGATTGAGAAAGAACATACAAGAATTCAAGATAAATCCAAGAAATATGATAGATCCATTCAACATATAGAAGGCACCATCAGAAGGACTAATTTAAGGCTAATAGGTGTAGAGGAGGGCCTAGAGACAGAAGCTATAGGTCTAGGGAATTAATTTTACAGAATCCTAGCAGAAAATTTCTCAAACATACAAAAAGATAGGCCCATTCCAATACAAGAAGCCTTTAGAACCCCAAATAGACCAGACCAGAACAAGACATCTCACTGCCACATCATAATCCACACAGGATCAATAGAGACCAAGGAAATAATCCTTAAAGCTGTCAGGGAGAAAAGATCAATAACCTATAAAGGGAAACCAATCAGAATAACTTCAGATTTCTCAGCAGAGACCATGAAGGCAATAAGAGCCTAGAATGATGTATGCCACACCCTAAAGACAAACAACTATCAACCAAGAATACTATACCCAACTAAACTCTCCTTCATAAGAGAAGGACACATATAAAACCTTGACAGCAAAGAAAAATTAAAGCAATATATCTCCAACAAACCAGCCCTACAAAAGATACTCAAAAATGTCCTACACCTAGCAAACCAATAAGAACACGATGAAGCCTGAGAAATGGCCCCAAACAAAGAATCAGATAAGCATAGTGAGAACCTAGTAGACACAGCCAGGGATGAGGGAGCAAGAAGGGATAGTGGGAGAACAACAAAGGAGGGGATAATAATGCTTGACATGAAATGTACTTATTACCTTACTCATGTAACTGTAACCCCTCTATAGAGCACATTTACAAGAAAATGAAATTTAAAAATTAAAAAAGAAAGAGTGAGAGAAGAAGGAAGGAGGGATGGAGGGAGGGAAGAAAGGAGGGAGAGAGGGGAGGAAAGAAGGAAGGAAGGAAGGAAGGAAGGAAGGAAGGAAGGAAGGAAGGAAGGAAGGAAGGAAGGGAGGAAGGAAGGGAGGGAGGGAGGGAGGGAGGGAGGGAGGGAAGGAGGGAGGGAAGGAGGGATGGAAGACAGGCAGTCTTCCTGGTGTTCCTGCTATGAATTTACTTGGAAGTTTTTTAAAAGAACTTCCAGGTCTGTACATTTTTCCCCACATAAACTTTAGCCCTCAGTACATTCTATATATTTCATCAGTAAATAAATACAAAAATAGAAAATTGTATACAAATTTGCATATTTGTGTGTCCCCCAAACAATTTTTTTATTTTATTTTTTGCTTATGTGGTGCTGAGGAATCGAACCCAGGGCCTCTGGCATGCAAGGCAAGCACTCTACCACTGAGCCACCTTCCCAGCCCCTCCCCCAAACAATTTTAAGACAACTCTATATGTAAAGTTTCTATGAGTTCAGTTTGTAAATTTCTTAGGCTTGTTTGCAAAGGATGTTTGCATTTTGTTTGAGTATACCGTAAACTAGGAATCAATTCAAAGGTAAAGTCCTAGGAAAGAGAATCATACTCACTAAATGTAGAAGAATCAAAATAAACTAAAACTTGCAATCATCTTGTGGTGACTTTCTCTAAGCTGATTCTCTCTCCTCTCTCTCTCTGTTCCTCCTTCCCTCCCCACCCTCTCTCTTTCTCTACAGAGAGATGAACTCACAACTGAGGCTGGGAAATCACACATCACACCACCAGCACTAACCAAAGCTGGAGCAATCACGCTGCATCTCAGCCTGCAGGAACTGGTACTTTATCATTTGCAGTCTGTTAGACTGTAAGACTGAAAGGTCCTGGCAGCAAGAAGAAAGTTAAATTTCATACACAAGCCAAAAAGGCTAGAGATTTCTGTCAATGTTGGGTCTCCACTTCTAGCAAACTGAAAACATACCACAACTCCTTCATACTAATGGAATCCAGGATCAGCTACATAATTGGCTGAGCCCAATGCAAAATTTGAGGCCCTGGTTCTTTTTTTTTTCCAAACTCTTTATTGTGATTAAGTGGTTACATAATTTCCCAAATTTCACAATATTGTGGGATAGTGATGCTTAGTTAAAGTCACAAACACATTCTAACTATCATGGGTAAATTGTCTATCATGGTCTATAACATTTATGAGATCTATGAGCTTTGCAATACAGTTATTTCTTCCACATTGGGTGATATGTACTTTTCTTTTGTTTTGCATAGCATCATCTGTTCCCTCTTTCCCACTTATCCCCTCCCTCCCATCGCTGTCATTGAGTTGCTTAGTTCATTTTGGTAAATGTCCAGTGCAGCTGATGGGTCCCGCTGTTGTATGTTTTTCCCTGATTCCCTATAGTTCTGTGTCATCCTCCTGGTATCCCTCCAGTGTTCACATATATAACATATATGTGATCAGCATGGGATTATTTAGTAGTGATTCGACCAGATGAGTGGAAGTCCTTTGTTTCTTAAGTCTTGTTAATTTTGTTGTATCACCTTACATTTTGGATTTAACATCCACTTCTCAGGGAAAACATGTGCTGTTTGTCTCTTTGCTCTTGGCTTACCTCACTCAACGTGATTTCTTCTAGCTCCATCCATTTCCCTGCAAATGCCATTATGTTGTCATTTCTAATGGCTGCATAAAATTCCATTGTGCATAGATACCACAATTTTTGGATCCATTCAACTGTGATGGGACATCTGGGTTGTTTCCATATCCTGGCTATTGTGAACAGTGCTGCGATAAGCATGGAGGTGCATGTGTCCTTGTATACTGGTTCCTGTTGTTCAGAATAGATGCCTAGAAGTGCTATGACTGGGTCATAAGGGAGGTCAATATTTAGCTTTCTAAGGGCCCTCCAGACTGCTTTCCAAAGTGATTGTATAAGTGTACATTCCCGCCAGCAGTGTAATAGGGTTCCTCTTTCTTTGCATCCCCTTCAGCATTTGTCATTGGCTGACTTGAGGATGTGGGCCATTCTGACTGCGGTAAGGTGGTATCTCAGGGTTGTCTTTATTTGCATTTCCTTCACAACCAGGGATGGTAAACATTTCCTCATGTGTTTCTTTGCCACTTTTATCTCTTCTGAGAAGTCTCTCTTCAGTTGCCTTGCCAATTTAGTAATTGGTTTGTTAGGTTTGGGAGGGATTAGTTTCTTGAGTTCTCTGTATATACTGGATATTAACCCATTGTCTGATATATTGTTGGTAAATATTTTTTCCCAATTAATTGGTTGTCTTTCTAGCTTGGTTGCTATAGCTTTAGCTGTGTAGAAACTTTTTTATTTTAAGGTAGTCCCATTTGTCAAGTCTCTCTCCAATTTATTGTGACCCTGGGAGTTCCTGCCTGTGCTTATAAGTGTCTCTCCTACTTTGTCCTGCAGTAGTTTAAGAGATGAGGGTTTGGTATTAAGGTCTTTCATCCATTTTGAGTTGATGTTGGTGCATGGTGATAGGCTGGGGTCCACTTTTAGTTTTCTGCACATGGCCTTCCCATTTTCCCAGCACCAGTAGTTGAAGAGGCTCTGTTTCTTCCACTATGTGTCTTTGGCTCCTTCGTCAAATATCAGTTGACTGTAGGCATGTGGTTTTATTTCTGGATTTTCTATTCTATTCCACTGGTCTTCGGGTCTGTTTTTGTGCCAGTACCATGCTGTCTTTGTTATTATGGCTCTATACTAGATTTTGAAGTCCAACATCGGGATCCCTCCCCTGTTGTGTTTTTTGCCTAGAATTGTTTTGGCTATTCTAGGTCTTTTGTTGTTCCAAATGAATTTTTGGACTGTTTACTGTATTTCAGAAATGTACATCATTGGGATTTTAATAGGAATTGCATTGAATTTGTTTATTAGTTTTGGTGGTATTGCCATTTTCACTATATTAAGTCTGCCTATCCAAGAGCATGGAAGGTCTTTCCATTTCCTGGTGTCTTCTGTAATTTCTTTCTTTAAGTTTTTTTTTTTTTTTTTTTTTTTTTGGGTCCGGTCGTGGGGCCTGAACTCTGGGCCTGGGCGCTGTCCCTCAGCTCTTCAGCTCAAGGCTAGGGCTCTACCACTTGAGCCACAGCGCCACTTCCGGCTTTTTTCTTTTTGCTTATGTGGTGCTGAGGAATCGAACCCAGGGCCTCGAGCATGCAAGGCAAGCGCTCTACCACTGAGCCACCTTCCCAGCCCTCTTTCTTTAAGTTTTTATAGTTTTCATTAAATAGTTCTTTTACATCTTTAGTTAGGTTAATTCCTAAATATTTTATTTTTGGAGGGGTTATTGTGAATGGGGTTGCTTCCTTTATTTCCCTCTCTGCTTGTACATTGCCAGTGTACAGGAAGGCGACTGATTTTTGTGGGTTGATTTTGTATCCTGCTACTTTGCCAATGTGATTTATAATCTCTAAGAGTTTGGGGATGGACAAAGAAACATAGGTCCCATGGTTTCCCTTATTGGCAATATCTAGTATATGTATAAGTCAAGCAGAAAAGGTCAGATATGGTGATGTTAGGAAAATGAACCCTAAGATATGTATTTAAATGTTTTTTTTCTTTCATGCATTTGTTTCTAATGCATTTATAAGATTACTTCTTTGTTGCTTTGTATGTCCCTCCCCCACAGTATAACCCCTGCTTTCACTGTATTTGATGTCGGTATAATTTGTGGAGGGGAAGGGGAAAAACAAGTCGTTTAAATAAGGATACAGGTGGACCCGTTGCAAGAATGAGAAGTACAAGTTGTCATGTTGAAAATGAACTTTACAACTTTGGTGGGGGGGGAAGATTGGGTGGGGGGCAGGGGGGAGGCTGGGAAGGGATGGGAAGGGTAAACAATGGAGGAGGCTACAATGCTTGATAAGAAATGTACTCACTATCTTGCCCATGTAATTGTAACCCCTCTGTACAGTATTTTCACAATAAAAAATTTAAAAATAAAATAAAATAAAATTTTAAAAAAGAGTTTAGGGATGGAGTTTTGAGGATCATGAAGGTATAGTATCATGTCATCTGCAAAAAGGAATAGTTTAACTTCTTCTTTCCCTATGTGGATCCCTTTAATGTCTTTTTTCTTGCCTTATTGCCCTGGCTAAGGTTTCTGGAGACAGTGGGCATTCTTGCTTTGTTCCTGATTTTAGGAGAATTGATTGTAGTTTTTCCCCATTAAGTATAATATTGGCTATTTGTCTGTTGTATATGGCTTTTATTGCTTTAAGGAATGTTCCTTCTATTCCTGTTTTCTCCAGAGCTTTTAACATGAATAAATGTATTTTATCAAAAGTTTTTTCTGCATCAGTGGAGGTAATCATGTGATTCTTGACCCTGGCTCTGTTGATGTGTTGGATAACGTTTATTGATTTCTGTATGTTATACCACCCCTGAATCTCTGATGAAGCCTACCTGGCTGTAATGTATGATTTTTTAAATGTGTTTCTGGATTCTGTTAGCTAGAATTTTGTTAAGGATCTTTGCATCTGTGTTCATCAAGGAGATTGGTCTGTAGTTCTCTTTTTTAGTTGGGTCTTTGCCTGGTTTGGGGATGAGTGTGATATTGGCATCATAGAATGAGTTTGGGATAGCTCCCTCTTTCTCTGCTTCTCTGAAGAGCTTGAGGAGTATGGGTATTAGTTCTTCTTTAAAGGATAGAATTCTGTTGTGAATCCATTGGTCTTGGGCTTTTCTTGTTGGAAAACTTCTGATTGCTTCCTGTATCTCGTTCTAAGATATTGGTTTATTTAATTGATTTACTTCTTCTTTGCTCAGTTTGGGCAAGTTGTATTTCTCTACAAATGCATCCATTTCTGCTAGGTTTTCTTTCTTTACAGAGTATAACTTTTGAAAATAGTTCTTAATAATTGTTTGGCTTTCTTGGGTATTTGTTGTGATTTTTCCCATGGCATCCCTGATCTTGTTAATTTGGGTTGCCTCACTTCTTAATTAATCTTACCAAAGGTCTATCAATTTTATTTATTTTTTCAAAGAACCAGCTTTCTGTTTTATTAATTTTATTCATAATTTTCCTATTCTCTATCTCACTAATTTCCACTCTTAATTTATCTGGCTCCATCTAGTAACTTTAGGCTACATTTTTTCATGTTTTTCTAGCTGTTTTAATTGCAGCATGAGATTATTTATTTGGTCTGTCTTTATTTTCTTGATGTGGGCGCTGAGGGCGATAAATTTGCCCCTCAGGACTCCTTTTGCTGTGTCCCACAAGTTTCTTTGTGATGTGTCTTCATTTTCATTTAACTGTACAAACTTTTTAATTTCTTCTCTAATTTCTTCTCTAAGTTGCTTAGAAGTATGCTGTTCAATTTCCATGTATTTGAGTAACTTCTGCAGTATGCTTTGTTATTGAGAACTAACCTATGGTCAGATAGGATACAGGAGATTATGTCAATCCCCTTGTATTTGCTTAAATTCCTCACATGAACTATGATATGGTCTATTTTGGAGAAAGTTCCATGATCTGCTGAGAAGAATGTGTACTGTGTTGTTTTAAGGTGAAATACTCAGTAGATGTCAGTTAGTTCCACTTGAAGTATGGCCTCATTTAATTCGGTAGCTTCTTTGCCAATCCTCTGGTTGGTAGACTTGTCCTTTGGTGAGAGTGGGGTGTTAAATTCTCCTAGTATTTTCATATTGGGATCTATTTTATTCTGTAAGTTTGAGAGTATTTGCTTAACATATTTGAGTGCTCCAATGTTTGGGGAGTTGATAATGATAATATCTTCTTCTTGGATTGTTCCCTGTATTAATATGTAGTGTCCTTCTTTTTGTATTGATTTTAAAGAAAAGTTTATTTTGTCAGATATCAGGGTAGCTACTCATGCTTTCTTACTGGGAGCATTTGATTGGTAGATCCTTTTCCAACCCTTCACTCTGAGTTTGTTTGTATGTTTGGCTGAGAGGTGGGTCTCCTGAAGGGAACAGATGGATGGGTCATGTTTTCTGATTCAATCTGAAGTTCTTTTTCTTTTGATTGGTGAATTAAGTTCATTAATATTTAAGGATATTATAAAGAGATGCATTGTGGTCCCTGTTATTCCCTGTTTTCCTAAGTTTTTCTTCTTTCCTTTCCTCCTGTGCTTACTAAGTTAGACTTCTATTAATACCTGTCTGGTGTGGGTCCCCGTTCCTGGTTGCTTTCTTCAGGTTGTGTTCCCCCTCTTAGTATTCTTTGTAATGCTGGCTTATTGTTTATGAATTCATTTAGTTTTCTTTACTATTAAAAATTTTCATTTCTCCATCAAATGTGAATGCTAGCTTTGTTGGGTATATCAGTCTGGGCTGGCAGTTATTGGTTCTCAGGGCTCGGTTGGTACTTTCCCAGGCCTTTCTTGCATTCGTGTCTGTGTGAAGAGATCTACAGTGATTCTATTTTTTTCTCATTGTAGTATAACTCCTTCATTTTTGCTGCATGCAAGATTGTTTCCTTATTATTCAGATCTATCATTTTTACTATAATGTGGCTAGAAGTGTTTCTACTGGGATCCTGCTCATTATGTGTTCTATATGCTTCTGTTATGTAGGTAAGATGTTCTTTTTTAAGATAGGGGAAATTTTCATTGATATTCTTGTTGAATAGGTGTTGCATTCCCTTGCTTTGATATTCCTCACCTTCGTCCAATCCAATTATACAAAGGTTAAATTTATTGGCACTGTCTGCTTTCTCTTGGATTTCCCTTTGGCATAATTTAAGTGATTATTCCATATCAGGTGACTTTTTGGTCCAGTTGGTGTATTCTGTCTTCTGTATCTGACACTCTACATTCCATTTCATTCATTCTGTTAACTATGGCTTCCATTGTGGTATGCATGGAGGAAATTGACTCATTTATGGATTCAATGTTGGTTCTCAAAGTACTAATCTCACCTCTTAGTGAGGTGTGTACTGCTTCTATTTTTGTGTGTACCTCCTGTTTGAGACTCTGAACCTCAATAGTTTGTCCCTGTGTTCTTTAAATTTTTTATCTATTTCTCCCTTTACGTCTTGAGTCATTGCCTCCAGCATCTCTTGGATGTAGCTTTTGTCTTCCATTCCTGCTTTGTTCCCACTGAGGCCCTCCCTTTGGTGGCTGCTGGCTTTTGGGAGTAGCTTGCTATCTGTAATTTTCCTTGTAATATTTCTCTGATTTTTACATGGGGATTCAGGGATTCTTGGAGACTAATCTGAATAGATATCTGTCTTTGCTTGGTTGCTGTTTCTGGGCTGGCGGAGAGAGTCTGTACCTGGTCTTGGTTATGTTGGGGGCCGACCTCCAGCTGCTGGTCTGACCCATGTAGAGGTCTCAGCTCTCTGCTGTAAATCACTGGCGGTTCCTGCCTTTAGAAGGACTGAGTGGCCTAGACTGCTCCTGTTTACTCCTACAGGTGCTCTTGGTAAGATCAAATGTGCTGGATGTACTCTCCCAGTTGCTGGAGTCTGCTCTGAGCTCCTGATGTTTTGTTTTTTCTTTTCCTTTTTTTTTTTTTTTTTTTTTTTTTGGCCGGTTTTGGGCCTGAACTCTGGGCCTGGGAGCTGTCCTTCAGCTCTTCAGCTCAAGGCTGGTGTCCTACCATTTGAGCCACAGGGCCACTTCTGGCCCTTTCTGCTTATGTGGTGCTGAGGAATGAGATGAGGCCCTGGTTCTTAAGCAGGACAAACATGCCTCTAAAGACACTAAGACATTTGATGTTTACAAACAAGATCACACTAAAGCTACCAGCACAACTATGTTTATTGCAGCATTATTTACCATAGCTAAGATATGGAACCAACCCAGATGCCCCAGATGAATGGATCAAGAAAATGTGGTGTATATACACAATGGAATTCTATGCCTCCATCAGAAAGAATGACATTTCCCCATTTGTTAAGAAATGAAAAGGCTTGGAAAAAATTATATTAAGTGAAGTAAGCCAAGCCCAAAGAAACATAGGTCCCATGGTTTCCCTTATTTGCAATATCTAGTGTATGTATGAGTCAAGCAGAAAAGGTCAGATAATGTGATGTTAGGAAAATGAACCCTTAGATGTGTATTTAAATGTTTTTTCTTTCATGCATTTGTTTCTAATGCATTTATAAGATTATTTCTTTGTTACTTTGTATGTCTCTCCTCTACAGTATAACCCCTGCTTTCACTATATTTGATGTCAGTATAATTTGTAGAGGAGATGGGGAAAAACAAGTCGTTTAAGGATACAGGTGGACCCGTTGCAACAATGAGAAGTACAAGTTGTCATGTTGAAAACGAACTTTACAACTTTGGTGCTGGAGGGGGGTGGAGGATTGGGGGGGCGAGGGAGGCTGAGAAGGGATGTGAAGAGTAAACAAAGGAGGAGGCTGCAATGCTTGATAAGAAATGTACTCATTATCTTGCCCATGTAATTAATTGTAACCCCTCTGTACAGTATGTTCACAAAAAAAATAAAAATAAATGTTATTTGAAATTTTTTTTAAAAAGACACTAAGACATTTGAGAGTTCCTTCCCTACAGTCACTTTCAGGATCCTTCAAGGTTCTTTTTGTAACTTGTTTTTGAGGGTGAATAGTGTCACATGTGACTATGAGGGTGAATCTTTCCCTTTTTTTGATGCTGTGTGTATGAAACTTTTTTTCTACTCATTGCTTGTTGGCCTCGAATATAACATTCATCATATAATCCACATATTAATAAAGAAAATAGCTATTTCTGAAAAATATTTCAAAGCAAGGTATTTCTATTTCTAATTGCATATAATTAATATAGTTCTTTATATTTAAAGGTATATTATTTTGTGCAAATGTCTGTTTCTGAATTCTTTTATCTAAGATCAAAGATTAACATCTTTTATTTACTAAATAAGTGTGACATACAGGTAATGTATTAAAAGCTATATAACATAATTAGTGGAAGCTTTAATCAATTCAAAAATAAACTGAAATAGAATGTAAACATTGGATGGATCTTGTTTTTGATCCAATCTGCTGTTCTTCTTTTGATTGGGGAATTGAGTCCCTTAATGTTTTGGGTTATTATAGAAAGATGTGTCATTTTTCCTGCCATTTTCTTGATTTCCTGTATTTTGTTTCTTTCCCCTTCCTGTGTATACTAAATTAATCTTCTAGTGATTCTTTGATTTTGATTGCTTTCTTCAGATTTCAGTCTTCCCTTAAGTATTCTTTGTAATGCTGGTTTAGTGATCATGAATTCCTTTAACTTTTTTTGTGGTGAAAGATTTTAGTTTCACCATCTAATATAAATGATAGCTGTGCTGGGTAGATCAATTTGTGTTGGAAATTGTTGACCTTCAGTGCTTGGATCATACCATTCCAGGCTCTCTTTGCATTGAGGGCTGTGTAGAGAGGTCTGCAGTGATTCTGATTTTCTTTTCATTGTAATATAGTTCCTTCTTTAATTTTGCAGCATTTAAAATCAGTGCCTTGCTACTATCATCTAATGTTTTACTATTATGTGTCTAGAAGTGTTTTTTTTTTAATCCAGTCTACCAGGATTCTATATGTTTCTGTTAAGCAGATGAGATTTTCTTTCTTAAGAATGGGGAAATTCTCAACTATTTTACTGAATAGACTTTCAATACCTTTACTTTTAAATTCTTCCCCATCATTGATCCCAATTATGCATAGATTTGATTATTTATAAGTCTTCCAATTCCTGGACTTCTCTTTGTTAGGTTCTGAGTGTTGTTTTTCTTTTTTCCATACTTTTGGCTTTTTGTTCTAGCTCCTCTGTTTTATCCTCAACTTCTGAAGTTCTGTTTTCCACTTCATTTATTCTGTTACCTATGGATTTCACTGTGGTTTGCATTGTGGAAGTTAAACCTTTATGGTTCAACTGTGAAATCAGTTCTCATAGTGCCCATTTCATTTTTTAATGAGGTATGTAACATACCTATTTTTCTCTCCATATCTTCCTGGAAGTCTTGGATTTTCTTTACCATTTCTTTTCATGCTCTTGAAGTTGTTTTTGCATCTCCCTTTTTATTTTATTGACCAATTCTGTCATCATTTCTTTAACAGTTTTGAGTCTTGCATCTCTTCTTCATTCTCACTGGAGTCCTTCTCTGGATTGTTGTTAACTATTGGATTTGGTTTACTGTCTTGATTGCTCATGATTCTCGTCATCTTTCCTTGTGATTTAGGCAGTTGGGTTAGTTGAAGAGAGCTCCATAAGGTCATCATCGGGGACTGGAAAGGTTAAATTCTGGTCTCTGGGATGGGTGTGCGCTAGGCTGTTCTTGCTGTCGGAGCGGCTCCTGCTGCCAGACCACTCCCACCACTGGACCACCAGGGTGTTCTCATAGTTCTGCAGCATTGGTTGTAACTCAACCGGAGTTCTCCACGTCTGGGTGTTGCGGTGGCTCATCACTGGTCTCTGTCCTGGTTTCTGTGCTGTCTGGGTCCCCTGTTGTGAGAGTTTTCTGTATCAGAATACTATTGTCTGCTGGTGAGTCATAGAGTCCAAGGCAGCCACCAGGACATTTTGGAGCACCTCCACCATGGGACGGGGGAATGGGGAAGAGCTTTTCGCCATTTTCCATCCTTATGTGTAGAAGTTGTGAGATTTTTTTTCAGTTTTTGTGACTTTCTTCTTGTTTATGTATTTGTCGTTGTCAATCTCTTGAGGAGAAGTGCATGTTGGGACCCAAAATCTCTATTTGGTTAGAGAGCTGGAGTGATTCCCTATTGTTTGGCTTCCATCTTACTTCCTCCTTTATTTACTATGCAGTACTGCCTGAGTTGTGGAGTGGGAACAGTGATAGACAAGCCTGATATCACAGCTGGAGCAGGAAAGAACTCAGCATGCACACAAATCTGACATCCTAACCGTGGGCAGATAAGCCCTGTAAGAATTCTCCTGCAAGTCATGAGAGGTCCTTAAATGACAGGTGAGCACTGACATGCTTACTTCTACCCTACTCATACCACACCAAGCCTAAGGCCACTGAAAGCCAAGTCTTACCAACACAGACTTTTTCTGTGTCCAACCCAGGCTAGCCAACAGCCTGATATACACATAGCCAAATTTGCATTTCATCTAAGCAACCAATTCAATTTTAGTATTTCTAGGCAGTTTTTTATAAATTGTTATGCTTCAAAATTATTTACTGTCTATCAAATAGACAGCCTATTTTGTTTTGTTTGTTTTTACTTTGAAAACTCTTGACATGAGCCTCAGAGACTGAGAAAGAGGCCACAGGGCAGAGACCTGTGACCCTAGTCTCCATAGTCCCATTAGGTGTCTTTTAGAAACCACAAAGTCAAAAATAAAAGTGTTAAGCTGAGCTTTGAGTTCAAGTCCTAGCACTGTCAAAAAGAAAAAATGGTGGGAGCAAGATACTGGTAGCTCACGCCTATAATTCTAGCTACTCACAGGACTGAGATCTGAGGATCACAATTCAAAGCCAAGAGACTCTTATCTCCAATTAACCTGAAAAAAATCCAGAAGTGAAGGTGTAGCTTAAGTGGTAGAGCATCAGCCTTAAGTGTAAAAAAAAAAAAAAAGCCAACTAGGTGCCCAAGACTGACATCAAGTGCCAGTACCATCACCAAATAAAATAGAAAGGTACAAACATTAAGAATGAATGACAAAATGCCAAAGAGCCTTAAACCAGCAGCTGTAGTTACCCTCTCTAAGTTGGGATTCTCTGCAGAGTCCAGAATGGAGGCCAGTTCCTCCCAGTGAGATGTTCAGAGCTTTCTTTCTAAGCTAGTCTGAGGTGATTTTTAGCTACTTTTTCGCAGAAGGATTAATACACCAGGTTCCCTATTGGTAAACCAAAAGGGAAAAGATGTGCGTTTACAATGACAATTGAACTTGTAAGATCTAGTGTCACAATGCATTTTTATTCTCTGCCTTAGGGAAGATATTTCTCCCTAAGTCACCTGAAACTCTGCTGTACTCAGGGAATATTGAAAAAATTCTTCCTTGTCTTTTCTTCTTTTCTAATACCCACACAGACTATTACCTTTCTGTCTTGAATATAACAAATGTCATCATTAATTAAACCCAGTTTATTAAATTATCTTCATATTACTTCCTTGAGAATTTTTTCATGTGATTTAAAAGGCTTTCTTCATTTCTAGTCATCAGTAACAAATTATCTCTGAAGGTGATTTTCCTACTTTCATTTGGCATCCCATCCTGAGGGTATACCTTGTGGGTGGCATGCATCATTCTTAACACAAACTATAGATTCTGATAAAATGCATCTATAAGAATTTGCAATTGGAAAACCTGAGTCTCACCATAGTTTATCCCTTCAGGGGAAACTGCTTAAATCAAAAAGGAAAACACTGTGCTGAGCTCATTTATCAACACAAACTTATAATGTGAAGTGGCAAATTCTGCAACAAGCCAACGTGGGGAGGGGACTCTCCCAGTTCATTCTCCAAGGGAATAGCATTATCGACTATTTAATAATTGCCCTTGGATTGCTCATCTCCGTGCTAAAGATGGATTTCCAGACTGTTGAAATCTGTCTTCCCTCAAATTTTATGGGAGCTCAATATTGCCACCCTGAGCTTTGCTAATCACATAGTCCTAGTGACAAGGGATGGAGTGAAAGTAGATGAGACAGGAAGAAATCTCTAATAACTTAATTCTCTGTGGTCTTAGGGTTGATAATAAAACAATAAGCAAATAATGCTACAGGTTCGCCAAACTAATAAACTATCTTCAACAAACTTGATAGCTTCATTCATTCATTCTTTCTTTCTTTCTTTCTTTTTATCAGTCATGGGCTTCAATTCTGGGCCTTAACACTGTCCCTCAGCTCTTCAGCTCAAGGCTAGCACTCTAGTACTTGAGCCACTACGCCACTTCCGGAGATAAGTGTCTCACAGACTTTCCTGCCCGGCCTGGCTTTGAACTGCAATCCTCAGATCTCAGCCTACTCAGTAGCTAGGATTACAGGCGTGAGACACTGGTGCCTGGCTTGATAGCTCTATTTTTAAGGTAAACAAAATTTAGTAATTAACAACAAAAACAAGATGTTCTCATTCAGAAGTTTATTAGTGAATCACATATAAAAACTTTGAAAAATATACTTAGAAAATTATGACATTAATTAATGATACATTCAATCATAGAAAGATACAGCAACAATCATGGTTACAACACTAAAACAATCAGGTGAATCATTAATTTGAAGGAAAAAAAGTATTGTGTTGTTGGTACACTATTTCTAGTCATCCTTCTAGTTTTTATTAGAGAACATTCAGACCATCTACTTCTTCAATGATCACCTTTTTTTGGCAAGTACTAAGGCTTGAACTCAGAATCTCAGGCCTCATGCTTTCAATAGGCTTAGCTTTTTCACTTGCTGCTGGTGCTCTACCACTTGTTTAATTGTTTATTTGGAGAGAAGACTACCTAAGATTTGTCTACCTCCACTGAGTTCAAAGTATGGTCTTCAGATCTCAGCCTCCTGAGTACCTGAGCAGTAGGCAATGATCACTTTTTTGTGTGTGCCCATACTGGGGCTTGAATTCAGGGCCTGAGTGATGTTCCTGAGCTTTTGTGCTCATGGCTAGTGTTCTACTTGAGCCACAGATCCACTTCTAGCTTTTAGGTGATTAATTGAAGATATGAGTCTCACTTCCTGCCTGAGCTGGCTTTGAACTATAATCTTCACATCTCAGCCTCCCGAGTAGCTAGGATTAGGGTGTGAACCACTGCAATGATCACTTCTTAAAAGATCAATGGTGTTTATGGCCCCTGTGCTTCCTGCTTCCTGCATCACTAGCATTGTCCTTCTATCTTGTACAGTGAACAAGTCTAGCTTTACTTTAGAAAGAGATAAATGTCATATGCTGAGCTTCTATAATAAAATACCGTAGACTGGTTGACATCAGCAACAGACACTAATTCCTCACAGTTTTGGGGGTTTTTTTTGTTTTGTTTTGTTTTGTTTTGTTGCCGGTGGTAGAGCCTGAACTCTGGGCCTGGGCGCTGTGCCTCAGCTCTTCAGCTCAAGGTGAGAGTTCTACCACTTGAGCCACAGTGCTACTTCCAGCTTTTTCTGCTTATGTGGTGCTAAGGAATCAAATTCAGGGTCTCATGCAGGCAAGGCAAGCACTCTACCACTGAGCCACCTTCCCAGGCCCAATTCCTCACAGTTTAAAGGCTGAGAAATCCAAAATCATGGTATCAGTCAATGTGGTACCTGGGAACAGTGTTTTCTCTGGTTTTGTAGACAACCTCCTTTGAGTTGCATCTCCTTGTGGAGAAGAGAGAAAGCTAGCTCTCTTCCTCTTGTTATAAAGATGCTCAGCCTATCAGAGGCTCCACCCTCTTGACCTAGTTTAAACTTCAACCCCAAAAGGTCCCATCCTCTAATACATCTCATTATGAAATAGGTCTTCAATATGTAAATTTTCACAAGATACCAATATTCAGTTGATAACAACCTAAAAGATACTGGAAATGTATAATATATACAATAATACCAGCATATGCCACAATAAACAAGAAATAAATGGTTCTAAAGAAAAATTATCCATGCACCAGTGGCTCATGCTTGTAATCCTAGCTACTCAGGAGGCAGAGGTCTGAGGATTGAGGTTCAAAACCACTCAGGGTAGAATAGTCTGTCTCCAATTAACCAGTTAAAAGCCAGAATTGGATGTATGACTCAAGTGGTAGAACACTAGCCTTCAGGTAAAAAACCAAGCAAGATCCTGAGGTGCTGAGTTCAAGCCTTAGTGCGCATGCACATGAGCACTCACACACACACACACACACACACACACACACACACACACACACACACACACACACACACACAAGAAAAAAGTATTTAAACTGAATAAAAGGAAAGCATTAAAACAACCTTAGGATCAGATGATGGAATAATACAAGATGCAAGTTTTCTTGACTGCCAAATGTTTGACAGACCAAGGCCAAGCACATGTAAGAATGATTTCTCTAAAAGTATTCAGTAAATCTAAACCAAACTAATACATTTCCACCCCTCTTTAAAAACTGCATACACTGTACATTAACCATAGTGAAGTCAAATCTTCCTATCTTTGAACATTGAGGAGATGGAGCACAGAATCTGGTATATTCTTCTGGAAAAACTAAAAAGTCTGGTCATAATTATGAAGGTTTTTTGGGAACAAAAATAGCAATCTTTTTCTTTCACATAGATGATTTTTTTTGTGGGTCATGGGGGCTTGAACTCTGGGCCTGGGCATTGTCCCTGATCTCTGTCACATCAAGGTGAGTGCTCTATCACTTGAACCACAACACCACTTCTGGTTTTCTGGTGGTCAATTGAGATAAGAGTGTCACGGACTCTTGAGTAGCCAGCCTCCTGAGTAGCTAAGATTACAGCCTTAAGCCACTGGTGCCTGGCTCATGTAGATGATTCTTGAGTCTCTTGGAAAGTTGCCTGTATTTACAACCACTTGTAAGAAAGGTTCAGAGTCCCTATGTGGGTAGGTATTTTAATCATTTTAGGTAAATACATATGATCTATTACAAGACATTATTCTCATTTTGTGTTCAATGCTGTACATTTAATAGATAACTGTTATTGGCTTAGCTACTTCATTAAGGGTCTAAAAATAAGCTATTTTTAGATTTTTTTTTGTTTCCCAAGATTGAACTGTTTTCATTCAGTATATGTCATGCTTAGTATTGAATTTTGTATTAATTTTGCATTCAGTGTTAAATTTTGTTTCTTTTCAAGAGTTTACCACAGGCTTGGCTGTTGTTCTAAGCATCTTTAATACCTATGATGAACAAGTGGAATGAGGTGGGGAAAGAGGAGAAAGTCAGGGATGGATAACTAAAACTGTAAAGGAACGAGGTCATCATGGTCCCTCCCTTACCCACGGTTTTTTCTGATGTTTTACTTATAATCAATCCACTACATTCCAAAAATATTAAATAGAAGTTTTCAACAATATACAATTTATGATTTTCAAATTTTTATCATTCTGAGATACCTAATATAAATGTTTGTGCTGACTTGCTCAGCTCCACCTCAGATATGAATCATTTCTTCATGCATTGATTCATGCTGTATGCACTATCCTCCCAAGAGTTACTTATTTGTTTTAGAGGTTATCAGATGAACTGTTGCAGCACAGTAGTATTTGTATTCATGTAATCCCTGTTTTATTTAAGAAAAGCTCCCAAAACATAAGAGTAGTGATGCTGGCAATTTAAATACACAAAGGAAGAAGACATAAAGTGCTTTCTTTAAGTAAGGGATGAAAGTTTATAATAGCATGTGTGGGATTCAGAAACTGTCCCTGGTTTTAAGCATGCTTTAGGGGGGTCTTAGAAATTATCTGTCACAAATAATGGACTGGGTTAAAACCATTTTTCAAATGCTAAAACAAACCCATGGAACTTTAGTGTCTTGGTCCATACCAAGTGGCAGAGTATAAACTTCACAACTAGGACTGTTCTTCAAAAGCCTTTGTGAAGTTGCTCAACCTTGTTTCTTCCCAAGGACTCATTATTATTTAAAAATATGGAGTACTTTCCAGGCACCAATGGCTCAAGTCTATAATCCTAGCTACTTAAGAAACAGAGACATGGAAGAAAAATTCAAAGGCAGCCTGGGAAGCAAAGTCAAGACTCTCTTATTAACCAGCTAAATGCCAGACTGGAGGTATGGCTCAAGTAGTAGAGCACTAGCTATGAGCAAAAATACAAAAGCTAACCAAGATTGCAAAGCCATGTGATCAAGCCCTGGTACCAGCACACGCACACACACACACACACACACACACACACACACACACACACACACACACACACACACACAAATTAGAGTACTTATTATATCAACGGTTTCCCATAGCATGCCTATGTATCAAGAATTTAAAAAATAAGCCCATGACAAAAAAAACCTCTTTCTACTAAGAAGAGGAACAGCATGATAATGAAAATGTGCTATAAGACTTGGCCTACCCTTGTCTCTGATGCCCTATAACCTGATTTGAATCCCTCATTTGATGTTGAAGACATACAGCCTCCTAAGTTCTATGCTTGGTGTGCCCAACTCAGGGTCTTCTAAGTCTAAGAAAAACTGCTCCCAAGGCAGTCTAGATGGACATGTTTATATAACACTTCACCTGCTCACATTTATT